>NC_140514.1:32450729-33050729 GCF_964339955.1 Pipistrellus hanaki
CAGTGCTGATTTCATTAATTAGGAACAACAGCTAAGAAAGAGTATTCCAAAGAATTTTAAGAGTTCCTTACTAAGCCTTGTATGAATCTTTTTTTTAAATTGAGACTATTATGAAAGTCTGCTACTGAATGTTAATTTTATGTAATATAAATTTGTACTATTTTATTCCCTTTTTAAAAAATATGTTTTTATTGGCCCTAACTTGTGTGGCCTTAGTTGGTTGAACCTTATCCAATGCATTGGGAGGTTGCAGGTTCAATTCCCAGTCAGGGCACATGCCCAGGTTGCAGGCTTAATCCCTAGTATGGGGTGTGCAGGTGGATGTTTCTCACATCCATGTTTCTCTCTCTCTCTCTCTCAATTAATAATAATCGGGAGGGAGGGAGGGAGGGAGAGAGAGAAAGAGAGAGAGAGAGAGAGAGAGAGAGAGAGAGAGAGAGAGAGAGAGAGAGAGAGAGAGAGATCCCTGGGGATTGAGCCTACAACTTGAGCCTGTGCTCTGACCCGGAATCAAACCAGTGCACCAAAAGGAACAACACTCAACCAAGTGAACCACACCAGCCAGGGCTACTTGATTCACTTTTCAAAGCATTTGTGGAGTAAGGAAGGCTCTAACAATAAAATTTTTAATAAATTCCAATTATTAACTTCTAATATTATAAGTTTGTTTGGCATAATTAATACCCGGTGATATAAATGTTTGAAAATGTCAAGTCTTAGAGATCATCTAATCTAGACCTTTTATTTTACTGATGAAAATACTAAAGCCAGAATAAGAGACTGGCTCAGAGCTGTTATTTTCTGACTCCCATCTCAGCATGTTTTCCTTCTCTTAAGCAATACTGTTTGATATGCAGTTAATTTTTTTAAAAATTGAGTAACTAAATGTTTCACGAAAAGCAATGTAGGTTTTTAAATGTATTTTTAAAATTGTATTATTTGCTTTAGTGTATACAGAGCTAAATGAAGCCCTAATTTGAACCTCCTAAATAAACTAAAATTTTATAGTCTACTTTATTTAGCTCACATGAAATAAATATTTTATAGTTTAGACTCTGAACATTAGAGAATATAAAATATCATATATACAATAAAAAATACGTATTTTAAGATTCCTATAAAAATGGCATACTTTAATGTACTAAATTTGCACTGATTTTGTGATAATGGAATGCAATTCTTAGGTTCTACTTGTTTCTGCTTTTTAAAATAGATGGCTGAATATTGTTAAAATATTGTTGGAAATAATAACATTAGTCTTGTACCATGAACATTATATTATAGGTTAATTATAATGTGTGTTGAAGTCCTTACTAAGAATACTCATCTATATTGATTCTTTTTGATTCTTTTCACTTATTTTTCAAGCTACATATGTGCATAGTTCCTATTTAGCTTAGTAGGTTAATAAAAATTCTAGAACATTGCATTTATTAGTATGTAAATGCATTTACATAGGAATAAGTCTAGGTTTCCTTAAAGAGGGCAACAGAATTGAAAACTGAGGCCAACAAATAAATGAAAGTTTCTCTAAATCCATTGGATAATAGAGGCAGTGTTAAGGCTAACCATAGTGTTGAACTAAACAGAGGGATTACTCCTGGGTTTTGCATCAGTTGTTTTCTGCAGGGTGGCCTGCCTTGTCAAAAAAAAAAAAAAAAAAAAAAAGTTTAACAGGCAAACATTCACATAGGCACATTGAGAAAAGAAGTATGCTTAATTCCATCAAAGCTCTAAAAAAATCAATCATTAATTTATTCTACAATTGTTGGTCATTTGTGAAAAGCATCTGGCCTTTAAGTCATAGGATCCCAAACACAAGTACAATGTGAACACTTGAGAAGAAGCTTCAAATTTGGTATCATGTAAAAAAGTATATGAGTGTGTGTGTAGCTGTATCTCACTGTACTACTGCATTTGCTTAGTCATAATGCTTTCATTCCATTTTGCTTTTTGGATTTTGAAGTTATAAATGCAAATGTAATGTGCTTTAAAATTTAGAAAACTCTTAATTGGCAGCTTTAAAAAGTCCTGCTTTTTTACATGTCTTTTCATGGTTATTTAGCAGAGTGATACTTCAGCAGTCTTGGCATTGCATGTCAGAAATGGTTTCTAATGAAATTTAAATTCAAGATAGTAAATATATTTTTTAAATAGTTTCAGAAGAGACGTACCCTATTTTCCATATGGCTAAGTAATTGTTAAGATGTTTGTTTTAAAGCTGGACTTAGACACTCCTGACTGCTCTTTAATTTGATATAGCTAGTCCAAATGATATTTTTCAAGAAACTTTAGTAGAATGCAGTGAAGTAGATAAATGATTTTGCAGCTATACTCATATTGCAAAGTATAGAACTAATTCAGTCATTATAGGAATAGCATTTTTTTAAAGTAGCTTTAAAACCAGCAGTAGAACACCTTAATGTTGGGATACATTTAAATATTAAGCGTTAAGTTAGTCAAGTTTAATTTTCTAACAATACATAATAGGTTCACACCATAACCACAGATTTATACATAGCAGGGTTTTGGTTTTTGTTTTTTTTTTCTGTTTGTTTATTTATTTATTTATTTATTTATTTATTTATTTATTTTTAAAAGAATGTACCTTTAAATTGTAGAAGGCCTAGGAAAAGCCTTAAGGGGTGAAATTTAGAACCTAAAATAGAAATAAAGTTGCATCATTTTAATTGTATGCTTTAATATATTAATAATATGAATAGTTAAGTTATAAAAACTGTACCTCCCCATGACACATACCACTTAATCCACTGGTTTGTTACGTACCAAGGGAATAAATGTGGTATAACCAAATGCTACTATGTCAGAGACTTCATACAGAAATTATCTATTCTCTTACTGTTAAAATTTTACCAGATTACACATAGAATATATATTTTACTCACCACTGCTCTTTAACTTTCCCTGGACTTTAACAATTACAAATTAAGAAAAAATATAAATACTACTCATAAGATTTGATTCTAAGCAAAATAACGACTAATAATGAAAAAGTACTTTTCACAATAGGAAAAAATATAAATCTTTTGACATTTATCTCACTTATAAGTATGTTATTATAACAAGATGACCATGTTTTAAAATGTATATTGAAAATAAATCTAAATATGCATATGCCATATGTAGAATTCCTGTGTAAACCTGTTTAGCCCTCATTTCAAAGGTACTATTGCTATCCTAAGTACTATTAGAATACTAGAGATGAGAGAAAAATCACTTAAAACTGCATGTGAAATATAATGTTTGAAATGGTTCTTTGAGAATGTGCAGATCATGGCTTGCATAGGGACTCCTTCCACTCTCTGGGGAAATGAACTGTTGACATTCTTTTGGGTCATCATTCCAGATAGGAGGGCAACCACAAGGATTTAGCAGATAAATTCATCCCCATAGACCTTTATCCATTTCACTGCAACTGGAAACATTCATGTTGAATAGTAGCATTAATGTAGCCAATTTACTGTTCAAAGTGAGCTGTATGTTTAAAAAAGAAAGAAAAGAAAAAAAGAAGATGACGATGAAGAAAATCAAATGACTAGGGTAATAACTTATTTTAGTCTTCTAAGAGGTATTCTTTATTTACATAATTCTAAAGTACAAATCATTTTTTTCCTCTATTATTTTCAAAAATAGAATTGAGGTCTATTATAGTAAGCAGTGAGCTTTTGAATTTTAACTAACTAAATGAAATCCTGCATGTTGCTTGTTAGTCGCTTATAACAAAGATCAGAAAATAAATTATTGTTTTAATGTTGTGTTCTGAGGTGAATGGTAACATTTTTTAAAAATTGAAAATTATGTCATATAGATTCTGTTTCTGACTCTTTTTGGACTGTATGATTCAGGCAAAAGAGAAAAGCAAAGCTCTGGTAAATGCCTTGAAGGAATTCACTAAAATTCACACACATCTTCTTTCTTATAAATGATGGGGGGAAAAATATTTTTATTCCAACTGGAATGATACTATATGGGGCTGAATGTGTAGGAAAGGTTCCCACAATGCATTGTGCAAACCTAGAGCTAGCAAATACCCTGCTGCTTTGAACCCCTCCTCCCCCCCCCAACCCCCCCAAAAAAGACAAAAGCACAATAAAATAGAAAGCTTACCACCGGTAGCTTTCAAAACGACAAACTAGGCAAACTATACATCTCCACCACTCCAATTTTGTCAGAATGCTAATGAGCTTGCTCTGATCTTTACTCGGCTTCCCGTGTTTTCTACATCTTCAAGGACCACATGGCGCTAGCAAAATAAAGACAACTAAATGAGAATTTCGAATGCTTTTTGTGTTAGGACCTGGTGCTTTTCAGTGGACGCACTCGTTGAATATTCTCAACTTAAAAGAGTACAACAGGGGGTTGGGTATGAACTTTTTAACAGGAGGAAATTTGTACAGAAGTAAATTAGTGAGATGAGGAAAATATGAGAAAAATTTCTAATTAATTTCCACTCCATAATATCAATGACACCTTCAGCCCCACTCATCCTCTTCTAACAAGAGATGCTGATAAAAGATGAATGATTCTGTGTTGTTCGCAGTGAATGTTTAGTGGTTTTTTAATAGCAGCATTCTACATAAAAGGCACCAGGAAGTACTCCGCATTAGCAGTTGAGATCACTAGTTAATAGGATGATGTCTTTTAGCTTTTGTCACAAGATTATTAGAAAGGATGGGTTTCTGTTCTCATCGTTGCATAGTTTGGAGTGCCTGTTGAGTACAAGTGCTAAAATACAGGTTTCTCAGTATTGTTTCACATGTAAAGCAAAAAAGGCTTTTAATACAACACCTTTTTCCCTTTTTCCAGGTGATTTTGTTATTGATCTCTAATCTGCCCCTTTAGCTGTATTAAATGCTTGAAGTGTTCTGCTTTTCACTGTAGCCTTGATGCTAGCTATTTGTGTTTATAAATTCATTAAGATTAAAACAGGACCTATATAAAATATTTGATTCTATGACTTAGGTAATGGCAGATTATGTCGTTTTTATGGCTTAGGATATAGATAACAAAAAGTTAAAATTGTCTGAGTAGACACTATAAAAATATATTCTTTGATTTTAAGAAACATACTTTTATGAAATTTAAATTACATATTTATAAGAGACACTTTCCACTAGCTCTCTCTCTTCTCTCTAGCATTCACTGAACACTTACAAGGAGATTAGAAGTAGTCAGCTCCATCTCTCTTTAGACCCATATCCAGGAGGGGAAAACGAAAACCAAAACTGGGGACACTTTTATATACAAAGATATCAGAACTTAGAGTTAAACTGATTCAGTACAACTAATAAATAACCAGGAAAGAAAGTTTGGTATAGTAACACTTTCAGGTTTTGTGTGGAGAAATAAAAAATTGGCAATGTTTTTCACATTTAACACATGTATTTCTTTTTTTAAAATTAAGGTATTACATAAAACACATATATTTCTAATATTTCTATACTTTTAAAGTTTTATCTGACCCAGGAAAATTATATTTTTGTATGTTGAACTTTGTTCATATCACTTAAGAAATTGCCTCTTAATTTAGTCACACTGCTAACAAAATGAAGGGGCAGAAACCTTATAGTAATAGGAATAACTTGGACAACCATAATCAATAAAATCAACAAAAAAAATAAAAACTATTTTATATAAAAACAGAAGTTTTCTTAGCATCTGGTTATTCTATATTTTCTGTCATTTAACACAATATTTCTATGCTCTTTAAAAGTAAGAGAATTAGAATTCATGTAACAAAGTGTCTCCATTGTGTAAAGGTTCTTTTTTTTTTTTAGACATAGTATATCTGTTTTTACACAAATTATAATAAGAAAATAAGCCATATCATTGAAAAATATCCATTAAACTAACTGAGATGTGTATTTTGACATTTGGTTACAAAACCAAAAAAAAATTTTTAACTGTAATTTTCAAGAATGACATTTCTTTCTAAAATCATATGACGTACCATGGTAAAATAGAAAATAGAAGTTTTTAGCATATAAAATAGAATGTTTCCATTTGATCTCTATTAACATAAAATATGAAATGAATAGGCAAAATTATAATGTCTTTGCACAGGAACTTTTCATAAATAGAAACAAAATAAGTAAAGGAATTCGGTGCTATAAAGTAAGTAAAATGACCTTTAAGATTCTATAATAGTATTGATTTAGCCTGTTATTCCCCACTAAAATAATCACTACTGACAATTCATAGGGCACTGAATCCGTGTCATAATAAAGAAATCAGGTGGGGTTTTTTTGGTGTGTTGGAAAATTTTCTACAAAGTGAATGTTTAACACAATTTCCGGAGTCTATTCTTCAGTAGACTCTAAGAGTTTATAAAAATCCATTCCTCTCTGGAAGTAAAATGCTAACATAATTAGCGTAAATGTGGTGATGCAAGTCTAGTTTGAGAGTCTGTGTGTTTTCAACGATGTCAAGATTTTAGTCACTTTGTGTCATCTAACTCCAAGAATGCAAAATAATATAAAATCATTTTCTAATCGCAAGAAGTGACTCTATTTCATACAATTACATTCTAATTCAATATCCCGAAAAATAAAAAGCATGAAAGAACATGTCAAACAATTGGTCTTTGTCACATCCATGATTAGCAGAATCATAGCCAGGTGGAAGACATTCTAGTAGTGAGCCAAGGCCCAGCTTTCCAAGGTCTCTGTGTAAGCCTTCTCTCCCGTGCTCCTGTCCATTACGACCAAAGCCCATCTGTCTTCCTTTGCTGTTAGCATAATTATAGGAGAGGCTTTCTTCAATATTTAATCCTCAGTACACCATCATCTGAAAACACAGGCTCAGCCCTTCTAGTGGTGAGTTGGAACCTTGACTGGAATTCTCATTCTAATCTTTGCTATATTAATTCCTGCTTACTAGATCAGCTTCATAGCTGTCATACTCAGTTTCAACTTTAGTAGAATGAGGAGAGTATGGCTTTAAAAATGAAAATTGGGACAAGGAACCTAACTGCATAAAGGATGAAATTCATTTAATCTTCTGTGTCTTATGATTTTCATTTATTCAACAAATAGTTTTGAGTCTTATTATGCCTAAGGCACTATACACTGAGAGTAGAAACTTAACCCTGGTTAGTGAATATAATTAGTTAAATTTAGTAACACTGAATCAAGAATATAATATGGTATGGCAGCTAAGAGAATTGGGAGAATTAAGTTAGATACCTTATACCAAGCATTTGCACAGTGCCTGGTTACATATACCAGGTTCAGTAAATGTCAACTATTACTATTTATATGATCTGTTTAATACTTAAGCTTGTCAAGGTCTCCTTTAAAATAAAATAAAAAATACTAAAAAATGAAAAGAAAAAAAAAGCTAATCTGTTAGGAATGTTACCTATCACCATCAAGCATTAAATAAAATATTTATAGTAAATATTGAATTTTTTGTACATTTATATAAGTATATTGAAATAGGCCTTTGATTATTAAAAACAATCATGAGTAGAAATACAATGTAAAGTTTGTTTTAAAAGGAGTGTTTAGCCGAAACCGGTTTGGCTCAGTGGATAGAGCGTCGGTCTGTGGACTGAAAGGTCCCAGGTTCAATTCCGGTCAAGGACATGTACATTGGCTGCGGGCACATCCCCGGTAGGGAGTGTGCAGGAGGCAGCTGGTCAATGTTTCTCTCTCATCGATGTTTCTAGCTCTCTATCCCTCTACCTTCCTCTCTGTGAAAAATCAATAAAATATATTTTTTTTAAAAGGAGAGTTTACATAATTTAAAGTACTTGAAGTGCTTTTGCTCTTTACTTTTTTACACCTTCAATTTTAAGAATTGGTAATATTCCTAAATTCTTTTATTTCTATAGTCTTTTCCTTGTGTCCTACTTCCAGAATTTCTTTACTCTCAAAATTTGTTCTAATTCAAACATCTTTAATATCTGTTTCTATCTACATTTCATTATTTTTATTATTTAAAGAAGGAAAGTGTGTAAATTGTATCTAGAAGTAATAGAAATCAACTTTTATTGAATTATTCTCATTCATGCAATAGAAACGTATTTCTCCTCTCCTTGATACTCACTGTATTTCCTAGCTTTTTACTATCATAGTCTTTAAATATATAGGTAACATTTTCATCTGCTGACTCATGTTTGTTCATTTATCCACAAGAACAAATGTATATCATTTTTACCCATGATATTTAGAAACTATTTTCCACTACCAGAAATTTTGAATTGGAAATATAAAATATGATTTTTGAACCTAAGGAATTATCACCAGAATTTTTAGTTTGGAACATGTCTATTGCCTAAAGTGAAGTACATTCTTATTCTAGACTGCAATAAAAATTTTAACACTTAAAAGAGAAGAAATTCCAGGAAAATGTGTTTTTCTCAGCAACTATCTATGAAAAGAAATTTAAGCATTTGAACTGATTTGGCAGCAACATGTTTTTCTTCTGCATGTGAAATTAAAATTAAAATTGTATAATATCATGCCAATGCTAAAATAACATACATGGAATATCACCCCTTCTTTTAAAAAAAATCTTAGTGATTTATTTGTAAAAGGGCTAAGACAGTGGTTCTCAAACTTTTGTCTGCATAAAAAAACACTTGAGGAGTTTGTTAAAAATAAAGATTCTCAGGCCCTGACTAAAAGATTCTGATTCAGTGAATCTGCGGTGGGGCCCATATTCTAGATGATTCTAATATAGGTGATCCGCAGACCACATTTTGAGAAACGGGGGCCTATAATATGCTAAACTCACAATGTTACATGTGCCAAGGAAGTAGTAGAGCATAGATTTAAGAGCATAGACTTGAAAATCAGCAAGACCGTAGCAATTTGTCTGGATGGTCTAATATTTTTAAAGGCTGGTAAAACTTATTCCAGAAGCCTATTGGGCCCTAGCCGATTTGGCTCAGTGGATAGAGCATCAGCCTGCAGACTGAAGGATGCCAAGTTCAATTCCAGCAAAGGACACATGCCCGGGTTGCAGGCTCTATCCCCAGTAGGGGGTGTGCAGGAAGCAGCCAATCAATGATTCTCTCTTATCATTGATGTTTCTCTCTCTCCTTCTTCCTTCCTCTCTGTAATCAATAAATAAGTATATTTAAAAAAAAAAAAAAAGAAGCCTATTGGTATTTAAAATATATTGATACAGATGTAAATAAAATTTATATGTGTTCTTAGCACAGAGCCTGGCAAAGGGTTAGCTATTAAAAAGAGTAGTTGCTACTATCAGTTATAGTAATAATTTTATTATTTATTACTGATTTTATCTTTAAATTTTTCCTTAGCTGCTAAGAAACATTATACACCTCCCATTCTTTCATAACTCTTCTCTTCCCTCAACACACACACACACACTCTCTCTCTCTCTCTCTCTCTCTCTCTCTCTCTCTCTCTCTCTCTCTCTCTCTCCCTCCCTCTCCCAAGATGCCTGAAGAACTGGTTTGGCATAAGACTAGAAAGTTATGAGTTTCTTTTTTTTAACCCTTGGCTTATATATAAAAAGTAACTGATAATTGTATGAACATTTTCAAGTCCCTCTATTGAAATACTGAGTTTTGTAAAACACATACAGAAACAAACAACTTAAACATTGTATTTTAAGCCCAAACCGGTTTGGCTCAGTGGATAGAGCGTCTGTCTGCAGACTGAAAGGTCCCAGGTTCGATTCCGGTCAAGGGCATGTACGTTGGTTGCGGGCACATCCCTGGTAGGGGGTGTGCAAGAGACAGCTGGTCAATGTTTCTCGCTCTCTATCCCAGTCCCTCTCTGTAAAAAATCAATAAAATATATTTTAAATTTATAAAAAAGAAAACATTGTATTTTAAGAAATTTATTTTAGTACATCCATGTAGGAACCAACTTTACAAATGCATTATCTCCTTCTTGGTTTCATCCTGACACTATCCTAAGATGCTTACCCAAGATTTCTTTTCTTTTTTATTCTTTTACAAAGAATGGCATCAGAGATGGCTAAACATGTATGAATTGCCTCCTCAGTCCAGAGTTAAAATTATGGGAGTTTATGGAAGGATGCAAGCTCTGTTCTAAAACCTTTCTCCCAGTTTCCCAAAATGGACACCATTAAGAAGTACAGATGTTAATGTACAGAGACAATTGGACACATACTGACACTAACTCCTTAATCTTTGAGATAGAACTATCCAGTTGAATAGCAGGAACTTTCTTTTTATTGTTTATAGGCTTATAGAATTCTGCTTTCAAACCATTGTTCATTCCATTGTAGAGACATTACCAGTTTTTCTTGTAGTGGATTGTAAATTATGTCTTTCTTTTAGCTAATAGTTATGTTTTTAACATTTTTCGTAGACCTCCCAGTGCATTGCATAAGAAAACTAAACACGTATAGTCATTGCATCTGTTCCCTGTCCACATGTCATGTTTAAGCTGGAATGTGAAAGACATTCAGCCACTCAGAGGAGCTATTTCCTCAGGAAATGGTTACAGTAAAAGTTAAGGGAAAACTGTTGAGCTAATATCTATTTTTAATTAAATTAGATATTTTTAAATCCTTACTAGTACTGATTAATTTTTAATGTTTATTGATGGAGTCATTTTTTTTTCTGTACAGGTTTTGTTTTATTGGGGGATTTAGATGAATGTTGTAGAGGAAAATTAATAAAAATTCTGTGATTATTTCTACAACTGAAAAGATAACATTATATATATATATATATAGTGAACCATCAAAATCAAAGTATTAGGCCCTAGCCAGGTGGCTCAGTTGATTGGAGCATCGTCCAATACACCAAAAGGTTGTGAGTTCAATTCCTGGGTTGTTTCTCTTTTTCTTTTTCACCCTAAAATCAATAAGAACATATTCTCAGGTAAGGATAAAAAAATAAATAATTAATTAAAATTAATGTGTATGATTCTCCTGTTTTTACGCTGGTGCCATTGCGGGGGAGAGGATATGTAAATTCACAGTACACAGAGCTATGAGTATCTAACTTGTGAGTCCTGCTTTTACTGACTGGTTATTTACTTTACCCACCCCAAAGCCACCCAACCCCACTCCCCCAAGGCCAGTTCACTCTGAATTAATAGCACCACTTGGTGGCCAAAGCGAGGAATTCTGTAGAGCACCAACATTTCTGCCCCACCAGGAAACATGTTTCCTCCCACTAGACACTTCTGAACTGGAATTTGACAGACCTGTCCCTAAGTTTATCTTTTATGCTTTGGAAGGATCTAGTTCTCTAAGGAAAGTTAAAAATATACATGGAAGATACTTAGGATGATGTGATTTTTTTAAATTTAAAATAGAAATCATTTTGTATTTCTGGTATAAGGTAACTTCCACAAAAATAACTTATTAAAGTAATCATAATATTTTAATTTCTTGTGAGAATAAAATTAGAGGGAGCCAAAATTTAAAAGTTTTAATACAGTTTCTTTTTATTCAAGTTCTTGTTTTAAATCTCAATAAAGAGTTAAATAAAATTATACTGAATATTTTTAAATTGTTAGTGTAGACAAGGAAGCTATTTTGCAGAATTCTGAACTTTGTAATATCAAAAAGAATAAACAGACTTGGAGCTGACCATGATTTGGGGTGGGAATGTAGGCTAAAGTGTTTTAGATATGATAGCTCTGACTCTCTTTTTAAGTGAACTGTAGCTTTAGAGAGAGGGAGAGAACATACATAACAGAAGGACATGCAGCTAACTGCTGGCACTTAAGATTTATGCCAGAATCTGAGAATCTGAGAGGGACTCTTAAGGTAGCATAATATTCTTCAATCTAAGGAGTATCTAAAAATGTGTATCATGTTAAAAGAGGGAATTGAATTTATCCTAGGGATTAAATTCAGGAGAAAATCTGAAAATAACTATAACTTTAGTAATTCTAAAGATTCTGTAAGTCACACATTAGATTTTTTTTATTTCCCTCTGAATTTCTGCTGAAGGAACTGCTTTTAGCAAGAGAACCTTTGGAATAGATTTAACAGAACATGTGTAACCTTGAGAAAAGGGATGTTTCATAGAGGAGTGTCTCATTTGAATAGCTCCTTTAAGAAAGAAAGATGGATAATGGGCAGTTGATGGGCATCCATATTTGAGGGTAATGAAAAAGTTAGTGATGGTAGGATATATTTTGGTTGATTGGTCCAGTAAAATAGATATGTACAGGCATTGCTCAACGGAACTAACATCTTAAGACTTGCACCACACCGAAAACGGTTTAGCTCAGTGGATGGAGCGTCGATCTGCGGACTGAAGGGTCCCCGGTTCAGTTCCGGACAGGGGCATGTACCTTGGTTGCGGGCACATCCCCCGTGGGAGGTGTGCAGGAGCCAGCTGGTCAATGTTTCTCATCAATGTTTCTAACTATCTCCCTTCCTCTCTATGAAAATTCAATAAAATACATTAAAAAAAAAAAAAAAAAAAAGGCTTGCAGAGGCTGTCAGAGAAACTTTAAGATTCAGCCAGGAGGAATCGCTGTGCCTTGCTCCAGCAATAATTCTAGGAATCAGACAGGTAGGGGGAATCCTAAAGCTTGAATAAAGAATATGGTTCTGTACTGTGTGTGAGAGAGGTGGGGGAGGGGAGAGGGAGATGATTGTATGTATGTAGGGATGTTGGGGTGAAGAGAGAGAGAGAAAGAAGAAAGGGGGAGAATATAACAATAACAACCACTATTACATTACTTATATAGCATTTATTATAGGCCAGGCACTGTTCTAAATGCTTTACATATATTAACTCACTTAATCTTTTCAAAAACCTTTGAAGCAGAACTATTATCTTCATTTTACAAATGAGGAAACTGAAGCATAGGGAGATTAGTAATCTGCCCAAGTTCCCATAGCTCTTAAAGAGCAACACTGGAACTGGAATGTACCCTGATATTTCAGTGCTAGGCAGAGCATTCTTGTTTGGCCATTATTGAAGAGTCCTAAATGCTCAACTGGAGTCATAGTAGCTGATAGTTGCCCAACAAGTGAGCAGATCTATTCCTGGAATCGCCTGTTTCTGGAAAACATCAACCCCAAACTATAATTCAAGGATCTTACGGACACATCTGCACAGGAGGAAAGGCAGAATCCCTTTGACATCCCTTGATGTCCTGTTCTGAGATCATTGTCAAGTTCCAGTGGCCTTCATGGAAAGAGTAAACAAAATCCTTTCTACTAACTGATGAACTAAGTAGACAGAATGGGGATTTTGTTTATTTTTTTATCAGAAGTTTGAAGGTTTGCTTTTTGTTTTTATTTGTTTTGCTTATCAGAACCACTCTGAAGGCTTTGTCAAGGTTGACCTGAATTCTAAATAAAGGGCCTATTCTGGTAAGACTGGTTACCTATGAGTGTCAAATAGGATGGCTAAGAGTGGTGGTTCACAAAACAGACTAGATTAACTAACCACTAACTAGCTCTATTACTTTAAGTAAGTTCTATAACCTAATGTTATTGTCATCATCATTATTATTGCCAGTCTATGAGGAAGTTATTGGTTGTTAGTGATCTAATAAGAGAGATATATAACATAGAGTGGCCTTCTTAAGATGCTGTTGTTCCCAAGGCTTTAGAAACAGCACTGTGAACACGAGTCCAACATGAGTGTCTCTTGTGGATCCTTGTGAAAAGAATGGCTTCATTGAGACCATGAAGGTTGAGGGGCATCGGATAAGTTTGTACAGAGCTGAAACTCACACTAGTCACTGGCCTGCTCTTGAAAATCAGCATTCATTGCATTTGATTCAGTGTGGTGTAGCTATTCAAACCCTGTGGTGCAGCTTAGAAGGCTGCTTTCATTAGGCTTCTATGTTTTAAGAATGGATGTGGCCATAGACTAGAAAGGAATAGGCATAATTCCCTTCAGCTTTCCCTTACCAAATAAAGATATTTAAGAAGGTACAAAGGGTTACCTGGTGTCTGAACCCAAGCATGATCAAAGAAGGTACAGAGTAGAAGTTACTGTGCAGATAGTACATTGGGGTTTAGGGGAAACTGGAAGCTGGGGGGACACCCTGGGTATGATTTTTTAGGGACAGGTAAGGACTTTAAACAACCCAGGAGGAGGTTACCTAAAGGAGTAGCCAACTGACTGCATAATACATCTTTGAAGAAACTATTAGAAAGAAGTGTATTTGGAGCCTCTCTACCTGTTTATCCTTCTATATCTTAAAAATTATGTGTATTTAATTTTCCACACTCTCAACAGAACCTATTGTTATTCTCACCTGGCATTTAGTAAGTCAGCTATTTTGTCTATTATATAATTTTCATAAGCTGATTTTAAAGATGCTCTCTTAACATCAAAATCTTTTTCTGTAAAAATGATGAAAACTTACATTCTCAGTGAAGCTTTTTGTTTTATAAATATTTGGTTTTTCTTGTTGAGGATTTTCTCCCCCCTAAAATACATCAGTTTGTACTTCATATTGTCATTTTTTTAGCTTTATTTTGATAAGTAAATTTTTACATTTGTTCTATTAGCCCATAATTATTAACCTTAAAAGTTACCTTTTTCGTTTTTTAAAGAAGTATTAAGTAGTATTCAATGATCTACTTTGTTCTTATGTCTCTAAAACTCATTGCAAATAGCTAGCCTGTAGCTACATGAAGCATAGCCACATATTGTGCCACCATGGCTATGGATGTCTCTCACATGCACAAGTGACGCTGAAGACCCATTAGGGCATTCACTTTGTTTTTCCAGCTACAGGGAAGAGTTTGTACTGATTCACCCACATTTTACCTATCTCACTTATGACCAGTGACTTACTATAGACTTTGTTATAACTAAGAAACATTTAAAATATAATTTGTGCCCATAGAGTTTAGAAATTTACCTTCACCCTAACTATTCCTAATTACATGTCTGTCTCCACAGTACACTGAGCCCTTTTGAGAAAAGGGACCACATCCTAACCTAGTTCCTAGCTTTTATCATGTCATCATCACACTTGTCATTATTATCATCATAGTTAGCATTTTTAGCTTTGAGCACTATGTGTTTACATTTCTCATTTAATCCCTCTAATAACCATACGAGGTAAGTAACATAGTTATTCTTATAGAGATGGAGAAACTGATGTTTAGAGAAGTTCATTCATCTAAGATCAAAGGGCTCAGTCCCATTTTTAAATCAAACTGGGGGAAAACCATTATGGATGCAGATTCAGTGTTCATCTTATTATAAAACAACAGATCTAACTAGTCACAGTAACTATAGATGGTAGATAAATTTGACCTACCAGAATTGATAATGTTATCCACAAGAGTATCTTGGAATTAATGTAAGTAAACACTCATAAAGGTAGTCTTCAATTCAAAGCAGATATTTATTCTAATGTTCATTTATGAGTCAGGTGCTTTTCCATAAAATTCTTAAATTATAGATTGTGGCCCCTACTACTCTATACAAAACTATGTGCCAAGTAACAAAAAGAAAAAAAGAGAGCCCTTTTTCTTCTTAGATGTTCTACCAGAAAGTCTCACCTACTTGAATATATAAAAGTTCAGAAAGATCCCTTATATAACTTAGGTACCTGTGCATACATATTTAAAATCACAGATCTTAAAATACATTAATCTAGAAATATTTTTTTCTCTCCACTCCTTTTCAAGAAATACTTTTATTCAGTTCTTTGTGGTCATCTTTGACATTAATGTCTCTGTTCACTTTTAGAACCAGTCTTTAAGTCATTCCCATGACATGACAGTGAGAAGGCTCTAGGGCAGAGAGAGGATAGAGAGGAATCTGCCAAGTGCAGTCCAAACAAAAAGGGCTTCAAGAGAGGGGAGAGGTGACTAGGGAAGCTCTCCGTCCGTAAGCATGGCTCACAATTCACATTTCCCCGTATTGGAGTATGCCTAATGGGTTTTCCAAGTAGACTACAGTTTATTTGGTTGAATGATGCCTATAAAAGTGACTCACTGATTTATTTTACTTAACAAATTATTTTCAATGTACCTTAGAGAGACACAGTCTCTTAAGGGCCATGGATCTGATCACTAGTCAGCCATCTCCATCCACTATGGGTCCATGGCAAGATTTCAGCACTTCTTAATGTTTTCATGGTAGAAAACTTTGAGTTTGTTTATATACACAAATCTACATCTTTGTGTTTTCATTTTTTTCCTTGGATTCATCTTTTCAGCTAAAATTGTATTGTTTATTATTTTGTGTTTATGTAAGAATTCACTGTCTAAAATATATCTTTCTAAATAGATAACTTTATATGAAAGCTTAATTAGGAAAGTTAATTAGTAGACAGTCTTTTAAACAATTTTTCAAAAATTTAGATTTTTTACATCACTCATATTTATTTAAAAATTTACATCAAAACATTGCTTCTGAAAAATATAAATGAAAACTACATACAGATTCCTTGATGAATTCTTGAATGAAATTAAATCTTGACTTTAAGTAATGTGGGTTTTTTTAGGAAATGGAATATAAAAGTGGTTTCTATAGTCAGCTAACATGTATTAAATGTGTAGTGTTCTGTTTTATGCTGTTTTCTATTAAATGGTTTTTGTTTATGTTAGAGGAAGAATGATTTTTTAAAAATATATTTTTATTGATTTTTTTTTTTACAGAGAGGAAGGGAGAGAGATAGAGAGTTAGAAACATCAATGAGAGAGAGTCATCGATCAGCTGCCTCTTGCACACCCCCTACTAGGGACGTGCCCGCAACCAAGGTACATGTCCTTGACCAGAATCGAACCTGGGACCCTTCAGTCTGCAGGCTGATGCTCTGTCCACTGAGCCAAACAGATTTCGGCGAGGAAGAATGATTTGAAGTCATATTTACATAGCTACTTTTCCTGCCATTATCATTATTCTTGATTGTTTATAAATTTTTATAAATTATACTCCAGCTATAATAATTAAGAGAAAAACTGACAGTAATTTAAGATATTGTGATGTCAGAAAAGATGTTGCATTTCTGGAGGCAAAATAAAAAAACGTAAGTCTTTAAGAAAACAAAGTAGAAAAAAATATTTCCAGAGTTTTTATTAGTCTATATTTTTAAATATATATGATTGATCGACTGCCTCCTGCAATACCCCCTACTGGGGATTGAGCCCACAACCCAGGCATGTGCCCTTGACCAAAATCGAACCTGGGACCCTTCAGTCTGCAGGCTGACTTTCAACCAAACCAACTAGGGCTACTCTATACTTTGAAATGTTATGAGGATGTTTTTATTGGTTGTATAATAAACATGAGGCTATGTTTTAAAATAAGTATAACAACTCAGCCATGCTTTCACATGTATACTGAACTGTATTATTTTGATTTTTTTTTATTTCAAAATGGTCCGTATTAAATTTTTCAGTTTAATGCATATTAAAATTTTCAGTTCATGAAATTTAAAAAATTTAAATTTAAAAAAGTATTTGTGTCTGCCTCTTAATGTGACAAAAAGGTAGCTGGTAAGTACAAATAAAAAATAATTTTAAAATAGAAGTAGTTTAACCAGGTAAGGTTAAACAAGAAAAAATTATTTATGGCCATTTTATAAAATAATGATAGACTTCATTCTAAGCTACAATGTAAAGTGCTTTCTTCTGAGATTATGTATTGTGGCAGAAGCTAAAACTGCCTTTTTTTCTAGCAGTGCCAGAATACGGCCTCTTTTTCTTTTTTGCACTAACAAGACTGCTTTACCACCACAGCCCACTCTAAGTAATTAAATCAATCCTTTGTACTTACCGTATTCTCTTCTAGTGACGGTACTAGATCTGATTATATGCTTCATGCATATTCAAAGTACCGCACTGACAGCTCTTTAATGAGCTCTTACTTAATCAGTATGAACAATGTTCATCTTGTTCTTTTTTTCCTCATGCATTAGAACTAGGAACAGTTGGGAAAAATG
This sequence comes from Pipistrellus hanaki, assembly GCF_964339955.1. Classification (NCBI taxonomy): domain Eukaryota; kingdom Metazoa; phylum Chordata; class Mammalia; order Chiroptera; family Vespertilionidae; genus Pipistrellus; species Pipistrellus hanaki. The sequence goes on from NC_140514.1 coordinate 32,468,591, forward strand.
AAACATCCAGCATTCATTTGAAAAATATATTGTACTTTGAAAAGTGTCTAAGCTGAGGAAGTTGCATTCTGCCCTTTAAAAGTCTGATGGACAAATTGGATTACTAGTATTGGATTAAATAACAAATGGTTAGAGGAGAAATGAGAAAAGCTCACTGTGATCACAGGCTTTAATATTTTTTGTTACTTATAAAGCTAAAGGGGTCTTTAACCAGTTATTAAAGTCAGGATTAATTTGTAATGGTTCAACTTACTGGCTTTTAAAAGCTTTTTGAATTTAAAAAATTTCAAATCCCTGAAAACAATAGTGTAATGATGTGTTAGAAGAAAATTTAATTTTTTTTATTGCTAGGCTAAGTATAGATTTCCATCATTGTGTACAATCTCAGATAAGGAATTTGTGGTACATAATTGATTTAACCTTAAATATGCTTTCTTTTCTTTTCAGTTAATTCATATCATCTATGTTGAAATGTATAATGTGTCTTTACATATTATTGTTAGGCTTATTTACTTTTGAAACATAAAACTCTGATTATTAGTTATTTCCTAACAATTAGGAGAGAGGGATTTTATCCTTACCTAGGCATGAATTAAAGTGAAAATAACATAGGACCACATCAGTATTGTTATTATCAAGGAAGCAGTCTTCCATTGAAGAAAATGATGCTAATTTAAGAGTAAGCTAGTTGCTTCTAGTATTCCTGAAAGCCTCAATTATAAGTTAAGTTAAACTCAAAACAAACTTTTAATGTCTGCATTTTTAGAAGCTACTTAGGTTATGAACACAAGAATTAAGTCTTTCATTAGAAAATAAAATATCATAGTAACTGCACCTATTAATATTGTACACATGTGTGATTTCAGTGATCAAAAAGGCCTTCACCAGGGTACAATTGGCCTTTTTCCAAATTGCAAGCTTTTCCCCAGCTTTTTCTTTTTACTCTTTCTTCTTTTGTTGCTACCCAGGGACTTGTTCCTATCGCAGCCTATGTCACATGACTAGTGTCAAGCCATCACATGGTCTAAAGTGAATACAAAACCAGCTACCCTAAAAGAGAGATTTAAAATGCTGTAAAATAATAAAGACTTTTGTTCATAACTCTAAAAGAAGCTATCTTATCTGCTCCCTACCATAAAGTTTTAATAGCATTTAATGAAGACATATATCCTCACTATTCTCCCTAATGATGAACAACAGATATCTATTTCACAAGGATGCTCTGAAGTGTATGTTTAATCTTTGCACACAGAACAGTTCTTTATACTCTATTTTCATTCTAAATTTCTCTTCAAATTTATATCAATGTGGAAATAGTTAATTAAATGATACATTCATAATTTAAGTATTTAAAAGAATGAAGTAGACCTTCAAGCAATATGACAACAGTACATCACTGGGTAATATACAGGGGTGGGAACAAGTAGGTTAATAATAATAAGTAATACAATAATCAATAATAATATAAGAATAAACTTGTTTCATGTACTCATAACTGTAAGCCTACTTTTGCCCACCCCAGTATGATATGATCTCATTTATGTTAAAGAAAAACCTGTACGTATCTATAGATGAGGTATACATGTGTGTGATAGACAGCTATCTCTGTGGTGTGGAAGGAAACATGCTAAACCTTACCAGTACTTACCTCTCGGGAAGGATGTTGGGGTGGGATTGGTGAAAGAGGACTTGACTTTTTACTCAGTTATACCTCTGTACTGTTTAAATTTTTAAAATGTATTTGACAGTTAAAAGAAAATATCTTCTCACAAAGAAAATATAATTTAAGGAATTAACTGGAATATTGAATCTTAGCTGGGATATTTATTTTTTTAAATATATGTTTATTGATTCCTGAGAGGGAGAGAGTGGGGGGGAGAGAGAGAAACATCAGTGATGAAAGAGAATCATTGATCGGCTGCCTCCTGAATGCCCCCTAGTGGGGATCGAGACTGCAACCTGGGCATGTACCCTTGACTGGAATCGAACCTGGGACCCTTTTCAGTCCGCAGACCAACGCTCTGTCCACTTAGCCAAATCATCTAGGGCAAAATTTTTAGTATGACCATTACTATATGAATAATATCAAATATATACTGTATATTATAATCCTTGATACAGTAGCCTTGGAGGGGGGGGCAGTAGTATAGATGATGGAATGGATATTAGCAAAAGTGAATTTGAAATGTGCAATTAGTAAGTTTATAATCTAAAATGTTAGACCATCTCTCTGTTCAAATGTTTTCTGATTTACTGACATTATTATGTTTATTGTTATGTGTTTTTTCACAAATAGCTATAGGCATTTTTTGTAATTTGGTCATTTAAAATAATTTGCAAGTGTTTACTGTATTAGAGATGATAACTTCCAGAGTGTTATATGCACATATGTCTTAGTTTACTCTGGGGGAGAAAAAGAAGAGAAGAAACAGGTTGTTACAAGTGGAAACTTTCACAAAATCTCTGGACTTCTCTGATCTTCCTGCTAGTATTGTACTTCTCATAATGATTTTTTAATATTTTTTCTTTATCATGACCATATGTCTGTCAGCACCATGAGTTCCTCACTGAACTATAATAACAAATCCTCTGGGGAGGATTTAAAAGTTGGAACACTTTTCTTTTAACACTAACACTATATTAGTGTCAGTATGATCTGTAGACATGTTGGGGGGGGCAGTATATTTAGACATGCTGCATAACAGCTTTAGAAGATTGAATTTTAGAAGATTATGAAATTTTAAATATCAATTTCTTTTTTCAGGCCTTGGACTTTAATCTTATGTTGTTATAAACTTTAATATGTACTGTCGGGGTAACTAAAATGTTTTCATGTTAGAAAAAAAAACATTTGTGCTAAACGATTATCTGCCTGCAAAAGTCATGTAACAAGAAATAACTTTTCCTGAATTATAGGAAGAAACACTGAAGAAGAAGAAGCTATGATGCAGGAATGGTTTATGTTAGTTAATAAGAAAAATGCCTTAATAAGGAGAATGAACCAGCTCTCTCTCCTGTAAGTACTCATGACTGCTTTTTTTCCCTACAACATCAGTGGATCTTAGGCTTTTGGATACTAGTTTCTTAGGGTTTCATATTTATTAGACTTACCTTTTTCTTTCCTTAGAGATTAAAGTCTATTTTATGTAAAAATGAAAAATAGTGTAAAAACAGTTTTTATCTGAACAGTAAGAATTTTAAAAATAGGGTGCTAGATACTGAAAAAAAAATGTTGGCTATACAGAGAGCCAATGAATATGAACAATTTTTGTGTTTAAGAAATAAAGCATTGTCTATAAAAAGACTTGGTGTGCCTGTTAAGTAAGGGTTAAAAGGGAAAGGAAATAAAATTGAAGTGTATTTAACATCTGATTCTAAGTTAAAAATTAAAGTAACTCTTAAGGACAAAAGTACCTTTGTCTTCTACAGATGATGTTATCTTAAATTTTGGGATAAAAGATGAGTGAGTTACAGAGAAGTGATCTTTTTATAATATAATTGCAAGAATTACAGTAAAGTGTAGACTAAACCAAATGTAAGCATTCTTAGTCTTTAGCATTTAATTTACTATAGGATCTAATGTTTGTTCCTTTTTGCTAACTAGCGGTGTTCTTATATTATGCCACCTAGTGTGGGAAGAAACAGGCTTATATGTTTTATTTTAGTGAAAACAGCTATTTCTGTCATTTCTGTGATGCCTGAACTTGGAAAAAGAATTATAAAGAAACACCAAAATTAACCAATCCCAGTTCTATAACCGTGTCCATATTAGATATGCACTTGTGGGGCTGCCATGCTTCTGTGTTCTTTTCATACGGAGTTCTAGACAAAAGCATGTTTGTTGTGAACTATGAAAACTCTTTGACAAAATACTCTTATACCTGGCACTTAGTACAAGAAGCATTGAAGAATGAGACTATTTATTTTCAGATTAAAATATATCTCTGTGCAATTCAAAATTGAGGGGGAAAAAATAATAGCCTTAGTAGATATTCAACCTGAGGAAGGTTTTAGATTTGTGTATCATTTGTTTGGAGTAGCTTAAAGTTAAAGAGAAAAGTCAGTTATGAGTCCTAAAATCAATGTAACCTAAAGGTTCTTTTAAGTGTTTAATGATTTAGTAATTAGCATATTGATGAACTTTTGCAACTTGCCTAGGGAAAAAGAACATGACTTAGAACGAAGGTATGAGCTGTTGAACCGGGAATTGCGGGCAATGCTAGCCATTGAAGGTAAGAAATGCTATGGTGGAGTGGAGGTATGTGAGAGACTTAAAAGAGTGTAATACACTTCTTGTCTCCCTAGGTGTGATCTGACTAGGGACCTACAGAATTTGCAAATAAATGCCTTAGATTAAAAAAAGCATTAGTCATATAAAACCTAACTTCCTTACTAGTAATTCAGATAGATAATCATTATACTTGCTATTAAACATCCGATATTCTTAACTTTTGTCAGTAAGCTTAAATTTCAATAAAATGGAAAATATAAGGAGTTAAATGATTTAATTACATAATATTATGTGCAATTTAAAGTTGTTTACACTTTAGAGGTTTGGGTAAGTAAGATTTACCATTTTGATTTTTCACATTTCAAATCTAAATTTTACCTTAATATTTAATTGATGTCAACACTGAAATATGTCACTGTCAGTCTACTATAGCTCCTATTAAGCGATTATTAAGGCAAAGATTGGCATAAGAGATAAGTGAAACACTTTCATACTTTTCATAAAGCTTTTAAATGAATTAGGTAGTAATCCTAAGCATAGTTCATAGTATCAGTAAACATTGGCTGTCTTGACTATAGCATTTACTATATGTGATTTTTTTTTAAATAATTAGGTGTTTTAGAATGCTGTTCTCTTTATACTTATTATTTGAAAATGTCTCATAGTTAAAGATGTCTGTCTGCTTAAAAGCTAATCCCTTGGGCTCTGTAAAATGGACCTTTTGTCTAATCAATGCAAATTGATTTTCCTATTCTATATTGACCTCTTAACCCATTGACTGTCCATGGTAATTTCCTTCTTTACCTGATAAGGTACCTGATCCATAATAAGTCAATTCTAATTAGTTCAAAAACTAGAAATTTAAGGTTATAAAGGGGAAGGCAAGTGAAAACATTTTTAAAATATTTTAATTATCACTGTTATTAGATAAAATACATGCTATTTATCTAAATAGCATCTTTTACACTTATAGAAGTTTTATTTTTACTTTTATGTACATTATCTCATTTGATAAATATGACTAACAGTATTTATACATACTCATTAGAAATCAGACTCATTTTAAAAGGTTTCAGATAGCTAATTTCCTTCAAGTGGCTATCCAAATGTATCAAATTATACCACAGATAATGAAAATTGTGTGTTTAATAGCAAGCATAATGATTATCTAAATAAAATTTGTCAAAAATATTTAAGAAGTTCTTTGAAACTTGTCATTGAAATAAAAAATAGAAGTATACTAAATGATATTTTTTCCTCTGGATATAATTTTTATAGTCATTGTATAATTTTTAAGAAATTGGAAAGCTGAATAGTTAGTGAAAGGTAGTTACTGCAGATATGTTTACATGGAATGTATATATATGTACAATTTAAAAATGTTTGTGTATATAGTATATGTAATATATAACTCATTATGCAGTTTATTCTTTATAGATTCATTATACATTACACTCAATACAGAGTATTAAGAATTTACCCACTCTTTCATGTATAATAATTCATCTCTAAAACACAACTTGATACAATACAGTGGACTTTTAAGGCAGAGATTGCTTCTATCCCAAAACCAGTATTATTACTATATACCATCTTAAAAGGAGGGCCATGAGACATCTAGAAGATCCCGTTTTCATCAGCAGTCCTGTCCCTACATATGAGACATACAATCTTAAATAATCTTACTTTTTTTCCTGCATGCTCCTGTACATATGGAAGACCGGTAGAAAGCCATATGTTTTTAAGAGGGGGAAAACTAATGTTTTTCTTTTTCAAATGATTTTGATTTATTTAAAAATAACATAATTGTCCTATATGTGGTTGTGCCTCAAATCTCTCAGCGAGTTTCTGTTGCTGGTGGAGGGGGAAAAGGAGACTTGAAGAAAGCAGCAGCCTGTTGATTACAGACAGAGACCCTTTTTTAGAGAGAGGCCTGTTGCACCCGCCTGGGCAGTACTCGGGTTGAGCTGTCCTGGAGAGGTACTGACCATCCTGATAATCAGTCCTGTGAAGACAGTGTCCCCTGAGCCAATCCTTAGAATGGACACACATGTGATTGGTTCAGTAGCCTTTTGGAGTGTTTAAATACCTAGAAAAACACACTAACAGCCAGCATTACTTGGTTTTGTTTTGCTTTGCATTGTTCTTGCCCATCTCTTTTTAAAAAAATACTTAGTAGTCATACAATGGTTTTTGTAATAAATAAACTAAAATATTTTCAAATAAATCTGCTGCTGAAACCAGGAGAAAAGCACGGAATATTAATAGCCATAGCACATGGAACGAAATATTAACAGCTTGGTTTGAAAGCAAAATAATAACATTCAACATATTAATTCTTCTGAAATCCATAATTACTCTGGTCTGTGTTTTACCTTTTTTTTCTTAAGTTTTTTTTTCATAGCAGGAGTTTCACTTTAATGTGCTAAGTTATAGCATCCCCTAAGCTAACAAACATCATTCAGATACTTTTCCTATAGTTTTTTTTTGTTCCAGATTACTTATGCCCCCTTGGAAAGGTAAATTCATTTCTGCGCACATTGGGGTGGGCTTTTAGAAAGTGGTGTGTGCATTTTCTGCACAAGAAATGGATCTTCTCTAGGATTTTGTACATCTTGATTTATTCTTGGCTTAGAGTTTGAAGTGGGTGCTCTTCTAAAGGGATTTATGCATAGGTTCACTATTTTTGTAGTTATGGTTTATATGATAAGCTTTTTATATTTAAAATCAATATGTAATCCTGTGGAGGAGCTTATCCCCTAAAACCCCATTTGTAAATCTATTTTAGCTTTGTTGCACAGCACAGCCACAGTCTTCCATAGATTGATTAGGTACAGAGGTAGAATCCTATCAAATGGCCTGCTCTGATGATGATGCAAACTCTTTCAGGATTGCTAGTTGACTGGAACTAAAGATAAGACTTGACTGCAATCCCCGAATGTGCTCTTTACAAAACTAGTGTTAATTTTCATCAAAGTGCCAGGCTTATTTATAGTGGCAAGGTGGAAGGTTTACTACAACAACTGTAGGTCCTTTCTATTAAAGTATTTATAGGTATTTCTTTTGCCTTTTTTCCAAGGTGATTATCAACTTCAGCAAATAAACTGAATCGGGGAATAAATAATTAACTCTATATATAAAAAAGAGGGGTTTTTTTTCAAATTAACAAAACAGCTCATTGCACATGGACATAAACAGAATCTTTTATTTCAATACTTTGGCTCAAATGCAGCATCAAAACTTAATCCTATTTGTTGTGAGGATATGGCTTTTGTAGCAAAAGTACATTGGAATCTTTAAATTAATCAGAACCCACATTGTAGTCTGTCCAACCCAAAGTCACCTCGCTAGCTAGCTGTGAGTGGAGCTATAGGTGAATAATCCTTTCTTAAAATGCAGAAGAGGTAACACATAAACTTACATACAGGTTTTTAAAACATAATATTATGTCTGGATGAAGCTATTTTAAAAGTTTTTTTTTTAATTTTTAAATTTAGACTTGCACATACAAATGTGATTTTGATCAGTTTTAAATGTATTAATTTTTTTAAATCATCAAAATAGTTTACTTAATTTCCCAAGCTAGCATTCAATTATGTATGTTTGTATAAATTTACTCCCATGAAAAGCAAGTACAAAATAAAAATAGTTTGCCACTGTAAAATGTACTCACTGCACATAGCTATTTCCTCTACAATTTAAATTCTAATATCAGTTAAATTTAACTGTGAAATGATAAAAATTACCTAAATATTCATAATTTTAAAATATTTTTGTTACAGTTATGGGAAATTCAGCTTGAAATTTTTTTTTAATTTTTCAATATATCAAGGGTTAAAAATTTTTCTCTCATGCATTTTGTTAAAGCCTTGTTTTTTAAAAATTAAAGAAATCTTGATATTTCTAATTATTGATTAAACCCTTAAAAGTCACTGGTCAAGTGTAGAGAAGGGCTAATTCAATGTCTGTTGTTAAAAAAAAAATGTTATTTAAAAAAAATGTAAGTTTCAATTTAATTATACTTTTTAAGTATATGGTGGAGAAAATTTCCCAGTTATAAAGCTCTTATTAAAATGTTTTGGAAATAAAAATTATAAATTAAAGCTTATAATCAGCATGATTTCTACAGGTTGGAATGGAAAATTAATATTCATCAAAACTAGTAATCTCAATAATTATAAAATTTAGTTACAAATCTTTTACAAATTTAGTGGGTTTTTCTCTGAGTTAATATTTCTAGAACTACAGTTACCTGAAATTAGACTAGATGAACTTTAAGATCTTGCACCCTGGAGAGCACTATTAAAATATCTACTATGTAGAATGAGACTGATTAAGAACAAGAACCAGATTAGAAAATTGTCCAGCATTCCTGAAACTCAGTAGCATTTTAATTCAAAGAATAAAATTATGATAAAATATGACCTTTCTTCAGTCTTGCTTTTCATTTCAAATTCTTACATTTAGAAAAAACTTGTCATATTAATAATTTATTCCTCCATGTTATAGAATATTTTATTTCTTTTTTAATGAGAATGCATTGTGACCATTTATTTGTGTGATGTTTTGTATCGGATGTGGATTATTAATATATGGTATGATTTATATATTTGTATCTATGTATTTGAGCTTATAATGAAAGGAATAATGATAAAATTGAATAAACCATACTAGCTTCTTGCTGCTATTCTAACCTTTATTGCATGATGATGTATCTAATTTTTAATTTGTAAATACAAGATAGAATTCCCTCTAGCACCATTTGCTTTCATAAAGCTGCTGAGCAGTTTGCTGTCTTGAATAAATTTTGCTTTGGAGGGGGTCGGAGGGATTTGAACCAGCACATTCTTGTGTGGTTTGTGAAGATTCACATGGTAACCAGCGGTGTGCATTGTTAGGTTTATCTGAATAAGCACCAGCCATGTGAGTTTTAACATGATTGCCCAGGGCAATGGAGAGAGGAGAGAAACCCAAAAGGATTGCACTTCTATTTTTTGGAAAGTGCGTTTGCTGGGGGAGGGGCTGCTTGAGTCAGTGGCCAGGATTGGGTTTTTTTGTTTTTTTGTTTTTTTAAGCTGGTGTCCTGTTTCCCTCTAGGTCCTCATTTGTTCTGCTATCTGCCTCATCATCTACTTCTTCTTTTCATTGTTTACCTTCCTAATGAGGGAGGCGGGGTAGACTGGGGATTGATTGACAGCTACAAGCCCTTACAGTCTGGCCAGAGAGCTGTTGGCTTTGGTTACAAAAGTGCTTTAAATGTTCGATTAGGTTCTGTTTTTATCAAACCAAGCTGCTGCTCATCTTAAGAAAATAATCAGACCAGCAAAGATTAGGAAATATATTACTGGTACCTAAAACCTTCAAAAAAAACTGCTCCTACCCATGTAAAGAACACTGCTCATCGGATTTTCTAACCTTTAACATGGGGTTTCAAAAAGAAGTATGAAATTTTGCCCTAGCAAAAGTGCTTTGATTTGAAATCACCCAGCCAACCTCTCCAAAAGAAAACTGGCTGTGATGCGATCGAGAGCTGCAGTGTAATATTGCAGAGCAAATTTATTTTTTACTTCAAAGAAAAATGCTAATTAGCCGATTCACTACTTTTAAAGTTATTGTGAAGCATATGGCGCCCAGTGTGAGATACATCCAACTGCTAAAACAGAGCGCAGAGGAAATTGGTGAAGAATAGGCGGAATGGGGTGAGGCTGGGGGCGGGGAGCCGGACAGGTTCTCAGGCAGATTCTAGCCCTTTCTGGAGGGTTTTATCGCCATCTCTGCTTCCCGCCCCTCGCTTACCCACATCCCCCACCGCCTAGCCTCAGGCGGCCTCCTCGGCCTCCAGCCCCCTCCCCCCGTGGCTGAGAGCGGTGCGCACCTAGGCCGGCCCGGCTCACACCTGGTCTCTCTCCGGTCCCAGCCCGCCATAGCCGGCTTCATCCGCGGGACATTTTAGAAAGCAGGGCTTTAGGGGTGAACCCTTATCTCGATGGCAAACTCCCCACAAAACACTAGTAGTTCTATAGAATGGGTTGTGGAGAAAGTCCGGGAGACTGGGAAAGGCGGGCAGGGGGGAGTGCCAGAGGTCCCGCGGTGGATAACGCGCCTCCCGCCCGCAGACTGGCAGAAGACGGAGGCCCAGAAGCGGCGCGAGCAGCTCCTGCTGGACGAGCTGGTGGCCCTGGTCAACAAGCGGGACGCGCTGGTCCGGGACCTGGACGCCCAGGAGAAGCAGTGAGTGCGGGCGGGCTGGGCGGAGGCTCTGCACCTGCTGAGGGGCGAGAAGTCTTCTCAGATTGCGGTCCAGAGGGTGGGCCGGGCGGCCTCCCGCTGGCCCCGAGGTATCCGCACCCGCTGGGCCTGGGGAGCAGGGGAGTGCCGCTCTGCCCTCCGCGAAGAAAATAATTTCCTTTCCTGTTTGACTTCCAGGGCCGAGGAAGAAGATGAGCATTTGGAGCGAACTCTGGAGCAAAACAAAGGCAAGATGGCCAAGAAGGAAGAGAAGTGTGTTCTCCAGTAGCAGCCGGCCCAAACTATATCCCAACATTTCAGTCTTGGGTCCACAGACAGGAAAATCAGACTCGTCGTCGTCCCTTGATTTAAAACTTAACATTTCATTTGGCTGAACTGTACTTCTTTGCTACACCACCACCACCACCCCTGTCCTCCCGCCTTTCCGATTTAAATATACAGAGCTCCCACATAGCTTTGTGTAAGGGGTTTTGTGTGAGTTAATCGTTTCCTTGAAATCATGTGAGATAGATTTGCACAGATAGCTGCCTTGTGAGTGATTGGTATTGGGAGTGTTCGAGAGACCACTCACAGAAGAAAGAAAGGAACACCCCTCCCTCATTTTTTGACGAGAGAAATTTTTAAACATTTTTTGTTGTTAATAGCATAATGATGGTGGGAGGGGGGTCCGAGGGGAATAAGAAAAATGTCATGAATGATTTTTTTCAGTCCTGCCATATGTAACCCTGACTCTGTTACCTAAATTTTATAGCTAGATCATATTCAATTTACTTATTAAACTGTTCTGTTTGCCAGTGGGATTTTCTGCAGTTGTTTTGCATTTCACTGTAAGGATAATAGAGTCCCTTTCCTCTGCTCTCCTCAGAGGATGGCCCTTTAACACAGCCCGAGACAAGTCCTGTGACTTAAAGGTGAGCTTTGAGGACGGGGCTAATTGACATGCATTAGTTTACAAAGAGCTCTTCTGAGAATGTGCCATCTTTTTCTCTGGGTAATTATTTATTACATCTCGCTTGGTTCCTACATTCTGTTGGCTCTCAACATTGGCTCAAGAATGCTGTTAATATTTATTCTGTATTGATAAAAAGTCTGTCTTGCCACTATGCACAAGTCTCCCAATTAATATTTTCTTCTCTAGCATAGCATTGTCATTTTTTGTGTGAAAATGGTTATCTGTTTATTTATTACAATACTGAAGTCATATATAAATTTTCAATAAAAGCAGAAACTTTCTTACCTTAAACACTCTGCTGCTTCCTTGCAATCAGAACAACACTGATTTGAAGAAAAGCTTGTGTATCTGTGAGACTTCATGTGGGAAAAATGGTCCTTTTGAACACAGGGTGTGACACACCATCCTGGAGGGGCCCTGCTGACACAGGCACTGGATTTGAAAAGCAATTAGTCATATTTTCCTGAGCAGTGTAAACTATCATCTTACGTAAAGGGTCATCTCTTTTAAAGGTATAAGGAAAATTTTGATTCCACAGCACTGGGGGGAAAAAAGGTAATATCTTGATGAATTTTCCACACTATTATTTTAAATTGTTATAATTTTGCACTCCTGTGAAGAACTATGACTTCTGATAACTGGCGAGTTCGTAGATGCTGAAGTGAAAGGAAGAGAATTGTTGAGGGGAGTGAGTGCATTCAAGTGTGTGTGTAAGAGTGTGTGTGTGGGAGAGAGACGGAGAGAGAGACACACAGAGACTGAGGGAAAAGGAACTTTTAGCAAGTTCCAGGCAACAGAAATTGGCAATTTTATGGTAGTTTCCCATTACTCCTCTAGAGAGGTGTCCGAGACAAAGAAGGCTAATTCAACAAGTCAGGAGACAGAGAAAACAGTTCCCTAGCATTTACACTTTGGCCTAGATCACACACGTACACACACGTAGTTACACATGCACACATACACACAAATTCCCCTCAAAAGTGTGCAGCGCCTTCAGTTGCCAGTCTTTCAAAATGGCAAAAACTTGCTACGGTAGAGTCTCTTCAGGGCAAGGATTTTAACAAGTTGTTGAAAAGTTATCGGACTCGGTGAGATCGGGTTGTGTCCTCTCTATTGGAGCAGGAGAAGAGAGGAGCAGCCCTCCCTGGGGAAGGCTCTCGGAAGCCGCTCTGAGCCGGGGAGGCGGCAGACGGGAACCGCCGGCCCGGAGCGGCCCGAGGTTCGGGCGGCCGGCGGGCCCACCCCATTGGCGCTGGATTCGGGGAGCCTTCCCTTCCCAAAGCCCCCAGAGAGCCAGCTCCCGGGCCGCTTCCGACCCCCGGGCTCCAGACGTGCCGCCCCGGCCCGGCTTCCCGGGCTTTGCTTTGTGGCGCCCGCACGCCCCGCAGCGGCGGCGGCGCGCGGACCCCGGGCCTGGGCGGTCCGGCCTCCCCCAGCGCAGGCGCCAGCCCGGAGCCCAGGAGGCCGGACCCGGAGCCGGGCTGCGGCCCAGGAGCCCTGGGCCCGGGGGGGAGGAGGGTGGCGGCGGGCTGGCCTGGCACAGCCCTCGGGCCCGGGCAGAGCTGCCGCGCCTGGCCCGCACCCCACGGCCCCTCCCCCGCCCCGAGGGTCCCCGGAGGCTGACCGGCCGCGGGTCCACCTGGATGCCGGGTCCGGGCCCCGGAGCCCAGCCCCACGCCTCCGGCAGGCCGGGCGGGTCCACCTGCCCGCCCCCTGCGATGCCCCTCTCCTCCTCCCGTGGCTGGAAGGGCCGCGGCTCCCACCTGGGCAAGTGCTAGTGACGCCGCCTGGTCCTCCACGCCGAGTACAAGAAACTTTCTCTCTCTCTCTCTCTCTCTCTCTCTCTCTCTCTCTCTCTCTCTCTCTCTCTCTCTCTCGTCTCTCTCTCTTTCCCTCTCCCTCTCTCCCTCTCTCCTCTCTCCCTCTCTCTCCCCCTTCCTCGTCCCTCTCCCCCTCTCCCCTCTCCTCTCTCTTTTTCTTCTCTTAATCCCGGGGTTTACGGGTTGAGCATTAGGAAAACTCGCCTGCGATGTGGGGATTAGATAAACACCCTCATTAGGGGTGTGTGTGGAGGAGGGATCCTGCGCCTCCATTCCTCCCGCTCCTCCGGGCCCCGGCGGCATCTGGAGCGGGAGCGGCGGGCCCCGCGCCGGGCCCTGGGGACCGAGCGCCAAGCGCATTCCAGCGCCCGCCGCGCCGCCCCGAACGCGGCCCCGGCCGCCCCGCCGCGGGCCACGGGGTCGGAGGAAGCGGGAGCGGGCGGGCCTGACTCCGGCCACGCACCGGCCCCGGGGGCGCACCCCGAGCCCCGCGCGCACGCCCGGGCCGGGCGACTCCGGGCGCGGACGTGGCCAGGACGCCCCTCCTCCCCCCGAACCCCGGGCGCCCCAGCCCGCGCCTTCCCCCCGGAGGGAAGGAGGGGGTGCATTTCGTTTTCTTTCTTTAAACCTCTGCGCCCGCTCCCAGCGGGGCGGGGTGGGGGCGGGCGGCGAGGGGGTGGAGGGCTCGGGCCGCGGCCCCGAGGGCGGCTCCCCGCCGCGGCCTGCGCGAGCCCGAGGTGCGTCCCGGGCCCGGTCCGTCTCCTCCTCGTTAAACTTTTCTTTCCCGCGTTCTGCCCTTTCCTCCCGCTTCTCTGATTGTTTTCCCTCCGTGTCTCTGACGCTCCCCCTTTTGTGAATGGGCCGCGGCGCCTTTGTTCCGAGGAGAGACGCCCGTGTCGCTGACTTTTGTGAACCAGAGAAGGATCTTGTAAAACCTCTTTCTCTCCCCCGCACTCCCCATTCACACCCCTCCTCCCGGCCCCTTTGATTCGATGTTCCCTCCTCGTCCAAAAGGAAAAAAAAAAAAAAAAATGTAATTTCGTGGGTCCGGCGGCCACTTTCTTTGAACATTAGCTCGCTTTCAGCTCCAACTTCAATTAGAAGGAGTTGATTTTGAGAGATGGACAAAAGGACCGGCCAAAGCCTTATTAAAGGTCCTCAGAAGATCCGCCGGGCCCTTTGAGAGGCAGTTACGGAAACAGTGTGCCCTCCATCATATTCTGTTACCGTATTTTATCCGGGCTCCAAAGGAGAGTGTCGCTGGGGGGGAGGGGCAGCGCTTTGATGAGCGGCGGCCGCGGCCCCTGTGCGCCCCGCGGGCTCCCCCTGCCCCGCGCCCGGCGCCCGCCGGCCCCGCGGCCCCGGCCCCGCGGCTCCGGGCCCGCCGCAGCCACTCCCGCCCCAACTTTCCTCCCGCCCGCAGGGCTGCAGGGGAGCGGCGGCGATGCGGGAAAAGGGCAGGAATTCCTCGAAAGGCAGGAAAGTGCCTCATATTCAGGAGGAGGTGCCACTGAGAAGAATTGCCTTGCTCAGGATGGCGCCCGAAAACACTTTTTTTTTTCTTTTTTCTTTTTTTGCGCTTTGCAAAAAAGTCCACCCAGGTGGATGCGCCTGAGAAGTTGTGTTCGGCTGGGACGCGGGCTTCTCCTGTACGAATAACACGGGGAGACCGGCCCGGAGGCGCCCTCCGCGGCACGGGGGGAGAAGATAAAGGCGGGGGGGGGGGGTCTGTGGCCGGGGGTCCCCCCGGGCTGTCCCTGGCCGGAGGAGGAAGAGTAGGAAAGAGAAAGTTTCCGATCAAAACCTTTCGATTGATTCGCCAGTAGTGTGTGTGTGCAAGGGGGAGGAGACGCGGGGCTCCGATGTTCCAGGAGAAGCGTTAAGATTTGCAAATATCCTCCATGGGGGGGGAGGGGGGCTGGAAATCCCAGGAGACACGGAGGACCGGCACGCGGCGCGGGGGCCGGCGGCGCCGGGCGGAGCTCGCACCCCGGGCGGACGGAGCAGCCTGTGCCGGCACGAGCCGCCCGCGGCGCCGTCTGCAGGTGGCGGCGCCCGAGACGACGCCGGGGCCCGCGGCGGGACGCGCGGGGCCGGGGCCGGGGGCCGGGGCCGGGGGCCGCTCCCCTCCCGCACGCGGCGCCGGAGTCCCCGCGCCCACACCCCGGTCCACGAGCCGGGTGGGCAGGCGCCGGGGGAGCGAGAGGAGAACCGGTTCTCCCGCACCTCGCCTCCTCCCGCCACTCCCTCCGGGGCGCAGAGAGGGCGAGGGGAGGGCGGGGGCCGGGCGGCCCAGGGACCGGCGCCCCGCTCCGCGCCCCGGGCTTCCCAGCCCGGCTCCGAGCGGCGTTTGCCAGCCGAGCCCCGGACTGAGCGCGGCCGGGGCGGGGCGGGCGGGCGAGGGCGGGGGGCGGGGGCGGGCGGGAGGGCGGGGGCGCGGAGGTAACCCCGGGCGCGGGCTGCCATTGCCCGGCTCCCTGTCACTCAGCCCGCGCGGGGCCCGGGATTGGCAGCCCGGCCCCGTTACGCACTCACCTCGCGTTCACATACCCGGGGAGGGCAGCAGAAAGGTGATCAATCTTCATCAGGCTACATTTCCAATCACCTAAACAACCGAGCAAGACAAGCCGCTCCGACAAGGTAAAGCGCTTGATTTATTTAGTTTGCAAAGTGCCTCTGCAGGACTCTCCCGGCCCCCCAGCCCCCCAGCCGCCTCCACGCTGGACCGGGAGTGCAGCGGCCACTGCGAGCCGCCCCCCAACTCTGCCCCTCTCACCCCCACCCTTTCCCCCCACCCCGAGGCCCCTCGGCGGGGTCCCGGGCGAGGTAGTGTCTGTCTCGGGAGCGTGTGGGGCTTTGCAAACAAAGTGTCTGTGCAATAAAGTGAAACCTGGAGGGACAGGCACAAAGCCAGTGGGAGAGAAGAGAGGGAGGAGGAGGGAAGTTGGGGAGAGAAAGAAGCCCGGGGGTCCCAGAGCCCTGCAGGCCGGCGGGTGATGGGTCCCCGCGCTGCTCCGTTTTGCAGGGTGGCCGCCGGCGGGTCGGTGAGGGCGCGGAGCGGATGGTGAGCGGCCCCGGCGGGCGGCGGCGGGCAGGTAAGGAGGGAGCCGCCGCGGGGCCGCCCTGCGCTCCGAACACAAGCGGGGCGCCCTCGCCTCCCCCTCTTCAGGCGGGTCCCCGCTTCCCAGGTTCCCGGCAGGTGGGGGGAGAGAATGGGGGGGCGGGCGGCCTGGCTCGCGTCTGGGTGCGCCCGCCGCCGACCCCGGGGCTCCGCCGCGGCCCCGCGCCCCCGCCTGCGCCGAAGTCACCGAGCAGAAGTCAGTGCTAAGTTTGATCAAAGTCTCTGCAACTCACGCTGCAGCCCAGCAGCGTCCTCGTGGCCCGAAGGTCCCGGCTGTTTCCCTTTCTTCCCCTTCCCTGCAAATGGGGTTCCCCAGCCGGGGGTCCCCCAGGAGCCGAGCGGGAGGCGCGCTGAGCTGGGACTTCTCACCCTGCGCTCCCCGCGCGGCGCCCGGGCCTGCGCGCAGCTGCCCTGCAGCTCAGGGAAGCGACAGGTCCTCCTCCAGGGCCCAGTCCGCTCCCCCGATCCACGCCGCTTCCTGGCTCCCCAGAGCGGTGCCTCGGGCTCGGGGCAATCGGGGGAGCCCAGCTCCGACCCCCCCGACCCCCCAGTCCGGGCCAGCGCGAGCGACGCCGCCGCCGGGCCTAGTTCTCTGGGGGCGACAGGGCGCGGGGGCCGCGGCTCAGCTCGCAGGGCAGGCGGGGAGCGCGCGGGACCTGCTGCCCTCCCGCCTCCCCAATCTGCCAGGCTCTTCCTTCGGGGCACAGTCCCCGGCCAGACCCCATTGCCCACACCAGGACCCCCAGGAGAAATCAGAAAGAAATCAGAACCGCTGGAGTTGGTGGAGAAAGGCCTGGGCTCGGCCCTAACCGGGCGCCCCTAACCTGGGGCCGGGCCTTAGAGCCGCCCGGGGTCCCGTGGCCCCTTCTGCGCCTTCTGGCCGGCTCTGGGGGACCTGGGCCAGTGAGTGCGGCCGGGGTGCAGGGGGATTTGGGGTGAGCACTCTCTCAGCGGCTAAGCAGAGAGAGAGGCCCACTGGAGGGCTGGCTGTGGGCTCCGGGCCGGCACAGCCTCCGCGTCCTTTGAAGAACCGTCCTCTCCTCCTCTGCGCCCTGCGTCTGGGGGAGGCCCAGGTGCTGCGAGCGCCTCACCTGGGTTCTCTGTCATCTCCATCGTGTCTTCTCACTTTCGAAAACATTTCAAACAAAATGAAACAACAGCCCCTCACCCCTGGGCGCCTGCCGCAGGGCCCGGTGCACGTTTGCTGTGCGGTGTGGGGCCGGCTCCGGCCCGCCCGCCCGGCTAGAATTTCCCTAGTTTTGGGGCCTCACACACTCCGAGGTTCAGACTCCGACCTCCCCGGCCCAGTCCAGCTTTTACCTTCTCACCCCTAGCGATACCCTCCGTGTCTCTCTGGCCCGTCCCAAGCGCCAAAGGAGGGGCCGCCGCCGGCCCAGGAAAGTTAGCTTGTTGGAGAAGTCTTGGTCTTTGGACTAAGAAAGGGCCTTGTCGAGCGGAATGGACCGCCCCGCGCAGTCCATAGCCCGTGTCCCCTCCCCACCCCGCGGCTCCTTGCCTCGGACAAGACCAGGAAGCCGAGAGAGTGGGCTGCGAATGAGAACCAACGACTCTGTCCTTGTGTCTCCTGTCTCCGCAGGCCGAGCCCCAAGACCCAGCAGAGCCTGAAGGACTGACAGCGCGGTGGTCGCCCCGCCTTGCGCCCGGCCCCCTGGATCCGTCGGGGCGCCTTCACCCGGCTGTTAGCATGATGTCTTACCTCAAACAACCCCCCTATGGCATGAACGGGCTGGGCCTGGCCGGGCCCGCCATGGACCTCCTGCACCCCTCCGTGGGCTACCCGGGTGAGCACCAGCCCCCACCCAGCCGCAGCCCCTGCACATCCCTGGGGACCCACAGGCTCTTGGGTTGGAGCACACAGTTGGCTGGGGAGCAGGCCCCGGCGGAGCCAGGTCTGTTTATCAGGCAGGGCCCGCTGCAGGCTCTCAGGGCAGAGTGCGCAGGGCGGTGAGGGGGGCCAGGGCGGTGGCAACTGGGCAGCGGGCACACTGGGACGGGGCCGTACCGACCCCCCTGCCTCCTGTTGCGGCCCCACCGCCAGCAGCAGCACAGCCATTCGTTTCCCCGTGGCTTTTTCTGGGGTGTGCACGTGTGAATCTCTTCCTTTGACCCAACGCTGAATGAGGAAACTAGACACTCTCCCAGAGCTGTCCCAGGAAGCGACTGGGTGAGCTGGGGGCTGAGGACGGGGATTCTCTCTCCCTAAATTGTCCTCCAGACCAGCCGCCTGCACCAACTTTTGTGCCGCTGATTGGATGGTGGGAGCCGGATTCTGGCTCTCTTGTCCAGCGCCGCTCTTTCGCTCCCATTTATTCCCTTGAAAAGTGTTTTCCAGGTGGTGGTTCTGTGCACCCCTGCCCCAACCTCCAGCCAAGGAGTTTGTTGGTGCGTGTGTGTGTGCGTGTGCGTGTCCGTGTGCGTGTCCGTGTGTGTGTGTGTGTGTGTGTGTGTGTGTGTGTGTGTGTGTGTAAGAAGGAAAACTGCATAATTCCTCTTCCTTTCTTAACCTGAGAGAGTTGGGGCAGGGGGCAGCCCAGCCTCAGAGAGGGTGGCTCGCACACACGCACTCTCTGCCACCTGTGGCCTCTGGGGCTCGGCCTCCTTTGCTGGGCGCTCGGCTTTCTTTTCCGACGTCTCCGCTCGGGGCCTGCCGGGGCCTGTCCAGCCCTCCGGGTCCCGGTGGCCGGCGCTGACCCGGCCCGTGTCCCCGCAGCCACCCCGCGGAAGCAGCGGCGGGAGCGCACCACGTTCACGCGCTCGCAGCTGGACGTGCTGGAGGCGCTCTTCGCCAAGACCCGCTACCCCGACATCTTCATGCGCGAGGAGGTGGCGCTCAAGATCAACCTGCCGGAGTCCCGAGTCCAGGTGCGCACGCGGGCGCTCCAGGTCAGGATAGGGGTGCGGGGCCTGGGGTCTGGTTTTGGGGCGGGCTTACCAGACGGGGCGGTCCCTCCCAGACCCCCACCCCCACCCCCCTATTCCCACTCTGGCCCTGAGCCTGGAAGAAGGGGAAGGGGACAGAGTTAAAGGAACTAGCTTAGAGCCCCGGATTCGGCCCTGGGCCCCAGGGCGCTTTGGGTATCAAAGGTCCCTTTTAGGATTGCGGGAGAACAAAGAGGCTCCGAAGGCAAAGTGCCCCGAGGGCCCCACACTGGCCCCAGTTCTTCCGCCTCCCCGGGCTGGGCAGGCTCCCCCGGGGTCCTGAATGCGGCCTCCGCCCTCACCCTGCACCCCGGGAATCCTGAAAGCAGAGGAGTGGCGCTGGGCCGGAGCCTGTGCCCTGTCTGGGAGGTGGCTCCGCGGGTAGTTAGTGCCGGTTTAATTAGACGCTTCCTTAGATGCCGAGTGCAAAACCGGGCGATGGGCTTGGCGATGAAAGAGCCCCCCAAAATATTGTTTGGATTATAACTCAGAACTCCCCTCGGGGGGCCTTGGGGAGCCTTTTATCTCGCCTTCTTTTCTCGGAGGAGCCTCGAGAAAGTACCAAGGATGAGTGCAATGCCAAGTACCAGGGCCTCCAAGATGAGGGAGAGACTCCTGATTGTACCATTAGGTCCCCCCCCCCCCCCCAGCCAAGGAGCCCAACGAAACTCTGCCCAGGCCTCCCTGCCTCGTCTCCCACTTCAGCTTCCTCCTTTGCTCCCACTCTGACCCCAATTCTCGCCCTGCCCACCCCGGGCCTCCCTCCCGGGCCGGCCCACTGGCTCAGGCCTCACACTTGGGGACTGCCCCCCACTTCCCGGCCTGCGCCTGCCTCCCGGCTGTTTGCTGCGCCCCAGCCCTGGCAGCCAGAGCTCCAAACCCACTGGGCTGCGGGAACAGCCACAGCAGCAGTCCAGAGGTGGCTGGACTTGTGCTGGACCCAGGCAGCTGTCCCACCCACGAGCAGAGTTGCTGTGTCACATCCCTGCTGGGCCAGAGGAGGTCTTGGAGCAGTCGGAGGGGGGCGGGCGGAGGAGCTGGAAGGCAGGGGCTGGGGCAGGGGCTGGCCAGGCCGGAGATGGGGAGGGGCGGAGGCCTGGGTAGGAGTTCCAGGCGCGATCCGAGGCGGGGTGGTGGGCCCGGGGGCGGGGAGATTCCCCAGCTCTCCTCGGCGACTGACCCTCTCTCCCGCCGGCCCCGCCGCAGGTCTGGTTCAAGAACCGCCGCGCCAAGTGCCGGCAGCAGCAGCAGAGCGGGAGCGGCGCCAAGAGCCGGCCGGCCAAGAAGAAGCCGTCGCCGGCGCGGGAGAGCTCGGGCTCGGAGAGCAGCGGCCAGTTCACGCCGCCCGCCGTGTCCAGCTCCGCCTCGTCCTCCAGCTCGGCCTCCAGCGCGTCCGCCCACCCGACGGCGGCGGCGGGCGGCCTGGGCGCGAACCCGGCGGCGGTGGCCGCGCCCGCGGCGTCCCTGAGCGCGCCGGCCGCCGCCTCGTCCATCTGGAGCCCGGCCTCCATCTCGCCGGGCTCCGCGCCCGCGTCCGTGGCGGTGCCCGAGCCCCTGGCCGCCCCGGGCAACGCGTCGTGCATGCAGCGCTCCGTGGCGGCGGGCGCGGCCTCGGCGGCGGCCTCGTACCCCATGTCGTACGGCCAGGGCGGCGGCTACGGCCAGGCCTACCCCGCGCCCTCCTCCTCCTACTTCGGCGGCGTGGACTGCAGCTCCTACCTGGCGCCCATGCACTCGCACCACCACCACCCGCACCAGCTCAGCCCCATGGCGCCCTCCATGGCCGGCCACCACCACCACCACCACCCGCACCCGCTGAGCCAGTCCTCGGGCCACCACCACCACCACCACCATCACCACCACCACCAGGGCTACGGCGGCTCGGGGCTCGCCTTCAACTCGGCCGCCGACTGCTTGGATTACAAGGAGCCGGGCGCCTCCGCCGCCGCCGCCTCCTCCGCCTGGAAACTCAACTTCAACTCGCCCGACTGTCTGGACTACAAGGACCAGGCCTCCTGGCGGTTCCAGGTTCTGTGAGCCCGGGAGCCGGAGAGGAAGAGGAAACGAAACTACCTGCGCTCCCTGTGGTCCCCCCGACCCGCTGCTGCTGCTGCTGCTGCTGCTGCACCCCCGCCTCTGCCTCGGCTTCCCCACACCTGATCGCTACGCCCCTGGAAGATGCCCACTGCCTGCACCGCCGCCCTCGCCTCCTGCCGCTGGCTGGGGCCGGAGGGGCAGATGCGCCCGCCCCCTCGGATGCAGGGACCTTGGATGCTTTGCGCTTGGCCCACAAGGTCTACTTGCTCCCACCGGACCCCGGATGCACCTCCTCCAGTCTCTCTGGACACTTCGCACGCACTGGCAGCCTTCGGAGGCTCCTGGCTCTGACGGGCTGATGGAGCCCCACACTTTTTATTTATTCTTCCTGGACCCCGGCGTCACCAACTGGCATGGGTTTGCCCATCGGAGAGCACCCACACTCTCCTCCCAGACAGCCACCGAGTGTTCTTCCCTCCTCTGCCCCGCCGTCCCTTCCTCTGCCCGGGGCCCGCTCCCCGCCTGCAGGCCGGAGCTCCCGGGCTGCTGCTCCTCCTCCTCCTCCTCCTCCTCCTCCTCTTCCTCCTCCTCCTCCCCCCTCCGTAAGATGGGGGGCGGGCAGGCCCAGGGGGAGCAGTCCTGGTCCCCCGCCCCGCCCTGCGCGCGCTCCCGCCCCCCCAGCGGGAAAGCTGTACAGAGTCGGTCCGTTGCAGGGACCCCTGAACTTTTTAGTTGCTGTTGGTTGATTGAACTGAAGCCTATCTCGTTTTAGCGCCCAGGAAATAGAACTTTAAGATATATATAAGCATATATATATATATACCTATACACACACACATATATATATAAAAAACAAAAGCAAAACTATGTCCCTCTGTTCCCCCTGCTTCCCCAAACGATGGCGCGTTTACTTCTTCAGTTGTTCAGAGCTGCCCTGCCCTCACACCTTTCTCCTGTTTGTATTTATTAAAACACCCTTTGGGCGCTGAGGACCGGAGGGAGGGCCCGGGGATGGGGAGGACGCAGCCAGGCCGGGTTACCGGGGAGGGGGCTGGGCTGGGCGCGGGGCTGTGTCCTTCAGGGTCGCAGTTCAGGTTTAGAGACAAAAAAAAAGGGGCGGGGGAGAGAAAAACATTTTATGGAAAAACGGAGGACAGGCCCAGGTCCCAAACCCCAGATCCCATCCCGCCAGCCCCTCCCGCAGCCCCGTCTTGTCTGGTGAGTTCCTAGTGCTCCTTCGCGCTTCTGGGTCCGCGGGCCGCCCGCGCCCGTGTGTCCATTCTGGCTTCGGCCGTCTCGTCCAGTAGGTGGGAAAGTAATTTGTAAATTTAATTTGTCCGATGTGAAGACCACAAATTACTTGTTGAAATGTGAGGCAGCCCCCCCCCCCCCAATCCCGTTTATCGACACGATTTCCCGAAAATAAACGCAAGTTCGTGACCGGCTTGTCAGTGTGGCTCTTCTGCACCCGGGTCTCCGGGCCCTGGGGGGCGGGGGAGGGGGAGGGGGTGTGAAGCCCGCGTGTGAACGGTCGGTGTGGAGCTGGAGGCCACAGGGCAGGGCGGGGGACGGGCAAGGGGAGTCCCCAGGAACGGGCCTCTCCCCCTCGGGCGGTGTGACCCCGCATCCCCTCCCGCCATCCAGGGCAGAGACAGGTGTCAGGACTCAATCCCCGGAGCCATTCCTTTCTCTTCAGAGGCAGGAGCCTGGCAATGATTTCTTCACCCTAATTGCTCGCACCAGAAAGGAGAGGGGAGGGGAGGGGAGGGGAGGAGGAGAGGGTCCGGAGGCGGGAAGGGATAGCTCTGTAATGCTCTCAGAGCTGAGCCAAAAAGAAAAAGAAAACAAAACGACAAAAAAAAAAAAAAAGAAAAAAAAGAAAAAGAAAAGAAAAAAGAAAACACCCAAGTGATCCGTGTCCTGCACGTTGGCAGCAGACACCCTTCCCTTCTGCGGAGCCGCGCCGGGGAGGGGGGGGGCCCTCGGCAGGCCGGGGGATCCTTGGGAAGCCTGGCCCTTTCCAGAAGGAGCCAAGGGTCCCGGTGCGACCTGTGAAGTTGGAAACGCAAACATCGACCACCGTGGGCGCTCAGGCTTGCAGCAGGAGGTCGGAAAGGAAGGCCCCCCTCCCCCAGGGAAGATGGGAATTTGTGGAGGGGGAGATGGAGTGGGGTGATCCCCCCAGAAACTCAGAGCCCAGCTCCCCCACTCTGGCCTGCAGCCTCCTGGGCGGAAGGCCGAGAAGCTGCCCACCTGTGCACGGGCAGGACGGAGATATGGAAACAACGAAAAGCTCCCCGCGGAGGGACCCACACACCCGGGTCTTCTTATTCCGAGTGCGGCCCTCGGGGAGGCCGCGTGTGGAGGCCGCCGCTCCTCCCGGGGCCCCGCGCCGGGCCCCGCGCCGGCGGAGACCCCTTCCCGCCGCGCTCCCTCCGCCGGCGGCCCGGCCCCTGCGCTCCCCCGACCGCCCGCCGCCCGCGCCGCAGCGGCCGCTGGGGGGCGCCCCGGGGCCCGCCGCCCCGGAGGGAGGCCCCGGGCGCGGCTCCTCCTTAAAGCCGGGCCCGGCGGACCTGCGTGGGCGCCCGACCCTCGGTGCGCGGCCGGCACCTGGGGCGCCCAGCCCAGACGCGCCCCGGCCTCGCCATCGGAGACCCCGGCGCCGGGCGCCCCGCGGGCAGGGCCCAGGCCGGTCCCCGCGGCTGCGGGGCGGGAGGAGAGCGGAGCCGGCTTTGCACCTGCGGGAGGGACGGCCGTGAGGCCTCGGAGCCAGGTACCGACCCGGCCTGGCTTTGGCCGCATCTGCCATGTGCCCACGGGCCCGGGCGGTCCGGACCTCATGCCTGGAGGCGGGTCCTGTGGCCCCGGCACCTCTTCTCAGTACCCGGTGCCCGCGCCCGCGCCCTCGCCGCAGGCCTGGAGCCGCAGGCCTGGCGGGATTCAGCCCGGACGGACGGACGGGGCTTCGAGAGGAGCACGTGCTGCCCGGGCCTCCAGCCTGTGCCAGGCCCCGGCAGCCGGCCGGGAGCTGGTGCGGGGCCTGGGGACGCGGGAGCTGGAGGGGGAGGCAGGGCCGCCGGGCGGAGGGGGCCGGGCGGACAGGTGAGCCCCGGAGGCGGAGGGCCTCCCAGCCCGGCCCCCTGGTCACCGCCGCCGCAGGTGGTGGGAGCCCCGTCCTCAGCTGCCCCTGCTCCGGAGGGAGGGAGGGGACGTGTGGGGTGTGGGGTGTGGGGTGTGGGGTGTGGGGTGTGGGGTGTGGGGTGTGGGGTGTGGGTGTGGGGTGTGGGTGTGGGGTGTGGGGTGGGTGTTCCTGGCGCATGGGGCGCAGGTAGAATGGGAGCAGTTCGAGGAGATGAGCAACTTGTTAAGACTCCGCAGTTTTCTCGCTTTGGGTTCAACGAAATCTTCCCGTTTCCTGTTCACAGTGGAGGTGCAGCCTGAAGGGAACGTGGGTGAGGGCCTGAGGGGTACAGGGTAGGTCCTATTGGGGATTAAAAAAAACATTAAAACCATCTGGAGAGAGCACCGCATTAACTTGCGGAAACTCTGCAAGGGTGGGCGCAGAAACCCGTTTGTGCGCTAAGGCTGTGTGGAGACATTTCCCTACATTGAGCGCGTTTTTTTCTTTTTAAGAAAAAGTCCTCTCACCTGCGAGGAAACACAGGTGAAAAGACTCTGAATTTAGTCAGCAAATTCGTGCCTGTTACAGAAACAAAAAACCCGAGTGGTTTCATTTATTGTATCGAAATGACTAGTTTTTCATGTATTTTGCTCAATATAGCAGTTTCCCAGGAAAGTTGAGATTTTTTTTGAAAGTTGTGGAAATAAATGATAAAATCCCTACTCCGGCAGCATTAATTAATGCTATTGATGTCAATAGGCACTGATAGGGACTAAGAATTTAGAGATATGAAAGTAAAATACATCTGGTATATGAAATATAGTTAATATATACACTATTGGTAAAGAAAATCTGTATCATTACTATTCAAGACCAAAAAAAAAAAAAAAGTCACTTGGCTTCTGTTGCAGAATTAATTTAAGATCCGCAACAAGATAGCTTTATAAAATCCCTTAATTGAAACTGAACTTCTCAAGTTATTTTATGTTTTCCACACTTCTCTCTCCTTTCCCCATACATCTTAATGTCTGCAACGAGAATGAAGAAAGTGCTTAAATTTAACCAAGGAATATTTGTATTCAACAATATCATACTTAAAGTAAAAACCACTAGCTAGAAAATGAATACCAAATAGTAACAATACTTTGCTTGTTTGACAACAAGAAACCTGATTCATTGTCTTTAAGAAAGAATAATTTAATTAAATTTGTGGGTCACTGGAATATACTTATTGAAAAGGAGAAGCTTTGGGGACACTCTGTTTAAGAGATGGTTCCTGAAAAAAGCAATTATGCCTCATAATCATCCTGTTAACATTTACTGAAAAAAAGATTGATTTTTTTTTTTTTTGGTGGAGAGAGAACATGCCATTTTGACACAATGATTATTTATTTAACCATACTTTATAAGTGAGTTAGATTTTTACTTAAAACACATTAGGTTCAGTCTTTTCAAAAGTTAAAAAAAATATTTCCCAGGAAACTTCTAGTAATTTAGGTAAAATGGCAATTATATAAGATAGCCAAAGTGTAAACTGCTTTTAAATGTATCCATTTTTTCCTTAGGAAAAGAATAAAGCAAGGAAGTGTATCATGTGCTCATAACTACAGTGTATATCCCTCTAATTATGAAATTATACTTTCATGTTTCTAGGACTATTGCTTCAAAGATTAGGATATGTTTAAAATATTCTAGAGTTTTTTTCTGATCAAGTAGGATTTAGGCTTGATTTGATTAATGTCAACCCACCAATATTTTAAATGTTGAAAATCTATTGTGTTTCTAAAAATTGTACTTCTCCTATCCCCTTTGGATAATTTACTTGGTGGCTAATATAATCAGAGACACAAAATTCCATTCCATTCCAGAGATCATAACTACTTTGTTTTCCAAAGGTTATTCTTTATTGAATAGCTTATGAAACTATTTTTAGAAAATTTTAGAAATTCTTTTAAAGTAGACTAAAATTAGTATTTAAGGAACTTGAGATTTTTTATTTTCAGGTTTGGAGTATAAACAAACAACTATTTTTGACATTTGGGTTAAATTAATTTAAATGTAGGGTTAAATGGTCTCAGATTCAACATCTTGGTGTCTAAAGAGCTCATAAAATATTTTAGGATGCAAATATTCTTATGTATATTCAAAGCTCTAAATACTTATAAGATATACCATTATCTGTCATAGATATTTAAATACAGGAATCATTTTCTTTTTAAAGTTTCCTTAAAAATTTTTATTGTGAAATAAACATACAAGAGAAAGTATAAGACAAATATATACACTTTAAAGAGAAAGGAGAACTATTAGGAGCAACAAGTTCTTAATACTTGAAAAGGTGGATTTGGAGTTGGTTACAATATCAGTGTTTAAATTTGATGTTACATAAATTATGTCTATGTTTTAGGGTTTTGTTAAATCCTTCAGAGTAGTGGCTATTAATATAAGAACACCTTTTTAAGGCAGAAAAATAATTAACATCATAGGATATAAACGTTTGTGTTTTATATTTATTTATAATTTTAATAAAAATGCACCAAAAAACTATCTTCTTGTTTCCCAATCATGGTTATTTGATTTTATCCAAAGCTATAGAGCTTCAGCTCTCGAATTTATTACTGATGACTCTCAAATCCATGTTTCTAGGTCAGATCTCTCTGTTGGACTTCAGATACCTATACATACACTAAAAAGAGGCCTTTGGATTTGAGCTCTTAGGAAGTTAATGATATGATATTAGGATTTGCTTTAAAATGAAAGAAGAAGAGAGGGGATGGGTGAAACAAGATTAGTCATGAGTTAATTGTTTGAAGCTGAGTGAGAATACATATAAACTCATTAAAGTATAGTTTTGTATAGTTATTTTGTGTCCTAGCTGGTTTCGCTCAGTGGTTAGAGCATTGGCCTGAGGACTGAAGGGTCACAGGCTCAATTCCTGTCAAGGGCACATGTCTCCATCCCCAGCTCCAGTGGGGGCGTATTGGGAGGCAGACAATCCATGCAACCAATGGATGTGCCTCTCTCATGTCAATGTTTCTCTCTGTCTCCCCCTTCCTTACACTGTATTTAAAAATCAATGGAAAGGTGAAGATTAACAAAATGATAATAATAATTTGGTAATAAAAAGTAAATATTAGTTTGCAGACAGCGGCTGTAGCAGTGTGTTGAGGAAATTGAGTTTCCTGTGCTTTGAAGCCCAGGTGGTATTACTCACAGGTACAGTATTGTTTTCTTCATCTGCTCTCATGCCGTGTGCGGTTGGTTGTTGTGAGGCTCAGAGTGGTTATTTACTCAACGTTGCATGGTTGGCGAGTGGCAGAAAAGATTGATACTCAGTCTTTTCTTTATTTCTCTTATTAGCATTTATTTTATGCTGAACTTACTCTCAGGCCATAAGTTTTTTGTTGCTTTTTAAAATATATATTTTATTGATTTTTTTTTTTTTTTTATAGAGAGAAAGGGAGAGGGATAGAGAATTAGAAACATCGATGAGAGAGAAACATCAATCAGCTGCCTCCTGCACACCTCCTACTGGGGATGTGCCTGCAACCAAGGTACATGCCCTTGACCAGAATCGAACCTGGGACCCTTCAGTCCACAGGCTGATGCTCTATCCACTGAGCCAAAACGGTCAGGGCATAAGTTTTTGTTCAGTTTCTTCTGATATATTTTTTTCTTTTGTGCAACCTGCTCTCAGGTTTAGGAAGAATCTGCACGTTTTCAGTAGGATCATCTCAGTGTGGCTGGGGGAGTTCACATACAGGTTAATCTGCACGTGAGCTCTGCAAGGTCTGCATCACGTCTTGGGAATATGTTCACCTGAGTGTGCTCAATGACCAGAGACTCTGCAGCTGCACCCTTAAGTTCAGCGTGACCCTCTGCTTCTGTAAGCACTTGCAGCAAAAAATGAAGCTCTCTTTGGGGTCACCAACCCTGCATCCAGCCCCACTATTTTTTGGCCTGGGCACACTTACCAGCTCCGCCACTGTGACAAAGGAATGCAAGGTGACCTCCTTCAGCTATGCATACCCTTGATGGCCTGGGCAGTTTCATGATTGTTTTTATTTTTTATTTTTTTAATGGGTTTTATTTTATTTTATTTTTAATATATTTTATTGACTTTTTACAGAGAGGAAGAGAGAGGGATAGAGTTAGAAACATTGATGAGAGAGAATCATCGATCAGCTGCCTCTTGCACACCCCCCACTGGGGATGTGCGGGCAACCTAGGTACATGCCCTTGACCGGAATCGAACCCAGGACCTTTCAGTCCGCAGGCTGACGCTCTATCCACTCAGCCAAACCGGTTTTGGCTCATGAGTGTTTTTAAAGTGAACTCGAAAATTTGATCCTCTTGATTTTGCATGATTTTGTGGAGTTTTCTGAGTCAAAGGAAGAGCGAACCATTTTCAGAAGTCACCTTGGGCTGCTTCTGAAAGAAGCTGGTGCTTGTCTTCCTATCCAATGTTCTCTTTGGCGATGAGAGCTACCTAGAATATATTAAAACACATCAATAAAAAAACCCCCATAAAAATCACTTGAGAATCAGATTAACAGATACACATAAGCAAAACATGCTTTAACTTCAAGTTGTAAAATTTGTTTTGGTAACTGGCTATTATTTCCTGGGTCAGTTATGCCTTTATATATGTTTCTAGACATCACCTCAATATCATCTTTATGAGTGTTCAGAAAAATATTAATAGAACATTAAGTGAGGTTAGTCTGATATCAGGCATTTTAATTTCTTACTAATTTTAGTTCTTTACTAATTTTAATTTCTAAGGAACTTTAAAATTCCTTACTGGTTCGTTTTT
This sequence comes from Pipistrellus hanaki, assembly GCF_964339955.1. Classification (NCBI taxonomy): domain Eukaryota; kingdom Metazoa; phylum Chordata; class Mammalia; order Chiroptera; family Vespertilionidae; genus Pipistrellus; species Pipistrellus hanaki. Next base: position 32,497,878 of record NC_140514.1, read on the forward strand.
ACGCATGGTGCTTTTTGTTTTCAGCTGAGGCTTTTTGCTCCTTAGAATATTGCTTTGCTACATTCTAGGGATTCTAATCCAGAGAAAGTTGTGACCAGATATGGAGTTGAGGTTAGATTAATATTTCTGTAGATGAGGCATCATTTGTTTGTAAGTAGATATTTAAAATCTCACTGATCCTCGCAAATCCGTCTTTTTAGGGTATATTTTCTCTTTCAGAGATCACATCACTGCACACATCTGGAATTTTTTTTTTTATTGAAAAGCAGAAGTCTCATTTATATTGTATCTTTTTAAAAAATATGTTTTTATTTGTTTTTTTTGTTTGTTTGTTTTTTTAGAGGAAAGAAGGGAGAGGGAGAAGGAGAGGGAGGAGAGAGAGAGAGCGAGAGAGGGAGAGAGGGGGGGAGGGAGAGAAATATCAATGAGAGAGAACATCAATGCGTTGCCTGCCTCTGTACACCACCTACTGGGGATTGAGCCTCAGCCCAGGCATGTGCCCTGAATTGAACCTGTGACCTCTTGATTCCTGGGATGGTGCTCACCTCACTGAGCCACACCAGCTGGGCTAAATTATATTTTTCTTTCTTCAGTTTTTAAGTGCTCTTTTTAAAAAAAATATACGGACTTTTGTTTATTGCTTTTTTCTTTTTTAATCCTTCCCTGAGGATTATCTTTCCATTGATTTTTAGAGCGGAAGAGGGAGGGGAAGGCAGAGAGAAATATCGATGTGAGAGAAGCACATTGATTAGTTGCCTCTTGCACAAACTCCAAACAGGGCCTGGGCCAGGGAGGAGCCTGCAACCGAGGCACATGCCCTGGACCAGAATCAAATCCAGGACCCTTCAGTCCACAGGCCGATGGTCCATTCACTAAGCCAAACTGGCTAGGGCAGTTTTAAGAACGCTTGATCTCATGCTTCTATTTCTGTTACTGACTTCTTCAGTCTTGATCTTACCTGACATTCAAAAAAAAAAAAAAAAAAAAAAAAAAAGGTCTGTTTGTTTGGAGAAGAATATTAGCAACTGGCATATATTTTCTCCCTATTTCCCCTCAGTAGAGGCGTAAACCTTATCATATACTTGGCTCAGCACCTGGCAATTCCTGATTTGTTCATTTTGGAACTGAGTTCACCCGCCCCCATATTATATCCCAGTCTATAAAATAGCTAAATCTTCATCCCAAGAGAGATCAGAAGTTTGCCAGGTTCCTAACGCTCAGAGGAACCTAAGAGATAAGCCAGCAGGTCCTCAAACAGAGTTGTTTTGTTATAACATTGATGATATGACATTAACTTTTGTTTAAGCCAATTAGCTTGTAGTAAAATTGGTTTCCTTCGTTTTATGTCGTTTCCCTTAAAGCTGCAGAACCTATAGCAAGAATGAAGAAGGACTCACTGTACACCGGGACCTGGGCTCAGTGGCGGAGACAAGGTAGGTCCCAACAGTGTTTGTTGATGAATGAAAGAGTGAAATCCAGTCATCAGCCTTGAAACAGATTTAAATGTAATTCATGTCAGATCCATTTTCTTTGTGGTATTTGAAGTTTTAAATGGATTGAATAGCCTGTTTTATTAATCTTTTAATCACTCTTAGAACCAAAATCTCTGTAGTTACTTCTCACTATTACATCTCTTGTTAAATGTAGACATTTTCAAAATTTTGTTCGTTCACATTTTGTTACAAAATATAGTTATAAGCCATAAAAGTTATATGCATGTTTTATCAAATGGTTATCAACTTAACCCCTGTAATCACTACTGCTGAGGTCAAGGAGTATAAAATTATTGGGATCGCAGCATTCCCGTGAGTATCCCTTGCCTGTTACAATCACCGCTGTGTCCCCAGAGGTAACCACTGTCCTGTCATTACAGTAATTGTTTCCTTTTCTCTTTTCTCTTAACCACCTGTATATGCATTTCTTAAATTTTTTTTGTGTATATATATGAATTTTTATGTATATATATATATATACAATATATGAATTTTATATGAATAGGATTATATTGCATTATTTTCGTATCTTTTTTCCATTTAATGTTATATTTATAAGGTTCATCCATGTTATTGTGTATATCTTCTTAATATTCTTTGCTGTATAGGATTCCATTGTGTGAATAGACCACATTTATTGATTTGCTTTTACTGTTGACAGACATTTGGAATGCTTCCAGGTTAGGACAATTACAATGGTGCTGCTCTGAACATTCTTTTATGTATATCCTGGTGCACATAAAGATGCAAATCTCTAGAGTATATGATTGGAGTGAAATTTTTGAGCCGTAGGGGACACATATTTCAACTTGACCAGACACTGCCACAGTTTTCCAAATTGGTTGTTTTAATTTATATTTCAAATTATGTATGAGAATTTCAGTTGCTCCATATCTTTGTCAAAGGTTAGTACTGTTAGACTTTTAAAATGCTGCCAAATTTGGTGTGTAGTAATATCTTGTGGTTTTGATTTGTATTTTCTTGATTACTGGTGAGATTGAGCCTCGGTTCTTACTTACATTTGTTGTCTATTTGAATACCTTTTTGTGTGTGTGTGTGAATTGCCTGTTCTTATATTTTCTTCTTTTTCTAGTAAATTTTTAACTTTTTGATTTTTAAGAGTTATTTACCTATTCTGCATTGTCAATTACAAATGTTACAGGTATTTTTCACACTTTGCATATTGTCCCTTCATTCTTTCTTATGGAATTTTTAGTAGCCTTTTGATTGGTGCCTTTTGTGTGTCTTATTGAGAAAATCCTTTTTTACCTCATGATCAAGAAAATATTTTCTCATTTTTTAAATAAAAGATTCATTTTTAAAAGACTTACCTTAAATATTTATCCTCTGACTTTTAGTTATACCCAGTATTTGGCAATGCTTCCTCCTCTCCCTTTTTGAAACTTCTGTTCACACGACTATAAGTATTATCTTTGTTTCTAATTCTAAAAATCTATATTTTTGGTATTGACTATACTTCTTAGCTGAGGTTCTTATTCCCAACAATCCCCTGGATCTCTCTACTTGAATATCTTGCAGATGTTTGCAAATATTTTAGTTTAAGCTCATTTAAAAAATACTTATTTTTATTTTTTTGGTTTAGATTAAATCATCATATAAGCCAAAACACATGGTGGAATCTTAAATTCTTATTTCCTTGCCTTCTCCAATCACATAGCCATCATGTCCAAGTGATTCTACTTCTGAGATGAATGTCAAATCCTTTCATTCCCTCCTGTCCAGTTCCTCCGTTACTACCCAGAGTTCCTCCTGGTCTGGTACAATAGCTTTCTAATTGGTTTTCCTGCCTTCTCTCTATTCCTCCGCTCTAGTCAGTCAGTCTCACTGCCACAGAGTCTTCCTTCGAAGACACAAATCACATCTCTTTCCTGCTTTTGTGGCTTTTCATTGCTCGCATTGTAACAAAATTCAAATTCCTTCACATGGTTTCTACCATTTCTCTACAGGAATCTCCTGTGTTAGTCACGCTGGGCTACTCTGTATTTTCCAAAGAAGCTTTGCCTTATGTCGTGCCCTTTTTCATGTTGTTCCCTCTGCTTCTTATACCTCTTCCCACTGGGAAAATCCTATTCTTTCCACCACCATTCCCAGAAGGAATTAATCCTGCCTGCCTCTGCGCTTCTTACAGCACTCTGTTCATACCTTTTCTGCAGTACTTATCATACTGCTTTATACTTATTACTTTATGTATCTGTCTCCCATGCGAGGCCATGAGGTTTTTGAAGGCAGAGAATATGTTCTACTTATCTTTCTTTCTTTTTTTTTATTAGATTCTAGCAGTGCCTGGTACAAAATAGTACTCAACAAGTGCTCAGATTAAAGAATTGTACTAACTTTAAAAGAGAAAATAGAAATGTGTGCACTGACTTAACAGTTGTGAAGCGGGAAAAGTGTTGATGGGGTACACTGAGCTTGGTTCCGCTGGAAAAAAAGAGAACATGCCCAGCCAGTGTGGCTCAGTGGCTGAGCATCAACCTATGAACCTGGAGGTCACGGTTTGATTCCTGTCAGGGCACATGCCTGGGTTTCACGCTTGATCCCCAGTGTGGGATGTGCAGGAAGCAGCCGATCAATGATTTTTCTCTCATCATTGATGTTTCTCGCGCGCTCTCTCTCTCTCTCTCTCTTTCTTTCTCTCTCTCTTTCTCTCTCTCTCTGTCTTTCTCTCTCTTGCGCGCGCCTTTCTCTCTAAAATCAATTAAAAATATAAAAAACAAAATGAGAATGTGCTGCTCTGACCCAATACTAACTGCAGGGGCAAAAATAATCTAAAAAACAAACAAACAAACATACAAACAAACAACCCACAAATCAAAATCGACTGAATTATCTTTATTTAAAAAATGGGACTTACATTTCAAACAGCCTTTGAATACAAAGTTAAATGATCTAAGTTTGTAAAAAGCAAGGAATTCCCCATACTGCTCAATAAATTTGTCTTTTTCAGAGAACATATGAATGAGCATGGTGTATCCCATTATGAGTTTTATAAAACCATGAACTTATCTCTGTTTAGACGGTGCTTGTTTGCTTTTCCTCTGGAAGGTGCTGGTAAATCAGGTACTCCTTAGGTTTAATCAGAGCAGTGACAGGTTAGCATTCCTGCATGTGTTAATTCTGCAGAGTCCCGTAAAAAATAAATAAATAAATAAATAAATAAATAAATAAATAAATAAAGATGAAAACTGGTAACTAGAGTTCAAATATTTACTTAGGCTCACTCAACTCACACAACACCACTGAACTGGGATTGAACATTTTTTAAAATAGTTCATCTGGAGGAAGCAGGGTTAGTGCTCAATAATTTTACTTTTCTCTCCTTTTATGCCAACATAACGGATTCCCTGTGTGCACAAGAGTATTCTAAATACACAGTGTTATTAGTAGAGGTATTTTAAGAGCAAATTGATTTTTCACGAAATTATAATATATTGTTAATAATCTAGCGTTCTGATTGCAGTAAGTCTTTAAAGAAGGTTGGAAAAGCCGAGACTGGTTTGGCTCAGTGGATAGAGCGTCGGCCTGTGGACTTAAAGGTCCCAGGTTCGATTCCGATCAAGGGCATGTACCTTGGTTGCGGGCACATCCCTGGTAGGGGGTGTGCAGGAGGCAGCTGGTCGATGTTTCTCTCTCATCGATGTTTCTAACTCTCTATCCCTCTCTCTTTCTCTCTGTAAAAAATAAATAAAATATATTTTTAAAAATAAAATAAAAAAGAAGCTTGGAAAAATTTGTGTGCAGATGAGTTAACTTCTGATGACGAATTTATAGATTTTGAAATAAATCAGCCCCTAATCCTAAAAGCAATTTTCAGATAAACATGGTCAGTTGGATATATGTGTTTATTTTCATTCTCTCTTGAAAACACACTGAAATGAAAGCCAGGGAATAAAGAAAGGCATAAACTCCATAAGGATAAAGAAAACATGGGAGGAGAAGTCAACAGAATGTTGGAAGCTGGGACATGGGTCGAGTGGTAACTGATTTAGTAAAGACAGTTGAACCTGCAGTTCCCTTCCACCTGCCACACCCGGCTGGCGGAGAGCGGACATCAGCCAATGGCTGCGTAGAAACTGATGGTTTCCGCCTGAACTCCGCAGGGAACCAAAGCTCGGTCTGGGTTGATCTAATGACAATACATCTGGTTAGACACTCTGAGCTTGGGAGTAACTGAACATTCGCATATGAATTATGCTATATAAGCATACATTATGAATGATTATAGGAATAAGATGATAGTATCTAAGGAAGAACCTTAATGGCTCTGTTAATTCAACAAGGGTATTATAATTCTGGATATTATGCAAATATATTATCTGGAGCTACATTGTCCAGGACTGTAGCTACTAGCCACAGGTGACTTTTGAGTTCTTGAAATATGGCTAGTCTGAATGGAGATACAATGTACGTATAAAATTCACCCTGGATTTTGAAAACTTAGTATACAAAAAAGTAAAATATCATAATTTTTTATATTAGTTGCTTATGGAAATATTTTGTATATATTGTGTTAAACTAAATGTATTAAAGTATTTCATTTTTAAAAAATTTCTAATGTGGATACTAGACAATTTAAAATTACATATGTGGTGCTTACTGTTTTTTTTTTCTTTTAAAAAAAATTTATTTATTAAGGTATTACATGTGTGTCCTTATCCCCCCCCCCCCCCCCACTCATGTCCTCACCTCCCTGCTGTCTGTGTCCATGGTTAGGCTTATATGCCAGCATACAAGTCCTGTGGTTGATCTCTCCCCCTTACCTTCCCCCTCCCCTATCTTCTCTCTGAGGTTTGATGGTCTGATCATGCTTCTCTGTCTCTGGATGTTTTTGTTCATCAGTTTAAGTTGTTCATTATATTCCACAAATGAGTGAGATCATGTGATATTTATCTTTCACTGACTGGCTTATTTCACTTTAGCATAATGCTCTCCAGTTCCACCCATGCTGTTGCAAATGGTAAAAATTCCTTTTTTTACCACAGTTTTTTACCATCGTGTAGATGTACCACAGTTTTTTAATCCACTCATCTGCTGATGGACACTTAGGCTGTTTCCAAATCTTAGCTATAATGAATTGTGCCGCTATGAACATAGGGGTGTATATATCCTTTCTGATTGGTGTTTCTAGTTTCTTGGGATATATTCCTAGAAGTGGGATCACTGGGTCAAATGGGGGTTCCATTTTTAGTTATTTGAGGAAACTCCATACTGTTCTCCACAGTGGCTGCACCAGTCTGCATTCCCACCAGCAGTGCCCGAGGGTTCCCTGCTTTTCTTTTATACAGCTGTGAAGAGAGGTGTTGACCCTTGGAAGTGGCTGGTTTATTAAGGTATTACATGTGTGTCCTTATTCCCCCCCCACTCCCACTCATGTCCTGGTCTGTCTCTTACAGGGGCTGTTTAAAAAGAAGGATCTCTATCTGACTTGTTTCCCTTAGCATAATACCCCCTAGGTGCCATCCATGCAAATGGCAAGATTTCATTCTTTTTGGTGCGGAGTAGTATTACATTGTATATTTATACCACATCTCTATTTATTCGTCTGTCCAGGGACATCTTGGTTGCTTATATCTTGGCTATTATAAATAATGCTGCAATGAACATAGGGGTGCATCTATATTTTCTAGTTAGTGTTTTGGATTTTTTTTTTTTTGTTTTTTAGGTAAATACTCAGAAGTGGAATTGCTTGGTTGTATGGTAATTCTGATTTCCATTTCTTGAGGAATCTTTGTACTGTTTTCTATAGAATCTTAAAAAAAAAAAAAAGACTCATAGAAACATCGATGAGAGAGAATCATCAATCAGCTGCCTCTTGCACACTCCACCACTGGGGATGTGCCCGCAACCAATGTACATGCCCTTGACCGGAACCGAATCTGGGAGCCTTCAGTTCGCAGGCTGATGCTCTATCCACTGAGCCAAACCGGTTTCGGCTCTTCCTGTTCTTAAAAGCACACCAGTCATACCGGATTAGGGCCCACCACATCATCTCATTTAACACTTATTACCTCGTTATTTGTCTTAACTCTAAATGCAGTCACATTCCGAGGTGGACCGGACGCTAGGACCTCAGTGTGACTTTTGGGGAGATACAGTTCAGTTAATAACAACATTGAGATCCAGCTTCCGGTTATTTCGGGTACAATGCACAGAACTGGAATTACTGGGTCGTATGCTAATTCTACGTTTAATTATTTGGGGAACTGTTGTACTGTTTTGCATAGAGGCTGCATCATTTTACATTCCCATCAACAGTTCACAAAGGATTCAATTTCTCTACATTTGTTATTTTCTGTGTGTATGTGTGTTTTAATAATAGCCCATCTTAATAGATATAAGAAATATTTTACTCTTTTCAATACTCTTATGAAATTGTTTTCTTAATGTTTTGAGATTGTTCAATGCTCATATATAGAAATTCAGCTGATTTTTGCCTGTTGATTTTTGTATCTTGCAACTTGGCTGAATTTATTTCTTGGATTCTTTAGAGTCTTCTAAAGAATAGTCTCCTAAATTCACTCATCTGTGAACAGGGAGAGTTTTATTTCTTCCTTTTCAATATAAATGCATTTATTATTATTATTTTTTTATGGCTAATTGCTATGGCAAGAGCTTCTGGTACTTTGTCAAATAGAAGTGGCAAATGGAGGCATCCTTGTCTTGTTTCTGATTTTAGGGGAAACCAAAGCCTACTTTTTTCTATAAAGTATAATCTTCCACATATGGAGAATGGCCTTTCATATTTGGATACATTTTCCTTAGCTTGGTTTGAGTGAAAACACTGAAGAGCTTATTACGAACAAGAGGAAAAAGGTATGGGATGGAAGGAGCTGGGATGAAGCTGAGAGGTGGGTATAGGAGAACATTACCAGGCTTGACAAGATGTTGAAACAAGGTGGGGCCAGGGACATCCCACCACTAGGAGGCAGTCCCTAGCTTCTCAGGGCTAGATTATTTTAATAACTTGTTCATAGATTATGACATGTATTTTTTATAAACTAGGAATAAACATAAGGTGAAAATTAAGTGCAATTCGTAAACGTTTCTGTGTGCTTGGCTTCCTTGACATAGGGCCCATGCAATGTATTATCTAGATTTTAAGAGTGTAAGAGGGTGCTACTGATGTTCCTGAAAAGCAGGTGTGAACTGACTGCCCCAAGCAAACTGAGGCATAGATTATCCTGTTTATAGAGCTCATCACATTCCTAGATTACAACTGTAATTAGCACTTCATCTTGGGACTGTTTCATCATGATGGCATATTGATCAATTTCTGTAAAGAATTGGCTGCTAAGACAATCTAAAGTTGTGGGTTTACAACTTTAAGAAATGTAAAATGAACGTAGATCATGAAGGATCATTTATGAAAAACACAGAGATCCCTGCAGCGATGACCTCTATTGCTGCATATAAGTGAATCTATTCTCTAAGGAGCGTGCCCTGTAGGCAGCCTTTTTGCCTGTTACATTGAGCCAAAGTAATCCTGACAGTGATGCAACTTTTTTTGTGATGATTGATGACAAGTTTATACTCCTTTCTGCTTACTGTTATCTCCTGAGACTTTATAATACCCTGTTTCCCCGAAAAGAAGACAGTGTCTTATATTAATTTTTTCTCCCAAAGTTGCGCTAGGTCTTATTTTCGGAGGATGTCTTATTTTCGGGGAAACATGGTAGCATCTCTGAGCCAATTTACTCAACCTGTATATGACAGAATTCATTTTCTGTAAGTAGTCTTTCTTTCTTATAGTGAACCCTCCTTTATAGGAAGATGCATGGGCGCCTTATATATAGGGCTGTAATCTTGGATATCAACCTAAAAGTGTAGGGATTTGTTTCATAATATACTAGTAAGCGGTCACGGCTCTGTGGTCTATAACATTTCTCCAATCTTAAAAAACAATTAGCCGATATTCCCAGGTTTTATCACCTACCTGGCAAGAATGAAGCTTCCTATCGTTTGTATATAAAGTAATACTCATCTTTTTTTGGCTGCTGGTTGTTCCTCCAGTCCTGTGGATGTCTCCCAACTGTAATGTCTCAATATTTGTTGCTTCTGGGAGTGAGCTCATTCATTTGGTGGTGAGAGATTCAGCTGTCACCTGTGTTGGCTTTTAAAGATATTCAAACTGATTGTCTCAATTCCATCACATCTAAAACTTAACTCGTCTTTGTAAGTCACACATCCCCTCTTTGCAACTCTGTGAGGCCATTTCTATCTGTCATTCTCTCTGTAAAACTGTCTGTCCTATATGCTATTGTCAGTCTTTTTTTTTTTTTTTTTAATTTATTGATTTTTTGTACAGAGAGGAAGGGAGAGAGATAGAGAGTTAGAAACATCAATGAGAGAGAGTCATCGATCAGCTGCCTCTTGCACACCCCCTACTGGGGATATGCCCACAACCAAGGTACATGCCCTTGACCGGAATCGAACCCCAGGACCCTTCAGTCCCCAAGCTGACGCTCTATCCATTGAGCCAAACTGGTCCCGGCTATTGTCAGTCTTAATCTTTACTGTTCTCTCTAGGAGTCTATACAGGCCTCATTTTGTCTCTTACTTTACATATAGGCTCCGATGCCTTTGGAGGCTTTTCATCATCTAGTTCCACCCTTCTCACTGATCCTTCCAGGATCTAACTTTCCTCCTTTCCTCCTCCTTCGGCGAATAGGTTGGTCTCCTCTTTCATGGTCATGCTGTTCAGTCAGTTCTGGACTGTATGACAGAAGGCCTACCGTATGCTGAGCCTTTCCTGACCATCCTCGCCTCCTAAGACTATTGCCTAATCACGAACAAGTGTTTCACAATGTTTAGAAGGTAGCTGGCATTCAGCTGTTTGTTTGGTGTTTCCTTCACTAGCCTGCCTGTTTTACCCCTCTTCGTGCTTTAGGGTAATCAAGTGCTAGGCATTTAACAAAAGGCTTGTGGTATGTTATGTTTTAAGCACCATATTTTCCAGCATTTACCTTAGCCACATCGTACTTGTGATTTGTTTTAATCTAATCGTGTTGTTGGTCAGTCATAGGTTGTTCTAATTCAAATCCTTATCTTCAGGGAACCAAAGCTTATACATCAGTGCTTCTCAATCTCACCAGACTGAACACTCACTTAAAAAAAAAAATGCTTTGTAAAATCCACTTTATTGTCCTCAAGTAAAATTTATAGACAGTACAACCTAACTAAAAATTTAATTCCAAAACACAATAAAGTGTTGGAAATCATAATCAGCAATAAAGGAAACTGATTTATAAGATATTAGATATTTACATCTAATATATATTCAATGTATATACTCAGGCATAACTACACTGGACATCCCAAGGAAGTAGTCAGATGCTTGCACTTGTAACAAAATCACTCTTGAAATGGACAGCTGTGTATGCAAACTAGAGGTGAGTTGTGTATATGTTTGAAATACCATAAGTGGTGTTTCATAGAGTGTGACTTTCTGAGATGGTGAAGTAGTCTTTAAAAAGTTCCAAACTTTGCATTCCTGAAAAATCCAGCACATGTCAATACCATGCAAGAACAAACTGTGCTTATATACGATATGGAGCTAGAGTCTAGGCTCATATAATTGTAAAGAAGTTTTTCCTTATGTGGCTTTCAGGAGTGTGGCAGTCACGGAAACGGCTCTTTTTCTATGGAACTGTGCTACTTCCACTTGCTTCTTGCCCCTTAGTATCAGTAGCACCTCACCCATCTTCATAATTATAATAACCAAATTGCCCCACAAGTTTCCAAAGATATATAAAAATTTAAAAATTTTCACACATTAAAAAAAAATCCCTTTTTCTAGGGAATGCTGCCCCATTGCAAAGAATGTTAGAAATGATTTTCAAATTAAATTAACATTTCTCAAACTGTGTTTTGTGATAAACTAGTTTTGGTAAGTTAATAGACTACCCAAGAGGGAGAAATATTCTATGGTCGAAGCAAAAGTTGTGTTTTTTTTTTAAAAAAAATCTGAGCTGCATGGTTTTCATAGCCTTTAATGCAGTGGTTCTCAACCTTTCTCATGCCGCGACCCTTTAATACAGTTCCTCATGTTGTGGTGACCCCCAACCATAACATTATTTTCGTTGCTACTTCATTTCTGTAATTTTGCCACGGTTAATGAATCGTAATGTAAATATCTATGTTTTCCGATGGTCTTAGGCTCTACAGCAATGGTTCCCACAGGTTGAGAACCGCTGGCAGGGTTGCGTCTAGTTGTTTATGAAAACAAGTACAGGAACATTCCATTGTCATGCAGAATCTTCTGCTTGATAGTTTCTCTAAGGTTACATAAGGTACAAATTAAGGAGGCGCAAGAAGCAATTACTATAAAAATTCCTGCACATCTATAAAATCCAAGGGCTGTCAACTAAAACATAGTCAAGTGATTTTAGGATATTTCTTTCAATCTGACACACAGGGTGGGGCAAAAGGAGGTTTACAGATGTTCGTATGGGAAATACCATAACTAACAAATAATAACACAAGAGTAACTGCGTTTTGTGTACTCACACTGTAAACCTACTTTTGCCCTGTCCAGTATAAGTATTCAATTTCAAATAATAAGAAACAAAAATTAGATTTTTTTTTTTCCTTTATAGAAAAATTCCAATAAAGTGACAAACTTGAGATTTGGGTCTTTAAAGATTTTTGTTGTTGATTTAAAAAAATATTTTTTACTGATTTCAGAGAGGAAGGGAGAGCTATAGAGAGATAGAAACATCAATGATGAGACAGAATTATTGATTGATTACTTCTTACACACCCCACACTGGGATGGAGCCCACAACCTGGGCCCCAACCACGCTGTGCGTTTTATTTTGTGTGTGTGTGTGTGTGTGTGTGTGTGTGTGTAATGCTTCATGCATACCTCTGCCTCAGGCCCATTGCATTGGCTGTTTAGTAATCCAGAAGACTGTCTAGGTAGCCACAGGCCTCTCTCTTTTCTACTCTCAGTATTTACTCACATGCCATCCTCTCAATGAAGCTGACTCTGATCACCTTACTTAAACTTGCTGTGACCCTTATATTGATACTTTTTCTTGCTATATTTTTTCCATAGCAATTATCACCTTCAAAATACTATATAATTTTTTTATTGTTTAAAGTGTTACACAGAGTAGTACATATATCCTTTTCTTTTCCCCCCACTGGCTTTCCCCCAGCCTCCCCCTATCCCTTATTTGCATGCCTTCATCCTAATTTATTTATTATATTTATTGTCTGCCCATTCCTTCCCCATTAGGATATAAAATTCATAGGGATTTTTATTTGTTCTATTTACTGATACAACCCCATCACTGGAACATGGCTGGCACAGAATAAGTGCTTAATATTTGTTGAATGAATGATTAAATGAAGAAATAAGCTCTTCTTATTTCATATGCAGCAAGTAGTTTGAAGAATCCCTTAGTGTATTGTTATCAGACAGTGGGCCTGGTAAATAGTGGATAGATATCTCAGTGACAGTATAGTTAGTCCATTTTTTTATGAGTTTATGATGGTGGATTTTGAATTAACATATATGAAAGACAAGCCTTGTGCTTTTTAAAACATTTTATTCAGTATGTATGCTAGTATTTTTATATGTTTTGGTACATTTTTCTTTGTATTTAAAATATTTTGGATATAAACTAAAATATAGAAATATAGTGAACCCTATGTACCTATCAGCCAGCTTCTATTGGTAACACGTGGCTAGCCTTATTTTGGTGATGTTTCTTCTTGTTCACTGATCCTTTCCTAAGATTATTTTGAAACAAAATGCAATGATGCAAAGACAACACATTATTTCATTAGTTAATTATCTGAAAGGTTTTTGATGAAGTTGAATATTATTACAACTCTTAACATTGCAGTTTATGATTAGTTTCAAAATATAAAATCTCTTCAATAAATGGTGCTGGGAAAACTGGACAGATACATGCAAAAAAAAAATGAGACTAGACTACCCACTTATACCATATACAAGAATAAACTCAATATGGATAAATACTTAGATGTAAGATCCAAAAACCATAAAGCTACTAGAAGAAAACGTAGGTTATTGTTCCTGATAAATAGTACCAAAATATTACTAAGAATAAAACATTATTCTTAGTAATATTTTGGAACTATCTCCTTGGGAAATGAAAGAAAAAGTAAACAAATGGGTCTGTATCAAACTAAAAAGTTTTTGCACAACAAAAGAAACCATTAACAAAGTGAAAAGTCTACCTACTGAATGGGAGAAGGGGAGAAGATATTTGCCAATGATAATTTGATTAGGGATTGATATCTAAAATGTATAAAGGGGGGGCAATGTCAAAATATGTACACAGATAATTTAATAAATAAATAAATAAAATAAAAAATAAAATGTATAAAGAACTTACACAACTTAAACCCCCCCCCCAAATCTAATAAAAAATGGACAGAGGACCTTAATAGATATTTCTCCAAGGAAGACATACAGATGGCCAATAGACATATGAAGGGATGTTCATATGCACTAATCATCAGAAATATAAATTAAAACCACAATGAGATACCATCTCATACCTGTCAGAATGGCTGTCATCAATAAATCAACAAACAATTGTTGGTAAGGATGTGGAGAAAAGGAAACCCTTGTGCACTGTTGGTGGGAATGCAGATTGATGCAGCCTCTATGAAAAACAGTATAGAGTTTCCTCAAAAAATAAAAAATAGGGATCAAGCCAGCAGCATGCGCCCTGATCGGAAATCGAACCTCCATCTCCGGGTTTATAAGCCAATGCTCAACCACTGAGCCGTGCTGGCCGGGTGAAACATTTGAAAGTTTTAAGTGTTGACTAGGACATTTAAAAATGTTGTATTATTTAAAAAAGATTTCTTGACAGACGAATCAGTATCTCTGCCAGTTTTTGCATCATTATTTTGGCAGGATAATATGCTTTAATGCCAGGATTCAGATATATGGTAGTTGGAATTATAGATGATCCAAAAATTCATTCGGAAACTGTGATCTATCTCCCACCCATAGGAAGTAGGGTGTGGATCACAAATAGCTAGGTGTATACTTGGTTTTAAAGCTACCCAAAATAAAGACAAGTGGTTCCTCCCAAGGGGCGGGGAACTTTTGAACTCCTGTAACTTTATGTATTTTAACAACATTCAAAGCCTTAGCACTCTATCAGGCCTTGGCACTGGATAGTGGCAAATACACAATAATGCTCAGCACTTTTTGAGGGGAAAGGCATAACTTTAAACAGTTCCTGACATACATGTTCTTTGCTTACGAGGGAGTCAGAATTACAGAAGAGAGGGGTTTGTTGGTGGAGTATGGCATCTGAGGAGGTGTCTGCAGGGCCTCCTTCAGTAGTGATGCGTACGGACGCTGGGCCACGTGGGTGAGGAGCGGCTGACATCCTGTGCTTTGCTAATTCATACCCTGTGCAGGGACTGCACCTCCTAGAGGAGGCACTTTTCTCTTGTGCAGGGGACCCGTGAGCCATCAGAGGCTGGTGGGTAGAGATGAGCCCCAGAGCTCAGGAGAAGTGATTCCTATTCCATAATTAGAGTAGGAACATAGCAAAATATTCAGTATTTATTTTATGGATGATGGGAAGGTACTTTAGTAAAACAGTTAACGTCTCATTATATTCATAATGAAAGGTTTACCAGATGCACAGAACACACTGAACATTTTAACTTATATATTGTAAAAAAATTAGCTTTCCTACTACTTGCAACTAGATAGTATATTTGTTCATACTCATTAAGGAGGACTGAGTGTTCCACAGAGCCCTACTGGATCTGACTTCTCCCTGCCTGTCTGCCACCGTCTCCTACGATTCATTTTCTTGCTCTTTATATTCCATCCACAGACAAGTCTTTTTATTTATTCTTCAAAGGCCAAGCTTGCTTTTGTTTTGGGACTTGTATTCTTTCTGCTTAGGGTTTTCTGTCCTCCCCTACCTTTCAGGTTGGTGTCTTTTACCCTTTAGGTCTTTTGTGCCTCAGTGTGGTCTTCCTTTCTTTCAGTCCATAACAGCAGCCTCTCCAGCTCAGTCTTTTCTACCATCACATCTAGTTTTTAAACACAGTGGTTATTACTATATATTACCATTTAAAAACAGTACTTATTGCTGTTTATTATCCGCTTCTCTTAGAATTTAAGTCCCCAAGAGCAAGGACCTTGAAGTTCCCACATAATTGATACTCAATAACATTGTTGAGTAAGTGATTAAAGTGGGAAAATATTGTTCAAAATATATTTTAAAGTTATTTTCCTTGTTATTTTAAATATATATACTTTATTGATTTTTCACAGAGAGGAAGAGAGAGGGATAGAGAGTTAGAAACATCGATGAGAGAGAATTATCGATCAGCTGCCTCTTGCACACCCCCTACTGGGGATGTGCCCGCAACCAAGGTACATGCCCTTGACCGGAATCGAACTTGGGACCTTTCAGTCCACAGACCGACACTCTATCCACTGAGCCAAACCAGTTTCGGCTATTTTCCTTGTTTTTATGTTGGCAGCATGCTCCTCACTTTTCCATATTTGGGTTCTGTAGTCAGTTTTCTTACGCTGCTTCTGAACTAGATAGCTTCCTGCGAGGCACATTAAAGGTTTCAAATTTAGGTTAAAAAAATGAATTGTTCCTGGTAAATAGTACCATGCAATGCATGGCTTAATTTCAAATTTTCTGCAGATTGTGACTGTGAATTTCAAGTGTCCATTGGCCGTTTGGGTCAGGGTTGGTAACTTGCAGTAGTACCTACAACCTGCTAGATTTTCCGGAAATATTGGTTGGCGATAGGTTTGGGCTGGTAAGAAGTACTTAAACATTTCCTAGCAAACGCTGTCAGCTTTGGTGGTTTAGAGACCAGTGCACACTTGCCTGGTTTTGAAGCGGTTACTTTAAATGGCCCCTTTGCAATTTATCCCATTTATCCCAGTGATGTTACAGACTGACGTCATAGTGCTTCTTGTAGACCAGCTTTCAAGCTCAGCTTCGAGTATCTGGTCAGGCAGCCCTTTAGCCAGCCTGGGGAACGGCTAGGCGTGGGGACAGGTCAGCTAAGGGCGCTGGAACGAGTTTGAGGAGCTCCTGGCTGATGCTCCTTATCGGTGAATTACGTAGGAGGGAGAGACATCTGCTCAGACTGAGAGGAGAACAGCAGGGTGTGAGGTTTGAGGACAGTCGTGGAGAATGGGAGGGGATTGACTAGAAAAGAGAAGGGTTGCTGACTGGGTGGAGTTGAGGGTCAAGCTGAGGTAGGTATAACACATTTCAGTGGGACCTGTCTATGTGTGTGAACAACTGGAATGGTAATAAAGAATTCCTTTTTTTTTTTTTTTTTTTTTTTTTTAATTCTCTACTATATGTTTGACAGTTGAAATTTTGAAAAACACTGTCAAATGGGGTTTTCAGTTCATGTTGATATGATATGAGATAAAACTACAACACAACGAGCAAGGGTAAAGGAACTATACAGTATATGATGGTAATGTTTCTACATTCCACTTGAGTTGTTAAAACAGTGATTCTAAAAAGACTGTGAAAAGTTGTTAGTTCACTGTAATACCTAGAACAGTGGTTCTCAACCTTTCTAATGCTGCGACCCTTTAATATAGTTCCTCATGTTATGGTGACCCCCCCACCATAAAATTATTTTATTTATTTTTTTCATAAAATTATTTTAGTTACTACTTAATAACTGTAATTTTGCTACTGTTAATGAATTGTAATGTGAATATCTGTGTTTTTCCGATGGTCTTAGACAACCCTGCTAGCTGTTCTCAACCTGTGGGTTGACCCACAGGTTGAGAACCACTGCTGTAGAGCCTAAGACCATTGAAAAACACCGATATTTACATTATGATTATATTTAAACTTTATCATAGATATGTATAGTAAAAAACATAGTATATATGTTTTCCTTGTTTTTGAAACTTATGAATATATATATATATATATATATATATATATAGTTTTTTACTATACATACATACCTATGATAAAGTTTAAATTACAAATTAGGCATAGAAAGAGATTGACAACAATCTATAATAATAAAATCATAATATGCTAATTAGACCTGACAGCCAAACAACCTTCTAGACGTCATTCTGGACGTCTTTCCGGATGAAGCCACCATGGTGGGGGGGGCTGAGGCAGAGGCAGATAAGGGCGATCAGTTAGGGGCAATAAGGCAGAGTGGTTAGGGGCAATCATGCTGGCAGGCAGAGGGGTTAGGGGCAATTAGGCAGGCAGGCGAGGGGTTAGGAGCCAGCATTCCCAGATTATGAGAGGGATGTCCAACTACTGGTTTAGGCCCGATCGGACATCCCCTGTGGGGCCCGGGTTGTGGGAAGGTGCAGGCTGGGCTGAGGGACACCCCCCCCCCATGCCCAAATTTTGTGCACCGGGCCTCTAGTAACCTATAATAAAATAAAACAATTATAATAATATATTGTAATAAAATTTATGTGAATGTGGTCTCTCAAAATACCTCATTGTACTGTACTCATGTTTTTTACCTAAAGGGAGCACTTTATGGCTTCTTAGCATCACTCCTCTTGTGCTCCGGGACCATTAAGTAAAATAAGGGTTATTTGAACACAAGCACCATGAT
Source organism: Pipistrellus hanaki (assembly GCF_964339955.1). NCBI lineage: Eukaryota > Metazoa > Chordata > Mammalia > Chiroptera > Vespertilionidae > Pipistrellus > Pipistrellus hanaki. Next base: position 32,515,991 of record NC_140514.1, read on the forward strand.
ACCACAACAGTCAATCTGATAACCCAGTTGGCTAGCAAGTGACTAATGGGTGGGTAGCCTCTACAGCCTGGAGACACTGGACAGAGTGGTGATTCACTTCCCAGGTGCAGTGGAGTGGGATGGGGTTAGATTTCACCACACTCCTCAGCATGGTGTGCTGTCCAAAAGTTCTGGATTATCTCTGGAATTCCTCATTTAATATTTTTGGGCCAAAGTTGAATGTATGTAACTGAAACTGTGGAAAGCGAAACTACAGATAGGCGGGGACTATTGTATGCTCAAATGATAGAAAGAATAAAATAACCTAAGATTAAGAGATTTAAAAGATAAAATTATACTACTGTGGAAGAGATAGGTAGATACTCAAATGGAATATTGGCATTAATATCCTGTAGGAATAAGAACAGAAAGTGTCTTATGGGCAGTACCTTGCTGAGAATTGCTGGGGCATAGAGGATGTAACTATTTACCGGTGCCATTGCTCTCCTGCCTTCTCACTTTTGAAAAATCTGTAGTTCTCAACGTTTTAAAGGAGATTTGAAAGATTTTTTTTTTGTTTCTTTTTCTATCATGTTTTTGACATATTTTATGAGTAATTTTCATAACCAAGGAATGTTTGGTTATAAAATAGCTTTCTAGCTATTCCTAATTTTCAAATAAAAACGTGGGGAGAATTGATGTAACAAAAGGGCATTTCATTTTATGTAATTACTGGCAGCCTTGAGGAAGCAGCCCTCTGGGACCAGCTGGCTTGACGACATTTCTCTTCCCATCCATTACAGACCGACTCTCCTGCCCACACACTCACTGGTACATGGCCTTATCATGACCATCTCAGAATGATAGCCTGAGACCCGGAGTCTATGTGGCTCTGGCTCTTCTTCCCACGATCAGTTTCCTTGTTCTAATTCCAAATTCCCAGGAGAGAGGAATACATTGCTTCAGCCGTGTTCTGGAGGTAGGGTTGGGAGTGGAGGGTTAGGATTAAATGGCACAAGGGTGATGAGCAGGGCACGTTTTCAGAGAGGAAGTTATTGGCATCTCTTGTATACATCCTGACTAATTTCTTTTCTTTTTTTTTTTTTTTCTTGGTAAATCCTCACCTGAGGATGTTTTTCATTGATTTTTTTTTTAAGAGGGAGTAAAATGGAGAAACATCTATGTGAGAGAGACATATGCACTGGTTGCCTCCCACTGATGCCCCAACGAACCAAAGGTGCCCTTGACTGGGAACCTAAGACCCTTCAGTCCGAGGGCCAACACTCTAACCACTGAACAACACTTTCCAGGGCAGTAATTTCATTTTTTTAAATATATATAATGTGAATGTTTACAGAGTAAAGCAAGGGCTCTTCTTTTTAGTCTGACAAGGTTTCCCTTATATGTGAATTATGTGAGCACGTCTCTCACAGAAGGAGAACATGCTGATTTCTAAGTAGAGCCCCCCTAAAGTGGATCTCTGTACTTAAGATTTTATTTTTTAAATTTTACATAAAATGTTATCAAGTGAAGACTTTTAATTCCACTTCATAAAAATTACATGTGACATTTATTTGACATTTATAAATAAAGAAGTTTATTCATGTTACATAGACATTAAAACCTATTTCAGGAAAATCATTCTTCTTCTATGTACATTTATAGTATTGCTTGTATAATTGTAAAATTTGAAATCCTCTTAGCATGCAGAATAGATTATGATATACTGAAGGATTAAGCTTCACTGTCTTGTGTCAGATTAATTCCTCATATATAGAGCAACACTTGAACTGACAGAAATATGGCTGCAATTCAGCAAAAAAGGCTCAATGGATAAATAATTTTATGCAGGATGAATGACATGCTTCTTGACTGGTTGATGTATACTTCTCCAAATTAAATTTAAATAAACATCATAAACTTTTTTTTCTCAGACTTTCATAGAGATTCATGGGAAATGTGTCTGTCGATTTATGTGGTGAAAAAGTGCCATTAAATATTGTTTGGATTCTTCCCCCTTTATTGGAGTAACTCACTTATTAAGAATACCTTTTATTTTATATAAAAGTTTTTATATTATTTTAAACTTTAATTTACTTGTCAGACAAGTACAGATGATAAGAACATTGTCTACTTGCTTGTGAATATGTTTTGAGTGAAACAGGTAAACATTATACATGTATAGGTGAAAGTTGAAATAGGGCATGGAAAATGAAGACAGCTGTTATTGCCTGGGTATTATCGTTTGCTGAAAATGTGGCAGCAGCTTCTTTATTGGCAGATGCAGCCTCTCCAATAATTTTTATATTTTCAGTCCAAACCTGTTCCTGAATCTGTGTAGCCATCGCTTCCTTGCAGTAGAAATGCTTGATGTCATTTGTTGAGGGGGATCCCTTGCTGAAGTTTTCCTGTAAGAGGCTCAGTGTTTTCCAGTTTAACACTACCGTGAACCAGAACACGCTTTCTGTCCATGCCTTCCATTCACAAATGTAATGCTTTTCCATCTTAACTAAGCACTTACCACGTACTGTGCCCCCAATATTTACAGCTTGAGGTGCAAAATAGCAAAGATTTCTTTTTTTTCCCTAGTTTCATGGATAGATTTATTCTTACCATCAATCTTAGCATCCTCAGCATATTCTTTCCCCCCCCCCCCCATTTCTAAGTCAAGAACTTTCACCTTATCAGTTAAAGAAAGTGCTTTTCAGCATCTCTGCCTTCCTTTGGCATATCAGAAATGCCAGCATCATGACTCCTGAGCTTTGGGGCCATTATTAGTTAAAATAAGGGTTATTTGAACAAAAGCACTCTAGTAACTGCTAAGAGATTGGCTACTAAGAGATTAATTGGCAGGAAGTGTACAAGGTGGGGCAAAAGGAAGCTAACAGTTGTTTGCACAGAAGATACTACTATATAATAAAAGGCTAATATGCAAATTGTCCTGTTGGGAGTTCGACCAAATGGGAGTTTGACCTCTTGCTATGACATGTGCTGACCATGAGAGGGCAGTGTGGAATTAAGGAAGGCCTTGGCCTGCAGTCAGCAGCCAGGGGAAGGCCCCAATCAGCCCTGATAACTGGCCAGGTCTAGGGACCCTACCCATGCACAAATTTTGTACACTGGGCCTCTAGTAATCCTATCTAATAAAGAGGGAATATGCTAATTGACTGCCATGCTCTTAAAGATGGCAGCTCCCACAGCCACAAGATGGCTGTGCCCAGTGTCCTCAGCCCCATTGGGGCACCTGTCTCTGGAATCCCCCACTCCACTAGCCAACCAGGGCCAGCCCAAGGTGCAGGTAAACCTTGGATGGTGGCTGCCCATCTGCTCAGGGCCACTCAAGGCTCAGGTAACCTTGGCCAGCAGAGGCAGCAGCAGAGATGTGATGGGGCATCACCTTCCCCTGATTGCCAGGTCACTTCCCACCCCTGAGGCTCCCGGACTGTGAGAGGGAGCAGGCTGTGCTGAGGGACCCCCCCACCCCCCGCTCCAGTACATGAATTTTCATGCACCGGGCCTCTAGTAAATAATACAAGAATAAACTCTGTGTTTTACGCACTCACAACTGTGAAACCACTTTGCCCTTCCTTGCATATAGTAGGTTGTTGAATAACATTGTTCACTATCGTTTCATTATAATATTGATAAGATGTGTAGGAACTTAACTCTTGTTTATATCAATAAGCCTACAGTAAAAGTGGTTTTGTTATACATCGTTTTGCTTAAAATTGCAGAAGCTATTGACATTGTTAGGTGAAGACTTACTATACAGCATGGATACACTAGACCAATGGTTGGCAAACTCATTAGTCAACAGAGCCAAATATCAACAGTACAACGATTGAAATTTCCTTTGAGAGCTAATTTTTTAAAACTTCTTCTAACGCCACTTCTTCAAAATAGACTTGTCCAGGCCGTAGTATTTTGTGGAAGAGCCACACTCAAGGGGCCAAATTGCCGCATGTGGCTTGAGAGCCTCAGTTTGCTGACCACGGCACTAGACAAAGAGCTGATTCCAGGCAGAGTAGGAGAGTGGGAGCATAATCTCAGTTTTGGTTATTTGTCTTATTAATGAACCCAAACCATTTCAGGTATTCCAAGCATAGTTTACTCTAGTAGCCATAGCTGATATGAATTATTGTGGAATTGTTTGGGGCCTGGGAATTTTGGCAAATAGCTGAAAAAGCTTGTGGATGTATTCCTTAAGGAGAAACGGTGACCTGTCAGTGCTAGTGCAGGCCAACCTTGGTATTCTTGTCTTTGCCACTCTTCTCACTTTAGAGCTGTGGTGGCTCATTCGTGGTCCTGCCAGTTCCTAGCAGAACAGGAATATCATTTTAGGGGAATGTTTAATAAACACTCCCAGGTTCCCCGCATTTGGAAAACATATTTATACACCATGTACACTGTGAAAGAAACTTGGTTTTCTATATTTTTGAGTTAATTTTTCCAGAGGCATGGGAAGTGGAAAAATGGGAAATTTAGTTAATAATTAAGTTTTACTTAGTTTCACCCAGACAACTGGTAAACTTATTATATAGAAAATAGTTTTATTGATATTATATTAATATCTCATTTAAGTGTTTACTTTTTAGTATAGACTATGATCTACTCACATAGGACCTAGAAATGGCACTGAACTTTTTTACTAGACTCTTTTTTACTAGTTGAAGAAAACAGTAGCTAGAAAAACAAAAGGATATGGTAGATCAAGAAATGTGGTTTGTATTTTTGGTTAATGATCATTTTCTAGAAAATCTGTAGAAAATGTTGCCATTTGACAAAAACCATATCTTAATACAATTTTTCTTTAAAAAATTAATTACCTTTTTAGTATGGCTCACGTACTAAATACAATATTAAAACTTTTGCAGAGCAGTAGAAAACTGAAAAATGTAACTTGAGCTTTTTTTTTTTTGTCATACCCTCAGGAAGGATACAGATGAATAGGAAATAGGGAGAAAAACCTAAAGTCTATAAAGCCTTCAGTCTAATTAGCTTTTAACAATAGATTTCAATTAGAATTTGCTACATATACAATATTTGAAAAAGATGTTCATTATTATAGGCTTATACTAATGAATGGATATCCAGAACTTTGAAAGGTCTGAAATGTTTACTCTGCTTGCAAGATAAGTTATCAAACTACAGTTTCATGCTGGCCTAATACCTGAGGCTCCTTGGTCAGAGATAAAAGACACTTTATTGCTCACAATAATAGTACCTAAGGTGTCAGGTTTTTTTTTTGTTTGTTTTTTTAAAATATATTTTATTGATTTTATACAGAGAGGAAGGGAGAGAGATAGAGAGCCAGAAACATCGATGAGAGAGTCATCGATCAGCTGCCTCTTGCACACCCCCTACCGGGGACATGCCCGCAACCAAGGTACATGCCCCTAACCGGAATCGAACCCGGGACCCTTCAGTCCCCAAGCCGACGCTCTATCCATTGAGCCAAACCGGTCCCGGCTAGGTGTCAGTTTTTTGGAGGGAGAAGGGACGTCCTGATTTCGTGGGCACCATTACTATAGAGCCGTGATCGGCAAACTGTGGGCTCTTTGGCCCCTTGAGTGTGGCTCTTCCACAAAACACCCCGGCCTGGGCAAGTCTATTTTGAAGAAGTGGTGTTAGAAGAAGTTTAAGTTTAAAAAAGTTGGCTCTCAAAAGAAATTTCAATCGTTGTACTGTTGCTATTTGGCTCTGTTAACTAATGAGTTTGCCGACCACTGCTATAGAGTGATGGGGGGGGGGGGGGCAGGTGCTGTCTTCGCACTCCGGGCTGTGTACAGGACAGGTATTGTGGACCTGGCAGTGCCTATCTTTTATCACCGGGTAAGCCTGCCTGCCTTTTGCTCACCAGGGGACAGAACCTGTTCCAAGGGGAGCAGTAATTCAAGAAACCCATGGAAAACTGTCTCCCAACAATGGGTCTGAGCTGGAATTTTTGCTTAATACTTTATTTGTGATGCAAATTAATGACATAAACAAGATCACAAGAGCAAATGTTTAAAATACTTAGAAGAACTAACTTTAAATATTCTACTCTTGAAGCACCAAATAATGCATAATTTAAGAACTTTCCAACATTTTACATTACTGAAAATAAGTAAAGCACCATAGCACTTTAATTAGGATCATTTGCCATTATGCTACATGTTTTTGAAGTAAATAAAACTTTATTTTGAAAATACTGAATTTAAACTCTTAACTAATTTATACCGTCTTTCCTCTTTTTTAATCCATATAGGGAGGTTTTTAGTCAGTAAAACACAAATTTCATATTATTTACACCAAACCAAAGTGAATCAATCTGAGAGAACCACCATCTCCAATTTCCTGAAAGCAAACAAATAAAAATAATTAAAATGATGTTTAAACAGAGAGTAAAAGTGACTTAATACTTATATTTTAAATATTTTTACTTTTAATATTTAAAAACAGTGAAACAAAATAAAAGTATAAATGCATTATACATGCAAACAAGAGAACTGTATGTTTATCTTACTCTTAAAATTTTGACACAGCATTCGTAAAAATCAGTGAAAGGAAATAATATTTCATGAGGCATGAAATGGCAAAGGAAGGAAAGGATGGCTGTTGAAACTTGGACGATTCTGAAGGCTCCTACAATGAAAAGTTGCAAATTGTGGGTCCTCGTTTCTGATCCCGCCTATTTGGTTTTACAATATTATCTGTTCTGCAGGTCCTATATCGCATATATTTCTTGATTTTGGTGTTTTACCAAGTATTTAACAGTGGCTCTTGAGGTAACGGTTCATAGAGAAGATAATGGTTTTTCAAGCCCTATATAAGATTTTACAAAGCTGCAAAGAGCTACCAACAAGAACCTCATCCTTTTCTCATTTCTTTTTCTTTCTCCCCCCAAAAGGATTTCTATTTTTTAAATTTAATTTATTGATGTGACATCAGTTAATAAAGTTATGTAGGTTTCAAGTGTACAGTTCTGTGATACATCACCTGCATGTGATATTGTGTGTTTACCACCCAAAGTCAGATCTTCTTTCCTCATCATACATTTGACCTCATTTACCCTTTATGACTCTCCCTGCCCTTTCCTTCTGGTAGCCACCAAACTGTTGTCTGTATCTGTGTTTTTGCTTTTGTTTTTCTTGTTTGTTCATTTGTTACTTCTAGTTTTATATCCCAGATATGGTGTTTTGTTTTTTTCCTGTCTGACTTATTTTGCTTAACATGACATTATCAAAATCCATCCATGTTGTCACAACTGGCAGTATTTCATCCTTTCTTATGGCTGAATAGCATTCTAGTTTATATATGTACCACATCTTCTTTATACAATCCTTGACAGAAGGACACTTAGTTGTTTCCATGTCTTGACCACCATGAATAATGCTGCATTGAACAGAGATGCAGATAGCTTTGCAAATAAATGTTTTCAAAGTTTGTAGGTAGATACCCGGAAGAAGGCTTGCTGGGTCATATGGTAAGTGTATGCCTAATTTTTAAAGCATCTTCTATGTTACTCTCCATAGTGGTTGTACCAGTTTACACTCCCACCAGCAGTGATTGATAGGATCATATGGTATCCACAACCTCTCCAACACTTGTTATTAGTCTTGTTGATAATAGCCAGTCAAACAGGTATGAGGTGGTATCTCATTGAATTACCATAGACACCACAGACACCACCGAAAAACAAAGGATCATACTAGAGTACTATGGAAGATTGTATGTTACCAAACTCAATAACCTAGAAGAAATGGGTAACCCTTTAGAAATATATAACCTTCCTAGAATGAATTGAGAATAATTGGAAAATATCAATATATATAGATGGATCGACAGTGAGGAAATTGAAACAACCACCAAAAAACCCCTGAAAAAGTAAAAGTCCAGGACCAGATGGCTTCACTAGTGAATTCTACCTAATACCGTGTTTCCCCGAAAATAAGACATCCTCCGAAAATAAGACCTACTTACAGGCTTCCTTCTGAGTGAAATATAAGGCATCCCCCTGAAAATAAAGGCCCTCCCCTAGGAGTCACAAGAAATTCACCAGGAAACTCAGGAATTGGATTGTTATGATGATGTTCCAGAAGATGATGACATGATTGTCATTGAATAAATGAGTAAATTCTTGATACTGTAGGATTCACAGTTTGTCTGGTTTGTGTTGACAACTACCGTACTACTGTACCGTATACAGGTAATAAATTTCCTTTATTTTCATTTAACAATAAATGTGTACCGTATTCTTCTTCATGGAAAAATAAGACATCCCTTGAAAATAAGACCTAGCACATCTTTGGGAGCAAACATTAATATAAGACACTGTCTTATTTTTGGGGAAACAGGGTAGTCAAACAGATTTTGTATTGATAGTCTCAAACTCCTCCAAAAAATTGAAAAGGCAATATTTTGCCTTCCTAACACATTCTATGAGGCCAATATAGTCCTGATACCAAAAACTTGACAAGAATAACACACAAAAAAAGAAAATATCTGATGAATACAGATGAAGAAATCACAAACAAAATACTAGCAGATCAAATATAAAATACAATTAAAAGAATACATCATGATCTAGTGAGGTTCATTACAGTCACAAGGATGGTTCAATCTACGCAAATCGATCAATGTAATACACTACACACATTAACAAATAAAGGATAAACACCATCTGATTATATTAGTAGATGCAGAAAAAGCATTTGACAACATTCATTAAAACACTGAGTAAAAAAGACCATATACGACAAATCTCCAGTTAGTATACTAATGATGAAACGCTGAAAGCTTTTCCTCTAAAATCAGGAACAAGACCAGGATATCTACTCTTATCACTGTCAATCAGCCTAAAACCGGGAGGTCTTGGCCAGAGTCCTCAGTCAGGAGGAATAAATAAAAGGCATTCAATTTGGAAATGAAGAAGTAAAAATGTCACTTTTTGCAGATGACATTGTTCTTTATATAGAAGAACCTAAAGACTCCATCCCCAACAAGGGTTTTCTGACAGGAGTGGAGAGAGGCCCGATGCACAGAATTCGTGGAGGAGGAGGCCTTCCTCTCCCCAGCGGCCAGCACCAGCCTCCCTCTGCACCAGGACCCGGGCTTCCTTCGCAGTCCTGGCTCTGTCCGGAAGAACATCCAGTCTAATTAGCATATTACACTTCCATTATTATAGATGATTATTATAGATTCTGAAACTGGAGGATGTAAGACTAACAGTGAGTGATATTATTTGAAAATAGCACAGTGGGGACATTTAAAAAATATATATTTTTATTGATTTAATAGAGAAAGGAAGAGGGAGAGAGAGAGAAACATCAATAGTGAGACAGAATCATTGATCAGTCTCCTGCACATCCCCCACCGTGGGGATCGACCCTACAACCTGGGCAGGAATTGAACCGTGATCTCCTGGTTCCCAGGTTAATGTTCAGCCACTGAGCCATGCTGGCGGGGCACAGTGGAGACATTTTTGGAAGTTTGGAGATAGCCTACTTAGAGTGGAAGAGGAAAAGGAGAAAGATAAAGAAGAGTAGGGCTGAGGGTTGAACTTAAACTAACATTTCATAATTGGAGACATTTTTCTTAAAGGTTATTCCTCAAGTTATATCATCAAAGTTCTTTTTGCTGAGAAGCCTTTCAGAAAGACATTAAATTATAGTATTTCAAATAGTTGTACCTCAAAAAACCCCACAAAAAACAAGTGTGGCTGGCAAGTAAGGGAAACATGTATGCAAGAGCTTGTGGATCCTGATGTACAGAAGAAAAAACCAAAAACCACACCTGGAGAATGAGTAACAAAAAGAATGAGTAATTTAATATTCCCTGGGGCCTTTGTGTGCGTGCTGGCTTTAGCTTTCAATTTTATTTTTTTAGCTTTCAATTTTAAAATAAAAAATTTTTATAAGCACTGGGATTTATAAAAATACATAAGATCCAACTCATAGTTATAAGCTACTATACCAAAATGTATTTTTTTTACACCACTCTGACAGTCATTGAGAAATGCGGGCTTAGCTTTTGGTCTTGTGCAGTAACTGGCAGAGATCCGAGGTAAATTATTTTCCTAAGAACTGGATGTAATTGTTGCTTGAAAGCCAGGTTTTGCCTATTCGGGAAGCATTGTCTGTTTAAGCAGAATAAAGAATTCTTGATATTCTTTAGTGTCTTCCTTCTCTCCAGGCCTTAATACTTCTCTTACGTTAGGAATTACATTTAAAAACGGTTAGAGCGTCATCCTGATATATTAAGGTTGCAGGTTCAATCCTCGTTCAGGGAACATACAAGAATCAACCAATGAATGCATAAATAAGTGGAACAATAAATTGATATATCTCTCTTTCTCCTCCTCCATCCCTCTTTCTAAAATCAATGAAAAAAAATAAGATTAAGAAAATTAAAATAAAATCTATCCTATTTTTAAAGAAGACTTCAGAGTATTTCTAGGTTTCCATGAAAGTCTGTTTCATGCTATAACACTGACCGATACTCTCTGTACTTTATAGCAATTTTTGATGATCAATGAAATAATGTATACTCAATTAATAATTAACAATAAAGTATATTCATTAAATTTGGGGAAACAGAAAGATACAAAATTTATCCATAGTCACACCAGACATAAGAAAACTATGGTTTCATGTGTATTTGCTTCTAGTCTTTTTTTTCCCCCCCATGTATACATTTTGTTTGTTTTTAAAACAGCAGAAATCATATTGTATTTACAGTTCTCTGTATTTTTGGTTTACGTTTTTTGGCTTCACTTTATTCTTCAATGCTCCCACACAGTCTTCGTTTTTAATGCCTAAATGTTATTTCATTAAATACTATAGTGCTCTTTAATCCTTCCTTTTATTTTTGTTAAACTTATACTGTTTCCATTTTCTTCTTTTTTTTTTTTTAATAAATAATACTATGAAAGACACTTAGGCATGCAGTGTCTTCTTTGTTTGGGAGTATTTCCTTGCTGTAGAGAGTTAGCAGTAGAATTAAAGGATAAAAATTTACGAAATTGTAGGCCCCTGGATGAACAGTATAGAAGTGGTAGTTTTGGTTTGTTTCTTTCCTAGTTCAGGAGGAGGTGATCATGTTTGGTAAAGGAAGTTGTAGTTTCAACAGAGTCTGCTTTTCATTTGATTGAGTTTTGAAACTGTGCTCACCCTGGACTGAAAGGCAACATGTTAATTCATGCAATAACTTCATACAACAAAAGGGTTTTCCCCAGTCCCTCGTTGGAGCTCTGCGTTTAGTTAAGTGTGTTTTCTGAGCCACATCCTGTTGCTGTTACCTAATGTTAGGCAATCCCAGGTCCCCTTTCTTTTTAAATGTATACAAACTCTCATAAGCAAACTCTGCAGACAAGTGAAGGTTTGCTTTGCTACAAACTGGATTTTGACCTGTTGCTCGTTTAATACAGATAGCTTTTATTTAAAAAATGTAGAAATTGGCAAAAGACCTAAATAGGTACTTCTCCAGAGATGAAATACAGATGGCCAACAGACATATGAAAAGGTGCTCAATGTCATTAATCATCAGAGAGATGCAAATGAAAAGCACAATGAGATGTCACCTCACACCTGTCAGATGGGTATTATGAAGATATCAATAAACAAGTGTTGGCGAGGATGTGGAGAAAAGACAACCCTGAGGATGTGGAGAAAAGGGAGCCCTCATGCACTGTTGGTGGGAATGCAGACTGGTGCAGCCACTATGGAGAGCAGTATACTAGTAGAATTACCTTGAAAAATTAAAAAATGGAACTGCCTTATAACCCAGTGCTTCCACTTCTGGAATCTATCAAAAAACCCGAAACACTAATTTGAAAGACTATATGCACCCCTATGTTCGTTGCAGCATTATTTACAATAGCCAAGACGTGGAGCAGCCCAAATGCCCATCAGCAGATGCGTGGATAAAATGGTGGTTCATTTACACAATGGAATACTACTCAGCCATAAAGAAAGAAGGAAATCTTACCCTTTAAAATAGCCTGGATAGACCTGAAGAACATCATGCTTAGTGAAATACGCACATCCGAGAACAAGTACCATATTATTTCACTTGTATGTGGAATGAACCAGATAAATGAACAAAATAGAAACAGACTCAGAGAGAAAACAGACTGACAGCTGTCAGAGGGGAGGGGGTTGACAGCTGGTAAAAAAACAGTGAAGGGATTAAGCAAAAAAGAGCTATGTGAATAGGATTTTTGTCTTTTTTTTTTTTTTTTCCAAAACCCTATTTGAGGACATGTTTAGTTTATTTTTCAGTTTTCTAACACAGCATTCTTGAGTGTGAATCAAGTGCAAGAAATGCTTCTAATTAGATAAATTTACTATGTGCATGTTTTGAAATATTAAGTCAGTAAGAACAATAATAATGTTTTGGAATTTATAAAATGCTTTCACATGACCTAATTTGACATATTCCTATGATATTACTAAATATAATTATTCCCATTTTACAGATAAGGAAGTAGGTATACAAAATGTGTGGCAGCCGAAACCAGTTTGGCTCAGTGGATAGAGAGTCAGCCTGCGGACCAAAAGGTCCCAGGTTTGATTCTGGTCAAGGGCATGTACCCTAGCATAGGGTGTGCAGAAGGCAGCTGATCAATGTTTCTCTCTCATCGATGTCGCTAACTCTCTATCCCTCTCCATTTCTTTCTGTAAAAAAATCAATAAAATATATTTTTAAAAAATGTGTAGCAATGAGGAAGGAGGGGCACAAAACTGGGACTGAGACAGTTGGCCTACAAATCCTGCATTCTTTCTATTACACCATTATGCCTCTCAAAGTACTCCCATTGCCTTTTTTTTTGTCTTAGCCTCTCCAAATCAGAACTAAAACTCAGTTTCAATATTGAAAATCAATAGTTGTATCCATAAAGAAGATTGAAACAATGATATTGATGATTATTAGTAGTATTAGTAGAAGTGAATTTAAGTTTACATACACTTTGGTATAAGTTTGAAATTATCCAGAATTAAGTTTAAAAATGTATTAGTTCCATACAATTAATAAAGTCCTACCAAATACAGTTTCCTAAGTTCAAATAGTTTCATGAAAATCCTGTGGTGAATGTGAAATTATCTCTATTTTGCAGATGAAGAAGTTGAGGCTAACAGAGATGCAATGATTTTTCCAAAGTTATAATGCTAGTAGTTGTGGAACTATCTTTCAAATTCAAGTTTCATAGTGAATCAGTCACTATAATCCACTATGGGTTTTTAATAAATGGTGAGGCTTCTCTGATTTACACCCGAGCTTTCTGAAATTACAGGTCACTGTTATTGTCTCTCAAAGTGAACTTCAATTTAATGTCAGTGTCATAATATGGAGAGGGACCTCACACGCATTGCTTATTAATATTACACATCAATGTGATAAAAGTGACAAAGATAACTTGTCATGATTACAAACCTTTCCTTTTTAAACTTAATCCTGGATAATTTCAAACTTATACCAAAGTATAGAGAATGGTGTATGTAAACTGCTATATTACTCATCACCCACTTTCATCAATTATCTCACATGACTTAAATTCACTTATACACCTCCTCCTTTCTTCTCACGAGTTATTTTGAGGCAAATTTCAGACATATAATTTCATTTGTACATAATCAATGTACACAATTTTATGTTTCAGAAATAAATATTTTAGGAATCACAACTTTGAAATACTGAAAATCTGAGTAGTGTTCTAGAAAGATGCTTCCACTTAATGTATACCAGTAGGCAGTTTCCTAAGTTCAAAACAATTACATACAGCCCTAGTTGGTTTGGCTCAGTGGATAGAGCATTGGCCTGCAGACTGGAGGGTCCTGGGTTTGATTCCGGTCAAGGGCACATGCCTAGGTTACAGGCTTGATCCCCAGTAAGGGGGGCATGTAGGAGGCAGCAAATCAATGATTATCTCTCATCATTGATGTTTCTCTCCCTCTCCCTTCCTCTCAGAAATGAATAAAAATATATTAAAAGACAATAATTACAGTATGCTTTTCTCTTGGAATTTAATTCCTACAAGAAACAGAAATAGAAAGTGTTTTACCTGTCCTATGCAGTCTTCTCTTATTTCTCCTTCTAAAGTAAAAGAGCACAACATTAATTATCTTAAAATCTAATAATGGACCTTAACAATATTTTTAATAAAATCTTTTAACACCCTCACTAAACAGAGAAATACTTAAAACAATCATAATGTAAACACATTAAAATACTAAAAACTCAGAGAAAGCAATAATCAATCTTCATAATAGTAATCAAGTAACAATTATTCTCCTACATACATGTTATGGCCAATATCTACAGCCTGTATTGTGCTTTTTCTCATTAAAATGGTGCCCTAAAACTCGCATAACAAGTAAGTTTCATCTCCGTGCCAATTCTGGTTGATTAGTGGTGGTTATCCAGGGAAACTGTGGAACTGTGTTGAGAAGTTTTAAGAGGATTGTTATTTTGTTTAGTGGAAAAGAATACTATGTTTGATTAATGGGGATGTGTTCTCAAAGCAGTAATATACCTACTGACCCTGGCTTAGTACATTAAAATGATGCTTTTAAAAGAGGCGTCCTTACTTAAATTTATGTCATTAGGCTAAGAGAAAAGAAGTGTAATTATGGCCTCAATCTAACGTCTCACTATGGATGGACATCGGGCAGACATCCATGCGCATGGTCTCATTCTTGAAACCAGTAACTGCTGGTATTTCTAAGTCCCGGTACAGTGCTCAGTAAGTGCGTGCATGCACCACCCATTTGGCACTGTGCTTACGTTAACTTGTACGTTTTCTAAAGCTCACCAGCAGCACTTTATTCCTCCTCGTAGTCCTAGCACCAGGAAGTGCCTTGATGATGATCACATTTCTATAATAGTGTGCGTCTTCTCTAAGTTGTCTACCCGTGTTCTCTCTTAACTGACTAGCTTCTTTACATGATTTTTCTGAATTCTTTGTCAAGCAGTTCATGGATCCCTTTCTGTAGGGTCGCTTACTAGAACTTTATTAATTTCCTTTGACGATGTTCTATTTGCCTGAATTTTTACGATGCTTATAGTCTTGCAGTGGTGTCTGTGAATTTGAAGGAGCAGGAGCCTCTTCTGTTCTTTACAGATTATTTTTGTCAGGTAAGACCTGCTCCTGCCAGGCAACCAGACTGACGGGCTTGCCTCCGGGATGGCGGCTGAGCAGGGCCAGGGCCAGGGCCAGGCCAGGAGGCTGCTTCCGGTCTCACAGTCACATCCCTGGTGGGCTGGCCTGTTACTTGTGCCGGTGTATCTCATGCCAGATCCCCAGGCGACTGGGGCTACGTCTGGGTCCATGCTGGCAGGCTCATTACTTGGGGTGCAGATCAGCATGTCTCTTCCCAGGCCCCTTGATGAGACTACCTCTGAGATGGCGCAACTGGAGCTGGTCATAGGGTTGCTTCCAGGTCCAAAGTTGGTCCGCAGATAGTGGACCTGTTATGGGGTCATACATGATGTGGTTCCTGCCAGCGCCATGGGGCTGGTAGTATGACCATGAGTGACAGGGGCTGGAGCCAGGATCCCAGGGGGACAGAGCTGTTCCTGGGTCTGCAGTCAGGTCTGTATTCATCAGGCCTGCTACCGGGGTGTGGGTGCGTCTTGGTCTTGGGCTCCACTAGGGTTTGCAACTTCCTACCTGGATTTTGAAGCTCTTGGAGTGGCCTTTTTGTTCATGGATGTTTGCCAGTGTAGTGTGGGGGCATGGGGGTCTCATATTCTGTTATGTTGCTAGTAACCATCAACTTTCAATTTCAACTTTAGTGCTGGCCTTGTTGTATACAATTAACTTTGCTTAAAATTCAAGGGAAAACAAACTTAAGAGGGAAAAATATCATTTTTTTTTCCTACTGAGAATCCCATATCTTTAAACCATTGATACAAAAAAAAAAAAAAAATCACTTTAAATTATTTACTCAAGGGCCATCTTTTATGAGAATCATTCCATTGAAATTGTGACTTCATAGGTGACAACAACTGAATAGTTGGAGTGACAGTATTTTGAGTCAGAGATGGGACCATATATTAACCCTTTGCACTCCGAACCATTCTGGACATTGGCTACCAGCTACTCGACGCTACTTTGCGAAACGTGTGTTGAATTAACTCAATTCCCCGTAATCACTAATAAACTGCAATGTCCCCTGAGAGGGGACATCCGAGTGATATGCTAGAATTCCTATGTCCCCTGAGAGGGAACAGCGGAGTGCAAAGGGTTAAACAGGCATTGTGACATATAGTAACTACCTTTGTCTTTTCACTGCCAGTCATCTGTGTGTTATTCGTGCTTCCATTTTCATAGTATCTCACCCAATTTCTTTTGCATGTTGAAATTGTACTTTGCGGGCCACCAACTCAGCTTGACTGGAGGTGATTACTTTGTTACTTTTTCATTTTTTATTTGGCACCAGTTTTAGGGAGTACATTACATGACTGCCTATGTTATGACTAGAGACCTGGTGCACAAAATTCGTGCACTGGCGGGTGTGTTCCTCAGCTTGGATTGTGAGAGGGCGCAGGCCACACCACGGGACTCTACTGGTGCATGATCAAGGCCAGGGAGGAACGTGGGAGGTTGGCAGGGCATGTCCAGCCCATCTCACTCAGTCCAGGTCAGCTGGAACCCAGCAGCAAGCTAACCTACCGGTTGGAGCATCTGCCCCCTGGTGGTCAGTGCACATCATAGTGAGCAGTTGAGCAGACTTAGCATATAATTAGCATATTACACTTTGGTTGAATGGCTGATTGGACAACCAGACACTTAGCATATTAGGCTTTTATTATATAGGACTAGTGGCCAGGTGAACAAAATTCATGCATGGGGGGGCAGGTTGTCCCTCAGCCTGGCCTGCACCCTCTCCAATCTGGGACCCCTTGGGGGATGTCCAACTGCCAATTTAGGCCCTATCCAACCAGCAGTCGAACATCCCTCTCACAACCCAGGACCGCTGGCTCCTAACCACTTACCTGCCTGCCTGCCTGATCACCCCTAACCACTCTGCCTGCTAGTCTGATCAACCCTAATTGGCCCCCCATCCCCTTTCTGGACTGATCACCCCTAACTGCCACTCTCCCCTGCCGGCCTGCTTGCCCCCAACTACCCTCTCCTGCTGGCCTGATCACCCCTAACCACCTCTGCCTCGTCCCCACCACTATGGCTTTGTCCAGAAGGTCTCCTGGTCTAATTAGTATAGATACTATGTACATTTCTCTCCTATAGAATTGGGCAAAAATCAGGTCACTTTTCTCAGTGACCTTCAGAGCCTGGTTTCTCATTGTAATCTCCAGGCCAGCAGCATATACATCACTTGAGAGCTTGTAGAAATTCAGAATTATGGGCTCCCCCCCCCCCCAAGGCCTAGTGAATGAGAATTAATATCATAGTAAGAGCCTCGCATTTATTTGTATGTTCGCTAAAATTAAATTTTTGTTATAAGCAGGTATTTTGCATTATACCAACCAAGTCCCAACTTATAGCAAACCAACTAGAAATACCCAGGGCTTTCTTATTTTTACTCATTTACTGAAAGCTCTCGCCAGGTGTAATCCCGCTTTTCTGTTACACTGTGAATGCTCTGGGTTCCGTGGATACCATTACCTTTCTTAAAACAGGCCTCATCCGGCAAAGCTTCAGCACAGGCGTCTTTGTCAAGCTCATTCCTTCTGTCAAATACCTGTCTGTTGTGTAAAGTTTTTTTTTTTTAAATTGGTAAAGGGTAAAAAAGAAAATTATATATAGTTAAATATGTTACAGATTTTTAAATATTAAATATTTTCAAACTTAAGAAGTCTAAAAAAATGTAATTAAAAATTTCCTTGGAACATTTCAATGATGTAATAATTTAAATACCATAATGTTAAAAACGGATTTTAATTTTCCCACCACTGAGTATTGTATAGGACATTTTGAAGAGTATTAAGTCCAACTTTAATATACAAATATTTTGTGCATAATTTTCAAGAATGTCATATAATTTGAATCACACATTATAATGTTTGTGACTAGCTTCTGTCACTCAGTATAATGCCCTTATATTCGTCCAGGATGTTACATGTGTTAATAGTTTGTTACTTTTTATTGCTGAGTAATACTTTATTGTGTATAAATGTACCGGTTTGTTTATTCACCTATTGAAGGATATTTATTTTCCCAGGTTTTGGCAATTATGAGTAAAATGGCTATAAACATTCATGTACAGGTTTTCATGTGACATGAATATTTGCTCTCCAGAAATTAAAACGCAAGAATAGCATTGTTGAATTAGATGATACCTTATGTTTATTTTTGTAGGAAACTGCTCAGTTCTTTCCTACCATGGCTGTTCCGTGCTATGTTCTCACCAGCAAAGTCTGAGAGTCCCATTGCTCGGTGCTTTGCATTGTCAGTATGATTTTATTGTACACATTTTGATAGGTACGCGGGGGTATCTCATTATCGTTTTAATTTTGCATTTCTCTCACGGCTAATGATGTTGCATATTTTTTCATGTGCTTATTTGCCATCCATATATCTCCTTATCAAAGTGTCTGTTCAAATTCTTTTGCCCATTTTAATTGTGGTGTATTTTTTTTGTTTTTTTTGTTTTTTTGTCTTATTGAGTTTTCAGAGTACTTTATACATTCTGGACACAAATACTTGATCTGTTATATGATTTGCAGATATTTTCCCTCACATGTAGCTTGTCTTCTCATACTCTTAACAGTGTCCTTTGAAGAGCAAAAGTTGGTAAAATCCACCTCGCCAGGTTTGTTTTATCCTCAGCCAAGGATATGTCTACTGATTTTAGAGAGGGGAAGACAGGGAGGAGGGGAGAGTGAGAGAAAAATGCTGGCAATTGTCTCCCCTATGTGCCCCGACTGGGGACGGACCCATAACCTAGGTATGTGCCATGATTCCTATCCCTCAACCCGTCGGTGCACCAGATGATGCTCCGACCAACTGAGCCGCCTGGCCAGGGCCTTTTACCAGTTTTTTAAATGGTGTCAAATCTAAGAATTCTTTGACTACTTCCAGATCAGGAAGATTGCTTCCTATGTTTTTTTCCCCCCTAAAAGTTTTACATTTTCTATTTCTATCTGTGATCCATTTGAGTTAAATTCTTTTTTAAAAAAATATATTTTATTAATTTTTTACAGAGAGGAAGAGAGAGGGATAGAGAGTTAGAAACATCGATGAGAATCATCGATCAGCTGCCTCTTGCACACCCCCTACTGGGGATGTGCCCGCAACCAAGGTACATGCCCTTGACCGGAATCGAACCCAGGACCCTTTAGTCCACAGGCCAACGCTCTATCCACTGAGCCAAACCGGTCTCGGCTAAGTTAAATTCTTGAATAGGGTGTTAGGTTCTTGCCATACAGATTTTGAACATGTTTTGTTAGATTTGTTACCTAAGTATTTGCTTTGTTTTGGAGCTATTGAAAAATGGAAAATTTTCATTTTCAATTGTTCTTTACTAGGATATAAAAAATATAGTTGACATTTGTGTGTTGGCTGTGTATCTTGTGACCTTACAAACTTACTTATTAGTTGTATGTGTTTTTTTGTAGCTTCCATGGGATTTTCACATAGACAGTCACATTGTTTGCAAATAGGGATGGTTTTAACTTTTCTTGACCAAGCTGTATGTTTTTTCTTTCTTTTCTTGACTCATTTCACTGGCTAAGACTTTCAGCACAAGATTGGTGAGGGTGGACAACTTTGTTGTGTGCCCACCCGTGCTCCCAATCTTAGGGAGAAAACAGTCTTTCTTGACCAAGTATGCTGCTAGCTGTAGTATGTTTTATCCTTTTTTTTTTTTTTTTTGTAGCTGTTCTGTAGATTGAGGAAATTCCCTGTTATTCCTTGTTTTCTGGAAAAAAATATTTTTAAAATTATGAATGGGTATTCAATTTGGTCAAGTGTTCTTTTGTGCACTAGTTGATTTAATCAACTAAATTTTCTTTAAATTGTCAGTATAGTAATTAATTTCATTGATTGATTTTTGAATTCTAAATGAACCTTGCATAGAAACCCCAATTACTCACAGTGTATTTTTTTTTTTTTTTAATATTAATGAATTTGTCTCTGGGAAGGGACATGCAATGCTTGGTGTACCTTGAAGCACAGGTAACAGGTCAATAGGTTGGTCTATAAAGAAAAAGCAGTCAAAACCGGTTTAGCTCAATGAATAGAGCATCGGCTTGGGGACTGAAGGGACCTGGGTTCGATTCCGGTCAAGGGCATGTACCTTGGTTGCGGGCATATCCCCAGTAGGGGGTGTGCAAGAGGCAACTGATCGATGACTCTCTCTCATCGATGTTTCTAACTATCTCTGTCCCTTCCTCTCTGTACAGAATCAATAAAATATATTAAAAAAATAAAAAATAAAATAAAATGCATGATTCTTAAAAAAAAAAAGAAAAAAAGAAAAAGAAAAAGCATTATAAGGTTGAATCAGGGCTTTTCAGGCCCATTTAGGGAATTTCCCTGCAGATCTGCCATATCTGCAGAATGCAATTCAGCAACCCTGTCCAGCTCTGTATTCAGTTGTACATGAAATAGCAAAACCAAAGCCTATTATTTAGTTACTAGAGGCCTGGTGAACAAATTTCATGCAAGTGTCTTTTTTATTATTTAATATGTTTGTATTGATTTTAGAGAAAAAGGGAGAGGGAAAGAGAGATAGAAACATCTGTGAGAGAGAAACAGTGATTGCCTGGGTACTACTGGGGATATAACTCACAACCCAGGCAAGTGCCCTGACGGGGAACGGAACCAGTGATCTCCTGGTGCGCGGGCTGATGCTCAACCACTGGGCCACACCGGCTGAGCCATGAAACAAATTTTTTGTTTTGTGCAAAATTTTCAGTTGTTTTGAAATCTGTCTGCATTATATGTTGGTTGTTTACATAGCTGACAATCAGTGAAAACATTGGTGAATTAACAATAGGTGAAAAGAAATGCTAGTCTTCAATGGGAGTATGGACTAAGTTTACAAGTACGTAGTTTTTTTAAAAAAAATCTTTACTGTTGAAATTATTACAGATGGCTCCTTCTTTCCCCCATTGACACCTTCAAGCCTGCACCCGCCCCACCCTGGCCTTCACCACACTATTGTCTGTGTCCATGGGTTATGCATATATACATATAAATTCTTTGATTGATCTCTTCTCATCCAACCACCCACCCCTGCCTTCCCTCTGAGATTCAACGTTTGCTTAGCATAACCCTCTCCAGGTAGAATATTTCGCATTATGAGGACTTTAACCACAGTTTTAGATAATAAGGATGTTCTATTGCTTAAGTTTTATGATATTTTCAATACAAAGTTATGAAGTTTCAATGCTCTAAGTTTTATGGAAGAAAAATACTAGGCAAATAGCACATTATCTCATGAAGTCCACTAACAAAGGATATAGGTTTCAAAATATATAACATTAACAAGGCTTTGTACATTAAATTATACTTCCATGTTTTTCATTTGGCTTAGTTAAAAAAAAAAGTACATTCCAGACCCAAACACTGACAGGATATATACATTTCGGAGTTTGGATTTGCTAGTTGTATACTGGAGAACTCCACGTCACGGGAGAGCTGTGAGTCTCCTCTGTGTCTCAGAGCTTTTCTTGAGACACATTAAAGGAACAGCAACATGTAACTTCTCTTCACCATAGGATTTACTTAGCGGGCCAGAAAACAAAGATAAGAAAATTCATAGGAGACCAGATTAGGCTGAGAGGAAATGGAAATCTTCTTTTTGTTTTTCAGCTCGAATTTTCTTTCTCACATGATCTTGATCAGCTTTCTGAAACATAGAAGTTCAGTGAAAACCTGTAAACATATCTAGGCTGTCACATTTTATTTTGACTTAATTCTCATTTGGATGCCTTGTGATTTATTTTTCATTTCTGAGGTAATACTGTCTTCTTCTTCCTTTTCTTTCTTGAGTTCAATGAACTTCATTGCTTCCTCCCTCCCACCATCCACATCCTTCTCCTCCTCTTAGTTTTTTGTCTTCTAATTCAGAGGCATTTCCATGTTGCTTGTTATATTTAATTTTGCCTCCAGTGTTGCAGTATTTTCCTACTTCCTGGTGGTTGTTTTTTGGGGGGTGGGGGTAGAATTTTCCTCAATTGATATGTGTAGGTTTTCATTTTCTGTTCCTTTGTAGTAACTTTGTATGGAACTGTTCATCTTTCTACTGTTTATTTATTTATTTTTATTTATTGTCTAAACTTTTACATGTCTCCTTTTTCCCTGATTGACCATCCCCTCTCCCCTCAGCCTTTCCCACCCTGGGCATGCCCCCACCGCCCCAGTGTCTGCGTCCATTGGTTATGCTAATATGCATGCATACAAGTCCTTTGGTGGTTCTCTTACCCCCCCCCCCCACCTTCCCTGACATTTGGCTCTGGATCTATTCATGCTCATCAAATTATGTTTATCATTATATCCCACATATGAGTGAGATCATGTGATATTTATCTTTCTCTGACTGGATTTTTGTGATATTATGATGTATTTTGTGATACTGGTTTAGTACAGCCTTCCATAAAGCAAAGTCTAGGCTCTTGGTGGTGTAAAGATATAAATAAATGGAATAGAATGGCGGATCCAGAAATAAGCCGTTCCACTTAGGGGCCAACTGATTTTTTGACAAAGATGCCACAGCAATGCAGGGGGGAAATGAGTTTTCCTGGGAAAATTGGATTTCCATGAACAAAATAATGAACTTAGATGCTTATATCACATTACTCACAAAAATGAACTCAAAATAAACTCAAACTACTAAAACTTCTAGGAGAAAACAAGAGACAAATTTTGTGTCTTTAGGTTAGAAAAAGAATATTTATATATAACACAAAAAGTACAACCAATGGAAGAAAAAACAGCTAAAGTGGGCTTTGACAAAATAAAAATTTGCATGTCAAAAGGCACTGTTAGAAATAAAGAGGCAAGCCATAGACTGGGAGAAATTATTTACAAATTGTAAATCTGATAAAGGACTTATGTTCAGAATATATAAGGAACTCATAATTGAATAAGAAGACAACTCAATAAAAAATAGACAAAAGTTTTGGATACTTCACTGAAGAAGATATACTAATGGCTAATCATCACATAAAAATGCTCAATATCATTAGTCATTCGGGAAATACAATTAAAATCGTAATGAGATACCACTCCACACCAACTAGAATGGTTATAAAAGACTGACGATGCCAAGCAAGGTGAGGATGTAAAGAAACGGGAGCCCGCATACATTGTTGGTGGGCATGTAAAATGATACAATCACTTTGGAAAGACAATTGGGAAATTTCTTAAAACTAACAATATAAACTTACAACATAACCCAGCATTTTCACTCTTAGATATCTGCCAAAGGGAAACAAAACATAAAACTATACAAACACTTATATGTGAATAGTTATAGCAACATTATCCATAATAGCCAAAACCTGGAAATAATTCAAATATCAATCAGCTGATTAGTGGGTATACAAAATGTGTTATACCAATGCAATATCATACTATTCAGCAATTAAAAAGGAATACACTACATGATGTGACATGCATAAACCTCCAAAATATAATGATAAGTGAAAGAAGCCTGACACACACACATACAAAATTGTGGACTCCATTTATATAAAATTTCTAGATTGTATGATTTTTCATTTATATAAAATTTCTCTAAGACAGAAAGCATACCAATGGTTGTCTTGGCTGGAGATGGGAGTGAGAATTGATTAGAAATTGACACAAGGGAACTACGTATATGGAGTGATGGAAATGTTCTAAAACCATACTATGGTAGTAGTTGCAAATTTTATAAATTTACCATTCATCACTGAATTGTATAATTAAAATGGGTAAATTTTATGGCATATGTAAATTATACCTCAGTAAAATTGTTTTATTTTTAAATTACTTTTAAATTTAGAAGAGCACACCAATTAAAAAAAAATATGTATTTTATTGATTTTTTACAGAGAAGAAGGGAGAGAGATAGAGAGCTAGAAACGTAGATGAGAGAAAAACATCGACCAGCTGCCTCTTGCACCCCCCTCCCCCCCACGGGGGATGTGCCCGCAACCAAGGTACATGCCCTTGACCGGAATCGAACCCGGAACCTTTCAGTCCGCAGGCCGACGCTCTACCACTGAGCCAAACTGGTTTCGGCAAAATTGTTGTTGTTTTTTTTGTTTGTTTGTTTTTTAAGTAAATTGGGGAAGGACTTCCAGGTAGCTGAACATATTAACAGTGGCTGCCTTCCTTTTCATATCCCAATACTTCCTCTAATAAACAGTATAAAGCAATATATAAACAGTACAAAACAGACTAAAGGGAGAAATGAAACTTCATGAAAACCACACTTCTGTCATGACTTGAAGATAGGATGTCAAAGATTCAAAATAATTGTAAATAGAATGGAATAAAACACCAAAGCCCAGTGTCTGATCTCTCCAATTCCTGGTGTTCTTGCAGATCAGAGCATGGACTGCATGAAAGGCCTAATATTAAAAGTACCCTCCAATTCAAAGGGACAAGTTTTTAGTTTCTGCTGAGGGGAGATAGGTGGGTGATCAAAGGCAAAAAGAGAGAGGCACCTTTGATGATGGGTGTGAAGGAGGAAAGAAGTATAAGGGAAATTTTAGGGTTCTGCAAGACAGAGAACCAAAAAGTGAGGTCACACAACTCTATCAGGAATGTGCAGAGTTTAATTAGCTTCTCTTTGGTTCTCTCATTCCCAGCATCTTCCTGTTCAATTTCTGGCTAGCCTGCATTCTGGCACTTGACCTAATAAGTAGAACTGTGGCCTTCCCTGTTCAATAATTATCAAGTTTGTTACTTTTGCCCTAGCTGGTTTGGCTCAGTGGTAGAGCATTGGCCTATGGACTGAAGGGTCCTGGGTTCTATTCCATTCAAGGGCATATGCCTGGGTTGCACGTTCGATCTCCAGTAGGTGGGCATGCAGGAGGCAGACGATCAATGATTCTCTCTCATCATTGATGTTTCTATATATCTCCCTTCCCTTCCTCTCTGAAATCAATATATATATATATATATATATATATATATATATATATATATATATATATATATGAACTCCAAGTCAAGTCAGCTATTGGTTTTCACAAAGCCTGTCATTCTTTACAAAAACTATAAGGTTTTGAACTAGCTTTGGGTGGTGGGAAGATGGGCGCAGTCTCCGAGAACACCACAGGTTGCCATATATTGTGTATTTCATATGATATAGACCCCATATTGATATCCATCACATATGATATATATGAAAAATGTGGTCTTTTTATAATTATTGCATAGAGTTGGGATCTTTAAGGGCAGCTGTATAAATTACAGACCAAACTATAATTCCTGCCCACTTCCTGCTTTGTAAATAGTTTTACTATACAGCCAATCTCATATATATATATATTGTATTTTGTGTGTGTGTGTGTGTGTGTGTGTGTGGCAGTTACAAGTAGTTGTGAGAGTTTATATGGCCTTCAAACATGATATATTGCCTTTTACACAAAAAGTTTGCTGACCTTTGCTTCAGAGTATGGTCATCATCATCAAATTATTATTTTCATTATAAGTAACACTATTACTTTATCTAGTGTTTTTAATTTCACATTTATTCTTATGTTTATTTTCTTAATAACCTAATGTAGCAAGCTGAATAGATATTAAATTATCATCAGATTTCAAAAACTAATGGCTAGCTTGCATAATTATAACATACAAATTATAATTTAAATTAAGTATTCAAAATTAATATCTTAATCTAATAATCTAACAATCCTAAAATTTAACAACAGAATACAAACAATTCAATACATTAATTTTATTTTGGCTTTAAATAACATTAATTCTAACAGTATCTTTTCTACATTCACTTTTGCCTCCATCTTGCCTGCTCTTGCATGACCAAAATACTGCAAAATCTTAGATGTGAGAAAACGCACATTTTTCTCTTTAACATCTGAAATTTCATTTCTTAACTCTTAGTTTGCATTTAAACAGGGAATGTTTAAATTGTTTAATACTAAATACTTCATGCAGCAATTTTCTTAGTTCAACATATTTTACCTGCTAGAAGAGACATTCAGTGTTCTTTGTTGATTAATGTGTCTGTGGATTGAACAAGAGGGAGGGAGTTTTTCTGGAAATGTGTCTTCTTCTTGATGTGTTAAAGATAGGCCAACAAATGCTTCATTTAGCATATCCCCTCTATCTAAAGGTCCCAGGAGTTCTGTTAAAAAATGATAAGACATGAGTCAAATACAGATACAGTGTGAATATGATTACAGGAAAGCTTTTATATGCCCCAATGAAACATTAAAAAAATTTTTTTTTAAATTGGCAATTTACAGTGTAGTGCACAGTGGAAAACCTATAGTCACACCCCCTATTACTTTTGTCATTCTGATATTTAGTTCAACCAGGGGTTTCTGATAATTAAATAATGTTTTTTGAATTCACATTTAAAAAATTCATTTCTAACTTGACTTCATAGTGTATCTTTTGTGCTGAGGTGGGTCTCTTGCGGACAGCATATATATGGGTTGTTTTCTTATCTATTCAGCTCCCCTATATGTTTTGATTGGAGCTTAGAATTTGTTCACATTTAAAGTGATTACTGATAGGTACACATTTATTACCATTTTATTCTTTATATCTACCCCCTCAATTTATTTTCCTTTTAAGGCCCTTTAACATTTCTTGCAATATTGGTTTGGTGGTAATAAACTTCTTTAGCTCATTTCTGTCTAGGAAGCTTTTTATTTTGACTTCAATTTTAAATGATAGCCTTGCCATGAGTAAGTAGTCTTGGTTGTAGGTTCTTGCTTTTCATCACTTTGACTATTTCATGCCAATCCCTTCTGGCCTGAAATGTTTCTATTGAGAAGTCACCTGATAGTCTTATAGGAAGTCCTTTGTAGGTAACTATCATTCTCTTGCTGCTCTTAAGATTCTCTCTTTACCTTTAACCTTTGAAATTTTAATTATGATGTGTCTTGGTGTGGGCCTCTTTGGGTTCATCTTGTTTGGGACTCCCTGTGTTTCCTGAACTTGTGTCTTTTTCCTTTAACTAGGTTAGGAAAATTTTCAGTCATTGTTTCCTCAAGTAGGTTCTCAATCCCTAACCCTCATTTACATATTGTATTTCAGAGGCACAAATGGAAGTCCAACAACCTAGATGCACACTTATGGGTGCTACTTTCCATTGTCATATATTCATGTGTTAGACCCAAAGAGGATATTTTTTCACTACAATGATTGTGAAAAGTGAAACAAGCGCCCAGCTGGTATGGCTCAGCAGTTGAGCATCGATCCAGGAACCAAAAGGTCATGGGTTTGATTCCCAGTCAGGGCACATGCCTGGGTTGTGGCCTTAATCCCCTGGGTTGTGCAGTAGGCAGCCAATTGATGATTTTTCTCTCTCATCATTGATGTTTCTATCTCTCTGTCCCTCTCTCTTCCTCTCTCTTAAAAAAGTATCAATAAAAACATATTTTTTAAAAGTAAAGCAAATATCCTTTTACTTGTGAATCTGTTAGAAGCGGGTTGGCTTGCATTCATAGTTGCAATTATGAAATCCATCCTACATAATGAAAGATTAATGTCGAGATTTTTTTCCACATGCAAATGTACTTCCTCATATGTGTGTATATGTATGTATATACAGGGTGTCCCCAAAAATGTATGTACACTTTGAATAAATTATTAGTTCCAATGGGTTAAATCTGAAAAGAAAGAAACATCAATTGAACTATTAGCCATTAAGTGTGTATACATTTTTTGGGACACTCTATATATCTGTAAGTTTCTTCTTGCCTTTCCATAGTTAATGCATAAATCAATGTCATAGTATAGCCCAATACTACATCATATACAATAAATAACCAAGTGAACTGTCTTGGTGCCATCACTGAATAATGTGGTACTAACACTTAAGTATCTAACGTTGTTATATATTGTGTGAATAAGAATTCTTTCATCATCTTGAGCACTGGAAAACCATAAGAAATGGTTTTATATGTCTGGTCACTTTATACTCTGCTGGAATTGAATTTAATGCAGTGAAGCTGGGTTTGGAGATTGTGCCTATTTTGAATTCTATTTACTTGCATCTTTAATAAGTTTCTTTCTGATAGCATTAACAAGACCTCTTCATCATGAATATCACAGAGAGTTCTTTTAAGTAACTGTGATGGTGCTGCATTTGTTTCTTTTCTGCATGTCATTTTAATCTATTCAGTGTTTTCCTTACTACCCCATCAATATCAACATAGTGCTGATGTTTTCCTGTCACATCTTTAATGACTGTAATGGTATCCACATCCTAACTAGTTGTACATTGGGCAGAGAAGATTCTCCTCTCTTTTATTCCTACCTCTGCTAAAGGAATAGGAATGGTAACAAAAACCATTATGATGTAGCATTGGCTTTTGTTGTTGTTGTTGAGTATCCTACTTCTGCCATATTCCGCCATGATTTTCAAGTAAAGATTTTCTATTGCCAAGTAAAAGAAGGGTTGCTGTTTTTCTGTTGTAGCCATCTGCCCAATGGTTGCTGGTTTATTGATAGGGGAAGCCTCACTAATGTCCTGTGGATCTGACATCCAGTTGGGCAGCACTGGAGCAGCCAGTAGGTGGAACCAGCCAAGGGTGTGGTGGTCCCTGCCGACTGGCAGGTAAGTGTGGAAGGCACATCTACTAAAACCCTCTCCAGTAATGTCCAGATGCTTCCTGCCTTCTATTGCAGTTTTCAAGGGAAACATCATCCATTAGCCCTGGGTGATGGGATAGTTATAGGGTATTTAATAGATACCTGCAAAACCCCTCATTGTGGTTGTTACATCTGGCTGCCAAGCCCGTTCTCACTCCTGACAAATAGGATGGTCTGTAAAATGTTCACCATCCCTTTTACTTGGCAGCTTGACTAGCTCCTCCTTCCAAATTCCACCCTTATTGAATGACCCAGACAAATGCAGTGACATATTAATATACCGTGCATTGTGAGATCCCATCCTTGACTTGTTGTCCCCTATGCATTTCTCTAACTGTGGGATTCTTGCTATGTAGTATGCATAGCAATATAAATCCTCCTCTTCTGCAGTGTTTGAATCCACACCTATCTACCGAACCCCAGGTACCATTACCAGCTAGGCTACCAACATAAGAAGGGGTATTATTGGCAATACAGCCACAGCTATTGGATTATTGGACTAATAAAACACGACTGTATTTTTTTATTAGAGAAAGCACGCGCGCACGAGAGCTGCTGTTACACCTTTTTATGCATTCATTGGTTGATTCTTATTATGTGCCTTCATTGGGGATCACACCCACAGCCTTGGCTATCAGGACAATGCTCCAAACAACTGAACTAACCAGCCAGGGCCATTGTGGTATTTTTAATGTACTAATTTTGTAAACCAAAAGCATTAACAAACATTATGAGCTGTTTGAACCTGGAGGTGTTTTCGACGGCGCCAAATCCCCAGGACCATTTGGCATGAACCAAATATGCTCACGAATGGTTTTGATAGGGACAGATTTCAAGGGCCTTTTGGTGTGGACCACATGTCTCACTGGACAGTGTGGACAGGACCAAAGGTCTGCTAATCTCAATTAAGGAGCAAAAGAATCGAGGTTCAGATCTGGTATGTTTGGCTCAAAGCCAATACTGTTCCATTTCTTCAAACAGCCCAAAGAAAAAGAAGTGAGCTAAGAGAACTGACTGCTTTTATACATTTGTCTTCTGAAATAAATGGAACTATTTCCTTGGTGATCTTACACATTATTCTTTAAATCTAGCTATGCTTTTGTTGGCCTTGTGCATTCTAAGGAGACATCTTTCCAGTCTGAAATCTCCAAAGGATTTTCAGGGTAAAACACATTTCAAGATATGCAATCACATGGAAGAATGAAAATCTTTTATAATATTGTTTGCAAAAATGACAGCTCTACTTAACAGAAGCCATTAAAATATTTACAAAGTAGCAGCTGCTCTTGTAAAAAAAAAATATGGCTTTTTGGAGGCATAAAAATAAACAAGTTGATAAGTACAAGATAAGCCATTTGTCGGCTTCTTTGTGTACATAGCACAATATATAAAAAAAATCTGATATTTACAGAGCAATTATTATATAAAGCCTTTTAAAGTTAAAAGAACACAGACTGTGAGAACTGTTTACAAGAATTCTTCATACTGATCTTTTAAACAATTTAGGAAGCCCACAAACATAATTTTTTAAAGAGATATTAGGTTTTAGATGTGTTTTTTAAAAATAAGTTTTGTTCTTAAAAATAACTTTACGTTCTATATATGTATGTATGAAATTCTCTCCCTATTCGCATTCTTCATTGAACTAGAATTTCATCCAGTGGTCTTATGAAAATAATTACAAAAAAAATCATAGGAAGCAGATCAAGAAAACCAAAATGGTTAAAAGTAACTGAACATTTGCATTTTTATTACCAATCTGACATTTTGTAGGTAAACTGAGTGGCTGACTTTGTCTTTTTAAAAAAGCAAACAATTATTAAAAATCAGTATTGTTGGTAATTTTTATTAGTTTTCTCAAAAGAGAGCAATGATGTGCAATTATTATAACCCTAGATTATTTACGAAGAAAGTGAAAAATATAAGAAAGTGGCTTTTGGCAAAATCTTGACAGTTACATGGAAGAGTGACTTTGGACATGTTTCCTTTGATATGAGCTTGTTCATTTTATTTAATGACTTCTACTTACTGGTAAGAGAATTATATGGGAAGAAAAATCTTCTGGTAATGGTTTCTAAATCTGTGGTATACTATTAATAGCTTGAGAAAACTACACATGAATTTCATTATTAAAATTTCAATTTTATTCCAAGCCTTTAAAAATATTTTGAGACTATTTTCCCTCCTTTCAAGTTCATTTTTTCTTGTACCTCCAAAAACAAGATCTTCCATGCTATTCTTAAGGAAAATAATACTTTTCTATCTTTTAGAAACTGAAAAAGACATGAGATTATTATGGTAATGGGGGAAAGTGTTGGGATGCTCAATTGTCAACAGCATGTCAAAAGTAAGAAAGAACTGGAGGAAAAAAGCCAAATGGTTAAGAGGTCAGCATGAGCAACTTTCAGGGTTAATGTTAAGGGGTTCACACTGCTAGTCTCAGTCATTTCAAAGTGTTGATATGATCTTTATGAAAGTCATGCCATCCATGTAAGAAATACGGAATACATTGATTTGAACAGTTATGTTTTCATTAGAAAATATGAAAGCACAAACAGAAAAAGCATGCACATTATTGATAATGTGTTATCACAGTGTTTTATGAATAAAAGTTTGCCTTTAGCATTGGGTCTCTCTTGTTATCTTTTGAGAGCTTTGATATATGCCTTCAATGGAAATAAATAATGAGAACTCATTCTTTGGGGAGATGTAAATATAATTGACTGTTGAGCAACCAAGCTTGAACTGCACGGGTCCATCTATATGTGGATATTTTTTCAGTGAACTACTGTTGGCTCTCCATGTCCATGTGGGTTTTGTGTCTGCAGATTCAACCAACTGGGGATCAAAACGGTATCTTCCATTTGGGGTTGGGAATCAGAAGAAGCTAAGGGTTGCACTGTTCTATGCCATTTTATATTAGGGACTTGAGCATCTGTGTATTTTGTTATCCATGGGAGTTCTGGAACCAGTTCCCTTCATATACCAAGGGCCAACGATAGTTAATTTTAGGGGTTATCAAAAGTTGTATGTGAATTTTCAACTGCATGGGAGTTGGTGCCCCTAATCTCGATGTTATTTAAAAGGCCAAATATATACATATATCAGGGTGTCTTTGGGCTAGATTTCTAGAAGTGCTAGTTCCATAACTATTACATCTTCATTGTGAATTGTATCTTTCAGCATTATAAAGTTATCTTCTTTGTTGCTCTTTTTGTCTGGATTCTCTTATCAGATTTCAAATATTATATATATTTGATTTCAAAAGAAGGGAGAGGGAGGGAGAGGTAGAAAAACCAATAGAGAGAATCATTGATTAGCTAACTCCTGCATACCCCGTACTGGGGATCGAGCCTCCAGCCTGGGCATGTACCCTTGACTGGAACTGAACCTGAGACCCTTCAGTCCGCAGGTCAACACTCTATCCACTGAGCCAAGCCAGCTAGGGAAAACTGTTCTTTTAATTTGTCTTTGTCCACATCTATATTTATCTTTTTTTATTTTAATATTTCTAGGTCACTTTCCTTCTCCCTCCAGTCCTTCCTTCTCTTCTTGACTGTGTGTGTGTCTGTCTATCTTGCACACATCATAGTGTTGGGATTTGCTTTGTTAGCTAATCTGAACTTTCTCTTTTTATGAGTTAAATTTACTCATATTTTGATCTTTATGTTCATCCTCAGATTTGCCATCTTGTTTCACTGCATTCACTCAGAGTCTATGTTGTCTGCCTTATTTAATATGCAGATATAATTTTTTAATACTTAGAAAATTTTCTATTTATTCCAAAAGTTTTATTTTATATCTATACCTTTATAAATTATTCTCGACATTTACTTGTTTTAGGGAAGCTCTGTCTGTTTGCTCCCTACTGTGAGCAATATGGGAATTAGCTACTTGTCCATTTTCCCCTTTATTCCTCTCCACTGTCAGGTTTGAAGCAGTATTTATCTTATTTCCAGCCAATACCAACAAGGCAATCATTATACTTATTCTGCTTTTGTTCTACTCATTCACCCCACATTTAAAAATATATATATTTTATTGATTTTTTACAGAGAGAAAGGGAGAGAGCTAGAGAGCTAGAAACGTCGATGAGAGAGAAACATCGACCAGCTGCCTCTTGCACACCCCCTACCGGGGATGTGCCCGCAACCAATGTACATGCCCTTGACTGGAATCGAACCTGGGACCTTTCAGTCCACAGACTGACGCTCTACCACTGAGCCAAACCGGTTTCGGCACACCCCACATTTTTTGATAATTGTACTATGTCACTGTCTCTATAATAACTATCATTTTTTAAAAATAGTGATAAAATACATGACAATTTATCATCTCACCATTTTCAAGTAGAGTCAGTCAGTTCCCTATTTAAGATGGTTCAAGTTATGATTTCTCAACTTTACAACAGAAAGAAAGTGATACTCCATCAATAGAAACCTGATAGACTAAGTTATGATATTTGGTAGATTATAAATGCATTTGATACATTTATTCAACTAATTACAATATTTTCAACTAAGGGTTTATTGGGATGTAACCCCATTATAAGTCAAGGAGCATATGTATATAGTTCAGTACTGTTAGCATATTCACATTGTTCTGCAATCTAGAACTTTTTCACCCAAGAAACCTGAAACTATATACTCACAAATGCCACTGCCCTTCCATCCCCTAACAACTATCTTTCTACTTTCTGTTTGACTGCCTTCAATATTTCATTATGAGTAGAGTCATACAGAATTTGTACTTTTGTGACTGGTCTCATTATTTAGTTTCATAGGTTGATGTATTTATAATGGTTATCTTATGTCGATGTCATCAGTCATTTTGGTTGCCTGAATCTCTTTCTTTAGATCTCACAGTAAAGGCTCATGGGAATAATAGGTTGTTTTGGCTGAATATAAAATATTTGGTTCACATTTTCTTTTCTTGAGTATCTTAAATATATATTCTGGAAAAAAATATTGCTATAAAAATTATCATAATCTTATTTCCTGGAATAAAGTGTTAAAAAAGTGATCATAATCTGATTTTATTTCCTTTATCAGTACTTAGTCTTTTTGTCTACATACACAAAGGATTCTTTTGCTTGTTTTCTTTAAAGTCCATGAATTTCCTTAATATATGTCTTGATATAGAAAATCTCGGGCTAATGTGCTATGCCCTTTCATTTTGCAGTTTAAAGTTTCTTCATTTCAGGAAAATTTTCTTTAGAGTTTTTTAGAATTTTCTATTGTGTTGCTTTGGTTATTCTTTTTTAGGAATTCTTATTAACATATTTTGGATCTTCTGTGCCTATTATCTCTATCTAGTACTTTCTCTTCAGGCTGTTTTTTAAAATCTTTTCCTCACTTTTTTCAGATTCAATACATTTTATTTAAAATACTCTTTTATTATTGAAGTATAATTGATATAGCATTATATTTATTTCAGATGTATAATGTAATATTTGATATTTATGTTACAAAATGATCACTACAATAAGTCTAGTTAATATCCGTAGTCTATTGTACATAGCTAACATTTTTTTCTTATGATGAGACCTCTCAAGATCCACTCTTCTATCTGATCTCAAACATACAATACAGAATTACTAAGTACAGTCACCATGCTGTACATTATGCAGTCTCCATGCTGTACATGAAACTGGAGACTTATACCCCATTTATCCTCACTCCTTTCCCCTCCCCCAGCCGACTTAGGCAATACCAACCTGTTCTCTATATAGATGAGCTCATTTTCATTGTTTTTTTTTTTAAAAAAAAATTCTACAATAAGTGAGATCATTTAATATCTTTTTCTGTCTGACTTCAGTTATCATAGTACCCTCAATCTATCCCTGTTGTTGCAAAGGGCAAGATTTCGTTCTTTTTTGTGTGTGGCTGAATAATATTGCAATATATACACACACATACACACACACACACACACACACACACACACACACACACAAATTAGCCAGGACACTGTAACATCATGACCAAACAGCAGAGACCTGAGGCTGCCGCGCCCCCCACCCGGCAGGACTTGATGGGGACACAGGCTGTGCCTCCTGCCCCTGGCCCCGGGAGACCCCAGGCTGCGTCCCCTGCCCCAGAGGACCTCAGGCACGCCCCTCACCCAGCAGGGCTCGACGGGGCCTCAGGGTTTGACAGGGCTGCGCCTGGCACCAGGCCGGGAGACCTCAGGCCATGCCCTCCGCCACAGTGCCAGGCCAGGGGACCTGAGGCTGCGCCCCCAACCAGAGGGGCTTGACAGGAGTGGGGCCAGCCAGGTCTGGGTCTCACCCAAGGGGTGGGGCCGGACGGGTCTGGACCTCCTGTGTTTCCAAGCATGTGCGAGTGATGAGCAGGGACTTGACTCTGGGTACCATGGCGTGCCCCAGACTCTGTCAGGAGGAAGATTTTCATATACATTTTACTAATTTTCTTCCTTTCATCTCTGACACTTCTATTATAGAGAAAGGGCAAATAGCAATATTAAGATATTTCCTCTAGCCCTAACCAGGTTTGGTTCAGTGGATAGAGCATCAGCCTGTGGACTGAAAGGTCCCAGGTTCGATTCCAGTCAAGGGCATGTATCTTAGTTGTGGGCTCATCCCCAGTAGGGGGTGTACAGGAGGCAGCTGGTCTATTTTTCTCTCTTATCGATGTTGCTAACTATCTATCTCCCTTCCTCTCTATAAAAAATCAATACAATATATTAAAAAAATATTTTCTTTAATTAATTCCCTTCTAATATGCACAAATTTCGTGCATCAGGCCACTAGTGTGTGTGTGTGTGTGTGTATCACATTTTCTTATCCATTCATTCATTGATGGACACTTAGATTGCATCCATGTCTTGGCTACGGTAAATAATGCTGCAATGAACATGGAGGTACATATATATTTAAAAATATATATATATTGACTTCAGAGAGGAAGGGAGAGGGACAGAGAGATAGAAACATAAATGATGAGAGAGAATCATTGATCCGTTGCCTCCTGCACACCCCTCACTGGGAATTGAGCCAGCAACCGGGCATGTGCCCTTGATTGGAATTGAATCCAGGACTCTTCAGTCTGCAGGCCAACACTCTACCCACTGAGCCAAACCGGCTAGGGAGCAAATATGTTTTTAAGTGAGTGCCTTTGTTTCCTTCAGATAAATACCCAGAAGTGGATTTACTGGATCATATGGCAGTTCTATTTTAAATATTTTTGGGAAGCATCACACTGTTTTCCATAGTGGCCACACCAGTTTACATTCCCATAAATAATGCAGAAGGGTTCCCTTCTTCATATCCTTGCCAACATTTGTTATTTCTTCTTGTTGTTTTTTTCTTTATAATAGCTATTTTCTCAGGTGTGGGGTGACCTTATTGTGGTTTTGATTTGCATTTCCCTGATGATCAGTGATGCTGAGCACATTTTCATGTACCTGTTGGCCATCTGCATGTCTTCTTTGGGAAAATTTCTGTTCAGATCCTCTGCCAATTTATTAATTGGATTGTGTGTGTTTTTTCCTGAGTTGTATGAGTTCTTTATTTCAGATATTAACCTCTTACCAAATACATGATTTGCAGACATTTTCTCCTGATCTGCAGGTTAGCTTTTCATTTTGCTGATGGTTTCCTCCATTTACTTTTTATTTTCAAGAATTTCCTCCTTTTTTCTAGTTATCATAAGGCATTGTGTTTTTGGTCTTGTGATTATTCTAGTTTGACCTTCATCTCTGAAATTATTTTCCTCTCTTTTTAAAAATTATTTTCTTTGTTCTTTCATCTTTAAAAAATCTTACTCCTCTAATTACCACATTTCTTAGTTTCTCTAATACTGATTTATGATGTTCTTTCATAACTGCTATCACTACTAATTTATTTAAGCTTATTTTAGAATATTAGGGTTTGTTTTCATCTGTTTGTGGTAATGTCAATTTGTAGTTTTTTCACTCTTTGTAGGGAAATCATTCTTCTGTTTTTTAACAGTAACTCTGTAGTTAATTTTTTAAACTGAGAAATTGGGTTTTCTATACATTTAAGATGGCAGAATGGGCCAAGATGACTTTATCTTCATAGAACTGGAGCATATGAGTCTGTTGTGTTCATCAAGTAGTCAAAAAATATGGTTTCCTATTGTCTTAGTCCATTCAGGCTGCTATATCAAGATATCCCAGACTGTATTGCTGATAAATACTAGGAATTTATTTCTTACAGTTTTGGAGGCTGAAAGCCCAATAGGGTATCAGTATGGTCCTATCCTGGTGAAGGCCCTCTTCTAGGTTGAAGACTGCTGACTTCTCACTGTCCTCATGTGGTGTAAGGGGGTGAAGGATCTTTCTGGATCCTGTTATAGAAAGGCAGTAATCCCATTCATTAGGCCTCACCCTGGTGAGCTAATCACCTTCTAGTCTACCATCACCTTAGGGGTTATGATTTCAAGGTATGTATTTTTGGGGGACACAAATATTCAGACCATAGCATCCATATTCTTCCCTTCGATTTCAACTTTCTTTTTCCTGTGGCCTAATTGTGCCTGTTATGCTGAATTTGGGTTCTTCTCAGTTTGGGAAATGTATCTAAAAATGGTTGATGTGTTATTTTTAAACATTTGTAGGACCCAGGATCCAATCCATTCCAGTACCTCCATACCTGCCCACAGTTCTATTGTATCCACAAATTACAACCATCAGTGACGTCTCCCGCTTCTGGTACTGTTCTGAGAATGGCCCTGCAAAATCATTCAATTAGTAACTGAGTTCTCCATCTCTCAGGGCCCAATAAAAGGCCCCTTGTTGTTCCTCTGCTTCTCCCGTTAATTTTTTTATTATGTGTGCACGTGCATGTCTCCCCACTTTTCTAGTCTGTATTCATACTGAAAATCAAGATTAAGTGAGCTTTTGCTCTTCTGCTCCATCAGTAGTTTCTGTCCTCTGTGAGCTTTACTTAGGACACCTACATTACCATTTCACAGGTGTAGATGCCAGTTCAACTCCCTAATTGTCAATGTCCTTGGAGTGGGTTGTGTCTGGCTAGTGTGACTGGGTGGTTAGAGCCAGAAGCAAGAGCCCCTTTGGCCTGTGGAAAAAACAGAGTATTGCTATTTCACAGGTGGCTATAAGGCTGCCCCATCCCCACCCTTTTGAGGCAGGGATGTGTAATCAGGGTGTGTGTGCACTTGTGCTGGGAGCCTCCCACTTGTTATATTCTACTTGAGTCTCTTCATTGTTCCAGAGTTGAGCTCAGCAAAGTCATTTTCCTTGCTGATTCTGCCAACCCGGTTCTCTTGGTTTGGTTTTGCTGGATAGTAGGTAGGGACAGTAGGAATCTTGTTCATCCATTCATGCATGCCACTAATTAGATGATGAGGCATTTGACAGCCTTAACAGAGTTGTAGTTACTCCCGTCATTTATCTGTGCTTCACTGAACTTCTGCACTTTGGCATTTAGTGCTCTAGGAAGAAATCAGATTGTGCCAACACCCATCGTGGGCCTTCAGAGTCCCATGAAGTTTTTAGTGCATTTTGTATTTGTTGGTGTTGTGTCCATACCATTATATTTTGGATAAGAGTATGTTTTCACTATATTTTGCTGATGTTGTCTATGGACTTTTGGGATTATTAGGGGATTCAAGGAGATTCAAATACTACACTGCTGCCATCTTCCCAAAACCCTCTATAAAAATAGGGAACAATCCAAACATCCATTCATTAAAACAGGGGTCTTCAAACTACGGCCCGCGGGCCACATGCGGCCCGCAGAAGAGTCTGATCCGGCCCACCAGGTTTTTTGGGCAGTGAGCGCAGCCGAGGTGTTATAGTAGGAATTAGTAGTTCATATAGTCCGGCCCTCCAGCTCTCTGAGGGACCGTGATCTGGCCCCCACTTTAAAAAGTTTGAGGACCCCTGCATTAAAACAATTATAGTATGTCCATACAATTGAATAGCTGTTGAAAAAAAAAAAAACTGTAGTATGTTCACACAATTGAAAAGTAGATGTTAAAAAAGAGAAGGGGTCAATCTACATATACTCACATAAAACTTTGCAAAATACTTTAAGTTCCTTTTAAACGGTGATTTGTAAAACAGGAAGTAACGAATGACCCCCATTTTGTTCAAAATATGTGAAAGGGGAAAAGCTAGGAAAATATGTATTACTTCTTAGTGAAGTGATGGGTTGGATAATACAGAATTTTTATTTTCCAAATTAAACATTCCATCAATGTTTGAATTTTATAGTATGTGTATGTATTATTAACTTTTGTCACCAGAAAGTACAATATATATATATACTGGTTATACTATAAAATTACATAACATAAAATTAACATACATATACGATTATAAATGTAATACATAGTTTACCATGTAACAAATCAATACTACTTGCCTCTGAAGAGAAAACTGGTGACTATAGAGTAGGCTTGAGATTAGAACTTTTCGCTAGATACTAGCGAATACTGAATCATGTTTGTATTTATTTTAAAAAATAATATGAGTAAAACTAACATTCTTATATATCCAGATTACTTAATTTGAAGATTCTTTAACAGGTCAGAGCAATGTTTGTTATAAAACTGTTATGGTGTCTTCAGAGACTTGAAAAATACACTAAAATAGAATTAGTCACTTGTATTCTGTATTTCAATTAGTTGCCAAAAGGAATGGGGTTAATATTAAACTTGTTTCCATTCTCCTTCATATGGATCTACATCCCCTTGCTTTACTGACACATTGAGGGCTCAGTTGTGTGCTTCAATATTTTATTAAAGAAAAAAAATGCAATTTAAAATAAAAAAGCACATACATTTAAACCTCCTCAAAAATAGGTAATTTAAGAAATGGCCAAACTTAATGGCTTTTCCCCCCCTAGAAGTGTATTAGCATAGGAAATTTTTAAACAGAATAAATGGAACCAAAGATTTTATATTAAAAACTAATGTTTTCTAATAAGGACTAACACAACAATAATGTGGTCTAAAGATATTGAATTAGGTTCATCTACAAGATATATTTTACGAGTAAATGGCATCACTTCCACATATTTATTCTGGCAAGTCATTGATAGGCTTTAAAAAAATCAATCAAATACTTTAAGCACGATTTTTAAAAAATCTCAGCGACATGTTTTTTCTTTTGAAGCATAGAAACCCACCAAACAAGAACCAAAATAATCCCTTAGAACAAGAGTCATAAACTATGGCTAGGCCAAATCCAGCTTCTGTTTTTCTGCAACCTATAACCTAAGGATGATTTACATGGTTGGGAGAAAGTCAAAAGAAAAATAATAATTTGTGACATGTGAACATTATATGAAATTTATATTTTAGTGTTCATAAATTATTTTATTGGAACTTGATTTCGATCATTCATTTACATATTGTCTATGGCAGCTTTTGCACAAGGGCAGAGTTGAGTAGTTGTGACAGAAATGACATGGTCCACAAGCCTAAAATATTTACCGTCTGGCCCTTTGTAGAAAATAATTTGCCAACCTCTGCTTTAGAATACTTCATTAACCTAGAAATGCTAGGTCCATTAGAATCATAGGTTTTGAATCATCTCTCCAGTTTTATTTTAGTTCTGACAGAGTGATCAACAAAACAATTGATCCTCAAATAGTAGTTTTTCATTCATGACTTAGGTACATTCTTGAGACCAATAAGTAAGGTATTTAAAATAGCTTTCTTTCTCCTGAACTAAAATCTTCCCTTAAGCTGTCATCCTAGAGTAAAAAGGAAGAATAACATATCATTTGGTGCTGGGCCACATAATTAATGGACCAGTGCACACATTGATAGGTTCAGATGAAAAGTGACTGAAATTTGAACTGTTAGCTTTCCCTTTCGTGTTACTTCAAAACTAGTCTGGGCTTTAAACTTCAGCTTACAGGTGTTTGTCTCTCCTTCCTTGTCACATAAATAGGCTTCTTGAGACATAGTTTTGTGGTTTGGTCCACCTCAAAAAAACAACAAAACAAAACAAAACCCCAAAACCCCAAAATCCTACAATTTAATCCAGATAAAGACTGGCCACTAATGTCCCTTAAAGTTGCCTCCATGCATTGACACCCTTCATATGCATTCACATATGAAAAATTAGAAGTGTCACTACAGAATACTAAGTTACCAAGCAATTACACAGAAAGGTCTTTACCTCAGTTTGAGCACTGACCAGAATTCAGGTTGGAATTCATGGTAAAAGGATTAAAACCTTTAATACTTATCTAAAGACTTAGACATCTGGATTATTACTTTATTGAAATTAGATCACAAAAGTTATTTTATTGCAAGTAAGGTTGTTGTTTTTTTTTAATCTAGAAAGAAAGAGATGAGGCATTTTCAAGGATTATATTGTACTTTTCAGTAAATTTGAATTTTTTGATGAGTTAATATTACTTTTATTATGGAGACTAATTAAGATTAAATTATTGAATATTCAGGACATTTGAATATTGCCAGTTAGAAGTCAGTAAACTGTAATACTTGTTTTCATCCTTATTTTGGTTCAAAATTGTGCAGTTGTTAGAGAAGTATGATGTAAATATATATATATGTTTTTGCATTAATTTTCATATTTTAATGTAAAATTAAGCATTTCTTATAAAATATAGCATGTTTGAAAACAGCGGTTGCCAACCTTTCGCCAGTGGTCTGAGGACTACCAGTTGGCGACCGCTGCTGTGAAACACAGATTTTTGGATATTTCTTTATAAAGATGGCAAGGGTCTCTAGTGAAGCTTTTGGTGTTAATGGCAATTTTTATTTAGTATGTATATTGTCATACTGGAACAAATTATTAAGATATTTTAGAATACGGGTTACGGGTTCAAAATCTGCCAACAATTAATAAAATTATATTCTTTGTCCTCAATCTGAAATAGTTGCTGATATAATAAAGGCTGAATTAGTTAATTGTGATGTCTAAATATATAACTTATATGCATGCAGAGTGTCACCAATCTTTCTTGCTTTGTTCTTTACATTTGGGTTTTATTATTTAGTTTTTTCCCAGATGGACACTTTTATGAGCCACAACATAGGAGCATTTTCTGAATTTACCTTTAGGCATTAAGAAAAAAACCCCCAAAACTAGCAGTATTATAACCTGACTTGTTTCAAATGTCACTCTGCTACTTTGAGTGACAGTTTATAATTTACAGTAGGGTGTGGCTAATAAAGTCACTGAAGCAGACATAAGCATAGGTTTTCCCTCATACACACTTCTGGCCTGTCAGTCACCTCTCCCAAACGCTCTGTTGCACAGGCATGCCAATAACCAAAACCACATTTCATCATCTTATACCCAAAGGCTTTGAAAAAGCCATGCAGTCCTAGTAGTGTTTGAGAACTCCAGAGTAAAGCTGGAAGTCCTCAAGCCCAGACTTCTATTCCATCTAAAGAGTAAAATTTCCTTGTGACTCATACAGTGTATTAAAGAATGAAAATTATAATTTAACAAAACTTTGGTTTTAAAGTACTAATTCTGCCTTGTTTTGTTATTTTGTTATTTAAAAAAAATGATTCTTAGAAATATTACATATGCCCCTTTTCCTCCCCATAAACCCCCTCCAGCCCGCCCCTTCCTCCAACCACATGTTCTGTGTCCATGGGCCATGCACATATGCAGAAAAGGTCCTTGGTTGATTACCTTCCACCCACCCTCCCTCCCTCCCCTGCCTTCCCTCTGAGATTCTGCACTCTGTTCCATGCTTCAAGTCTCTGGATTCACTCCGTTCATCAGTTTATTTTGTTACTTAGATTCCACAGATGAGTGAGACCATGTGATACTTGTCTTTCTCTGACTGACTGACTTCACTTAGCATGGTAACTCTCCAGGTCCCTCCATGCTGTCTCAAAAATTACCCTTTCTTTGAGAAGATTTGGATTATTACCTTATTGAAATTAGACCACAAAAGTTATTTTATTGCAAGTAAGGTTTTTTACCCTCGAAAGAAAGGGACGAGGCATTTTCATGGATTATATTGTACTTTTCAGTAAAATTTGTATTTTTTTTTTTTTTTGAGTTGTGAATCAAGTTTATTTGAAGTATAATTTATGAACATTGCTGGTAAGGCCAACCAGTGGCTAAGTTACAGCACAGCCTAAAACTTGAGTTTCATTTAGACCTGAGAAAGGATGCAAAGCTGATATTTCCTGCCCTGTCCTTCTGGCAAGGGTGTCTGATCAGTCCCCTGTATAAATAGCTGACACATTGTACATATGTCTGCACACAGGCCAGTACTTAATTAAATCATGAAATTATAAATGGTACTCTAGAGTATTATCTGCAAGTATTGTGCCCCATGAATATTTTATCTGGAGTTAAGAGCCACATTTACAGAATGTCTGAGAGAAGAACAGACATCGTAAAGCCCTTGGCGCATAGATGGTAATAAAAAATGTCAATCATCTTCATATTCTCTATTTTACTAAAATAGTTCCTCTAGTGTATAGGTTCCTTCAGCTTACTAGTTCATAACCAGTGGTTTTCCAAAGTAGTCGTATTGATTTATTCTGTCGCCACCATTGATGAGAGGCTAAAGCATGTGAAGGTCTTCTCCATATTTTACCAATATTTAATATTGTCAGACTTTTTTTTTTAAATTGCCAATCCAACAGGTAAAATGATATCTTATTATTGTTTTATTTGCATTTTTTAGGTTATTGGTGAAGCTAAAAATGTTACTATATATTTAACAATCACTGTGCTTCTTCTTCTGTGACATGTCTGCTTAGGTCTTTTATTTATTTTTCTATTTAAATTGTTGTTGTGTTATGTTTTCTTTATTTTTATTTATTTATTTATTTATTTTTTACATATTTTCTTGATTTTTTTTTATTGCCCCCCTCCCTCCCTCCCACACATCCCCTCCCTCCCCATAGTTTTATGTCCATTGGTTGTACTTATATGCATTTATACAAGTCCTTCGGTTGATCTATTATCTCCCCCTGATATCCCTACCCTCCCCACTGTAATTTGACAGTCTGCCTGTTGCTTTACTTTCTCTATATCTGTCTCTTGGTTCATCAGTTTATAAAGATCTTTATCATCCACCGATGTGTGAGGTCATGTGGTGTTTCTCTTTCGTTGATTGGCTTATTTCACTCAGCATGATGCTCTCCAATTCCATCCAGGTTGCTGCAAATGATGAGAATTCCTTCTTCTTTATGGCAGCATAGTATTCCATTGTGTAGATGTACCATAGTTTTTGGATCCAATCATCTGCTGACGGGCACCTAGGCTGTTTCCAAATTCTGGCTATTGTAGATTGTGCTGCTATGAACATAGGGGTGCATATATCCTTTCTGATTGGTGTTTCTAGTTTCTTGGGATATATTCCTAGAAGTGGGATTACTGGGTCAAATGGGAGTTCCATTTTCAGTTTTTTGAGGAAACTCCACACTGTTCTCCACAGTGGTTGCACCAGTCTGCATTCCCACCAGCAGTGCACGAGGGTTCCTTTTTCTCCGCAACCTCGCCAACACTTGTCGTTTGTTGATTTGTTGATGTTGGCCATTCTGACAGGTGTGAGATGGTACCGCATTGTTGTTTTGATTTGCACCTCTCGGATAATTAGTGACTTTGAGCATGTTTTCATGTGCCTTTTGGCCTTCCTTCTGTCTTCTTTTGAAAATAAAATTTGTATTTTTTGATGAGTTAATACTACTTTTTATTGACACTAATTAAGATTAAATTATTGAACATTCATGCTATCTCAAAGGTTACCCTTTCTTTTTTTACTGCTGCATAGTATTCCATAGTATAAATGTACCAAAGATTTTTAGAAATATATATATTTCTAAATTATATATAAAAATATATATAATTGATTTTTTTTACAGAGAGGAAGGGAGAGGGATAGAGAGTTAGAAACATCGATCAGCTGCCTCTGGAGATGTGCTCACAACCAAGGTACATGCCCTTGACTGGAATCGAACCTGGGACCTTTCAGTCTGCAGGTTGATGCTCTATCCACTGAGCCAAACTGGTTAGGCTGTACCACAGCTTTTTTATCCACTCATCTACTGATGGGGACTTGGGCTGTTTCCAGTTCTTAGCTATTGTAAATTGTGCTGCTATGAACATGGGGGTGCATACCTTCTTTACATTCTTTCTGAATGGTGTTTCAAGTTTCTTATGATATATTCCTA
Source organism: Pipistrellus hanaki (assembly GCF_964339955.1). Lineage (NCBI taxonomy): Eukaryota > Metazoa > Chordata > Mammalia > Chiroptera > Vespertilionidae > Pipistrellus > Pipistrellus hanaki. Next base: position 32,560,838 of record NC_140514.1, read on the forward strand.
GAAGTGGGATCACTGGGTTACATGGTAGTTCCACATTTAATTTTTTGAGGAATCGCCATACTGTTTTTGATAATGGCTGCACAAGTCTGCATTCCCACCAGCAGTGTACTAGGGTTCCCTTTTCTCCACATCCTCGCCAGCACTTCTCATTCGTTGATTTATTGATGTTCTGACAGGTGTGAGGGATACCTCATTGTTGTTTTAATTTAATTTGGTGTCATATCTAAGAACTCTTCACTGAGCCCTAGTGCCCCCCATTTTCCTCTGTCTTATCTTTAAATCTATAATCTGTTTTGAGGGTTTTTTTTTTGTTTTTTTTTTAATAAAACACGAGTTTTAGTTCAAGGCACATTTGGAGGAGGGTGGCTATGGCTATCCAGTTGCTTCATCACCATTTGTTGACAAGGTATCCTTCCTCCAATAAGTGGTTTTGCACCACTGTCAAAAGTCATTGGGCATATCTGTGTGGGTCTATTTCTTGGTTCTTTATTCTACTCCATTTATCTATGTCTATTCCTCCACCAATACTAAGTCTTGATTACTGTCTATAATAATAAAAGTGTAATAGGCCAATTAGATCGGACAGCTGAACGACCTTCTGGATGTCATTCTGGATACCATTCAGACAAAGACGCGGCAGAGATGGTTAGGAGTGATCAGGCAGGCAGGTGAGTGTTTAGGGGCACTCAGGCAGTCAGGTAGAGTGGTTGGGGCAATCAGGCAGGCAGGAGAGTGGTTAGGGGTGATAGGCAGGCAGAGTGGGTAGGGGCCACCAGGCAGGCCAGCAGTTAGGAGCCAGTGGTCCAAGATTGTGAGAGGCATGTCCGACTACCGGTTTAGGCCCAATCCTGGGGCCTAAATCGGCAGTTGGACATCCCCTGAGAGGTCCCAGATGCGAGAGGGTGCAGGCTGGGTTGATGACCCCTCCCCGCCTCCTTCCCCCGTGCACAAATTTCGTGCACTGGGCCTCTAGTAGCTTATAAGCCTTGAGAAAGGTAGACTGTGTCTATGAGGTTTTTGTTCATTTATTGCTATCATATAAAAATGAAAAAATAAAAATCCCACATATGAGTGAAATCATGATTCTTAACTTTTTCTGACTTACTATGCTTAGCATGATATTCTCAAGATCTATCTATGCTGTTGCAAATGGTAGTATTTCATCTTTTCTTATGGCTGAGTAGTATTTCGTTGTGTATATGTACTACATTTTTTTATCCAGTTATCTATTCAGGGACATTTGTTTATTTCCATGTTTTAACCACCACAGGTAATGCTGCAGTGAACATAGATAGTGGTACATATATAGCTTTGAAAACGTTTTCAAAATTTTCTGGGTGGATACCCAAAAAGAGGGTTTTCTGGGTCATATAACAACTGTATTCTTAACCCTTTGCACTCCGAACCATTCTGGACATTGGCTACCAGCTACTCCGAACCATTCTGGACATTGGCTACCAGCTACTCGACGCTACTTTGCGAAACGTGCGTTGAATTAACTCAATTCCCTGTAATCACTAATAAACTGCAATGTCCCCTGAGAGGGGACATCCAAGTGATATGCTAAAATTCCGATGTCCCCTGAGAGGGGACAGCGGAGTGCAAAGGGTTAATTTTCTGAGGAACTTCCATACTATTTTCCATAGGGGTTGTACCAGTTTACATTCCCACCAGCAGTGATTGAGGGTTCCTTTTTCTCCACAACCTTTCCAACACTTATTACTTGTCTTGCTGACAATAGCCAATCTAATAGGTGTGAGGTGGTATTTCATTATAGTTTTGAATTGCATTTCCCTAATACCCTGTTTCCCCGAAAATAAGACAGTGTCTTATATTAATTTTTGCTTCCAAAGATGCGCTAGGTCTTATTTTCAGGGGATGTCTTATTTTTTCCATGAAGAAGAATACGGTACACATTTATTATTAAATGGAAATAAAGGAAATTTATTATCTGTATACGATACGGTAGTACGGTAGTTGTCAACACAAACCAGACAAACTGAATCCTACAGTATCAAGAATTTACTCATTTATTCAATGACAATCATGTCATTATCTTCTGAATTTCCTGGTGAATTTCTTGTGACTCCATTTCTTTCAGAATCAGTGGACCAAATCTCTCATGTTTAGCAATAACATTCTGAGACAGAGCCTAGGGGGGGCCTTATTTTCGGGGGGATGCCTTTTATTTCACTCAGAAGGAAACCTGTAAATAGGTCTTATTTTCGGAGGATGTCTTATTTTCGGGGAAACACGGTAGCTAGTAAAGTTGACCATCTTTTCATATATCTGTTGGCCCTTTGTATGTTTTCATGGGAGAAGTGTTTATTCAGGTCCTCTGCCCATTCTTTAATTGGATTGTTCGTTTGGTGATGAGTTGTATGAGTTCTTTATTTAACCCCATGCCAGAGCTGTTGTTTGTGCAAATATCTTCTCCCATTCAGTCGGTTGCCTTTTTGATTTGTTGTTGGTGTTCAGAAGCTGTGCAGAAGCTCTTTAGTTTGATACAGTCCCAATCATGTATTTTTACCTTTACTTCCATGCCTTTGGGGTCAAATTCATAAAATCCTCTCTAAGACCAATGCCCTTAAGTTTAGTATCTATGTTTTCTTCTACATAATATATTGTTTCAGGTTTTATATTTGGGTCTTTGATCCATTTTGAGTTAATTAACCAATGTCTCCCCAATAAATTTAATTAAAAAGAAAAAAAAGAGTAAAGGTTAACTGAAAAAATAGATTTAATGATACTTTTCTCTTTAAGCTTTTTTTTTTTTTTTTTTTTAAATTGTTAGCTCTTCCATATACATTTTAGAATGATCTTATCTCCATCTATCATTAATGTTGCTGGGATTTTGATAGGAATTGGGTTAAACCTGAAAATAAATTTACTATATTGAGTCTTACAATCCAATGAACACTGTGTCTCCACACTGATTTAGACATTTGACTTTTGCATAAATATTTTATAGTTTTCAGCAGACAAGTCTAATGTTTGTCACATATACAACTAAGTTTTATTGTTTTGAGCAACTGTATATGGTATCATATTTTTAATTTATTTCAGTGTCTGTGTCCATTGCTGGTCTATGGAAATATTTGATTTAAAAAAATTGATCTTTTACCCTGCAATCTTGGTGAATTCATTTATTATTTCTAGGAGGTATTATTTGGTTAAGATTCCTTGAGGTTCTCTTTGTCGACTATCATGCCATTAGAAAATAGAGTTTATTTCTTCCTTTTCAGTCTATGTGCCATTTATTCCCCCCCACCCCTATCCCTTTTTTTTTTGCCTTATTGCACTGGCTAGAACTTCAAGTACTTGATTGAATAACAGTGGTGAGAACTGCTATCTTTACCTTGTTCCTAGTCTGGGAAGAAAACATTCAGTCTTTCATTATTATGATGCTTACTGTAGGTATTTTGTAGATGCTCTTTATTAAGTTGTAGAAGTCCCTCTTTTTCTCCTATTTTTTCTGAGAGTTTTTATCATGAATGGGTGTTGAATTTTGTCAGGTGCTATCTGCACTGATTGCAATAATCATGTGATTTGTTTTCTTTAGTCTATTCTTTATTGGATTATATTGGTTTTCAAATATCGAATAATTCTTTCATGCCTGGGTTATCCCACTTTATCATGGTATATATTTTTTTTAATAGATTGCTGAATTCTATTTGCTGATATTTTGTAAAAGTTTTTTATTTACATTCCTGAAGAATACTGATAATGGAGTTTTCTTTTTGTACTCCACTTGGCTTTGGTGTCAGGGTAATAACTGCCTTAATAAGATGGGGTGGAAGGTGGTCCCTTCTCTATATTCTGGAAGAGATTGTGTAGAATTGGTGTTAACTCTTTAAAAGTTTGGTAGCCTTCTCTAGTGTAGTCATCTAGACCTGGAGTTTTCTTTTTTCTGCAGTTTTCATTTCACATTGGGTTCTGATAGTTTGTATTTTTGGCCAAATTGACCCATTTCTTCTAAGTTGTCAAATTTAGGTGTAGAGAGCTATTTGTAGAATTCCTTTCTTGTCCTTTTCATGTCTTCAGCGATACTCCCTTTTCATTCCAAATAATGGTGTGCTTGGTTTTGATTTGTGTGTGTGTGTGTGTGTGTGTGGGGGGGTGTCAGTCTTGCTAGGAGTTGCTCATTTTATTGAACTTTTCAAAGAACGAGAAATGTGTTTCTTTTATTTTTTGTTTTCAATTTTATTGATTTCTGTCCTATTATTTTTTTCCCTTTAGCTGTGGGTATATTTTGCTCTTCTTTAGTTTTCGGCTCTTATTTTTCTCTTCTTCTGGAAGTGAGAACTTAGGTTATTGATTCGAGATTTTTAATATAAGTGTTCAGTGCTATAAATTTGCCTCTTGGCATTTCTTTAGCTGTGTTCCAGAATTTTCAATATATCATATTTTCATTTATATTCGGTTCAATGTATTTTTAAATTTTCTTTCATATGTCTTCTTTTTTGACTCATAGATTATTAAACAGTACCCTTCTAAATTTCGTTGTGTTTGGAGACATTCCTGTTTTATTTAGCTTATTTTTTATAATTATTGATTATTATTGATTTCACTAAATCTCTTACTATTTATTTCACTAAATCCAGAGCATGCAGATTATTATTGATTTCACTAAATCTCTATTTATTTCACTAAATCCAGAGCATGCACATTATGTGATTTCAGTTCTTTTAAATTTGTTGAGGTTTGTTTTTAAGCTCAGAATATGGCCTATTCTGGAATATGTTTCATGAGCAATTGAGAAGAATATGTTGATGTCCTTGGGTAGTTGGTGGTATTGTTTGACTTCGATATCCTTCTCCATTTTCTGTCTAGTTGTTCCATCAGTTACTGAGAGTGGGAGTACTGATATCTGTAACTGCACTTGTGGGCTTGTCTATTCTTCTTTACATTTTACAACTTTTAGCTTCACTTATTTGGAAGTTCTGCTGTTTATTGCATACATACTCGTGTTCTTGGTGGATTGCTCTTTTATGATAATAATGTCTATGTTCTTGGTAATTTTCGTTGCTCTAAAGTCTAGCTGACAATAATACAACACTTCTGATTGCTATATTTTTTCTTTCAATTTTAGTTTGTAATGGTTTTAGATGTACAGCTTAGTGGTTAGATACTCATATCCTTTACATATTGTTTTGCTTGATTGATATTTCCAGTACTCCACCTGTCACCATACATAGTTATCACAATATTATTGACTGTATTTCCTATGCTTTACTTACTTACCCATGCCTGTTTTGTAACTATCAGTGATTCTTAGTCTCTTCACCTTTTTTTACCCAGTCTTCCAAATACCTTCTCTGGCAACCATCAAATATATCTGTTTCTTTCAATTTTGTTTGTTCCTTTATCTTTTTGTTATTGTTGTTCATTTATCTTGTTCTTTAAATTCAACATATAAATGAACTAATAATAATATATTAGTTTTTTTTTGATTGACTTAATTCACTAGGCATAATAACCTCTAGGTCCATCTGTACTGTTGCAAATGGTAAGATTTCATTCTCTTTTACAGCTGAGTAATATCCCATTGTACACATGTACCATAGCCTTTTATCCACTCATCTATTGATGGATGCTTGGGTTGCTTCAATAGCTTGGCTATTATTAATAACACTGCACTGAACATAGAGGTGCATATAGCCTTCTGAATTCATAAGTTAGATTTTCTTAACTAAATCCCCATAGGTGGAATCACAGAAGCTTTTTAGTTTGATGTAGTCCTACTTATACTTGTCTTTGCCTTAACTTCTGGTGCCAAATTAAAAAAAAAATAACAACAGCAAGACTGATGTCAAGGAACTTGCCATATATATAAAGAACTCCTTAAAATAATAAGAAAAAGGATAACTCTATAAAATAATGATCAAAGGTCTTGAAAGACACTCCACAAAACATATATCCGTATTTCCAATAAACTTATAAAAAGATGCTTAACTTCATGAGTCATCAGGGAAAATATAAATTAAATTTACAATGAATAAAATGAGTAAACAGTGTTGAGAATAACAAGTATTGGCAAGGATGGTGATGAAGTGGAATTTTCATATACTGATAACAAAAAGTAAATTGCTTCAGTTACTCTGGAGAAATCTTTGAAGGTATCTACTAAAATAGAATGTATGTAGAAATGCATAGGTGTATTCATGAAGGCCATGTGGAAGAATATAAGAGCCTCAAACTGGAAATAACTCAAATGTCCATCAGTGACAAAATGAATAAACAGACTGTAACATATCTATGGTATACAGGGGAATATAATAGTAATATGGGCGTATTTTAAAAAACATAATGTTAAGCAAAATACATCAGGCCTCAACCCTTCTCAAAAGACACTCTATTAGTCATCTGTATACATTACTGACAATACATATATTTATGAGTGCACCTATTTCTAGATAAGGATGCATGATTTTCTTCCAAGTAAAATGATTTGTTGCATTATAAGTCAGGAATGTTTATACTTTGTTGGTACAAGGATACAAGGGAGGTTTTTGGGGTGGTGACAAAATTCAGTTTAATTATCTATATGCTTGTTATATGAATGTGTTCACTGAGTTGCAGATTTATTAGTAACATGCATACTCGTTCAAATGTACATTATACTTTAACATTTACTTTAAAAAGCACACACTCATTTTCCTATGACAGAAACAATATTTGGCGCTTTAGAAGCAAATCTTGTGATCTAACCATATCCTTTGTTGAAACCCCATGCTCTGGAACAGGAGTTTGTAATGACAGCTAAGTAACTGCAAAGACTTAAGATAAAAAGGAAAAGTAGGTGAAACATAAATTTATTGCTTGAATTGTCTGGTCATAGATATGTAAACTAAATAGAGTACCTACCAACAGATACATCTAACTTGTTCATCCAGAAATACCCACTGGATGAACAAGTCAATTTCCTTTAGTTCTAGAGGAGTTGAAGAAATTTACCATATAAAGGAATAGAAGATTCTTCCCAGACCCCAATTTCTAGATATATCTTATTTCCTGAGCAAAAGACTTCCCTAAGCGTTTAAGCAATTGAACTCCATTCTTTGACAGATGATAGGAAAGAAAAAACGACATACTCCACAGGTCTTTAAAATATTGTTTTCAAGATTTCTTGAAATTCCTGACCCGAGTCCTCTTTGTGATATGTCACACCCTGTCACATCAAGTTACCTTACGTTGAATATACAGAAGAAAGGTTATAAATTCAGCATGCATACCACCTGACAAAAAAATATTTGCCAGCTATTTTTTCTGCTTAAATGAATGCTTTCAGATATATACATTATCAGCTTAGAAAAACTATAAATTTTATTAAAAAAACAAAGTCATTTCTATGTAGTATTACAATGCATATTTTTAAATACCTCTCTTCTAGAAGAGGAAAGAGTTTTACTAAAAATAACATGTTTCCATTTCACATTTTGTCTTCTTTTGCCCTGGCATATGACTGTATGTGCAAAAACTTGTTTTGCTTTCTTCTTAGAAACAGTCTTACCAGGAACGTGGTAACTAGTAATTTAGTCAGAAAATACATTAAAAAGAAAAGAACTAATTTAATTTTAAAAGAAAAGTTGCCCTGGAAGCATGTATGGTGGTCAGGTTACTATACCATTTATAATTTTAAAAAGTTAGGAAGATGTAAACACTTGTTTTTTTTATTACTAAGGCCAGATAAAGTGAGTTCACGAGGATAGTTAGGTAAGATAGGAAAAAAGAATCTCACAGAGGATAAGTAATTACTTTTCATACACACACACTCAATACTCTCCAGTAATATAAACTGTTTAGCTACATTAAGCAGATTTGCTAAACAATCCTTAGTTCTCAATCTCATATTTTGTTACAAATATAGCTTTAAATAGAAATACCCACTGGATGAACAAGTCAATTTCCTTTAGTTCTAGAGGAGTTGAAGAAATTTACCATTTAATAAGTGAAGGAACTACTTTGCTCAAAATCCAAGGTAAAGAAGTTCAGTTCCACATTAGTATTATTACCTGCTAACTTACTATTCAAAGGTGTTAGAGACCACATGAGATGGTGCACAAAACTATTTCCCCGCAGTATGCTATGAAAATGCTGTAAGTATGTACTTCTGACAATGTTAGTATACGATGGTGAACAAAGACAACAAAGAAAAGCTTTCTTACTATCCTTCTTAAATTCAAAAGACAAATGAATGAAATCCAAAGCAAAAACAAAACAAAACCCTCAAAAACAACAACAAAAACCTAACAAGCAGTTTTGGGGCAGCAAGTAATATGGAAAATAGCAGCAGACTTGATATATAGATTTTTAAAAAAAAGCAGAATGGCAAAGTGGTTCCAAGTATGTGATTTAAAATCAAACAGGAATTGTTTTAAATTCTGACTCTGACACCTCTGACACTTTGAGTATGTGTCCTTATTTATAAACTAGAAGCCCGGTGCATGCATTTGTGCACCAGTGGGGTCCCTCAGCCTGGCCTGTGGGATTGGGCTGAAACCGGTCCCAGATTGCAAGAGAGTGCAGGCCAGGCCGAGGGACCCCCCACCAGTACACGATTGGGCCTGGGGAGGGACTGTAGGATCGCTCCAGGATGAGTCCAGCCTGTCTTACTCAGACCCCAGCAGCAAGCTAACCATCTGCCCCCTGGTGGTCAGTGCATGTCATAGTGAGAGGCTGAGCAGCCTTAGCATTCATTAGCATATTTCACTTTGATTGGTTGAATGGCCCACTGATCGATCAGACACTTAGCATATTAGGCTTTTATTATATAGGATAGGAAAGATAATACTTAACTCTTACTATTGTAAATATGAAAAAACAGTAATTGCAGAACTTAGCACCATGCCTTGCAAATAATATGTGCTAGTAAATATCGTATTTTTCGGACCATAAGACGCACTTTTTCACCATAAGAAGTGGGGGGAAAACGTCCCTGCGTCTTATGGTCCAAATATAGCCTACACATATACTGTAAAAAAAGTTTTTTTACTTGCCCGGCTCTGTGTGGTCTCTGGGTGCTTGCCCGGCTCTAAAATGGTTCTAAATGCTGCTGTTTACTTTACAGGGTTGATTACATGTGTTTATGACTGTGATGTTGGGTTTTAATGCACATAAAATATTTTAGGACACTATTTATTTCAGAATCTTTTTTTCTTCATTTCCCTTCTCTAAAAACTGGTGCGTCTTATGGTCCGGTGCGTCTTATGGTCCGAAAAATACGGTAGTAGTTATTTTTATTTTTAATTAAGATTAGTCCCACATTGGCCAGGTGGCTCAGCTGGTTAGGGCATCATCTGGGTATGTTTTGGGTTAGATCCCCAGTTGGAGCTTGTGTGGGAGGCAACTGATGTTTCTCACATCAATGTTTCTCTCTCTCTCTCTCTTTCTCTCTCTCCCTTCCTCCCTCCCTCCCTCATCAATAAAAAATACCCTTGAGTGAGGATTTTTAAAAAAAGATTCGTTCCTTTCTTTTCTAACCAATAATATTTTATTTTTAGATTCAGCACAGTAGAGAAGTTAAAAACATGTTTTGAGAATACAAGAAAGACCTATGCAGCTTTCTGCATTATACTTTTTTTCATTTGTAAAATAGATACATTTGTGATAAATGTTGAGACTATTAAATGAGGTAATGCACAAAGTGTTCAACACATTCCCCAACAATAGTGAGCACTTGACAAATGGCTAAAATCATAACTCATGGGGTTTGCCTCTAGCTCTTGTACTGATCACTGTGCAACTTTGAGCAAGTCACCTAGCTCTTCTTTCCTTTTCTTTAAAACGAATATTTCAAAGTGGAAGGGAGAGAGGGAGAGAGGGAGAAGAGAGAGGAGAGAGAGAAGAGAGAGAAGAGAGAGGAGAGAGAAAGATCGATGAGAGAGAATCAGCAGCCTCCTGCACACCCCCTACTGCGAATGGAGCCCACAACCTGGGCATTTGCCCTAACTGGGAATCAAATCATGACCTCCTACTTCATAGGTCAACATTCAACTACTAAGCCACATTGGCTGGGCCAACCTTTCTGAATTTAATTTAAAAAAAAAGGGGGGGCGGTTATAGCAACACCTGTCCTGTTTATCTAGGGTTGCTGAGACAATAAAAGAACGAAGTAAGCACTTTGAAAACTATAAAGCCAATTAACAATGGATGGTGGTGTTACAGTTCTTGTGGAAGTTTTAGAGGTTAAGCACCATAAAAATAGGAATTTAAAAATCTAAAGGAAGCTGTGCTTGACTTTTGTTAGTTTTGCAGACAATACACAAGTGATGAACATTATAGAAGCAACATTTTTCTCGGTTGAGATTACTTTATTATGGTACTAAGGACCAGAAAAGTTACTAAATAAGAATATTTTGAGTACTCAGGAATAAGATATTAAGACTTGAATTTATGTACATTATAGTGTATGGTGAGTGTATTAAATGCCTTATTTGACCTCAGGAATTCACTTCTAACAGGAATGATATTATGTTTTTAGATTTAAAATTTGTAAAACATTTTAAAGATGAAAAACTATATAAAGTGGTTCCCAACATGGGGCACATGCCCCACGGGGGAGGGGAAGGGCAATTTGATTTTTAAGGGGGCAATTTAAGAATGAGTTAACAGTGAATTTTTTGCATTTCTTATGGTTCTAGGGGCCTCATATACAGTTTATAAACATATATTGTGACATATTTATGCACTTCAGTTCTCTGTTATGTTTTGAAACTTTATTTGCTGTTTTTTCATATCACTGTCGTTTCATTCTTCTATTTTTCTCTTTTATGGATACCATGCTCTTTGGAAGCTTGTTTAGACCAAGTTAATGGCCGTTAAGGTTTCCTCTATGTGAATAGGAGTTCACTTTTTGAATAATAAGAATTATATGTCACAGGGGGAGGGCATTAGGATTTTAGAGATGCTTAGATGGATATGGCCAAAAAAAGGTTGGGAACCACTGTTATAAATGCTTAGCATTTATTGCTACAAATGCCTAACAAGGTTAAGTTCCTCTTCAAAATGCAGCGACTTTTTGATGAGCTAGTTGTTAAAATAACTTGGCATGCCAAAAAGAGAGTTTCTGTATCACACCAGTGATTTCATGGATATAGCAATCATTAGAACTTACTAATTATAACCATTAATCATTCTTCTAGGTTATTATTGTCTCTCAAAATTGAGGCACTGAGAAGTGAAATAACTAGTTTGATTCTACGCTTCAAGCTGGAATAGAGTAAAGCCCAAGCTTCCTGAGCAGCACTAGTGCTGTAGAGTTGCCATCCAATATGGTAACCAGTACTGAGTGTGGCTATTTAACTTTTGACACATGGCTAGTATGACTGAGGAACTAATTTTTAAATTTTATATAATTTTAAATAATTTAAAATTTAAAACTGATACCGAGTTTAGTAGTTATACAAACTTTAAGAACATTTAGATCAAACTAAATAGCCCCAAAGTACCTATTAAACTAATTTAATGTAAATTTTATGAAATCTAAATATGAAGTATTTCCAATGAAAACTTAAAATCTTATCTGATAAGTGTTTTAAGATGTAGTAGTGTCCAGCAAGTGTGGCTCAGTGGTTGAGGGTCAACTTATGAACCAGGTCGCGGTTCGATTCCTGTCAGGGCACATGGCCCGGGTTGTGGGCTCCATCCTCAGTCTGGGGCATGCAAGAGGGAGCCGACTGATGATTCTCTCTCATCATTGATGTTTCTATCTCTCTCCTCCCTTCCTCTCTAAAATCAATAGAAATATATATATTTTAAAAAGATAGCAATTTTAAAGTTAAGTAGTTTGCATTATATATTTTTTAAAAATATATTTTATTGGTTTTACACAGAGAGGAATTGAGAGGGACAGAGAATTAGAAACGTCGATGAGAGAGAAACACCGACCAGCTGCCTCTTGCATACCCCAAACTGGGGATGTGCCCGCAACCAAGGTACATGCCCTTGACCGGAATCAAAACCGGGACCTTTCAGTCCACAGGTCGACACTCTATCCACTGAGCCAAACTGGTCCCGGCTGCATTATATTTCTATTAGATAACACTGCTATACAGATTTAAAGATATGCAATAAATTATATATGGACCTATTCCCTCTTGTATCCTTTCAATTCAATTATAGGAAGTTGAAGAATACTTGAATGTTAAAAATTCAGTTCTGTAGTTATAGAATCAGGAACAGTTACATAGGTCTTTCTTTGATATGTAGAGACTTGGCCTTCAGGAAGCATAATCTCAGAGACGTGTTGATAAATGTTTAACAACTAGAACTAGATCATCAAAAACCAAAACAAAATATTATAAATAGGGGCATGGCTACATGGTACAGACTGACAACTGTCGAAGGAATGGGGGAGAGGAGGACTGGCTGAAAAAAGGTGAAGGAATCAGCCAAAGGACATAACCCATACTCACAGACAGCAGTGTGATGAAGGCCTGAGGGAAGGGGGAGGTGTATCCAAAAAATATTACTAAGAGTGATGTCAAAGAGTTACTACCTATGTTTTCTTATAGAAGTTTGAGGTCTTACACTTAAGTCTTTAATCCATTTTGAATTAATTCTTGTATATCATATAAAAGAATTATGATTCTTTCTTTTGCACATATCTGTCCAATTTTCCCAATACCTCCAACTCTCTTCTTCTTTCTCAAGATTGCTTAGCTATTTGTGTGGTCTTTTGTGATTTCAGATAAATTTTAGGATTATTTTTTTCTAGCTCTATAAAAAATGCCAATATTTTAAAAAATATATGTTTTATTGATTTTTCACAGAGAGGAAGGGAGAGGAATAGTTAGAAACATTGATGAGAGAGAATCATCAACCAGCTGCCTCTTGCACACCCCTACTGGGGATGTGCCCGCAACCAATGTACATGCCCTTGACCGGAATCAAACCTGGGACCTTTTAGTCTGCAGACTGACGCTCTATCCACTGAGCCAAACTGGTTTTGGCAAAATGCCAATATTTTTAAAGGGATTGCAATGAATCTGTGGATTGCTTTGGGTAAAATGGACATTGTAATGATGTTAGTTCTTTCTATTCATGAGCATAGTGTAATCTTGCATTTATTTGTATCTTCTTCCAATTACTTTTTTCAATGTCTTACAGTTTTTCAAGTATAGGTCTTTTACCTCCTTGGTACAATTTATTCTTTGAAATTTTATTCTTTTTGATGCAATTATAAGTGGAATTGCTTTTTTAATTTCTCTTTCGATAGTTTGTTACTGGTATATAAAAGTATAACCATATTTCTGAATATTAATTTTGTATCATGCTACTTTACTGAATTTACTTTATAGTTCTAATAGTTATTTGGTGGATTCTTTAGGATTGTCTCTATATAGTATCATGTCATCTTCAAATAATGAGTTTTACTCCTTCCTAATTTGGATGACTTTGTTTTTGTCTGATTGATGATGACAGTGATCGTCCATGTGTTTCTGATTTTTAAAGAAAAAGCTTCCAGCCTTTCACAGTTGACTATGATGTTAGCTGTGGGCTTGTCATACGTGGCCTTTATTATGTTGAGGCATTTTCCTCTATCCTCACTCTGCTGAGAGTTGTTGTTTTTTAATCATAAATGGATATAGATCTTTGTCAACTGCTTTTTCCATATCTGTTAATTATATTGTTTGTGGTGTACCATGTTAATTGATTTACTGATATTGAACCAACTTTGTATCTCAGGAATAAATCCCACTTCATCATGATGTACGATCTATTAATGTATTGCTGTATTTGGTTTACTAATATTTTGTTGAAGATTTTCACATCTATTTTACAGTGGGCTGTAGTTTTTTGTAGTGTCTTTGGTTTTGGTTTCAGGGTGATGCTGACATCATAACGTGAGCTTGGAGCCTTCCTTCATCTTTATGTTTTGGAATAGTTTGAGACAAATGGGTATTAATTTTTCCTTAATATTTGGTAAAATTCACCTAGGAAGATGCCTAGTCCAAGGCTTTTGTTTGTTGGGAGATTTTGCTTACTGATTGTTTTATTAGTAGTTACCAGTCCATTCAGATTTTCTGTTTCTTCTTGATTCAGCCATGGAAGATTGCATGTTTCTAGGGATGTTTTCCAATCTGTTGACATAATTGTTCATAATATTTCCGCAAAAACTTCTGTATTTCTGTGGTATTGGCTGTCATTTCTTTTTTTTATTTTCACTTTATTACAGATATCTCTCTCTACTTCCCACTCTGCCCCCCTCCACCTGGCTCCCATTCTCCCCTCCCTCTGGCCACCACCACACTGTTGTCTTTGTCCAAGGGCTATGTATACATGTTCTTTGGCTAATCTCTTCTCCTTCTTTCATCCAGTCTGACCACCCCCCTCTACTCTGACACCTGTCAGTCTGTTCCCTGTATCCTTGCCTCAGGAACTGTTTTATTTTGTTAGATTCCACATATAAGTGATATCATATGACATTTATTTTTCTCTGACTGGCTTTCATTTCTGTTTTTATTAATTTGGGCCTTCTCTTTTTTTTTTGATGAGACTGGCTAAAAGCTTATCAATTTTGTTTATCTTTTCCGAGAACCAAGTTTTTGTTCCACTGATGTTTTCTATTGATTTTTTAAAAATACTCTTTCATTTCTTTCAGCTCTGGTTTTATTATATCCTTCTACTCACTTTGGGCTTGTTTCTTGTTCTAGTTCCTTTTGGTGTTAGATTGAGATTTTTCTTGCTTCTTGAAACAGGCCTATATTGTTACAATTTTCTCTCTTAGTACTGCTTTGGCTTTGTCCCTTCAATTTTGGGGTTCTTGTGTTTTCATTTGTCTCAAGGTAACTTTTTATTTCTTCCTTGATCTTGGTATTAACCCATTCATTAGTAGCATGTTATTTAGCCTCTGTGTTTGTGTATTTTTCAATTTTCTTCTTGTAACTGATTTCTATTTTCATATCATCGTGATCAAAGAAAAATGCGTGATATAATTTCAATCTTAAGTTTACTGAGACTTGTTTTATGATGTAACCTGTGGACTATATTGGAAAATGTTCCATATAAGCTTGAAAAGAATGTATATTCTGCTTTCGGGTGAAATGTCCCAAAATATAAACTTTTTTTTTTTTTATTGACTCTATTGGTGTGACACTGGTCAACAAAATTATACAGGTTTCAGGTGCACAATTCTACAACACATCCTCTTACACTGTATTGTGTGTTCACCACAAGTCAAGTCTCCATCTATCACCGTCTATCACCTGCTTACACCTCTCCTCAAGCACTCCCTGCACTGGTGTCTGTGTCTATGAGCTTTTTTCCACACAATCCTTCCACTCCACTTCCTCCCCCGCCCGTGACAACTGTTGACCTGCTATCTATGAGTATGTCTCTATCTTGCTTGTTAGTTTATTTTGTTCATTAGTTATTATTGGGTCGGCAACTAAGTAATTGCGGATTTTTTAAAGAAAATCAAAGACAATTTTTTCATGGAACTAAATAACTTTATTCTGTAATGTATTGCCCATTTTGATCAATGACCTTTTGCCATCTTTCAGGCAGCATCATAATCCCACGTTCAAAAAACTTCTGGTTTTCATTAGCAAAAAACTGAATCAGGTACGATTTGACATCATCATCATTATTGAAATTTTTACCATTCAAGGAGTTTTGTAAAGATCGAAACAAAAAGTAATCAGATGGTGCAAGGTCAGGACTATATGGTGGATGTGGCAAAACATCCCAACCATAAAGCTCCATTAATTTTTGCCGAGTGACCAAAGATATGTGTGGCCTTGCATTGTCATGATAGAATACAACACCTTTTCGATTTGTCAATTCGGGCCGCTTTTCTTCAACTGCATTGTTTAATTTCGTTAGTTGTTCAATGTAGACATCAGAATTGATCGTTCAGTTGGGTGGTAAGAGTTCAAAGTAGACAATTCCTTTGTAATCCCACCAAACTGATAACAAAACCTTCTTTTGATGAATATCAGCTTTTGATGTTGTTTGAGTTGGTTCACCTGGCCTGCTCCACGATCTTTTCCGCTTGATATTGTTGTAAACAACCCATTTTTCATCGCCAGTTATCAGTCGTTTTAAAAATGGATCATTTTCATTACGTTTCTTTAGCAAATTGCAGCTGCTAATGCGTTGCGTTAACTGTGATTCTTTCAGTTCGTGAGGAACCCATGTATCGAGTTTTTGAACATAGCTAAGTTGTTTTAAGTGATTTTCAATGCATGTATGTGATACATGAAGCTTCTCTGCAATCTCACGTGTTGTACTGTGACAGTCTGAATTGATTATTGCTTTGATTAGGGCGTCATCAACTTCAACTGGACGACCAGAGCGTTTTTCATCTTTGAGTGAAAAATCACCAGAACGAAATTTGGCAAACCAATTTTGACACTGCCGTTCTTTTAAGGCTTCGTCACCATAAACAGCACATAACTTTTTATGAGCTTGCGATGCGTTTTCCCTTTGCGGAAATAAAAAAGCAAAATATCAATATGACGAAAATGTTCCTTTTGATTTTCCATTTTTCAACGAACGCCAAACGAAAACTACAAAACAGATCAAAAACTTTTTTTTACTGATTAACAGCTGAATAGCCAACTATCAAATAACAAAATGTGTTTTACATTTGTACTACGTCTGCA
Organism: Pipistrellus hanaki; assembly: GCF_964339955.1. NCBI lineage: Eukaryota > Metazoa > Chordata > Mammalia > Chiroptera > Vespertilionidae > Pipistrellus > Pipistrellus hanaki. Next base: position 32,577,448 of record NC_140514.1, read on the forward strand.
AACTAAAAATTCAACTGAAGCCATATATGTGTGAAACCCGCAATTACTTAGCTGCCGACCCAATACATGAGGCAAATTGTATAGTACTTATCAAAAGAGCATACTACTGTCAATCTCTTGTACGAGGTGCCCTGTGAGGCTCTGGTACAACCTCCCTTTCCACCGGAGCAGGGTGCTCTGGGGACGTCCCTTTTGTGGCTGTGTGTGCCCTTCTGTTGAGGTTGAGTTCTGACTGCTGTTAGCATGTTAGTGATGGGAATGATCCTGAGGCTGATGGCTGTGAGGATTGGCCATGACTATGCAGCACACAAGTTACTGTGTGTAAATTGACCCCATAGACTAGAACTGTGGTCAGCAAACTGCGGCTCGCAAGCCACACATGGCTCTTTGGCCCCTTGAGTTTGGCTCTTCCACAAAATACCACAGTCTGGGCGAGACTATTTTGAAGAAATGGTGTTAGAAGAAGTTTAAGTAAAAAATTTGGCTCTCAAAAGAAATTTCAATCATCGTACTGTTGATATTTGGCTCTGTTGACTAATGAGTTTGCCGACCACTGGACTAGGAGATGCTTTCATGGACTAGGAGATGCTTTCATAGGGCTCTGCCAGCTGAGTCTGCCCTTTGGGTGTGTTGTTTTCAGAACTGATTGGGTTGTAATCTGGTGTAGTCTAAAGCCAGCCACCAGATGTATTAGTATTGGAGACTCTTGACAGGGGCTCCAGTGCACGCCAAGATTAGCCACAATTTGTGTCAGCTCAGGCCACCTCGTGGGATATAAAGTAATCTGCCATTGGCTAACACTTGTACTGGGCTTGGAGGCCACTGAGAGGATGTGCTGCAAACTGAGGCCAGATGCCACCAGTTCCATGCTTGGTCACACTACCATAGTGTGACCGAGGTAGAGGACTCTTTAGCCAGGTTTGTGGCTAATTAGCTGAAGCCATGTTCTAGGCCAATACTGGCCACAAGTTGTCCAGACTTGGGACCGTCTGATAGGAGTTACAGTGCAAGCTGAGATGGTCGTTGCTTGTGCCAGGCTTGGAGATGCTTAGCAAGTGGCTCAGGGCATGCTGAAACCAGCAGCTGCTTGTTTGGGGTTTGTGAGGCCCTGAGAGATTCTAGGGGTGTCTGTAGCACAAGCCAAGGCAGGTTGCTTATGTGAAAACTGCTAAAATTGGCTTGGGTGGTATCTCAGAGAATCACCAGGGCAGGCAGAGAATGTTAGGTTAACTCTGAACTCAGATTTGGTGCTCACCTGAGGCTGTCAACTGGAAAGAGGACTTAACAAAGGAGTAAAGGTGCCTCCCAGAGCTTTTGTCCTGGAATGCTGTCCCAAATCCGGCCCTCACCCTGGTTCCACCCATAAGTCTCTGGTGCTCTTTGCGCTGCAGTGCCCACACTGGAGCCCAGGATGAGTGAGCCTGTGTTCGGCCTCTCAAGAAGAATGCCTAGAACTTAAGCAGCCCTTGGTTTCAGCCCTCTGCAATCCCCACTGATTTTCATAACCAGATTGTGACTGCTCTCCTCAGCACTGGGGTCCCTTATTTCACAGGAGGGGCTGCCAGCAGAGATTCCCTCTGAATTATTAATCACCATACCAGTGAGGTGGGCCCTGCCTGGTTCACATCTCCACCCCTACTACAAATCTGTCAAAACTTTTTATACCCTTAGTTACAGGACTTCTGCTCAGCTAGTTTTCAGGTGGCTCTCAATAATGGTTGTTCTATAACATAGTTGTAATTTTGATGTGGCTTATGAAGAGGTGAACAGAGTGTTTACCTACTCTGCCATCTTGACCAAAAGTTACCTTAGTATTCTTAAAGTTTGTAGCATATTACTGTACAAATTGATTTGTCCACTACATTTTATGATTATTAATAGAATATATTTTTAGTGCACTACACACTAGCCAAGTTAACACATATTCTATGTATTCTTCATGGTTTTATTAGTTACTCTTAATGAAGGTTTTTACTTGAAAATTACTATATTATTTACCTGTAGAAAATCTAATTGCCAGTGATTTTGTCCTGGATCAGCCCAATTTACTGGCCCATCTGATATGTAAAGCAGAGGAGGTTTGAGGCATTGACTCCTTTCTGGAAAGGAGGTTTAAAGCCCAAGTAATTTAATGTTTATACCTTCCCCCAGGAAAAGACTTATCTTCTGTTAGCAACTGACAATTTTTCATAGGGTGAGTTCTGAAAAGATGACACCTTATTTCATAATATAGTGATCTAGTATTTCAGAATTGTTAAATACTTAAACAATGGTAAAGTTTGATCTGAAAGTAAGTACCTAATTTAGAGAAACTTAAGGTTATTAAAAACTGGTATTATTTAATATGTCACATTCTATGATTGACAACATTATGTCACCACAAAGAAAGGAACAAAGGTTGAGTAATCTCGCATTCTTAGGAAATTACTGAACTATAAATCTCTTTTAAGTTATACAAGTAATGTAGTCTTGTGTAGATCTGTGTAGCTAAGCAAAACAGTTAGTCTTTGATGTACTTAAACTTACGAAAGGTTTAGGATTATGTCTTTAGGCAAAGATGCCTAGAGGAAGGAAGGTATAGATCAAAACTGACATCATGACACAATAAATAGAAGATTGGAATGAATATATCTTCTAAGTCAAACAAGTAATGTCTCTCAAGCACAGTGTAAAGTGAACAGTTAATCACAATTTTAATTGGAGAATTCAAAACTTGTTTTGTATCTTAATTTTAGATAAGATACAAAAAAAAGCTCCCCATTACGCTGCCACCAGTATATGCATACTAGAGAATTTATATTAATGAGATATTTAAATATTAAATATAAGAACAAATCTTTACCTTTGTCCATGTATTATCTACTGAATAATATTTTCCCAATCATATCATGATTTTACACTGAAACAAAAGAGGCATTTAGGAAGAAGATAACTTACTAAAAATCATTTTTTGAGTGATTTTTTTTGACGCTGGGTTACAAAAATCAAGATAAATGATTCAAATTTTGTTAAATATATGCATAATAAAAATCAGAAATAGGATGATAATTAGTATGTTTTTAATATTATGTAGTTTTCCATTAAGCACAAATAACCTTTTATATCAGAATTTAAAAGATGTTAATTTATAGTTATAGCCTTTTATAGAATAGTATCTGCAAGCATCTATAAATATAAAAGCCTAAGTGACCATTTGACCAGTAGCTATGACACACACTGACCACCAGGGGGCAGTTGCTCAATGCATAGGCATGGAAACATGGAAGTGGGAAGAGATTAACCCAAGTTCGTGTATGCATACCAGAGGTCCAGTGTATGAAAATTAGTGCATTTCGTAAGGGAGTGGGGTCCCTCAGCCCAACCTGCACCCTCTCGCAGTCCGGGAGCCCTCAGGGGATGCTCGACTGATGGCTTACAGTCTGGCCTCCCTCTGAGGGGGGCAACCAGCAGGCCAACCCTGTCCCCCATCGCCCTGACACCAGTTGCCTCCCTTTGCAGGAGACAAGACCCCGCCAACTAGTCGTTCTGCCAGTCAGTCGATTTGCATTTATTATATAGGACTAGAGGCCCAGTGCACAGATTGGTGCACTGGTGGGGTCCCTCAGTCTGGCCTGAGGGGATCAGGCCAAATCTGTGTACCAGGCCTCCAACATCCCCGGAGGGATCCCGAATTGCAAGAGGGTGCAAGGCCAGGCTGAGGGACCCCAATGGTGCATGAATCCATGTACTGGGCCTCTAGTATGTGGTAAGTGTATTTGGAACTACAGTGCATTTGGAAGTGTTTCCTACCGTAACATGTGAATGTGTAGACAGTCACAGTAAGTGCAGCCGGGAATTATCTTTGAAGGTGGTTTTAAAAATATTTCTATAGAGGAAGGTGGCTTGGTTTTCTTCTTCTAAATACTATTCTTCAAATCTCATTGTAACAGATGAAGTGCTGGCTAACCGCCTCTACCACTCCTTCTCCCCCTCGGAGTTGCTATAGCCTTTACAGTAACAGACATTTTGCTGGCTTTGGGGACACCTCATTAAAGATTTTCCCAGACTTTCATTACAGTTAGTGGTACACTTATGAGCAGGTTTTGTCCAATTAGCAGAAGTGATGTGTAACTCCTGTGTTGTACCTTGACCAAGAAAAGAGATTGCCTTCCTTTTTTCTCCTCCTCCTTAGAGGTAGGGATGCAAATTTTCAAACATGCAGGTGAAGGCTATACCCTACAGATGACAAAGCAACACGATAGAAGGAGCCTGGTCATCTGACGCCAGGATACCTTACCAGTTTTGGAACATCTTCCAGGATTATATGTAAAAGGAAGAAAATTCTTTCAAGTCACCATGGTCTCCAAGTCCATTCTCTCTCACACCTAACACACATGTTGGCATTATCGCACCACTGGGGATGCAACAGTGAAGCTCATTTAACCCTGGTTACTCTGACTGACATTTAACCCTGGTTACTCTGACTGACATTTAACCCTGGTTACTCTGACTGACATTTAACCCTGGTTACTCTGACTGACATACTGCTCGAGGTCCTAGCCAGAGCAATTAGGCAAGAAAACAAAATACAAGGCATCCAAATCAGAAAGGAAGAAGTAAAACCTGTCTCCTTTAGCAGGTGAGACTAAAGTTGGAAGATACAAAATCAATATATTATTATTTTTCTATTACACTAGTAATGGATTAGCAGAGAAGTTATCAATAATAATGCAATTCCATAAAAATAATCTCAAAACATATTCAACTAAGGAGGTGAAAATATCTGTACACTGAAAATGACAACCCTTTGATAGATGATGCAAACAAATGGAAAGATACCCATATTCATGGATTGGAAAATTAATATTGTTAAATATCCATACTACTCACACCAGTTTACAGCTTCAATAGAACCCCTATTAAAATTCCAATGGCCTTTACACGGAAATAAAATAAACAGTCCTAAAATTTGCATGGGATCCAACAGACCCTGAACTGCCAAAGCAATCTTGATAAATAAGACACAGATAGAAGTATCTTTCAAATTTTAACACGAAGCGACAGTAGTAAAAACAGCATGCTATTGGGGTTTCTGGTAGAAGTTCAAGATGGTGGCAGAGTAAGTGGAAGCTATACTCATCTCCTAGGACCAATCTGGAATTACAACTAAATTAAAGAATAATCATCCTGGATAACCAACTGAAGACCAGCTGACGAGGAGTCTTATTAACCAAAGATTTATAGGAGAAGCCATATCAAGACTGGTAAGGGCAGAGACTCAAAAAAGGCGGGGCCTGCTCCCATGGGCAGCGGCTGAGGTTGTGGATGGACATCTTACCTGTGGGAGGTTCCCCTGAGAAGTGTGGGGCCCAAATCCCTAGCCCAGAGATGTGAAGAGGCGCTCACATAGCATCCAGCTGTGAAAAGCAGTAGGGTTTCTGTCTGCCAGGGGGAGACAGAGTCTGCTGCAGACACAGGCACCCTCTTAAAGGACCAATGCACAGAATTTCATTTGCAGCCACTTACATAGGACTCAGGTGGACTCAGAGTCGCCTGAAGAGGGCCAGGACCCCTGTGCTGAGCCATTCTTCATCATCTTGGGACGTCTACATAGTGTTCCCGATGTCATTCCTAAAGCTGTGAACTGACTATGAACCATTTTATCATGGTTTAATATTGGTATGCTTAATAATACTCTTTTAAATCATCATCATTCTTGATATGGTTAGTGTTAATGACACATCTGTTCTACTTATTCTGGCATATATTTCTTATTTTTAAAAACTAAATTTATTGGGGTGACATTAATTGGGGTGACATTAGTTAATAAGGTTATATACACTAAGTGGCCAGATTATTATGATCTCTGAATGCATAATAATCTGGCCACTCAGTGTATATATATATATCTCTGTGTGTGTATTAGAGGCCCGGTGCATGAATTTGTGCATGGGGGGGAGGGGTCTAGCCAGGGGGAGGGGACTTGGGCAGTTGGCCGGCCTGCCCGAACTCTTGGTCGAGGGGACAATTTGCATATTAGTCTTTTATTTTATAGGATATACACTGAGTGGCCAGATGATTATGCGTTCAGAGATCATAATCATCTGGCCACTCAGTGTAGGTTTCCAGTGATACATGATCTTTGCATTGTGTGCCCACCATCCAAAGTCAAACACTTTCTGTTACCATAAATTTGGCCAAGATATGGAAACAATGCAGTGTCCTTTGATAGAAGATGTGGTACACATATACAATTAAATATTCTTTCGATATCTTACATAACTTGTCCTCTTGTTTGAAAGCCAAAGCTTAATTACTTTCTGCTTTTGGAAAAGTTTGAGAGACCTAAGTTTAATTAAATTCAGGTAATCTGAAAGAAAATTAGCTTTCCCCAGCATGATCTGGGCTGTAAGGAAGAGACTATAATGAAGCCAGATGCTCTTTCCTAATTCCACTGGGAGACACTCCAGTTTTCTGGAATAAAGCTAGGGTAGACCATTCACCTTTTGATAGTTGCTGTTGTTATGGAATGCTATCTTTGTTAAGGGATAGTAATCAAGGCCAAAGAGTAAGTTCTAAAAACACTGAAAACTGGGGAGTAACGAGGTTTCAGTGAAGAAGAAGTAATTGGCCAGAAATAAAGCAGAGCTGAAACGGCACACCCAGCTCTCTGGCTAGGAGTTACCAGCTGGCCACAGCAACCTGACTGAAGATGCACAAGGTATGTTTGGTGCACAATGGAGCTGCTGCATTTTTCTGGTGTCTCATGGCAATCTCTCCATATTCCTTTTTACCCCTGGTAAATTCAAATAGCTTTTACTAGTAAATGCAGAGATGAACCCCCATTATATCTGATACCCTGGTGGGAAAGGAAGGTTACCTAACTAAGGAAAATTCCCATAGAATTTGCTAAGAATTAACCTTTCTCCTGTATTTTCCCAAATGGCTAGAGGGATATGGATGGAGGATATTTGTAACCCCATCATATAACATCATTCCTATTAATGTGGTATGGTCTCATTATTTAGTTAAAAGTGACTTCGCATAACAAATATACCTATCTCACAGAAATGTAAAGATTAATTTAGTTAATATCTGTATTTTTATATGTGTCTGGCCCATAGTAAACATGTAAAAAAATATTAGCTATTATTTGGAGGCACATCAATATAGTTAGGAAGTAATGAGATATAGTAATAGGTCAATTAAAGTTATATAGTATTGTATTAAAAGTATGTAATATTATATTAATACTATTTCTTATTGATTAGGAACAGAGATTTTGAAAGTGGTTTATGCATCAATCTGGAAGCCCTTCAGGGTTAGGGTAGATTGGAATCATCTTTCTGGTAAGCAATTGTCAGCTTTGGTATTAAAATTTATAGCTACCCTGGTGGTAATGGCTTTGAGCCCTCCAGTACCACCTGGAAGGCTGGGATAGGTGGTGGTGGTATTAGACAGAAGCTGAAAAATGCTCCCTTTTTCTGCAACAGCATTCCAAAAAACATACACAAAATGAGCTATCAATGGAGAGGAACTTTGCAGAAGTTCCACAAAGAAATGAAATCTATTACAGTTTTGAGGGTGCTTTGCCTAATCTGGGAATAGGAAATACAAGAAGAATACGAATGGGATGTCTAGAGATCAGGACTTCTAGATTTAGTCCCATTAGATAAACGGAATTTAGAAAAAGGTCACTGCCAAAACCGGTTTGGCTCAGTGGTAGAGCGTCGGTCTGCGGACTGAAAGGTCCCGGGTTCGATTCCGGTCAAGGGCATGTACCTTAGTTGCGGGCACATCCCCAGAAGGGGGTGTGCAAGAGGCAGCTGGTCGATGTTTCTCTCTCATCGACGTTTCTAGCTCTCTATCCCTCTCTCCTCCTCTCTGTAAAAAATCAATAAAATATATTAAAAAAGAAAAAGAAAAAGGAAGGTCACGTTGATATTATAATAGTTTTTAAAAACTATCATTTTTCTATATGATGAAGTTTTGAATGGTCCTTTAGATTCAAGTTAGGCTTTTTTATTTGTTCTCTTTGGAAGACTACATTGTAAAATGACTCTAGGAATTTCTAAACAAAAACAGGTCACCCATCAAATGTAAAATCCCATATGAAGAACTTTGATAGAGGGAAGAATTCTTTTGAGATATGTCATGTCTATGTGTATAAATAAAGGATTATATAAATTCCTGTTTTGGGCCAGGAATAGCTGATGACAAACTCTTTTTCTCTCAAAACCATATGAAGAGAACAAAATCCTTTTTGCTAAGTGGTGATTATTCACTGATCATGTTTTATATTAACACAATCCCAACTTACATATTTATATTGTACTACTTAGCCAGGCTTAATTCTTTTGTGTTTTTTTTTTTTTTTTAAAGACACTATCTTTACAAAGAAAGTAATTCAAATTAACCAACCATGACCTACAAACATAAACAGAAATGATACTGAATAAGTATTGATTAAAATAAAAAGCACTTAAAAAAACCCCAGCATGAATTCTTACCTACTCCAGAGGTTATTGATTCTGCATCAATGTCTCGAGCTCTTTTTCTTGCCACTTCAGCTAGTGCCAATTCACCCTTATCTAGTGCAAGGTAATGGATGTCCTTTGGAAAGAAAGCAAAAGAAAAGATTAGTTCAAAACGAATGTTGGTTAAGTTACAAAGGAGATTTTGAAAGGAAGAATTTATTGTTCAGATTACAAAGCAGACATGGCGTATAAGTGTTTTGTTTTTTTGCATTTTAATTATATTGAAATGGAGATTATTGCTGTAACTAATGACAATTATTTATACAAATCATTTTAAATCTTTAAATCAAATGTTTGACATACTCAGTTTTCTCAGGGAATAAAAATCTTAATTACTGTTTTCCCTGTAAGAAGATTTTAATGAAGAAAAACCTCAGCTTCTTCAAGATTCAGTTGTTTGGAATACTAGTACCAAATTTGTCTCTGATATTTATGTGCCTAACACGTATTACTTTAAGATTATTAATACTACTATTTGAATTCATTCAGTCAACCAATCATTGCCTCCTAAACTGCCAGTGGTTTTTGAGTACACAGCTCAATTACAATACCGATTTCAAAAAGCCCTGAGCACAGTGGGGAGGCCACTGTGAGTAACAGTTAATGAATTAAAGTGCTATGGAGTGAAAGAGAAGGAACTGATCCTTGATCTGAGTCTTGAAGGATAAATAAAAGTTATACTAGGCAATGGCAGGTCTCTCAATATGAGAAGAGTACTGGATGGACTTAGAACATTTCCAGAATGATTATTGGAATAATAATTTTACTGCAATCAAAAGGGAAAAAGAATGAGCAGTCAGTTTATCATGAAATATAAATAACCTGTAATCATGAAAAAATATAATTTCAAATTAAAATTTTAAATATATTTACTATTTGCAAAGTCTGTGGGGAGATAGGCACTTTACATTTACTGGGAATGTAAGAATTTACTATGTGGACCAGTTAAGAATGTGGGTTTTGTAACCAAAGAAAACACATAATCTCTAGCTACACATTTTCCCCATCTTTCAGGTATAATAATTTGTGGATACCATCCCAATAGAACTTTTCTTGTTTTGAGGCAAACCATTCAGAGACCCAATTTTCCACTTCTTCATACATTTTGAAGTGCTGCTCAGCAAGTGCGTGTGCCATTGATCGGAACAAGTGGTAATCTGCAGGAGCAAGATCTGGTGAATACTTTGGGTGAGTTAATACTTCCCAGGCAAGATCTTTTAACGTGTCTTTAACTGGTTTTGAACTGTGTGATGATATGTCATCACGAAGCAAAATTACTTTGCCGTGTCTTTTGGCATATTCTGGTCATTTTATGATCAAAGTGTGGTTCAAATTGATTATTTGTTGTTGGTAGTGATCAGTATTAACTTTTTCACCTGGTTTTAGCAGCTCATAATACTCCACACCTTCCTGATCCCATCAAATGCAGAGCATTTTCTTCCAGAAGCGATTTGGCCTTGCAGTAGATGTTGATGGTTGACCTGGATCAACCCATGATTTTGTGTGTTTGGGATTCTCAAAATAAATCCGCTTTTCATTGCCAGTCACAGTTCGATGCAAAAAAATACTTTCTTTTGTGCATTGAAGCAACATTTTACTGATGACTTTTTGGTTTTCCATTTGTCTTTTGTTCAGTTGATATGGCACCCATTTTCCTTCCTCTAAAATCTTTCCCATTGCTCGTAAATGATCAGAAATTGTTTGCTGAGCAATGTTTAATCTTTTTGCAAGTTGTTTTTGAGTTTGACATGCATCTTCATCAAATAATGCTTACAATTGTTGGTCTTTAAACTTTTTCAGTTGACCTGGTTCTTTTGTCTTTCACATTGAACTCATCACTTTTAAAGCATTTAAATCAGCTTTCACAAGTATTTTGAGATGGAGCATGTTCATCATAAGCTTCCCGAAGTATTCCATAATTTTTCTTCAAAATAAAATAATTAAACTTCTTGCAAATGCTTTTAAGCATAAAAATATCTATGATGTTAACACCTTCAGCAAATTTGACATATGAAGTTTTGAAGCTCGCTCTTAATACAACAAAATAGCATACATATCAAATCGCATATATATCAACATATGTGTAACTCCATCTATTGAAAAAAATCCACATTAACTGGTACATCTAGTATATAGTAGGGGTTGATAAACTATGGCGTAAGAACTAAAGTTGTTCCAGTGAGAACTAACATTGTCTGACTTAAAAGTAATGTCAGGCTATTATACATTTCCTGCACTGTCAAAGGTTAAAAAAAAAAGTGAGATATCCATTTCTACACAAATTCCCAGTAATATATTTTCCAATTTTAATTCACAGCAGAGTTTCTCAACCTTGATACAAGTGCAAAGAAATTTCCATATTCCAAAGTCTATTTAACAGTGTAATTGAAGAACTTTAATGGGAAGTGATTAATTTGCAATGTAATTATATGCTAAAAGGCAGACTAGTCTTTTAGCTAATAGAATTCCAAAAATGACCTCTCATAGATTGATATCAACATATAGCAATACCTATCTTTGAGGAAATAAATCTGTAAAGGTGAAATATGTAAAATCTCATCACAGATCAGCATTAATAAACATTTGCAACAGACTTTGATAACAAAGAACACAGATTTTCAACCCTAATTGAAATGTTATCTCCACCAAATTCAATTATTCACATTCATAGGCCTGTCTTACAAAAATTATACTCAATTATTTTAATTTTATCAGGAAAGATTTATGGAAATTTATTTCTTGGTATATATGCATATACTAGCATATACTATATAATAAATTTCAATTTTTCCTCTTGTGCCATAGCCTGCAACATTTGCTATCTGGCCCTTTACAGAAAAAGATTGCTGATTCCACATTTTAACAACATATCAGAATTTAAAATTTGCCTACATATTTTGGGAAATCTTCCTAAGAAAATTATATGACATTATATGTCCAAAATTGGTGATGAGAGCATAACTTATATAACAATGAAAAATTGGAAACAATGTAAATATACTCCAAGTATCATGATACTTTCATAATAGGTCCCTATATTCAATGAAAAAAATTAATGATTTAAATATGCCATTGTATTCAATTTGCTAGTACTGTATTTAAGACTTTCGCATCTATTTCATAATTAAGAAAAGTCTATGCCTTTTTTTATTTTTTTCACTGCTAATAATCCCTTAGCTGTTATCAATCATTGCCGAGTGACATAAATAAACACCTGATTAAAACAGACATATCTGTTTATGTCTGGAAAGATTATACACAATGAAGATATCAATTCTGAGCCCAATTAATCTGTAAAAATCAGTGGAACGTCAATCAAAATCCCTTCAAGGTAGTTATGGGACTTACTTCAAATTTAAAAACAAAGTCAAGATTATCTAAAATTTATTCTGGTTAACATTAAGACTATATAACACTGGTAGGCAGACATATAAACCAAAGAAAAAGAAATATACCCATATAAAAATGCTTTTTTATTTTGTGAGTGATGTAAGTGTTGGTTCTAAAACCTGTGGAACACAAATTACTTCTGGAACATTTCTCTCTTTCACTCTGGCTTCTTTCTCAATTCTATGATTACTCCTCTTTTTATTTTTTAATTGTTATAAAGAATTGGATCATTAATTTGAAGAAGGTAACCTTAACACTTCTGAAGTTATTATATCTATTCCATGAAGGTTTTCATTTCTTAATCTTTCCATTTGGAACATATTATAGTACAGTCTATTTACTTGGTTATACTTGTAGGCCTCTTAACTATTCATAAACAGGCATATCTCAGAGATATTGAGGGTCTAGTTCCAGACCACCACAATGAAGTAAATATTGCAATAAAGCCAGTCACACAACATTTGGTTTCTCAGTGCACATAAAAGTTATGTTCCAGTAAGTGTACACATTTTAGTTAATGTATTAGTTAAAAAACACTTTGTTGCTAAGAAATGCTGAGCATAATCTGAGTCTTCATGAATTGTAATCTTTTTGCTGGTGGAGGGAGGGTCTTGATGTTCATGGGTACCGACTGATTAGGGTGTGGTTAACTGAAGGCTGAAGTGGCTGTGGCAATTTCTGAAACAGGACAATGAAGTTTGCAGCATCCACTGACTTCCTTTCACAAGGGATTTCTCGATAACATGGGAAGCTGTTTGACAGCATTTTACCCACAGTAAAACTTTTTTCAAAACTGGAGTCAATCCTCTCAGGCCCTGATGCTACTTTACCAGCCAAGTTTAAATACTGTTCTAAACCCTTTGTTGTCATTCTCCACAGCATCTTCAGGAGTAGATTCCATCTCAGTAAGCCACTTTCTCTGCTCATCCATCAGAAGCAACTCCTCAGCCATTCAAGTTTTAGCATGAGATTGCAACAATTCAGTCACTTCTTCAAGACTCCACTTCCAATTTTATTTCCCTTGCTATTTCTATGATATCCGCACTGAAGTCTTGTACCTCTCAAAGTCGTCTGTGAGGGTTGAAATAAACTTCTTCCAAACTTCTGTTAAGGTTGGTTTTTTTGTTGTTGTTAATCCTCATCCAATGATATTTTCCCATTGATTTTTAGGGAGAGTGGAAGGGAGGGGGAGAGACAGAGAGAAATATTGACGTGAGAGAGACACATCAATTGGTTGCCTCCCATTCACACCACAACTAGGGGCAGGGATCCAGCCTGCAACACTTCAGTCCATGGGCCAATGCTATAACCACTTAGAAAACTGTCGAGGGCAAGGTTGATATTTGATAGCTGAATCAAGCATATTCTGAATGGAATCTAAAATGGCAAATCATTTCCACAGGTTTTCAAGTTACTTTGTCCAAATACATCAGAGGATTCAGCATCTATAATCTTACAAAATGTATTTTTTAAGTAATAAGATTTGAAAAATCAGATTTACTCTTTGGTCCATGGGCTGCAGAATAGATATGTTAGCAGCTTTGAAAACAGCAATAATCTTGTATATTTAAATTAGAGCTCTTGGGTAACCAGATGAATCGTCAATGAGCAGTAATATTTTGAAAGGAATCATTTTTTTCTGAGCAGTAGGTTTCAACAGTGGGCTTAAAGTATTCAGTAAGCCATACTGTAAATACATGTGCTGTCACCTAGGCATTGCTGTCCCATATATAGAGCATTGGCAGAATAGGTTCAGCATCATTCTTAAGGGCCCTATGATTTCTGGGATGGTAAATAAGCACTGGCCTCAACTTAAAGTTACCAGCTGCATTAGTCCCTAATAAGTGAGTCAGCCTCTCATTTGAAGCCAGACACTGAGTTCTGCTCTCTAACAATTAGGATATTTTGAATTAAAAACTTTAAGTAGCCAAACAGTGTGCTTAGCATGCTACTAAAACAGAGGTTTTGTTAAAAAAAAAACAACAGGGGCATAGATTATATGCATATATATTTTCTATAAATGAAGGATAAACCAAAGTGACAGCTTAAGGGAGGAGAGGAAAAATGTAAAGAAAGCAAAGACTGAAACTAGACTTAATGGTATGCACCATTTTTATTTTTTTTTTTATTTTTTTTTTATTTATTTATTTATTTTTTTAATATATTTTATTGATTTTTTTTTTTACCCCCTCCCTCCCTTCCACACATCCCCTCCCTCCCCAGAGTTTTGTGTCCATTGGTTGCACTTATATGCATGTATACAAGTCCTTCGGTTGATCTATTATCTCCCCCAGATCTTCCTCCCGTCCCCACTGTAACTTGACAGTCTACTTGTTCATATACTGTCTCTATATCTATCTTATGGTTCACCAGTTTATAATGTTCTTTATTATCCACAAATGAGTGAGGTCATGTGGTGTTTCTCTTTCATTGATTGGCTTATTTCACTCAGCATGATGTTCTCCAATTCCATCCAGGATGCTGCAAATGATGAGAAATCCTTCTTTTTTATGGCAGCATAGTATTCCATTGTGTAGATGTACCATAGTTTTTGGATCCAATCATCTGCTGACGGACACTTAGGCTGTTTCCAAATTCTGGCTATTGTAGATTGTGCTGCTATGAACATAGGGGTGCATATATCCTTTCTGATTGGTGTTTCAAGTTTCTTGGGATATATTCCTAGAAGTGGGATTACTGGGTCAAATGGGAGTTCCATTTTCAGTTTTTTGAGGAAACTCCACACTGTTCTCCACAGTGGTTGCACCAGTCTACATTCCCACCAGCAGTGCGCGAGGGTTCCTTTTTCTCCGCAACCTCGCCAACACTTGTCGTTTGTTGATTTGTTGATGTTGGCCATTCTGACAGGTGTGAGATGGTACCGCATTGTTGTTTTGATTTGCATCTCTCGGATAATTAGTGACTTTGAGCATGTTTTCATGTGCTTTTTGGCCTTCCTTCTGTCTTCTTTTGAAAATATTCTATTTAGGTCCATTGCCCATTTTTTAATTGGATCATTCATCTTCCTTTTATTTAGTTGTATAAGCTGTTTGTAGATGTTGGAGATTAAACCTTTATCAGTGGTAACATTTGCAAATATGTTCTCCCACACAGTGGGCTTTCTTGTTGTTTTGTTGATGGTTTCTTTTGCTGTAAAAAAGCTTTTTATTTTGATGTAGTCCCATTTGTTTATTTTCTCTTTAGCTTCCATTGCACTAGGGGTAGTATCAGTGAAGAAGTTTTTTTGGCATACGTCTGAGATTTTGTTGCCTGTGGATGCTTCAAGTATTTTTATGGTTTCCCGTCTGATGTTTAAGTCCTGTATCCATTTTGAGTTTATTTTTGTGTATGGTGTAAGTTGGTGATCTAGTTTCATTCTTTTGCATGTATCTGTCCAATTTTCCCAACACCATTTATTGAAGAGACTGTCTTGACTCCATTGTATATTAGTGCCTCCTTTGTCAAATATTAATTGAGCATAGTGATTTGGGTTGATATCTGGGTTCTCGATTTGATTCCATTGATCTATATGTCTGTTTTTGTGCCAGTACCAGGCTGTTTTGAGAACAGTGGCTTTGTAATACAGTTTGAAGTCTGGTATTGAGATACCTCCTACTTTACTCTTCTTTCTCAGGATTGCTGTGGCTATTCGGGGTCTTTTATTGTTCCAAATGAACTTTTGGAGAGTTCTTTCTAGGTCAGTGAAATATGCCGTTGGTATTTTAATGGGGAGTGCATTGAACTTATAGATTGCTTTAGGAAGTATGGACATTTTGATGATGTTGATTCTACCAATCCATGAACATGGTATGTTCTTCCATCTGTTTACATCTTCCTCTATTTCTTTTTTCAGTGTCGTGTAGTTTTCCGCAAATAGGTCCTTTACTTCCTTAGTTAAGTTTATTCCTAGGTATCTTAATTTTTTTGGTGCGATCGTAAATGGAATTGCTTTTTTAGTCTCTGTTTCTATAAACTCACTGTTGGTGTATAGAAATGCCATAGATTTCTTGGTGTTAATTTTGTATCCTGCTACATTGCCAAATTCATTTATTAAGCCAATTAGTTTTTTAATGGAGTCTTTTGGGTTTTTTATATACAATATCATGTCGTCTGCAAATAAGGATAACTTTACTTCTTCTTTTCCAATTTGGATGCCTTTTATTTCCTCCTCTTGTCTAATTGCAATGGCTAGTACTTCCAGTACTATGTCAAAGAGGAGTGGCGATAGTGGGCATCCCTGTCTTGTTCCTGTTCTTAGAGGGAATGGTTTTAGTTTTTGCCCATTGAGTATGATGTTTGCTGTGGGTTTATCATATATAGCTTTTATTACGTTGAGGTATGATCCTTGTACTCCCACCTTGTTAAGAGTTTTTATCAGGAAAGGGTGTTGGATTTTATCAAATGCTTTTTCTGCATCAATTGATATGACTATATGATTTTTATCTTTCAACTTGTTTATGTGATGTATCACGTTTATTGATTTGCGGATATTGTACCAACCTTGCATTCCTGGTATAAATCCTACTTGGTCATGGTGTATGATCTTTGTGATGCTCTGCTGGAGCCGATTTGCTAGAATTTTGTTGAGGATTTTGGCATCTATGTTCATGAGGGATATTGGCCTGTAATTCTCTTTCATTGAGTTGTCTTTATCGGGTTTTGGTATTAGGGTGATGCTGGCTTCATAGAAGGAGTTTGGAAGTGTTCCTTCCTCTTGAATTTTTTGGAATAGTCTGAGGAGGATAGGTTTTAGTTCTTCCTTGAATGTTTGGTAAAACTCTCCTGTGAAGCCATCTGGCCCTGGGCTTTTGTTTGCTGGAAGCTTTTTGATGACTGTTTCAATTTCTTCCCAAGTCACTGGTCTATTGAGATTTTTAGATTCTTCCTGATTGAGTTTTGGAAGTTTGTATTTTTCTAGGAATATGTCCATTTCCTCCAGGTTGTTCAGTTTGTTGGAATAGAGTTGTTCGTAGTATTTTGTAACAATCCGTTGTATTTCGGTGGGGTCTGTTGTTATTTCACCTCTTTCATTTCTGATTTTGTTTATTTGGGTCCTCTCTCTTTGTTTCTTGGTTAGCCTGGCTAGAGGTCCATCTATCTTGTTTATTCTTTCAAAGAACCAGCTCTTGGTTTTGTTGATCTTATGTATTGTTTTTTTGGTCTCTATGTCGTTTATCTCTGCTCTGATTTTTGTTATTTCCTTCCTTCTGCTTACACTGGGTTTTTCTTGTTGCTCCTTTTCTAACTCTTTGAGTTGTAGAGTTAGATTATCTGTTACTATTTTTTCTAGTTTTTTGCAATAGGCTTGTAAGGATATGAACTTCCCTCTCAAAACTGCTTTTGCTGTGTCCCAAAGATTTTGGATTGTTGTGCTTTCATTGTCATTTGTTTCCAGGATGTTTTTAATTTCTTCCTTGATTTCTCTGGTAACCCAGTCCTTGTTTAATAGCAAGCTGTTTAGTCTCCATGTGTTTGATTTCTTTGGATTATTTTTATTGTAGTTAATTTCCAGTTTTATGCCATTATGGTCTGAGAAGATACTTGATATGATTTCTATCTTCTTGAATTTGAAGAGACTTTGCCTATGTCCCAAAATGTGGTCTATCTTTGAGAATGTCCCATGTGCACTTGAGAAGAATGTATATTCTGTGGCTTTGGGGTGGAGTGTCCTGAAGATGTCAATTAATTCCATCTGGTCTAGTGAGTCATTTAGGATTGATATTTCTTTGCTGATTTTTTGTTTAGATGATTTGTCGAAGGGCGACAGTGGGGTATTAAAATCTCCTACTATGATTGTATTGCTATTAATCTCTCCCTTAATGTCCTCTAGCAGTTTTTTAATGTATTTGGTTGCTCCTGTATTGGGTGCATATATATTTACCAGGGTTATTTCTTCTTGTTGGATTGTTCCCTTTAGTATTATGAAGTGGCCTTCATTATCTCTTGTTATGTCCTTCACTCTGAGATCTAATTTGTCAGATATAAGTATTGCTACCCCAGCTTTTTTTTCATTTCCATTTGCCTGGAAAACTTTTTTCCATCCCTTCGCCCTCAGTCTGTGTGCATCTCTTTTCCTGAGGTGGGTTTCTTGTAGACAACAGATGTATGGGTCTTGTTTTCTTATCCAATCTGTTACCCTATGTCTTTTGATTGGAGCATTTAATCCATTTACATTTAAGGTTATTATTGATAGGTACTCATTTGACGCCATTTTTATTCTATACCCGTGTTCCTTCTTCACTTCTTATTTCTTTATTTTTACAGTAGACCCTTTAGCATTTCTTGCATTGCTGGTTTGGTGGAGATAAATTCCTTCAGTCTTTTTTTGTCTGTGAAGCTCCTGATTTCCCCTTCAATTTTGATTGATAGCCTTGCTGGGTACAGTATTCTTGGATTCAGACCCTTCCTTTGCATGACTTTGTATATTTCATCCCATTCCCTTCTGGCCTGATAAGTTTCTGTTGAGAAATCAGTTGCTAGTCTGATGGGGGTTCCTTTGTATGTAACTTTCTGTCTCTCTCTGGCTGCTTTTAAGATTCTTACTTTGTCGTTGTTGTTTGCCAATTTAATTATAATGTGCCTTGGAGTCTGTCTTCTGGGATTCATTTTGCTTGGGACTCTGCGGGCATCTTGGATTTGTGTGGGTTTTTTCTTTTCTATTTCAGGAAAGTTTTCTGTCATTATTTCTTGAAATACTTTTTCCATGTCTACCTCAGTTTCCTTTCCTTCTGGAACCCCTATTATTCGAATATTATTTTGTTTTGTTTTGTCCCAAAGCTCCCGTAGGCTCTCCTCCTGCTTTTTAATCTTTTTTTCTAGAAGTTGCTCTACTTGGGTATTTTTTTCCATCTTATCTTCTAGCTCACTGATGCGGTCCTCTGCTTCATCTAGTCTACTCTTGATGCTTTCTATTGAGTTCTTCATGGTAGCGATGTCACTTTTCATTTCTTCTTGGTTCTTCTTCAGTTCCTCATGGCTCTCCTTCATTTCCTCATGGTTCTTTCTCATTTCTTCTTGGCTTTTGTCAAATTTCTCTTCCATTCTTTTTAGCCATGCTATGATCATTACTCTGAATTCTTGCTCTGGCAGGCTGCTTACCTCTGGCTCGTTTACTTCCTTTTCTGGTGATGCCTGCTTTTCTTTCAAGTGCGGACTATGTTTTTGTCTCCCCATGGCCTCTCTTTTCAGGATGTCTGGTTATGTGGTATTCCTTCTCCTGCGTTGATTTTGAGGTACAAAATACAACACTACCAGGTACAACACAAGCGGCACTTAACAGGAATGTATTTACAATATTAATAACCTCTAATAAAGGTGACCACTAGAGAAAGGCAACTTAGGGGATAGGAGAGAAGGAATAAAGGTAAAAATAAAATAAAGAAAAATTAAAAAAAATAAAATTAAAATTAAAAAAAAAATTAAGTAAATTAAAAAAAAAGAGGGATAAAGAGATAGAAAAAGAAGAAGAAGAAAAAAGTAATGACAAAATGAAGCTGGAAAACAGGGAAAAAAAGAAGAGGGAGAGAGAGAGAGAGAAAGAGAGAGAAGAAGCAAACTAAAAGAGAAATGGGAAACAAACTATATATATGTGGAGAAAATTGCCATAGAAAAACCTCTGGACCCAGCCAATGCCAGTAACAATACTTGGAGATTAATACAAACTACAATATCCACTATTATTAAGTAAGGCTATGATATACAGAAGTAAAATAAACAAACAAAAACAGAGGATTTAAAAAAAAATACAAAGCAACAATAACAATACAGGAATAAGCATAACAATTTCACTAAAAGGCATAAAAATTCACAATAATCAACCTTCACACATACAATGCGAAAAGGATAGAGGGGAGAATGGATTTTTTTTTTTTTTTTTTTTAACTAGTTAATATAGTGCAGAGATTGGTATTTATACACTTGGATCAGGGGTTGGAACTTAGGTCTATAAGTATAGTGAGAGCTTTAGCAGGGGGTATAGAGAGAGAATAGAGGAAAAACTAAAGCCGGAAAGGGATAGGATAAACTGTAGACTAAAGGGTAAAGTTTAGTAAGAGAGTGATAGTGTAAAGGTTGAGTTGAGATAGGGTTGAATGATGCTATAGTAGAGATTAAAATAGAATGAAGGTTACTCCCAATGTAAAATAAAGAAAAAATAAAATGGTACTAGAGAGAGAAAAAAAAGAAAAGAAAGAAAGAAAAAAAAATAAATAAAAATTTTTTTTTAAAAAAATTGCAAAATAGCAGTAGTAATAGTGATAGAGATTGAAAAATGTAGTAATTGAAAAGGTAAAATCAAGTAAGGAAAAAAGAAAAAAAATTGTTTCTTAAGTAAAAGATATGAAAAATGAAAATTAAATAAAAGATGTAAAAAATGAAAATAAAATAAAGTATAGCAAAATTAGCATAAAAATGACCAGTACTGGTCACTCACTTCCTCAGTTAATGTATTTGGCACTTCTGATTCTCGGACCAGACAGTCTTGCAGTTCCCAGCTTTCCACTGCACCTCAGTTTTGTAAGGTAGTCCTTAATTTTTAGTAGACTATATCTTAGATATTTGTGTCCATTTATTTTTGATTAATTAAAAGACAAAAGAAAAGAAAGGAAAAAAAAAAAAAAAAAAAAGAAGGGCAGTTTGTAATTCAGCTCTTAGGTGTCAGTGTTTCCGGTTTGACCTCCCAGTCTTTTTGGTTGCTCCGGCCTTCTTTCTCTATGGCTCTAGCTGGCAGGGTGCCAGCTGGCTCCCAGACTATCTCTTCTGGCTCCGATCCCTTGTTTCCAGGGAGGCACTTTCTCCCTGCAAATTCCCCGGATATGCCCAACTAGGCTGATCTTCCCTAGTATTCCGAAGCTAGGGGGTGAAGGGGATCAGGCGCCGAGGTGTCCAGATGTTCCGCCCTTGGCGGGACAGCCGCGATTCTTAACACTCTGTCCCGTGTCCCCTGGCTTTTTAAAAAAAAAAAAAAAAAAAAAATTCCCGCTTCTGGGGAAGCTTATGCCAAACCCAGCACTAGATGTCGCTGCAGCCTTCTTAGGGCTCAGCTTTGCGGGCGCTCCATGGAGGCGGGGCCGGAACTCCCCGGCTACTGTGGCTGCCTGCACCGCGGGACCGCGATCTCTCAGGCTTTCCCCGCAATTTCTGACCTTTCCGTGGGTGACCGAAGAACTCCTTTGAATCCACGCGCCAGCGCCAAGTCGGGCGTCTCAGCTACTGGATGGACCTCTCCGCAGTGGGCTTTCCAGGCCTCAGAGAAGCCACTCCTTTCTCACAGCACCGCCGCCGCTGCTTCTGCCGCCGCCGCAGCCGCCGCCGGCCGCCGCTGTGGCAGTGTTGGCCACCGGCTGGAAATCCTGTCCAGCGGATCGCTGCCTAGCTTCCTTGAAACCTCTGCTGCCCCTCAGCTGCCAATCAACCCTCCCTGAGCGACTCAGATGTTACTTTTATCTGTTCTGGGACCAGAGTCAGAACAAGTCCGACTGTTCGGTCGCCATCTTCAAGCTCCGCGCCGGTATGCACCATTTTTAAAGATCTCATTTTAGAACCAGTTATAAAATAAAAACAAAAAGTATTCCACAAATATCAAAAACAAAATTAATGGACTCAGTATATCAAATTTATGGCATAACTTCATGCATAAAGCTATTTCAAGTCTATTTAAAATATAGAAATATTTTATCTTTTTGGGATATCTTTAAGAACAAAGGAATTGCAAAAAAAATCTTAAAATGTTTTCATGATTATGATAATAGGAATAATATTTGTAGAAATATTCAGCAACCATTTTCTATAAATGTTGTATAATAAGGTCAGCAAATTATAGCTTATGAACCAAACCCAACCAACAGTGAATTATTGTAAATAAAATGTTATTAAAATGCAGCCATATTCATTTATTCATATATTGCCTGTGTCCGCTTTCAAACTACAGTGGTAGAGTTAAATAGTTGTAACAAAGACTGTGTGGCTTGCAAAGCCTAAAATACTATCTGGTCCTTTACAAAATCCTTGTTCTAGCTTTTTTTCCATGGAAAACAATAGCAACTCAGTGAACTTAGTACACTAGCACCCATTCTCTGAACCTTATTGACTCTCTCCTACTAAAATCAAAACAACTTGTAGATACATATGGTTGATTCCAGGTTGGGGGTGCCTTGTCATACAACACTATCATACTACTGGAGTCATCCCAACAAAACTCAGCATCAATTTGGAAGGGATTTCTATGACTAAAGATGAGTGCAAAAATATTCCCAACTTTATACTATTTAATGGAATACAACAAAATCCAGCTTCCAATAGATATACTAGACATGAGAGTAAAAAAGAAAATGTGACCCTAACCACGAGAAAAATTGGCGAGGAAAATTTGTTCAGTTTTATCAACTATAATATAGGTATATAATTATTCAATAGAGTTATTATACCTATTAGGATTATTATGGAAATTAAATAAGGTAACTTATAGAAAGCCCTTGGCATAATGCCTGGCAGTTTGCAGGTGACCAAAAAGAATTAACTCCTTTAATTCTGTGATATAAAATGATTTTTTTTTCTTTTTTGCTGGTAATTACAAAGCACCTGGCATGCCCTTGAGCAAGACAGACTATAAATTTTAAGCAGGCATAAACACCAATATCTTCTACTCTTATGAAAGGAGGAGACTTGCATTGTTAATCTTACAAGATTAAAACAATTATTAAGGATCTGAAAATGTTTTTACTTTCTGGAAAATTAGTTAAAATGTGAAAAAATTAGGTCTTTTGGTTTAGCACTTTCAATATAACCAAGTGATAAACCCTAGTAAACACACTTTATATAATTTCATTTGATCCATTTTGGCATAAAATTGATGACATGTCATGCTTAAACATAGAATTTATGGCATTTAAGTCTCTAGTAATTAATGGTTCAAACATAATAAGTACCATACAGCAGGGAGTTATCTAGCCTTGGGAAGCAGCCAGTGCCGAGTTTAATACTTCACTCACCTTCCAAAAATATATTGCAGAGCTTCTGATTCTAGTTATCCAGATAAGGATATATCAGACCAATACTCTTGCTGAGAGCAACTAGAACAGTTGGGTGAAATACTTTTAAAAATTCTGTTTTTTAAAGGCATGAGAGAAGTACAGTGAGTATTTAAAGGACCAAGATCCCAGGCAGAAGCAAAACCCAGAGTATGAGCTTGACATTTGGTGCTGCTTTGCTTTTCGAAGCATTTGCCAATTTGTAACTGGTGGCCAACAGGCTGAGAAACTTAGCAGAAAGTAGTGTCTGAGAAGTTAAGAAACTGCAGAAAATTTCAGGTAGAGTCGTTGGGCTGAGGGTACAAAGTTATACGTCAGGGCCTGTGGAGGAGGCTGGGCTTTCAGCTAGGATTGCTGAGGGGCTACCCTCTTGATATAAGTATCAAGTGGAAACAAACCAGCTCTCAGACTGAAGCTCGGGTTCAAATAAACTCAATCCTAGAATGGTGGTGTTTAACCTTTGCCCTAACTCTCTGCCAGAAGCAAAGGAAAATTCTTTCTGAAGGTAAAATAACACTGTGTCCAACATTCAATTTTTTTAAATTAGCAAAACAAAAGCAAACTTAGAGAAACAGAGACCAAACGGATGGTTGCCAGAGGGAAGGGTAGCAGAGAGGTGGGTGACAAGGATGAAGGGGAATATAGTCAACAATATTGTGATAAGTTTGCATGGCAGATGGTTGCTAGAATTAGTAGGGTGACCACACTGTAACGTATAAAAATGAAGAATACTTATGTTGTACACCTGAATCTACTATAACTAAGATATAATATTGTATGCCCAAAATACTTAAAATCAAATAAATATATTAAAAGAGAGGAAAGAAATAAAGCCAAATGACCTTAAACAACAACAGAAAGACCCCTCAAAAAGACATTAATCAAGAGAAAAAAAATTATAGGCTTCCATTCTAAGATGGTGGCATAGGAAGACCCTGAACTCACCTCCTCCCGAAAACATTTAATTTACACCTACAGACAGAGCAGTTCCCCCCGAAGAACTGAGGTCTGACTGAACAGCTTCTGTACAACAAACAAAAGACAGAGCACACAGAAACATCTCCCTGCCACTTCCAGATGTGGGACTTGCCCCCTGGGACTCCCCTCAGCTCAAACCCTCCTTAGTTACAACTTCCACCCAGGTGTGGCTTGTCCTAGGACTTCCTGAAGACCACACGGGCTTCAGATACATCTGGAGGCTTACCTCTGGAAAGTCCTACAGCTCGCACCTGTTCTATCTTCAGCTTCAGGTCCCAGTGTGGCTTGCCATAACGACCAGTCGCTATGATACCCACTGTGACATAGTCTGCCCCAGGGGGTGGGGTTGACCGGCCAACCTTGCGGCCCCTCCCGACAGCCAGCTTGCCCCTGGTTGGACTCTCCAGATCAAGAACTGGCCTCCGGCAAAATGCTCCCTTCCTTCCCTGGCCAGCCCTGCCCTCAGTCAGCCCGCCCCAACATGATAGGCCCGCAGCCCCTCCTCCCGGCTGTCCATCCCGAATTGCACCCCCCCTACCCGAATAGGGGGTAGGGCTGGTTGGCCAACCTCCCGCAGCCCCTCCTCCCAGCTGACCTCATCCCTGATGGCCAACAGCCCCCCCCCCCTAGCACCCCCTCCCCCAGATTTGTCCCCTCCACCCCATCAAGGGCAGGACCAGCTGGCCAACCACCCATGGACCCTCCCCCAGGCTGCTGGCCCCCCATCGGCACCCCTCACCCCATTTGCGGCTGGGGCCAGCCGACCCACTGTCCACAGCCCCTTCCCATGACTGGCCCTACCCCCAATCGGCTCCCCAATCCCAACTGGGGGTGGGGCCCGCCAGCCAACTGCCCAAGGCCCATTCCTCCAGCTGGCCTGGTCCTGATCAGCCAGCCAACCTCCCGCTATCTCCGCATCCTGATAGGCCCAGCCCCCATCCGCCCTGATTGGGGCCAGGCCGCCAGACCCCACCTGTGCACGAATTTGTGCACTGGGCCTCTAGTGGATATATTATATAGGAAGGATGTATGAAGCATATGCAAGCTGAAATAAAGCTGGTATAGGTATACTACTCTGAAGTGAAGTTTTAAGACAAGAGTATAACTAGAAAATAGAATATTTCATAACAATAAAACTTACCTAATATTTTTAAAGAATGTTTTTATTAATTTTTAGAGAGGAAGGGAGAGGGAGAGAAAGAAACATCAATTGGTTTCCCCCTGCACACCTCCCTACTTGGTGAATATCATATACTCTTAAGTGTCATGTAATACAAATATTTTCATATGTCTCGGAGATTTAAAACTATGAAAAACCATTCCTGGGGTGGACCTGGCTGGCAGGCCATAGTTTGTGGACACCTGGTTCAGATGATCACATAGGCTACCCTGAAAAAGGAAGTACAATAAGTGCTGGGTCATTTCAGGCCCATTTTCCAAGGTCCAGAATGTTCATATTGATTTTTGAATATTCAAGGTCTGTGGATATCATGCTATATGTCTTTTATATCTCTGCCACTAATAGATGCTAATGCAAAAAGACTATTTGCAAATTATAGCTAATCCATATTTTTGGTGACCTTTTTGTGTTCCGTGTGGTGTTAATTTTAGTCTTTCAGGAAAAGATATCTTGGGAATAGAAAATAATTTATATTAGGGATAACCCTCTTTATTTTATAAACTTTTAAATGCAAAGAGGTGATATCTCTCAGTATGTAGGCTAGACCTATAGACCTCTGGCTAGATAATGATTTAAATAGGAATAGGTGATCTATTAGAAAACATGCTTTTAGCCGAAACCGGTTTGGCTCAATGGATAGAGCGTCGGCTTGGGGACTGAAGGGTCTCGGGTTCGATTCCGGTCAAGGGCATGTGCCTTGGTTGCGGGCATATCCCCAGTAGGGGGTGTGCAAGAGGCAGCTGATCGATGACTCTCATCGATGTTTCTAACTCTCTATCTCTCTCTCCCTTCCTCTCTGTACAAAATCAATAAAATATATTTAAAAACAAAACAAAAACAACAAAAACAACAACAACATGCTTTTAGACAATTTCCATGTGGAGCTTCAAATGTACATAGAAGATTCATGAACCTAAATGGGAATGTTGAGGCCGTAACGCTCCCTTAAGGCTCATAATGCTTACGATATACCTTGGGCTACAAATGAGTTACATTTGAAGAGTAAGGATGCAGCTTTCTGACAATGATTGTTCACTTTTACACATAAAAAGGGAAGGACTAGTAAACTTATTTCTCTCCTTCCCTTATTTTAGGTTCTTATCCTTTTCACATAAAATCCCTTAGGGGTTAGGGTTAGCCTTTCTGTAGAAAGATTTGGACTAGGAGTTCAAAACAACACGAAGACTTTCTTTATATTGTTACCGATTGACCTGAGACTAAATGCTGAAACAGGTATGATTAAAAAAAAAAAAAAAAAAAGTTTAGAAGATGGCTTTGATGATTGTGTATTAATTGTCAAAGCAGTAGAAATTACACAACAATGTGATATATTGAAAAAGTCTGCCAGACACTATTAAATATTCAATCTCTTCCATTCTTATCTCGGCTAGAAAAAGATTGGGACTATAGACATAAAAAAAATAAATAAATAAAGACATGAAGGAGATATATCCTACTGGAGTGAGTAGTAGCAGAGGTGAGAAGGTGGAGATAAAGAGGAAAAGTCAATACGATCTAAAAATTGTTGTAATTAAATTTCAGATACTGCGATGTCAGCATGCATAGATTTTGGGGAAAATAATAAAACCTTATCTCAATATACTAACATGCCTACTCAATTTGACATAACAAAATACAAATAACAAATAACAGAAGGTTCATAGTTTTGTAGAAATTAGAATTTTTTTCATGATCAGTGAAAGCACAACTTAATTGATAGAAAGTTAGAATTTAAATAATAAACTCAATCCAAAGACAAATGACCTAGTGTCATCCTATATAATAAAAACCTAATATGCAAATCGACTGAACAGTGGAATGACCAGTCGCTATGATACGCACAGGCAGACACTCAACGCAGGAGCTGCCTCCAGCCCCAAACGCCAGGCCAGCCACGGTGAATGCCAGCGCCCTCCGCCCCAGGCGCCCTGCGTAAGGAGGTGACCGGCGGTGGCGGCGGCGGGGGACAGGGTGGTGAGCAGGCAGCACCAGGCTGGCCAAGGCAGGTGCTAGTGCCTCCCCCACCCCCACTGCCCGGCCGGTCACCCCACAGACCAGCCCTGATTGCCGGCCAGGCCTCTAGTGAATTCATATTTAACATTCATTAAAGCATCAAAGCTTAATTTAAACTACAAAATGTCTTCATTGTGCAGAAGACTCAGATAAAAGAGCCTTCCAGTTTTTGTTGTTTTCAAGAAGCTTTTGTTTTGTTTCTTTGACAATGAACACACTGAGAAACCAGGAAAGGAACCCCACCTTTTTTGTTCATGTGATCTCACTGTGACATTGTGGTGAAAGATCTTATAAAATAAGAACCTAATATAGAGCACAAGGATCTGTAAAAAAAAAACCAAACAACTAGTAGATTTTACTGTTTGTAGCTAATAAATGGGAGGACTAAAGTGTATGTGAATTTATAACCTCTTTGGTCTACTTTACACAGTGGTCACTTTAAAAATACAAGTGAGAACATTCAGAATTTGTTACTTTGCACTAAAATCTAAGGGACAGACAGCCCGTTCCAGATGCATGGGAAATGTTTTACCCCATGTCCTGGCTTCTGTAGCTGTACTTCAGAGAACGGATTAGAAAGACATTTAAGCTTATTAGATGGAAAGGTGTCATCTCCTCACATCAAGGTACACGAGGAGAAAAGTTCAAGAATTATAAATTCTTAGAAAACACAAAAAATCCATTGGGCTCTGGCAGGGAAAATGTCAACAAGTCAAAAAAGACTGGATGGCTATTGACCACTTTCGTGAAGGCAAGGCTGCAAGCCAGGATGGAATAATGCTTCCCCACCATGCGTCTCAGGCACAAATGACACTAATCCTTTTTAATGGTCACAAAAGCTGACAACTTACTCAGCCTTAGAACTGAAGGCACAAAATCATCTCTGGCAATGACTCACCATAAACAGGTCTCGGGCACCGATGTCAACAGCTAACAGAAATGCCTTTTCGAATCTCTGGTACCTGTAAGGAAGAAATGTTATCTGTTAGTTGCAAGGAAAGAGCCATCTGTTTAATGTATTTATGTGATATTGTTTTTGTTCTTCTGGTGGCAAAAATATTTTCAAACCGTGGAGCCTTTGTCCACTGGGGCCTTTGGTGTGTGAAAGGATGGTGTGCTAAGGAGGCCCGGGCCTGTGGAGGCCCTTCAGGGCCACTTTCGAGAACAAGCATAACCTTAACTGGAGTGAGAGCTGCTGAACAGAGAAAAGATAGCTTAGGAAATACTTTTTTCATAACTTTTTACTATATTGTGCCTTGTAAAAGTCTGAGAACTTGGAGACTATGGCAGGACAAGAGTAATTAACACTTTAATTGTACTTTGTGTTCCTAAATTAGAAGTTGACAAGTCAAATACTGCATTATAACAAGAGTCATTTGTGAGTTTTAAAAAAATACATCTTAGGCTGCTGTAAAATGACAATAGAAGTGGTTTCAAACTGGTTTTAAAAAATAATTTTCTACACTCTTCGATCATTCTTTTTCCCTAGAGTATAATTTTGAGAATTTTCTTTAATTTTAGGCTAAGATAAATGAGAAGAAACTGCAATTTAAATCAGTTAGCTTTATAGAAAGTTTAAGATCTTGAGGGAAATGTCATGAAAACATACAGTTGATGAACAACTCGGGGGTTAGGGATGCCAACCCCCAGAGAGTCAAAAACCCACCTCTAACTTCGATTTCCCCAAAGCTTACTACAGTTGGGCCTTGTTATCCATGAGAAGACTGGTTTCAGGACACCCTGCAATACCAAAATCTGCAGATGCTCCTGTGTTATATAAAATGGGGTCATGCATATAGTCAGCCCTCCACACCTGCAGATTCCCAACCATGGACAGAAAATATTGTTTTCAATCAGCAGTTTGTTAAATCTAAGGATGTAAAACCCATGGAGGACCCACTGTATTTATTGAAAAAAAATTTGCATATAAGTGGACCCCTGTGGTTCGAAGCCATATTGTTTAAGGATCAACTCTGCGCAGGGTTTTGGAAGGGAAGATCTTTATTTTGCACGAAGGCTGAGACTTCCATCGGTAAAACTGTCAGTTTTCCTGACTCTAGAAATAAGCAGGTAAATTACCAGGTTCTCTGTTCTCTATTTTATCAGATTTCAAATAAAACATATAAGAAGTATGGAATATTAACAGATTACATAAATTTTATTAGTAAAATAGCTAAATTAATTACAATTCAAGCAAGCAAGGCTTATCTTATAACATATGAGCTGGACCATAAACACTTCAGTTTCCATGTTATGTTTGAGGACTGCTATCTCTTCCTGGCCCTTCTTACTAGTTTCTCCAGCATTTACCTGAATACCTTTCAACTACAGGAGATCAGAAGGCAATTGTGTTTCTTTTTGTTCCTGGAAGCTCCCGGTTCCTTATAAACCCAGTGCAGGTGGGATGTAATGAGGCAGAGGATAGAGGATAGAGGGTGAGCAAGTTTTACTACTTTCCCATACATTCACTGCCATTTTGCATTTACTCCCACCCCAGTGAAACTTTCCTGACAACAGTAATCATCCCTCTTCTAATGATAAACGTAAAGTTCACTTCTTACTGTGCATGCCCTTGGGCCGCCTCTGATCCTCCTTGAAAGCCTCTCTCTCCTGCATTTGGAGGTGCTATGCTTTGTTTTCTCATTTCTTAGATTTCATCTTCTTCATCCTCTTTCCTAGTTCATTTTTCTCTGCCTACTCCATGAGTTGGCAAACTATGGCCCTCTTTAACTTATATTTACTCAGTCCAGTCTCCCAATAGCGTTACCCACTCCCAGGGCACGGATAATTACATCAGCGAGTCACAAATCTCGAAGATCCATTTCTCCACTGAACTACAAACTCTTGTTTGCAGGCAGTTAAAATTAATCATGGCTATCATGTCCACTGGTACATCAATTTGGCAACCACATGTATGACTCGTTGAAATTCAAGAGATTGAACTTAAGGGGGACAAGTTAGGATGCACTCTTCATTCTAGGTGAGAGGTAATGATAAACATTATGATAAAAATGAAAGAAATAGCATTGGTATGTGGCCGCATGGTTAATCAGAAGTACCAAAAGAAGAACCCAACTAGATTGCCATAAAATATGTTAGAATATATCATAGGACTCAAAAAAAGAAAAAAGAAAAGAAAAAAGGAAATCTTCAACAAAATCCCTTGATTGAAACTAGAGTAAGGATCCCTGAGCAGAGAACAAATGGGGGTTGAGAAAGGAAGGAGGAGCTACACTGAGGGCCATCACCCTCAGGAAACTGACCTTGAACAAGTTTCAAGGTTAAAGGTGCTAAGTCTGAGTCTTCTGATTAAGGCAGGAGCAAAAATTTTCCTATGTTATTAGTGCCTCTAACTTTTGCAGAAACAATTTTAAAATTCATGTCTAGATTAAAGTACTTTTAAAAAAATATATATTTTATTGATTTTTTACAGAGAGAAGGAGAGAGGGAGAGCCAGAAACATCGATGAGAGAGAAACATCGATCAGCTGCCTCCTGCACACCCCCCACCGGGGATGCGCCCGCAACCAATGTACATGCCCTTGACCGGAATCGAACCTGGGACTTTTCAGTCCGCAGACCGATGCTCTACCACTGAGCCAAACCGGTTTCGGCTAGATTAAAGTACTTTTGATAAAAGCTCCCAGGATTACTATAAATTACAACAAATATGAGCTCACAAAGATCATCAAAACCACAAGAAAACAAGCTACCATAATGGAAAATTATAAAGTAAACAGATTTATATATCCATGGATTTCAGATAATTGAATTATTAAAGTTAGAATATAAAATAACTCAGAATATGACATTTTACTGAAAATAAACACATAACAAGAAACAATAAAAATTACCAGGTAGGTTTTTCAAAGAATAAAATAGAACTCTTACAAATGAAAATATTAATTACTGAAGTTAAATAACTTGGTACAGTTGAGAAAAATAACAAACTAAAATATATATAAATAAGGATTTACAATGTTATAGAGACAGGAGATAAAAATATAAAGAGTCTGAACAAGATAGAAATGAAAAGGTTTAACATGTCTACTCAGGGAATTCAATTAATGGCTGAGATTATATGAATCAATAAACACAAGCAGGATAAATGGAATGAAATATGTAATTATATGTTTGTAATGGAAATGCAGAACTCCAATAATAAAAATTCTTAAAAATTGCCAAAGAGAAGACAGATCACCTACAAAGGAACTTCAAATAGACTGACGCTAGACCTCTTTATGGCAACAATGGAAGGTAGAAGACAGTAGAAAAAGATCTTCAAATTATGGAGAGAAAATAAGCATCAATCCTGTATGATGTAACAGTGGAATTCTCTTACAACAATGAAAGCAAAATAAAGACCCTTCCAGATATACAAAAAAACTGTACACATTCAACCGATTTTCAATAATGGGACTACTAGGGAGCATGCTTCAGGAAAAAGGAAAATGACTTTAGGAAAAAAGTCTGAGAAGCAACTGCCTTTAAAAAAAGGATTCAGTTAATACACAGGTAGATAAATATGCACAGCACATAGACACACAAATGTTTTGATGTTTTTTAAGGTCAGACAATATTAATTAGCAATATCACGGAACCGGGCCACCTGGCTTCAAAACTTGCACCTTCTACCGTAGTGCTGCTCTGATGCTGCTAGAAAAGAATGAACTGTGTGCTCGAGGCCTATAGGTTCCTCTTCAGAGCAGGCCTCTGGTTCTTGGGTTTTCTGAGTTCAAGATAAGCAATGCCATGTTGCATTCACTGAAAAGGAATGATCAAATCCTACTTCCATGTTTGGTTCCATATCAGAGAGGAGATCAGCCAGCTCCCTGTTGACTGCTACAGTATGTTAGGAACCCCAAATTCCATCATTCTGAACCCTACAAGTTTAGAACTAATGTCATTCAAAAGTTATCACAAGTACATTTTCTCTTAAAGGGTTCTTACAAAATACCTCTAATGCTTGAAGTTCTGTGTTAGGAATCAAAGGGTTGGAAAATTGTTGGTATTAGTCCTTGATCTTAGGCAACTCAGTCTAGTAGGAGAGACAGCCATAAATAGTGATAACAACTATCACTTATTAAGTACTAAAATTTTATTTTCCTAAAATTTTACCATTTTAATTAATTTGAAACCCAACTAAAATTTCCTTCTACTTTGTATTGTGTGCCAAATTAACCACTGGATATAACTATTTTCTACCATATCTTTTTCTCTATTTATAGACTATTTTTAAAGATAAACCATTTCTGATTAGCTTATTACTGTTCAAAATAAGATATGAAAAAATGAAAGTTTTTTATTTGTTTTTCATTTTTTTGTTTTCAAAAATAAAGGTTTTATTAGGTTTTTTCATTAATCAATAAATACTGAGTGGTAGTTAGAAGCCTCTGGAAAGAAAACTTGAAGTTGGTTCTCTCCTTTTATCCCCCATATAAAAGATATATAAACGTACACTAAAAGGACACATTTGAAGTCATTTGGCTTAGGAATAAACAGGTCTATTTTCATCCTTTGAAGGGAAGGAGTATGTTTGGAAAGAGGAAGGCTCATAAAAATGGTGACTGAGCGGATCACCTGTGTGCCCGGGGGTTGCTCACTCACAGAGGCGCTCCTCTCTGTTCCACAACAGCAGGGGCTTGTGTTTGAGTTGTGAGCTCTCCTGGATCACACTCAGGGACTAGGCTAGATCAGCGGTCGGCAAAATCATTAGTCAACAGAGCCAAACATCAACAGTACAAGGATTGACATTTCTTTTGAGAACCAATTTTTTTAAACTTAAACTTCTTCTAACGCCACTTCTTCAAAATAGACTCGCCCAGGCCGTGGTATTTTGTGGAAGAGCCACACTCAAGGGGCCAAAGAGCCACATGTGGCTCATGAGCCGCAGTTTGCTGAGAACGGGGCTAGATCCCTGCCATTCTTTTTCTAAAGGCGGAAATGCAGGAATTTAAAGGTAGACGATTCTCTTCCCTTAACACTGTGTGCTTCTGCTTTGTTCACGCTTCTTTTCTGACAGCTCTATCTACCTCCTTTTCTAACAGCTCTATCTACCGTATCTCTCACCAGTCCCTGGTGGGTATGGGTTTGATGCTTACACTGGGAGGAGCTGCTCTGAGGTCTGGCCTCTTCCTTTGCAGAGCCCAGAACGGGGTGTGCTGAGGAGGAGGGGCTGTGGTGGAATGGGTACAGCTCTGCCTGCCTGATTCATTTTGGACCTAAACTGGACTCTATTTTATGTCGGGAAGTGTGAAGGCTTTAGAAACCTCCTGGCAATTCACAGGCATTGTTGAGGCATAATAAGGCAAGTTATAAGCTTCTATGATGCTGTTTACCTAACAAATTCAAATCGTCAATCTACATACTCTTTTAGACCTTTCCTTTCTCCTGGTCCCAAGCCCAAAATTTGGTTAAATAATAAAAACTGTTTTGAAACAATATAAAATGCTAAATCTCTTTATTTAGTTTAAAAAGGTGTTGGAACAGTGTTAAATATGCAACACTTTTCTTATAGATAAAAACAATATAATTTCTTCTATCCAACTTTATGGGATTACAGTGACAAGTAAGTTAATATATGGAAATAAATCTGCTTCAGACATTAATATGAAGCCATTTTCAATGTTTACTGCTGATACATTTTGAATGGTATTATAACTCAGTAGTAAAACAATATACAAACTGAGTAGATGTTTAGTTATATCATGAAATGAATAAATTTGAGGAGTCACAGAAAGCTATACTTGAAAATATAACCGCTGCAAGGTATAATAGAATGCCATTTAATATTCTGATTTAATCTGAGCTCAAAAGCAAAGAGGAAAGGAGCCTAGCAGCAGTGTCTCCTGCAGTAAAGAAGGCTGCTGAGCATAGCCTCCTGCTACGGTTTGAATGCTGCCCACCCCTCCCATTCATGTTTAAAACCTAATTCCCAACATTATGGAGTTAAGACCATCATGAGAGCAGAGCCTGGTGAGTGGGATTAATATGAAAGAGGCTCCCTCACCCCTTCTACCAGGTGTGGACACAGAGAACCAGGAAGAGGGTCCTCACCAGAATGTGACCTTTCTGGTACCTTGAGCTTGGACTTTCCACCCTCCAAACCATGAGAAATACATTTCGGCTGTTTACACCACCCAATCTGTGGTATTTTGTTACAGCGGCCCAAACGGACTAAGACAACCTCTGCCTGCCATACCCTTTCCCTAGCCTCCATCAAGTCCAGTGACACACACAGGAGCTCCGGGCCTTGGGAGCTTGTGTTCCTTACAAATAAGTTGAATCTGACACGAATATACTGATTCCTGCTACATCTGCATCCTAGCGTACCAGCTCTTTCTAATGAAAATTGGTGAAGTACTTCTCTCTGCAAAAATAATTTAAAGCATTCATTTAATATTTCAGTTCTGCTCCTATTTTACATGGATTTTTAAAAATTACCATTCATAATTTTTATTTGTGGACTACTTTACAGATGTAAAAATTTCCCCAGGAATTGCTTTATTGAATACGGTACTCCCGAGATATGAAAGGAAGATGGCTTCACTTCCCATTTTACAGATGAGAGCTTTTCGAAGATCTCTTAGTGTTTGGTAGAAAGTCATATTCCTTAAGTTCCACATGTAAGTGAAATCCTATGGTGCCTGTCTTTCTCTGACTGGCTTATTTCACTTAGCAATAATACTTTCTGAGTCCACCCGTGCTGTCATACAGGGTGACATTTTCTCCCTTTTGTTGGTAGAGTAGTATTCCGTTATGTGACTCTACCATGGCTATTATCTACTCATCTACTGACGGATTCTTGGGCTGCTTCCAACGTGTGGGATTTAATGAACAAACTGAACTACCAGGCAAATAAAGAGACTCATAGAGTAGAGAGCAGGCAGACAGCTCTGGGGGCAGTGGGGTTGTGGGTGTTGGGAAATGGTGGAGGGATTGGACAACAAAGAAAATAAAAAGAGAGAGAGAGAACTCATGGGCATGGATAGCAGTGTGGTAATTTCCGGGGTGGGGAGGATGCATGGGTAGAGGAGGAAGAGGGCATAGAGGGGATAAATGGTGATTGGAGCTTCGGGCAAAGTCACATTCCTTTACTCCAATTAACTTTTGTTTGTTTTTAATCCTTACCCAAGGATTTTTTTCCATTGATTTTTCGAGAGAGTGGAAAAGAGAGGAAAAGACAGAAACATCTATACGAGAGAGACACATCAATTGGTTGCCTCCTGCGTGAGCTCTGACCAGGAATCATACCCAGGACCCTTTGGTCCGCAGGCCGATGCCCTATCCACTGAGCCAAACCGGCTAGGGCTACTCCAATTAACTTATAATTCCACCACAAACAGTTTAGATACAATGCAAGTTCAATCCATCACTTTGTAGGTTACAACTCATTAAAAACAAACAAACAAACAAACAAAAAAACAACAACAGAAAGTTCTATATGGTCTACCTCAGTCTCTTAGAGCCACTTTCCAGACCCTGAGAAAAGCCCTTGTTCTGACAGAGCACTCAGCTTTAACATACCAGTACTCCTCATCTTCTCCCTGGGAGTGGCTACATCTCTTATCCCCTTTCTTCATTCTGCCCATCATCTTTATCCCATCTCTTCCTTCTTTTTTATAATTTCCATCTCTCTTCTGCCTCCTTTTCCCCCTTCTCCCTCCCTTCTACATTTATATATCAATACTATCTCCTCAATGTTGGAATCTTAGCATAATCTGAGCACATCATTCTGGCTCCTGCATCTACATTTAAACATCAACAGCGCCATTAAAAGATATTGCAGTATTTCTCTCATGCTTACAAAATAAAAATTTTCATTTCCAAAGCACAGCCACAAACTTTAAAAATGTATATTTTCAAACAATCCAAACAAAAATGTATATTTTCAAACAAACACAAAAAGATATTTCACCAGAGCATACAGATGGAAAATAAACACATGAAAAGATCCTCAACATCATTGGCCATTAGAAAAATGCAAATAAAACCACAATGAAATATCAGCACACATCTTTATAAATAGCTAAAATTAAAAATAGTGTAAATGCTGGCAAGGATGAGGAGAAACTGGATCTTTTATACATTGCTGATGGGAATGCAAAGCGACACAGCCACTATAAAAATAGTATAGCAGCTTATATAGTACTAAACTCACACTATTAGCATATGACAGCAAGCACACTCCTGGGCATTTATCAGAGAGAAAAACTCACATCTGCATGAAAACCTGCATGAATGTTCACACAAGCTTTATATGTAATAGTCACATCCAAATAACCAAAATGCCTCTTGATAAGTAAAATTCATGATTTTTAAAATTGTACTTGTAGAATAACACTTGTTTGTAGAGTCAGTTTGGCAGCTTTATGATGCCTCCTGCATGAGCTCTGACCTGCACCCTCTCATAATCCGGGACCCCTCAGGGGATGCTGGACTGTTGGTTTCGATGCAACCCTCACAGGCCAGACTGAGGGACCCCACCAGTGCATGAATCCGTGCACCTGACCTCTATTATGTATGTAAGATCTTTAGTTAATCTCTTCCCGCCCTCCCTCCTTCCCTCTGATTCATCAGTCTGTTCCATGTTACCATGCCTGTGCATTGAGCATCTGCCCCCTGGTGGTCATTATGTGTCATAGCTACCGCCCAGTCACTTAGGCTTTTATATATATAAATGTAAAAAGTGGTATCCATTCAAACATTTCCCCCCAAACAATGCTAAACAAATCAAGTTTTGCATCAAACTAAAGGGCAAATAATGGAAGTTTGTGTCTTCGTGCAACTTCTGAGTTATGAACTAGTTATCTGGAGAAATTTAAGCACTTGATATCTTATGGTTAGAGTCTCAACTATTAGATGATGTCAGTATATTTTTGTAATCATCAAAAGATAATCAAGAAAACTACTTTTCCTGCCTTATTTAAACCCTTATTGCCTTTCATTTTTTTATTTTCTAAATTCTTTCCATTTATTCCAACAAGAAAAATGCTTTAATTGCCACAATATGCCAAGCATACAGATTTCAGTTTTTTATTCTATTTTAATTATGGACTTAATACACATATATGTTCTTTTCAATATTCAACAATGAAGATACAGCAAAAATACTTTCAGAACCACCTCCAAGTCCCAAGCCCAGGTATAATCTGATGTGAACACTTTTATTATTATTATGAATTGTGACTTTTCCTACGTTCCAATTACATATTAAGCTTAAAAATAAAGTATTTAAAAACATAATAGTTTTAACAGGGGTTCCCCTAGAAATCTATATCCAGT
Organism: Pipistrellus hanaki; assembly: GCF_964339955.1. Taxonomy (NCBI): domain Eukaryota; kingdom Metazoa; phylum Chordata; class Mammalia; order Chiroptera; family Vespertilionidae; genus Pipistrellus; species Pipistrellus hanaki. The sequence goes on from NC_140514.1 coordinate 32,614,835, forward strand.
GAGCAAACCTCCATTATTTCTTCCTCTCAAGGAAAAACTTTCCGTTTTAATAACCTCTTACTATTTAGCAGCTTCTCAATAGTCGGTGTTTATCTCTGAACACAAGCACAGTACAGCATTCTCAGCAAGGTGCTTCGGCTAAAAACAGATGTTAATTAAAAATGCAGATAACAACCCAGACACCTGTTCTTTCACACCTCTTGTGCTCAAGCCCCGGTCTGTCAAATCCCATCCTTTATTTCAATAATTCTCTGTAACCTCTCTTCCATTCCAGCTGTAGGTCTTTCACTGTATTGATCATTTAAACTGTTCTACTGGGCGAACCTATCAGGATGACTACACAGTCAGCTCAGGGAACCGGATGTGCTGCACTCTAAGGATAACTGTCAATTGTCCGGATTTGATACCTAAACAGCTTTAACTATGGGAACACGAGTTTAGTCAATCAGTTAAAATTGTGTATGTCCCTCTTCCATCTCTTGCAGATCTCAATAGTGTGTGCTCATGGCAGGGGAAGATGAAGGAAAGGCAGGCATGTATCCAGCACTGAGAAAGGCCAGGTCAGAATTTATAGTGACCTGCACTGTGATTATCTCAACTATACCTTTTTTTGTTTTGTTTTGTTAATCCTCACCCAAGGATGTTTTTCCAATTGATTTTTTAGAGAGAGTAGAAGGGAGGGAGGGGGAGAGAGAGAAACACTGAATTGAGAGACACATCAGTTGGTCGCCTCCTGCATGGGCCCTGTCCAGGGCCGGGAACCCAGATACATGTCCTTGACAGGCATCGAACCCACGATCCGCTGGTCTGTCGGCTGATGCTGTAACCACTGAGAACCCACACAGGGCTGAAGTCTATCTTGATTTTCAGGATGTCTGTTCTGCCTGCTGCTGTTTCTATTTTATTTAATTGAAGGGTTTAAACCATTTAGATATAATGTGATTTCTAATACATTTTTATTTTAAATCTACCACATTACTATTTATTTTCCATTTGTCCCATGTATTATTTTTTCCTGCTTTCCTGGCATTCTTTTGGATCAAACATATTCTAAGATTCTATTCTATATCCTTGAATATTATCAATATTTTTCTCCTCTTCTACTCTAGGAATGAACCTAAGGTTTTAAATGTCACTGAAAGAATTATGGGTGGGGCAAAAGTTGTTCATATGGTAAATAATACAATCAATAAATAATAATACAAGAATAAACTCTGTGTTTCGCATACTTACAACTGTAAATCTACTTTTGCCACACTCTGTATTTTACCAGACAGAAGGAGACATTTATTGGATGAAACAAAAACATTTCCCAGTAACCACCTGCTAGCATTTTATCTATGCAGAACTATTTATTAAACTGACTTGCTGCTCCACATGCTCACAAGGCAAAATTCTCAAACAACACAAAAATGCTTTTTCCCTAGCAAGTCTGACTAATGCCTTATTTGAAAAAAAAAAAAAATTAATCTAATCTAATGTTGTATGACTCATTCTCAATGCACCATTTTAAAATTAACACTGTAATTTTGAATGTTTATAATATTTTCGCCAAAATTAGATTTTACATATTGATCAAAGTTTGACCTACACTGATGACACACCTGAGAATGAGAAAGAAAAGAGCTGCGATTTCCTATCAAGCTACATGATCTAAAAAAATCTATGGACTCTACCATATATCATCACAGCAATCTGGCACATCACAATGAAAGAGGAAGGGAGAAGTGTGAAGACCCATGCTTTGGGTGACATTGAAGACAGTAACAATGATAGTGATCATACATGAAAGGAACTTGTAGCTTCAGATAAATCTTCTTGAATGCTTACACCTGGTAGAGAATTCATACGTAGGCCTGTGGGCTCCTTAAATGCAGACTGCCTTAAGACAGCTATGACCTATTAGAGAAACCCTTCAGGCCTCCGGGAAGTTATAGAAGGACTGTGTTTAGGTGAAGTTCTAGACAGTTTCCCTTTTCATTGAAAAGGCATTAGCAACAGTGGATGGGCTTTTAGGGTTTAAAAAAATGTATTAAGAGGCTTCTACTTCTAAGAGTGATAGAAATACCTTTTCCAATCCCTCCCTCTAAGTACAATTTTAAAACCTTGACTTGTATATAAAAAAAGCAAACATAAGAATATGAAAGGTGGAGAGAAGGCAGGCCAGCTTAGGAACCTGGGGACCCAAGGAACACCAGTTCTTTCTGCCTCATGTGTTCCAGAACTGAGATTAGAGAAGTCAGTGACCCAAACATGCCAATGGGTACAGAGAAGAAAAAGAGCCCAAACAGAAGTGTGATTTCTCTGGCCAAAGGACCAGGCAATGGACAGCACAGTAAGAGAGAAAACTTTCTGGAAATAACTGCTTTACACCAGCCAAACACCAAGCAAAACTGTGGCCTCACCCGTGCCGACAATAGCTGGTGACTTCCAACCTTGTCGGACTGTAACAGGAGTCCCACCCCCTCCCTTACCCGCCTTCCCTCAATAAGATGATGCCAGAGAAGGCTGAGTAGAAAAACAGAACTTGCATCCCTTCTAGGCAATATGGTACTGGGAATATTGGATAACCACATGTAAATGAATGAATTTGTATCACTACTTCACACCATTCTATATAATAAAAGGCTAATATGCAAATTATCCCCTCAACCAGGAATTCTACCTGGAGTTCAACCAGGGGGCAGGGCTAGCCAGCCAACCCCCCAAAGCCCCCCGCCCCCTATTTGCCCCCCAACCCCAAATGGGGGTGAAGCCAGCTGGTCAACCACCCATGGCCCCTCCTCCTGGCCGGCCAGGATCAATCGGCTCTGATTGAGGCGGGCCAGCTGGACCCCACCTGTGCATGAATTCATGCACTGAGCCTCTAGTCTATATAATAGAAGCCTAAGAGACCATTATGGCAAACAACCAGAACGACCAATTGCTATGACATGCACTGACCACCAGGGGGCAGATGCTCAATACAGGAGCTGCCACCTGGTGGTAAGTGCACTCCCACAGGGGGAGCACTGCTCAGCCACAAGCCGGGCTCACAGCTGTGGCTGAAGTGGCAGGAGTCTCTCTTGCTTCCATGGCAGCACTAAGGAGCAGTGAGCTGAGTGGTAAATAGCAGCGAGCAGGCGGGTGGTTAAGGAACAAGGGGTCCTGGACTGTGAGAGGGATGTCCAACTGTTGGCTTAGGCCCACTCCCCAGGGACATCCCCTGAGGGGTCCCAGACTGCAAGAGGGTGCAGGCTGGGCTGAGGAACCCCACTCCCAGTGCACAAATTTTATGCACCGGGCCTCTAGTATATAAATATTAACTCAAAATGGATCAAAGACATAAACATAACAGCTTAAACTATAAAATTCATAGAATGAAATAGGAGTAAATCTTCCTGACCTCAGATTAGACAATGGTTTCTTTATTTTTTAAAAACACTCACCTAAGATTATGTTTTCATTGATTTTTATAGAAAGAGGAAGGGAGAGAGAGGGGGAGAAAGAAACACTGATGTGAGAAAGAAAAATTGATCAGTTGTCTCTTGTATGCGCCCCAACTAGAGTCCACGTAGGTATGTGCCCTGACAGGAATCAAACATTCCACTTTTGAGTATAAGGGACTAAGGTAAATGCTCCAACCAACTGAGCTACCAGACCAGGGCAGGCAATGGTATCTTAAATACGACACCAACTGCAGAGACCACAAAAGAAAAAGTCAATATATTGGACTTCATAAAAAAGAAAAACCTTTTGTGCATCGACCACTACCAAAAAAGTAAAAAATGGGAGAAAATACTTAAAATATCTGAAAAGAGTCTAGTACCCAGAATGGATAAAGAATTCTCAACAATAGAAAGATAAACAGCCCAATTAATTGTTGCCCACCATTCCTTCTTGGATCTCCTATCTTCCTTCCTCAGGGAAGACTGTAGATTGATGTGGGGTTTCTGACCCCATCTCCTATTCACTTCAGCCCAAAGCGCTGTCTCTGACTCTCTGAGTATACAGCCTTTGTAAACCAAGCACCTCACTGCCAGCAGATGCCTTCAAGGCAAACTTTGAATTTGCTTACTCTTATGGAATCAAGCATCCTTGTCATTTCAACCTTTGAGTGTTTCCCTTAGTTTCCTGCCAGGTCAACCATGCTTTAAACTAGTATTTTAAATACACCATCTAGCATTTTCAGATTTTCTAACCAAGAAGCATTTCTCTGAAGAGCATTCTATCTTAATCTGTACATATTATTAGGTAGTTATTTTAGTATTAATATTCTTTGAATGCATTTCATATAATTGTTTTATTCACTGTGAATGGTTCATTACTGAAAAGTATAACTGAAAGAAGCCAATTTAAAAACTGAATTGGTTAATAACATTTTGTTACAAAACAAATAATTTTTGCTTATCAGTATATTTTGCATAAGCTAAGAACCACTTTCAAAAGACTAGTCTCTAGTCCCCCACCCAAATTCTAAGTGTAAATATTGATATAATTAATATATATATATATCCCCTCAGTATCTTATTATAAAAATGTTCAAACATTCAAGGAAGTTGGGAGGATATTTATTTACCACACAGATTCTATCACTGTCACATTACAATATTGTTTAATCACATATCTATCAATCTCCCTTTCTATCCATCAGTTCATCTCACTTTTTTATTGCACTGCAAAGGAAAATGCAGACATCGATACACTTCCCCACAAATATACCATAAACGGTATTTTTATTCCTAGATAACAAAACTTCCTTTCCTAATATGTTGCTTATTCTTTTGAAGTTTTAAAAAAGCATGACTCTCTGACACAATTACATTATACCATTTGAGTCAAAAAACAAGTCTTATATTTAAGAGGGAAATAAGTAAAATAAATATTAATCCTTTATATGTCCATGTTAGTAAAATTAGCTTCATATATGGCACATTCATTTGAAATGTTTTTTTTAATACCTAGAAGTTGCTTATAGTTTCTATCTATATATAAAAGCCTAAGTGACTGAATGAACAAACAACTGGTCGAACAGTTGCTATGACGTGCACTGACCACCAGGGTGCAGACGTTCAATGCAGGAGCTGCCCCCTGATGGTCAGTGTGCTCCCACAGCCAACTTCCCATGGCTGGCCAACTTCCCGCGGTCCCTCCCCCAGGCCAGCAGGCCCCCATTAGCCCCAATCAGGACTGGGCAAGATGGCCCGGATCAGTCCCAACTACAGGCCAGGCCAAGGGACCCTACCCATGCATGAATTCATGAACTGGGCCTCAAATTTATTTATAACAGAAGCTCTTACTTGTTAGTATTTCCCTTTTCAGTAATTCTGAAGTACTATTCAATTTCATGGAGGCTGAGACGTAAACAATCACCTTGTGAACTTAATTTAGGCAAAGCTGCATTGGCCTTTTCCGATATTGTGATTTATAAAAAGAAATATACCTTTGGTCTTTGTCTTATTCCTGGCACAGAGCTGCTAAAACTCATGGAATTTCCTAGGTGATAGAGCAAATGGATACCACCAAATGGCCAATAAAAAAACCAAGCAGACTCTGTAATTGGAAGTAGAAGATGAAGAAACTGTGTTGTTTCTGCCAAAGCAAGATCAGGAGCAGACTGTGGTACTGACCATGAATTGTTAATATCAAACACTGGAGTAAAGCTGAGGAGTAATGAAAGAATTGTATTGCCAAAATATAATGTAAATAACATTCCTAATAGATTTAAAATGCACATCAAATATAGATTTGCATTATTAAACCTAAGTGACCAAGAACCAGAACTGCAGACTGACACTGGAAATATTATTTGGAAAGAATGCAAAAAGACAATGCTGGAAGTAGAAAGGAAGGGGGGAAAAAGCTGCTTGAGACAAGAAAATCTGAAAATTGTCAGAGACAGGTAAGAGGCAAAAGCAAAAAGTGACCAAAGTAGGGTTAGAAACCTGAATGCAGTTTTTCAACAACTAACATTTAGACATAAAGAGAACTTTTACAAAAGTCAACGTAAGGAGATAGAAGAGAACAAAAAGAAAAAATCAGATATCTCTACCAGAAAATGCAGGAAACAAGAGGGAAATTCAAACCTAGATTAAGAATGCTGAATAGTAGTAAGGAAGCACATTATCTGACCAGAAAAAAAATAAAGGGAAGGGATGTTCATGGATTCCCCACTGAAATTCTCTACAGAAAAGACAAAAGGATGACAGATACTTCTGCAGACTATTCCTATAAGAAAGAACCTGCAGTTCTAAACAGTGAAGCGAAAGCTGCCCTGAATGAATTGGGAAGAGATAAATCACCAGGGGTAGATGAGATACAAAGAGAATTATGTCAAGCCACCAGCAGTGAATCTGTCAAAATCCTCTCAAAAAAGATGTTAACAAATATGGAAAACAAGACAATGGCCTACTGACTGGAAAGGTTCTCTATACCTCCCAGTTTTCAGGAGGAGGTGCCAAAGAGCACAGCATCGACAGGACCACTGCTCTAACTTCCCGTACACGTACATGATGCTCAAGGTGGTGCTAAGGCTTCCCCCTTAGATGAAGCAGGAAAGGTTGGATTTTCAGCTGGATTCAAAAAGGAAGAGGCACTTGAGACCTGATTGTGAGCACTTGCTGGATATTGGACTGCTCTGAAGAATAACAGAAGGTCAACTTTTGACTGTGTAGATCATGCAAAGCTGGCAGTTGCTCTGAGAGGGACGAGTGTGCCTCAACGCTTGATTGTCCTGATGTGTAACTTGTACTGTGGACGGGAAGTCACTGCCAGGACAGAAGATGGAGAGACTGGATGGTTTCCTATAGGGGAAGGTGCCACACCTTTTATTTCCTTATTTGTTTAATGTGTACACTGAACATATTTTTAAAAATCTGGACTAAACCCAGAGGGAGGAGGAGTTAAAACTAGTGAAAGAGATATCAACAACTTAAGATATGCAGGTGATATCATCTTACTGGCAGAATGTAGCAATGATCTGAAATGACTTCTGATGAAACTGAAAGAAGGAAGTAGCAAAGCAGGACTGCATTTGAAGATGAAGACAACAAAAATCATGACTACCGAAGAGATGCACAACTTGTAACAGACAAGGAAGGCACTGAAATTGCTTACCTCGGTAATCACCAATTTAAACGGAGACTGCAGCCAAAAAAATCAAGAGAAGTGGAGACTCAGAAGGGCAGCGATGGAAGAATTAGGAAAGATCACCAAGAGCAAAGCTGTGTCATTAGAGACCAAGGCTAGGCTCATCCACACCCTCATCTTCCTGATCACTGTGTACAGATGCAAAAGTTGGACAGTGATGGAAGTTGATAGGAAAAAAAAAAAAGATTCATTTGAAATATGGGGTTGGAGGAAAGCTCTATGATTCTCTGAACTGCCAGGAAGAGGGACAAGTAGGTCCTAGAGCAAATTAAGCCTGACACATTGGTGGAGACAAAACTGAAGTTGTCTTTCTTTAGACACATCATGAGAAGGCAAGGTTCTTTGGAAAAGATGATAATGCTGGGAAAAATAAAAGGCAGCAGGAAAAGAGAAAGATCAAATATGAGATGGACAGACTCCATAAAGGACAGGACATTGTGGGCATCACTCATTCATAGGGTTGCCAGGAGTCAGAGCTGACTCAAAAGCACGCCACACACACACACACACACACACACACACACACACACACACACACACCCCAAAAAGGTGAAAGTAGTCTTTTGTTATTCATAACAAGCTCATTTCAACCAGACCTGAGTTTATATGAATGAGGTGATTTTCAAAAGCCTCTATAGAGGGAGCTGGTTATCAGAAGAACCAACCATGATTAGAGGGTTGGAACTTTCAGCTCTGCCCCCAGACCTCCAGGATAGGGATGTCCATGGACTCCCCCTAACTATCCAAATAAAAACAAAATTGTATCAAAAAAATTTTATTTTAGTAACTCATCCAGTATAGTTGTCTATTATCACAAATTCTCACTATAATACTCACTCTTCTTATGGTTGCATGAAATTAAAATTAATCTAATATTTTATTCTTCTTAATCAACAGTTCAATCCGGACTCAGGCAATCTGAGTCAATGGCTTTACCAGTGAGTGAGCGTAAGCACAAACCTACTCTGCACAGCACTCCTTTTTTTCTCACCTTCAGTCCACAATTCTGTATGATGGTGCTTACTGTTTAGGACTCAGTCCATTATGTAATAATTTTTTTTAGAGTATTAAAATACTAGCTAGCAAAGTACAGGGAGTAATGCAAGTCTAGAACTTCATAAATACAAAAAAAAGTCTTTGGCCTGTTTCTCTTCCCTTAAGCAGGAGAACTTGGCAGCAGATTAAAAAAAGAATAGTTTCAACTTTAGCTATCTCATTTAATTTTCCTCCAAACCTACTTTTTTTCCCCTTCATAATGCCATGTATAGCCTACTGTCAAAAGAACTAATAAACACTCATTATAACAGAAATTTTAGCAAAACATGCATAAAAGGAAAAATGAAAAACCTAGTATATCCCAAGGGAAAACGTTCAATTCCAGATATAACCACACAGAAAAGCTGGAATCTAAAAATAAGAACAACAATAATAGACACCTCATCAAAGCAAGTAAAAAAAATAGAATATTGCATTTGAGGAAAATCAATGAACAAAAAAAGTGCACACCTGTAGCATACGCGAGCATTAGTAGGCTATGAGCATTCTAGGGCCAGGAGCACAGAATAATGACTATCACATTAAGAAGCATAATGCTAATGCACAAACCAATCCCTGCACAAAGTCACAGAGGCCAGAGACACAGCGAGGCCACCAAGAGTTTGCCCTAAAACGCCTGTTTCATTCATGTTAATCAGTTGTGTTCTTCAGGCAGGAAGGGAACTCATTAATTTTTCCTCAGAACAGGGAAAACAAAATAATAGTGAGAGCAGAGAACAAAGCCCTCGGTCGGACGACAGCCACAGTACCTTTGGCAGAGGCTCGTATATAGGAGACTGCCTCATTCAGGGTGAAAAGTCTCTTGAAAAATGCTAATGCAATTCAGATTAAAAGGCAAATTCAATTACAGATCACAACTCATACAACATATTAACATTTCTCAGCTTCTAAAATGACTGTTTTCCAAAGGCCCCCCTGTTGGGTGGAGATGAAAGTGCCACTTTATATATAGTTTACTCATTTGTCAACTGATACTATCCCCTTCAAAGGGTTGTTCTAAGAAAAAAAGAAGGGATTATATATATAATTGTTGAAAGAGTTCAATAGAGTTATAGCAAATTCATAGTTTAAGTAAAATTAAAATTCTAAACTCAATTCCTTTTGGTGCATGGAGCAGAAAATTTTATTACTTTCCGTTATAAAATATATCATAAGTAAAAAGTATACAAGATGTACACATTCAGCTAAAAGAATGGTTATTTTTAATTGACCCTGATATATACCCCATTCATCTTAACATCACTAATACCTTGGAGGCTCATATATGACTATTCCGCGTTTTCTCTTAACCTACTCTGCACTATCCTATATTTTGTGCTAATCACTTCCTTGCTTTCATTTATAGTATTTCTAAAGTAAACTATATGTACGAATACATATAGTTTATATGTATTTTTAAATATATGTATTTCTAAACTAACTATATCTACCGATCTATTATCCATCTCTGTCAACCCATTCATCTTCCATCCACCCGTTTTTTTAAACTTTATATATATGGGATATGCTATATGTACTTGTCCTTCAACTTTTACGTTACTTTTCTCAGAGTAACTTACTGACATTATCTAATTTTTCATATACCACCTAGGGTTAAAAAATTTTATTATATCCATTTAAAGCAGAGAAAAAAAGGCACAGTAGAGCTAGCAACTTGCCACAACACGAGAGGACAATGGACAAATCTTTCCACAGTAATTTTGAAAGTAAAGCAAACCAACGACCGTCTCAGAGCTTTTTATAGCACATTTGTATTTTTAGCTTCAATGAAACTAAAACATTTCTCTAGTGCCTGGAGCACAGTTAAGTTAGTTGTTTTTTTTTTAAGTTAATATTTTTAAATTGACTTTACCCGGCTTTCACACTAAAGGGGAAGTTATATGAAAGTGTGCTGTTGATGGACAAGCCCTAAACAATATTGAAATATATTAGTTAAAAGGAAAACAAGAATGAATTAAGTAAAGGATATCAAGAGAAGATTTGTTTTTACCCTTAGGGCAGCAGTTTTCAACTGGTGTGTCGCAAGAAGTTTTAAAACATGCCATACCCTGACGATGTAGTCAGGGACACTGACTTCTGACTACAACCAACACAACAATAGCCGTCCCATGTAAATGAATCAAAATTACACCTTATTTTTTGTCAGATCGACAAAAACTTTGTTTTGGTGTGCCGCAGCCTTTCAGTAATTAGTTTATGTGTGCTATGAGATGAAAAAGGTTGAAAATTGCTGCCTTAGGGTGTCATAAAACAGATAGCCATAACATGGGATATTCTAATTAAAGAACATGGCACCTTATATAGGCATTAGTTTAATACAAATCAATCCAAAGATATCATTCACCTGAGCAAGTGGTGGAAGAATCTCCTGGCATATTTGCTGACTTGGTCTCTGTATTCCAATATAGTTGTGTCCAGGAGTGGTCTTGTTGGCGCATAGAAGGTTCCAAGGCTTGCCTCGAGCTGTGCTGTGGAATTCAAACACAGCAGCACTAAAACAAGTGAAACTCCTTCAATTACAACAGAATACTCATGTTTGCAGTCAGTCAGGTTTTGCAAACTTGGATGAAATGTGAGCTTGTTGCAGGAAAGATGAAATTAAAATATGACAGCTGGTACAAAAACAAACCTGTGTATAAACTTTCACTTGGAGCAGAGCTGACAATAACTCTGAACAACGAAAAGCTGTCAAAACTGAAGAAATCCATAATGAATCAACCTCTCAGCACAAATGGGTAATTAAAAGTGACTCATCAAAGCAACACAGTTTGAACTAGTATTTCCAGTAAAATCAACTTGCTTTGTGCTCAACATTTACTCTCCTTAGTGGAAGGGCAAAAACTAACCTGTCTACACTGGGAGCTGAAATATTAGAAATCTTTTAGAAAAATAATACAAACAAAAATAGTCTTATGGTAATAGAGATTTTTACTACCTACTCAAACTTTAAAGAAACTGTGAAAGTCCCTTTATCTTCCCTAAATCCTGTCCTCCACAATAAGGCTGTTGGTTTTGTCCAGGTGTGAAAGCCAACACCCCTGGGAGGGATGACAGGCTAATCTGTTCTGGGTCACCTGACACCTTCCTAGGAGAGGGGGACTGGAGAGCAGGTTGTGATAAACCAGCGTGCTTAGAACTAGGAGAAAGGGGCACAGTCTGCCAACTTCACAGTTTTACCAAGACATGCCTATAGGGTTGTATTTCCTCCCAGAAATACAGGAAGGTATCTAATTACCATAGCGGTGTGCGTGTGCGTATATAGAGCACTACAGTTCACAGTAAGACTCCACTGGTTCTTATGCTACTTACTAGCGCTTGGTTGAATAAACAAATTTTTTTTTTTATTATTTAGCAAAATTCTTTAGTTTTAGGCATATTTGATTTTGAAAGCATTAAATACCTCATCAGAGTTAATTGCTATAGACTTGGCTAAGCTATAAGTAATTTCCTTTTTAATCTCAAATCTAGACAGCGAAGTAAGATGAACTTTACAGGTATTTTCTTTCAAAGCAGCAGTCAATTTAGATTAAAATTGAATACAGCAATGCTATTGTGAAAACAAAGCCAGATTCTCTTGCCATCGCTTGTTTTCTTGACAGCATGTTTTGTACATCGGAAACATTCAAGCCTACATGAGATACTCGTAACTCCCAGCACAGCTACAGATTCATTAGATAGCCCAGCTTGATGTTTAAGACAGAAATGATGGCCTCAAAGATAACCACAACATGGCTACAAATAAAAGAGCTCACTGGGTTCCACTAATAAAAGGAAAACAAATTACCATGTCAAATTTGTTAGATTCAGATAGAATAAATCTCACTAGAAAAGAATTCTGAATGTTTTAGAAATGTGTTTTGCAGTTACTTAGGGGGAAATGCATACACCTATCTAAATGCACATATTCTGATAACTAGCATCATGCAAGCATCTTTTAAATAGCCTATAATCATACAAGCTTTTTATTTCCCTGTCTCCCCAATGTGGTTCCTGAGAATATACTTTATTAATGCAAAAATCTGATAACGTCCATTTGTGAATTACCTACTAATCTTTCTTAGAACACAGAAATCTTACAATACAAATTCACTAAGGTGTTAGTAATTTCTCAGTGTCCTGAGTAACAGTAAATATTTTATCTTCTCCATATTTATTCAACTGTAAATTTAGGATCTCTTGTATAGTTTTGTGCACCATAACAGGTTTTCTTGGGGACTCTTTTCTTAAAAAAAAAAAAATATTATGTAACCAATCTTGAGAGTATACCAAAGCTAAGAAATCACTGAAATAACTCCCCCGGCAGAAATATTATAGTAATACCTAGTACCTAAAATTTTGAAGTTATACTCTTTTTAAAAAATATATTTTATTGATTTTTTACAGAGAGGAAGGGAGAGGGATAGAAAGCTAGAAACATCGATGAGAGAGAAACATCAACCAGTTGCCTCCTGCACATCCCCATTGGGGATGTGACCGCAACCAAGGTACATGCCCTTGACTGGAATTGAACCTGAGACTCTTCAGTCTGCAGGCTGATGCTCTATTCTCTGAGCCAAACCGGTTTCGGCAAGTTATACTCTTTTTATTTTTAACTAATATTTTAATACATACTGTGGGCCAAGCACTGTGCTAGGCATTTTCTCCTTGTAGAAATACTGGAATCCCCACAGATGAATTGGGCTGCCTCAGGAAAGCACATTCAAGTAACATTAAATAAATATTTATTGTGAGCCTCCTGTGAGTTGGGCCAAGTCCCCTGATGCAAACTTCCTGAAGAAATTTGTTCTTATTGATTATTCTTCTCTAAAATTACTAAAATGAAGGTTATAAACAGAATTCTATCTAAACAACTTGTTTACTTTATAAACAAAATAAAATAGAATAAGAACATCTATAAATATGCAAAGAAAATAGTAGGGGAAAAGAAACTCTCCAATAAAGACTTCTGGTTTGATATATGTCCTTGCAAACTACCTAGGGACAGTTTCTCATTAGCCATGATTTCCCATCATTAACGTAAATTTTTTTTGCAAAGATCTGAAATAAAGAAGCAAGTGGAAAAATGGTTAGGTGCATTTTACATTAAGTAAATCACAATAAAAACAACATACCGAGCCCTAACTGGTTTAGGCTCAGTGGATAGAGCGTCCGTCTGAGGATTGAAAGGTCCCAGGTTCGATTCCGGTCAAGGGCATGTACCTTGGTTGTGGGCACATCCCCAGTAGGGGATGTGCAGGAGGCAGCTTATTGATGTTTCTCTCTCATTGATGTTTCTAACTCTTTAACCCTCTCCATTTCTCTCGGTAAAAAAAAATCAATAAGGTATATTTTAAAAAAATAACATACTGATAAGTGACAAATATAAAAATTAATTTCATTGTATGTGGCACATATTTGTCCCCCCTCCTTTTTATTTTTATTTTTATTTTTTTTTATTACAGTGTTTTATCTCTCTTTGACAAACAACACCTGAGATCCTATGGAAAAATTATTTACTGGGGAAGGTGGGGAAATGGGAAACAGGTATCAGAACTACAAGTCAGAATGAAAATAAGAAGCAGCAGACTGGGCTGCAAGTATCACACACACACACACACACACACACACACACACACACAGACATACACACACAGTAAGGGGAAAGGATTATTTTCTGGACAAAAGACTTGGGGTATGAGAGAAAAATACTGATGTCTAACGTAAAGGAGCAATAGGAAGTTTGTTTGGGGCCCTTTGTCTACCAGACCCGAGAGAGTACATGAAATTCTTTTTCAAAGTTTGAAATCTGAGCATATTCCATACATGAACTTACACTGGAATATACAATGACTGCATTGGGAGCTCCAGCATAGGTATATACAGAAAAGTTGTTCTTTATGTTGATAAATACTACACAGTCAATACCATACAGGAGTAACTATTATATATCTGACTCTGTCAGTTTTAATAAGGCATTAGCATTTCTGTCTTAGTTTAAAATAATATCACTCAAAATCATACTCAAAAATAACTGACTCAATAAAAGATACTTTACGTATATGCAAAACCCTCTGACGGAACAGATTTCGAGTCTGACCTTCTCTCTCTGGGGTGAGCTTTTGTCTGAGAAGGTGGTTCACAATGGCGCTCATGCTGACGAAGCACTGGTGGCCCAGCGTGTCCCAGTTCATGCTGCTCAGGATGCTTATCGCCTCACAGACCTGGTCGTAGTGAATGTACTGGGAGACAACGTCCACCAGGCCCAGCTGTCCTCGAGTGAAGATACCTGTCACAAAAAAGCGTAAAACCAAGTAAATCTTTTAAAAATAAAAATTAGAGTAACAAAAACAGAGTTGAGTTTTTGATAAAGAAAATAAAACAGTAATAATTTCTTGCATAAGTGCTAGAAATATGAAATTTGGGGAGCCAAGACTAAAATGGCTCTGTGGTTAAATCTTCATTTTAAATAATACCTACCTCCTCCTCCCCCCGTTTAGCTTATCCTTACCATTTCAGCACATATTAACTAATTTATACTCCATGTAGGCAACTGCTTAACCTGAGTGGGTAAGCATGAGAATATTGAGGTAGACCTCCCTTCCCGGGCTGCCAGCCGGGGCCTTCCTTCATTCTGTGCCACCCCCTGGTGGTCAGCGTACATCATAGTGAGAGATAGAATTCCTTGTCTCCCGGTTAAACTCCCGAGGGGACAACTTGCAGATTAGGCTTTTATATATATAGATTGGCATTTTAGAGATTATTCTCTTCTACTGAAGTAAGCAATGATTATTTTTTTTTTGTATTTTTAAAAAAATATATATTTTATTGAGTTTTCACAGAGAGGAAGGGAGAGGGATAGACAGCCAGAAACATCGATGAGAGAGAATCATCGACCAGCCGCCTCCTGCACAACCCCTACCAGGGATGTGCCCGCAACCAATGTACATGTCCTTGACCGGAATCGAACCTGGGACCCTTCAGTCCGCAGACCGATGCTCTATCCACTGAGCCAAACCGGTTTCGGCAGCAATGATTAGTATTAATCCTGCTGTTGATCCTCTTCACAAATAATATTTACTATAAAACATATTTGTTTATCCTTTTAAATAAAAGAAAATCCACTTCTAATCTTAGAGAAACAAGAACACAAAACAAGTGGGGAAGCATTCTGATCTAGTTCTATTTTATCATCTTTTAAATATGGCTTATTTCGTTTAAAACTAACAACTTCTGTGTAAATGACAGCAAATACTAGGACGCTTAAGCAGGTTATTATTTTTTAAATCTTTAAAAAAAATGGTTGGCAATAAAATCTTTTTTTTTTAATTCAGTCAATGTTTATGAAATTGAGTGAGTCCACAAAAACTTCTCAGTACAAATCATCATGAAACTAAATGAGAAAATATGTGTGAAATTATTCGTAAGCTGTAAGTATATAAAATATCACTGCAATTTTTCATTATTATCAACATTTAATTGCAAAGGTTATAGGTTTCAGGATTTTCAAAACATACTAGTCCATGAGAAAAATGCCAAAATTCTTCATATTACTTCAAGTCCATTAAAAAAGAAAACCTATGGTATATCTAACAGAACTTAACTTGATAGGGAATCTGGGGAATTGCCTTGGTTATACTAAGCAACAAAACTTTGCTATTCTTTTTATGTTGGTAAAATTAATGAATGCCTCTGTCCAAAGCCTCTGTGAGCCTGCAGTCAAGCACGGGAAGTCCTCAGTGGCTCCTTGTCAATAGATATTAACGTGTAGGAACTTCGCAGGAAACTGAAAATATCCAAACCTTCTGATGCTATTTATACCTTATATATTACATCTAGCAAGAGAAAGAACTAATTTTTGAGAAGAAAAGCTAGTATATAATCATAACCAAATTGTGCAAAAGGTGATACAGGAAAAATCTTAAAAAGGAACCAAAAAAGGGACAAATGATGTATAGAGAAACAAATATATAAATAATTGCAAACTATGTTTCTGAAATGATGCAAGCCAGAAGACAACAAACACTAAGACATATTTAAAATGGTGAGAGATGGAAATGAATTAACTTAAAATTCTGTATCTTATAATAAAGAATTGAAAATTCATGAAGAAACATAATCTTCAATGAACCTAACAATAGAGCTCTGAAATAATAAAGCAAACTCTGATAGAACAGGGGGAAAAGTGAATTCTACAATTATATTTGGAGATTTCAGTACTTCTCTGTCACTAATTGAGAGAACATATAAGCAGATAGTCAATACAAATAGAAAAATATTGAAAAACACTATTCTTGAATTTGACCCAATTGACATTTATAAAACATTTCACACAATAACAGTAGTATATATTGGGTGATAAAACATAAATTTAAATGTTTTGAAATCATACAGACTATGCTCTTGAACCACACCAGAATTAAATTAGATATCAACATAGATAGCTGAAAAATCTCAAAATATTTAGAAATTAATCGACATTCTTCCCCATAAGAAAGAAGAAATTACAAAGAGAATTAGAAAATATTTTGAAATGCATAAAATTTTAAAAATGACATTTGTAAGGTGTAGTTATAGCAGTACTTTGGAGGATAATTTCTAGATAACTTTATTTTTTCTTTTTCTTGATATATTTTTTATTTATTTTTATTTATTAAGGAATTACATGTGTCCTTATTTGATGTATTTTTATTTATTAAGGTATTTCATATGTGTCCTTATTTGATGTATTTTTATTTATTTTTATTTATTAAGGTATTACATATGTGTCCTTATTTGATGTATTTTTTATTTATTTTTATTTATTAAGGTATTACATATGCCCCCCACACACAACCACCCCTCACTCATGCCCTCATTCCCCTGGTGTCTGTGTCCATTGATTAAGCTTATATGCCTGCATACAAGTCCTGTGGTTGATCTCTCTTCCTTACCCTCCCCCTCCCCTATCTTCCCTCTGAGGTTTGATGGTCTGATCATGCTTTTCTGTCTCTGGATGTTTTTGTTCATCAGTTTGTGTTGTTCATTATATTCTACAAATGAATGAGATCATGTGATATTTATCTTTCTCTGACTTGGTTATTTTGCTTGGCATAATGTTCTCCAGTTCCATCCATGGTGTTGCAAATGGTAAGAATTGCATCTTTTTTACCGCAGCATAGTATCCCACTGTGTAGATGTACCACAGTTTTTTAATCCACTCATATCGATATATATGCACATACTACATGCATATATAATACAGTATAGCCTTCTCTTGTGTGACACAGGTTGCATATTGGGGCTAGTAACTTAGTGGGGGGGATAGTGTAGATAGTTAATGACTACTTGTTTTTTAATTAATGAACACTTAGCCTTTCTATGTGCATAATGGCACAAGAGCTGGATACCTCAGGTGTTTGACAAACTGAGATGCTTGCATTCAGTTGCAGAGTGGGGCACCAGCCCAGCATTTGGCATTAAGACTGTCAAGGCTGGCTAGGTTTGAATCCTCACTCTTTCTCCTTCATCCAATGGGGACTTAACAAAAACTTTCAAAGTTTTGGTTTGGGAATTTATATATGTTTGTCTTTGGATGTATACACAGTTGATTGCTAAATATGGTCAGATTTCTCCTCACTGGCTGTTCCTAAATTCTTTGGATACATCCTGGTAAATTACACATTGTGAATTAATTGTCATATGTATAATTGTTGCATTTTGGATGTACCTAATTTGATTATTTTTAAGAAGTATTTCTACTTAGGTTATCTGTTTGCAGACTAGAAAATGAGAAAATATAATTGTGTGATAAGAAATGTAAAAAAAAAAAATCAAGCAGTAAATAAAATAGACTAAATCCCCCCAAAATGCTGGTTCTTTGAAACCATTAGTAAAATTGACCAACATCTGCCTAAATTGAGGAGAAAGAAAAGACAATATTGACAATAATCACTACAGAACTAGAAACATCAAAGAAGTGAATAATCTAACTTTATGCAAATAAATATAACTTACAGAAATGGGTTCCTTGAAAGACCTAAACTATCAAAGCTCATTTAAGAATAACATGAATGCTGAAATTGGTTTGGCTCAGTGGATAGAGCATCAGCCTGCGGAGTGAAAGGTCCTGGGTTCGATACCAGTGAAGGGCATGTACCTGGGTTGCAGGCACATCCCCAGTAGGAGGTGTGCAACAGGCAGCTGATCGATGATTCTCTCTCATCGATGTTTCTAACTCTCTAACCCTCTCTTTTCCTCTCTGTAAAAATCAATAAAATATATAAATAAATAAAAAGATGCTTTTCTCATTGAAAGCAAAGCAAAGCATCATCTCTGAAATGGTTTAAAAAAAAAAAAAGAATAACATGAATGACCCTTTATTATTTGAATTTGAATCCATAGTTTAACAAACCTTTACATACACATAACACACACACACACACACACACACACACACACACACACACTCTGCATGTCCAGATGCCTTCTCTTGGGAGTTCTCTCAAACATTAAAAGAAGAAATAATATCAACTGTATACAACTCAAAATATAAAAGGAGGGAACACTTCCCAACTAATTTCATGATGTTAGCATTACAATGACACCAAAAATGACAAAGACATTACAGAAAAAGGAAAAGTACAGATATCTCCCATAAACAGATTCAAAATCCTTAACAGAATATTAGCAAATCTACTATACATTAAAAAGATAATCATCATAAACAAGAGAGCTTTATCCCACAAACACAGGTTACCAAAACTTCTGAAAACTAATCAATGTAATTCACCATATGACCAAACAAAACATACAATCATTTCAACAGATGTAGAAAAAGCACTTGAAAAAATTCAGCATCCACTCAAGATAATACATCTCAGGAGACAAGTAGTGGAAGGGGACTTCTTCAACCTAATGACTTCATAGTTATAGTGAAAGATTAAATGCTTTCCAACAAAGATCGGAAACAAAGTAAGGATGTCCTCTCTTGCCACTTCAATTTAATATTACAGTGGAGGTCCTAGCTAGCATAGTAAGGCATAGAGGTTGGATAAGAAGATGTAAAACTGTTTTCAATTGCAGCTATGAGAGTCATTTATGTAAAAAATACTAAGGAATCAATAAGAAAATCACTACTAGGAAATGAATTTAACAGGATTGTAGAATATACTTTAAGTTTTATTTCCGTATAATACCAGGAAAAAATTAAAAACTGCAATTAAAAATACTATTTATAATAGCATCCCAAAACATGAACAAAATATGTACAAGGTCTTTACACTTAAAATTATAAAACACTGCTGAAAGAAACTTAAGACCTAAATAAATGGAGAGAGATCCTGTGTTTTGAGACTCAATATTATTAAATTGTTCTTCTACCCTAATTTGATCTATAGATTAAACATATCCTCAATCAGAATCTATGAGGTCTTTCTGCAGAAACTGACAAGTCAGTTTCAAAATTTGTATAGAAAGAAACCCAAAGATCGAGAGTAGCCAAGTAATTGTGAAAAAAGACAAAACTCGCCCTAGCAGGTTTGGCATGTTGGCCTGTGGACTGAAGGGTCCCAGGTTGTGGGCTCCATCCCTAGGAGGGGGTATGCAGGAAACAGCCAATCAATGATCTCTATCATCATTGATGCTTCTCTCTCCCTCTCCCTTCCTCTCTGAAATCAATAAAAAAATATTTTTAAAAAAGAACAAAGTTGGAGGATAACAGAACCTGATTTCAAGACACTATAATAATTAAGATAGTGTGATACTCAATTATATACAAACATATAGATCAGTAGAAAAGAGTTTATTCATACACACACACACACACACACACACACACACACACACACAGTCAAGGTAATTCAATGAAGATGAATCTTTCCAACTATTGGTATTATAACAAGTGAATATTCATATTAGAAAATAATTTTAACCCATACCTCACACCATATGCAGAAAATTTAGTTGAAATAGACCATAAGCCTAACTGTAAGAACTAAAACCATAAAACTTCTAGAAGAAAATAGGGTTAGACAAAGATTCCTTAGATGGGACACAAAAAACACAAGCCATAAAACATAGAAATTTAAGAATTGGATTTCATTTAATGTAAAAACTTCTACCTGAAGCATGCAGTTAAGAAAATGAAAAATACACTACACTGGAAGAAAATATTCACAATACTAGTATCTTACAAAAGGACTTGTAAGATCATCAAAAACCCTTATAATTCAGTAATAAAAAATCCAATTAAATGTGGGCAGGAGATTTGAAGATATCAGAGAAGATATGTGCCAAATAAGCACACAAAAAGATGCTCAACTCCAACATTTTATCAGGGAAATATAAACTGACATCACTACGCATCCACTAGAATGGCTAAAATTAAAAAGACCACAAATGCCAAGTGTGACTGAGGATGTGGAGCAACTGGAATTCCAAAACAGTTTCTTCTTAAGTTTAACATACACTTAGCATATGGCCCATGCATTCTATCCCTAGGTTTTTTCGCAAGAGAAATTAAAATAGATGTCCACACGAAGAACTGCACATGAACATACATGGCATTTTTAGCCATATTAGCTTAAATAGGAAAACAATCCAAATGTCCACCAACATGTGAAAAGCTACACAAATTGCGATTTATCTATATAATGGACTACTACTCAGTAAAGGAAAATTTACAGTTCTGTACACCAAATTGAAGATTTCTACAGATTAAATAAGTTCTAAAAGTCATACTATTTGTTTTTGAGAGTGACAGCCACATACACATGCACAAACACATACAACTTATTGCCTGTGATTTTCAAAGTCCTACAAAAGGGAAGAAATTAGCATCACTTGAACAGTTAACTTTTCCCAACTTTGTAGGTTCCATGAGAACATTGCGGGGGCACCCCAGGTAGATGGAATACTATCAACACCACTGTGGGAAGGAGGGAATGTGAGAGCACACGCTGTGATTGGGAAGCGACACCAGAGCAGCCCAGCTGGAGAGATAAAGCCTGAGAGGCCCACCAGGGCTTATCGGATCCTGAAGGATGTGAGGCTGGAGAATCCTTGACCCAAATCTACACTGTTAGATTCATTTGGGGTGAAGGGGATGGGAAGATTGGTAGGCAGAAAATTATAGACAAATGGACACTGTTTGATCATGGGAAAACAGGAAACAACTAGATTAAGGTAATGACAGCAGGTTGAATGGAAGATATCTTTGGATAGCATTTAGAAGGCAGAATTGATGACATTTCGTCACTAATTTGATATGGCATTAGGGTGAGAGGATTCCAGAATGACTTCTGACTTGACACTCCATCTGAATAACTGTACCACCCACCAACATGGAGAATACAGGAGAAGTAAGTTTGGAGAGAAAGATGATGAATTCATATCTGTACACAATGAGTCTGGAGCATTTGTGTGCATCCAAGGGGAGGTATCTGTAAAGACAGGTGAATTTGTGGATGTGGAGTCAGATGTGGTCGGGGCTGAACTCAGAGATGGGATATTAAAAATAAACTCTTAACACGTTAAGCGCCATATCAGTCACCGGTGACTGATACTACACTTTCCATCCAGAAGATAAAATAGGCTGGACACTTAATGTGTTAATCTGTATAAAATGGGAGGAGAGAAAAAAAAAAAATAGAACCTTTGAAAGCCTCAACATTTTCATAAGTAGACAGATAAAGGCCATAAAACATGAAATATTGCCTCTGGGATCATAGAAGGCAAGTATGATAAGAGTTTAATGATGGTGGAAGTAGTCATCAACCATCAAATGCTGAGAAATCATCAAGTAAATAAAATAAATACATGTGTCAATGAGGACAACCCTGGTGACCTTTCCAAGCACAGCTCCAGGAGAATACGAAGGACAGAAGGCAGAATCTGGTGCTGTGAGCAGAGAATAGGAAGTGACGCAGAGAAAGTCAGTGTTCACTAATATTTCAATGAGTTGACAATGAGAGGGAGGTGAACATTTATTTGATTAACAGGGGAGAAACTATTTTAAGGAAGGGATGTGTTTGTTTCATGGTATGGTTTGGCCTGTATCTGCTGATGTAGCCAGATTTGTGGGGACCTGGAGAGGGTCACAAATAAAGGTGTCAGAGGGAAAGTTGTGGGATCCAGAGTGGAAGCAGTGGTGGAACTGGTCTCGGAGCTCCTGTTCCCTTGAATTGAGAAGGTAAGATTTATGCAATTGTAGATAAGTGGTTGGTTAGTTGAGTTGGGTGGGTGGTGAGGAGCAGATAATCTTAATGAAGAGCCAATTAAAATGTGAAATTCTCCGCGAGTCTAAAGAGAGCAGCGAAGGTTGGAAAGGGCATTGATAAGAATGGAAAAGCTTTAATATATTTCAGTAGTATAATTAGGAACCCCTTTAAAAAAATTAATCCTAGTCTGTGTATGTGGAAATATGGGATCGTGACTGACTGTCAGGTAAAGAAATTCTAATTACACGTTGCCTTGCATAAAATAGTACACTTTGCAGCTTCTCTATGGAAGATGACACTTCTAGCTCCCTCCTGAAAAAGACATGTTCTTTGAGTTCTTCTAATAACAGCCGTGATGGCCTTTAAATCCCCAATGATTTGATTGATGATTATAAGGATTTAGAATGGAAGCTTTATCCTTGGAACAGTTTTCCTTCAACACTAACTTACCTATTCTGTCAAACTCCAAAAGTCTTAGCATGCTGGAACCAGGCAGGGCCACGTTTATATATGACAGCATTCTATTTTAAACTATGATCTATCTCAGCTTCTTAAATTGTAAGCTACACCTTTCATGTCAAATTTTCCAAAGGCTTGCATAACAAGCATATGAAAAAAAAACCACACACACACACTCATAAATGCTCCCCAGTAGAGAAACTGCACATGTAAATACCTGTTTATATATGCAGCAACTTGAATTATACATGAAAATTCCACATGGATGCCCAGAATCAGCACTGTGTTAATTCAAGAAGTATACTAAAATTTTTGGATGTATTTAGTAGCAGAGCCTAAGAAAAATCTGTCATATAAACAGAGTTTTCTTTTAAAAAAATCTGCTAGTTAGAATCTACTGTTTCAAGGAATCTATTCTTCCTAGGGAAAAAAGTAATCGGTAATAAAACAATCTTATAACACGTTTTTTAAATCCTGGGAAGCTCCATAATTAGATCCTTTAAAGAGCCTGTAAGACTGTAAATTTTCCCCATTCTATAAAATGTAAGTCATATTGAAAATAAAATATAAATGATAAATGTCAGTTGCAGAAGTTATCTATCACCTTTTCATTTGAATGCTTGACTTCTATTGGCTAACTCTCTTCCAAGAGCCCTTCTTGGGAAAAAGAGGTGACAGCCAACTCATTGCCTAATTGATTTAGGAACAGTGCCCAGGGAGACAGTCCAATTAAGTTTACAAGCTGGCAATTAGCAGGGAGCCCTCTAAATCCCTACACTGAGAGCCTGTTTACTTTAGTAAGAAGGCAAATGTGCTAGAGATAGGAAGAGAAAGCTGTGCTTTTTGCAAAGCTGTTGTTAGTAGGCCCACAAGGGAGGGCTGAAGAAGAGCTAGGTATATGTGGGCAGACAGCCTTCTGTTTGACAGGTAACTGGGTAATTTATAGTGTGTGTGTGTGTGTGTGTATGTGTGTGTGTGTTTTAACAGGCACGCAAAACATCTAACATCTACTTTAATGAGTGTTGTATATGGAGACATACAACTGTTAAAAATGCAGTGGGGCAAAGTTGAACTGGATTATCTCATAATAAGTGAAATTACAAACATTTTTTTCTTGGACAATATTAACATTATGAATAGATGTAGTTGCATTTTTATAATTCGAGAGAAGAAAAACATAACCCTCACATTATATCTGTATCTTTCAGGTTAATGAGGTCATTTTCACTAGATTTATTTCATGTGTTCAACTTCAGAGGCAAATAGATCCATACAAAAACAAAGTAAACTGAGAAGTACTTAATAAACATTATTATAATGTCTTTTAAAACTTAACTTTATACCAGAGCCAAATCCTGTCAGGGGGTTTAAAATGTATTCACATTTTAAAGTTTTCAAGTAGTAATAATGTGCATTAATTAAAGTCTGTTTTTTCAAACCTAAGCAAAGATCTCTCAAGAATTTTAAATTATATAAAACTACCTAAAGAATATCAGATATTTCAGGGGAGAGCTGGTAATGGAAAACCACAAAAGGCAAATATATTGCAACTGGAGGCCTGGTGCACGACATCCATGTACTGGGGGGGGCGTAGGTGGGGGAGCGCCCTTCCGCCCAGCCGGCGCCCTTTTCCAGGATGCTCTTTTGTCAGGATTCCTCAGAGGATGTCTGGATGTCCAACTGACATTCTTAGTGCTGCCGCAGAGGTGGGCCACTGTGCTCGCCAGCTGTTAGCCTGGCTTGTGGCTGAGCGGTGCTCCCCCTGTGAGAGCGTACTGACCACCAGGGGGTAGCTCCTGCATTGAGCGTCTGACCCCTGGTGGTCAGTGCATGTCATAGCAACCAGTCATTCTGCTGTTCATTAATTTTCATATTATCCTTTTATTATATAGGAGGATAATAAAATTTTGTTTTAACATTTCCTGAATGAAATGGGCTGTATGAATACACACATTTCATAATATTGTGAAATCCGTTTGAATTTTTTAGCTAAAGGGTAACAAAAAAGTTACACAAATATCTTTACCAAAAGCTAATTAAACATTTGCTTTCCTTTCTTTCAAAACACTTATTTTACAGTTCCAATCTGGTAAGTAATAGATACCTATAATCTAAAATAATTTAAAAAATAAAGTATTACAGTCCTACAAAGAATTTCTTAATGGACATATTAAGTGCTTTTAAAATATTCGCCAGGTAGCTCAGTTGCTTAGAGCATTGTCATGACATACCAAGGTTGAGGTTCAGTCCCGGGTCAGGGCATATACAAGAAACAACCTATGAATGCATCAAGTGGAACCACAAATCGATGTCAATGCATTTCTCTCTTCCCCTCTCTCCAAAATCAATCCATAAAAATTTTAAAATGCTAAACAAAATAATCACATACCTATTTTTTAAATATTTTTTTTTTGGTGGACAGTTTATTTTGGAAAGTGTCAAATGTGAAATTTCAGACTTTATTCATCACAATGAATACTTAGTGTAATTTCCGAATTCTTTAATATCAATGATATTAAAGAATGTTTCCTGGCATTTAGAAAATCATCCACAAAGCATTAAGGAAAGTACATGAAATGTATGAGAGGCAAGCATATTTATGGGATGACAAATAGAAAATACATTCCAAGAATAGTTTTATTGTCTTAATTATAATCTCACCATCGTAAACACTTTAATTGACTTACTCACCAACTCCGCTGACTTACCAAGTTTAAACAAAAGAACACCCAAAGGTCCTCTGTTGAACCTGAGGAAGAGGAGATCACAGATGTCCTCACTTTCGGGCTTTTGAGAAACCACCTGTGGAGCTACCCACTGCATTTGGACGAGACTGCTGGAAACACTGAAAAACGTACTGAACTGCAGCGTCTCCCTGGGTGAGCGGTCTTCGGCCAGGAGCTGGATGTTAATAGGGGAGAGAGCCATATCAAAAATTTGCAGCTCTCCTTGGATGCTGCCAACTAGCAGAATGGTGCCACTCGGGTAGCAGCTCATTAATGAAGGCAAAAGTTCAGCCTGGGCTAAGAGAGTCACTCTACGGTGAGTGTCATAAAGAACCACTGAGGAATCTTCACAGCCCAGAATCAGTTTGTCCTCAGTAACATTCCTGCAGCAGCTAATGGCCTTGGATCTCAGTGGTATTCTGGTGACGGAGATGCACTGGATTTTGTTCCGAACACATTCATAGATGCAGCTGTCAGCCATGGGCTCTTTGTCTGCACTGAGGGAGCGCTCCATGGTCAGCACCTGGTAGGTCTGTTTGGTGCCAAAACAAACATCCAGTGGATCCCATTCCGTGCGGACGGAACTCAGAACCTGTAAGAGATGAGTCATGTATGTTCACACACAACTTGGGTTTTCTTCAGCTGCCACACATAGGCCTTATATTAATCTAGTATCCTATTGAAGATAATCAATTATCACCTTAAACACTAGAAATATATAAGTATGTGTCACATAGAACACATATGTAAACACATATGTGGCACATACAGAGCATAGCTGCAGAAATCAAACGGTAAGATTTAACTTGACCACATTGTTTTAAAAAATCTAACTAAAAGACAAATATGTCCCAGTATATGTAAAAACAAATAAGGTGGGCTTTTAGTAAAATAGTACAGTTAGCAGAATATCTAAAACTGCTAAAAGTGTGATTGTGGGGTGTTCGGGTTTTACTTTCATTTTTCTCCTTCTCCTTAATCTTCTATTTTTATCATTGACAGTACAACTTGAAAGAATTAAGTGAGTCTCCTTCCCACACACTATCCTACCCAATTCTGAAATTACTGTTAAATTATTTACTAGAAATATATTTCTAATTAGTAGTATAGAGTAGGCGAATGGAAAAAAAACTTTAGAACTCTAATAAGAATCTTGTACAAATAGTTTACTGTCAGACAAGATATGAATGGTTAAATAGACAAATGACCAACAGGAAAAATAATAACGTAAATGTTTTAAAAATAAAAAAATTAAGACCTAGTAAGTAATATGAATTGTCAGTATTTGTTAAGCAAAAATTTAAAAGCATCTTTGGTGTAGAAGGGAAAGGCTACAAGAAATACCAAGGCAGAGGAATAAAAGCAAAAAACAGCAGGCCATTCAGTTTATTCATATGGAAATGTGGGAGGCCAAGAACCTGAAGAGCAGCATTCAAGTGGGTTTAGATATACACTGACACTGCAAAGTCTTCAAGGTCAGATGCAGAACTATTAAAAAAGCACACCTGCACACATATAATAAAATTTCATAGAACTATACACACACACGCACACACACACACACACACACACACACACACACACACGCACAAAAGCGCATATAAAGTCTGGTGGAATCCAAGGAAGACCTGTATCAGACTTAATCCAAGGTCGCTTTCCTGGATTTCACAGTGGACTGTGGTAATGTATCTAGTATTTACCCCAATACTATCATTTAGGCAATAGGGAGAAAAGCATAGGAAAGGAATTTGCTTTTAGCAATGTAAGCAATTATTTTAGCAGTTTCTCAAGAGTAAATGATTTCAAAATGAAAAGGCTTCTCGTTTGTCTGTTTTAAAGTGTATACATAAGGCTGGCTATTGGAAGCAAAGAGGGGGTGGCGGGAGGGGAAGGGTAGATGTTAATTTTCCGTTTTTTAAAAATATATTTTTATTGATGCCGAAACTGGTTTGACTCAGTGGATAGACAGAGCATCGGCCTGTGGACTGAAGGGTCCCAGGTTTGATTCCAGTCAAGGGCATGTACCTTGGTTACAGGCACATCCCCAGTGGGGGGTTTGCAGGAGGCAGCTGATGGATGTTTCTCTCTCTCATCAATGTTTCTAACTCTCTATCCCTCTTCCTTCCTCTTTGTAAAAAATAAATAAAATATATTTTTTAAAAGTTTAAAAAAATCTTTTTACTGATTTCAGAGAGGAAGGGAGAAGGAGAGAGAGAAACACTAATGATTAGAGAAAACCATCAATTGGTTGCCTCCTGCACAGCACCTACTGGGGATTGAGCCTGTAACCCAGGAATGAAAGGCGACCTCCTGGTTCATAAGTCAATGCTCAACCACTGACCCACACTGCCCAGGCTTTCTTTTCCTCCCTCCCTTCCTTTCTTCCTCCCTCTCTTTTTTCTTTTCTTCCCCTTCCATTTTCTTTCTCCCTCGTCCTCCCTCTCCCCTCCCTTCTTCTCTCCTTTCATGTGAATTTTTCTTTTAAAAATCCATTTTAAACATCATCACCAAATGAATCTTCTAAACTAAATGTTTTGCTCTTACTCTCCCATTCAAAGTCTGCATTGGCTACCCACCCACTAATGAATTAAAATGTTATTCCTCATCCTGGAATGCAAAAGCCTGCAGGACCTATATTTAAACTCATTCCCTTCCTCACACTCTGTCCTTGTTTTTTCGCGCGCGCGCGCGTGTGTGTGTGTGTGTGTGTGTGTTTCTGATAAGTATTTGGGTATGAGATATGTGTCAGGCACAGGTCCTGGGGTCCTGGGGATGCAGCAGTAAGTCCTCACCTCAGAGAATACACACTCCAATGGCTGAAAACAGGCAATAATTCACAAGCAAACATCCACAGAATGTTAGTAAACCCATGTACCCACTTCCTAAGTTCTATGAAGAGTAAAGCAAAGCAAGCAGAATGTGGAGCAGCAGGAACGGGGAGGGGAGTGCACACAGAGAAGTCAGGACAGGCCTTTCTGATGAAGGTGATCTGAAAGTGCAGCCATATGGGAGAAGAGAGCCCGGAGCAGAAAGGAAACAAACACCTTGAGGTGGAGCTCTTAGCCTGAGAAAGGAGCCAGCGAAGACTGGCCCGGGCAGAGAAGAGGGAGCAAGGAGGACAGTGGTAAAACTGGGAGAGGGAAACATATGCCATAGCAGCTTGGAGGCTACTTTGTAAGGACTGGCTTTTTCTCTAGATGAGATGAGAAGTCATAAGCAGAGGAGGGACAGGATCTGACTTGCAAATTCTAGTGTTAACTCCCACAGTTTCCCCTCCTTACCCTACTCTGAGTTCAAACTCAAACATGCCCTGCATTTTCCCAGCTCTGTAACTTGTGAAATTAATTAAACAAGGAGGCCCTAAGACTGATGTGGCTCCAATGCCATGATGGCCTACATAAGCAAACCAAAATCTAAGCTTGTAAATGCCTCAAAGTTAAAAACCAAACCTCGAAGGACAACCAATTAGGCTTTAAGCTATAGCCAGTCAAATAATGTCCTTTCTTTGCTTCTGCATTATCTACACTATTAAAAGAGAAATATGCAAATTGACCATACCACCGCAACACTCACCAGCCAATCAGGAGTGACTATGCAAGTTAACCCAACAAAGATGGAGGATTAATTTGCATACACAGGTGCAAATCGGCGAGGGTGGGGGGGCTGCTTATGTGCATGCGTGCCTGCACCAAGCATCCTGCATCCCGGTGACAGGTGTCCTCAGGAGCCAGGCTGCTCTGAGCCGGTACGCCTGTGCATAGGCAGGGAGCGGCTGGGGTCCTGAAACAACCTCCTGGCCACTCTGGGCCTATGCACACAGGCACAGAGCAGCCTGGGGCAGGGTGGGAACATACCCAGGACCCAGGTGCTCCAAGCCAGCATGCGTGCAAATGGCCAGAGTGGGAACGTCTCCTGCAGTGAGCGAGCAGACAGCAGGGCCCTGCTTACCTCTGGCCATGGCAGCAAAGAGCAAGCAGTCCCCTGTGGGGCCCCCACAAAGAGTAGACACCAGGGCCTGCAGTGGCGTCAGCAAGCAGGTCCACAGAGAGCAGAGAACCACAGGGAGCAGGCCTGTGCTGACAGTAGGACATCTCTTGAGGGCTCCCAGATTAGAGAGAGTGCAGGTCAGGCTGAGGAACCTATCCCCCTGCATGAATTTTGTGCACCGGGCCCCTAGTTCTCTATATAAATCTTTCCCCTGACGCCTGTCTGTGGAGTGCTTCTAGCCACTTTTGAGTCTGACAATGACTGATTAGAATAGATTTTTGGTCAAATAGCACTTAAAAGTTTTACTATGCTTTGGTCTATTAAAAACTTTACTTGTGTCCTTTGCCTGAAATTCACATTCTTCACCCAGTGCCTCAGTTTTTCCTTCCAAATACACTCACCCTTTTAGAACAAAACCAGAAGCTATTATAGTTTCTGGATTCCTTCCAGCTAGGTGGCATCCTTCCTTCCTTGGATCTCACTTCCATACTCCTTTCCCCACTCCAGCTTGGCCGATGACTCTCTGGTGACATTTGGCTTTTGATTTACTTTTTATTTAATTTCTTTATTGATTAAGGTATTATATATATGTCCTTATTTCCCCATTGCCTCCCCAACCACCACTCATGCCCTTACTCCTCCCCCCCTTGTCTGTGACCATTGATTAGGCTTATATGCATGCCTACAAGTCCTTTGATTGATCTCTCTCCTTACCCCCAACCTCCCCCACCTTCCCTCTGAAGTTTGACGGTCTGATCAATGGTTCTCTGTCACTGGATCTGTTTTTGCTCATCAGTTTATGTTGTTCACTATATTCCACAAATGAGTGAGATCATGTGATATTTATCTTATTCTGACTGGTTTATTTCGCTTAGCATAATGGTCTCCAGATCCATCAATGGTGTTGCAAATGGTAGGAGTTCCTTCTTTTTTACAGCAGCATAGTATCCCATTGCGTAGATGTACCATAGTTTTCTAATCCACTCATCTGCTGATGGGCGCTTAGGCTGTTTCCAAATCTTAGCTATGGTGAATTGTGTTGCTATGAACATAGAGGTACATATATCCTTTCTGATTGGTGTTTCTAATTTCTTGGGATATATTCCTAGAAGTGGGATCACTGGGTCAAATGGGAGTTCCATTTTTAGTTTCTTTGAGGAAACATCATACTGTTCTCCACAGTGGCTGCACCAGTCTGCATCCCCATCAGCAGTGAATGAGGGTTCCTTTTTCTCTGCATCCTCACCAACACTTGTCATTTGTTGATGATAGCCATTCTGACAGGTGTGAGATGGTACCACATTATCATTTTGATTTACATCTCTCCAGTAAATAGTGACTTTGAGCATGTTTTCATGTCTGTTGGCCTTCCCTCTGTCTTCTTTCTAAAAGTATCTATTTAGGTCCATTGCCCATTTTTTTGATTGGGTTGTTTATCTTCCTGTTGTTAAGCTGTATGAGTTCCCTGTAAATGTTGGAGATTAAACCCTTATTGGTAAAAAGGATTTAAAAGATATTGCTTCACCATGTGTCTGAAATTTTGCGGCCTGTGGATTCCGCTAGTATTTTTTTGGTTTCCTTTGTTACGTTTAAGTCATTTATCCATTTTGAGTTTATTTTTGTGTATGGTGTTAATTTGGTGGTCTAGTTTCATTTTTTTTTTTTTTTTTGCATTATCTGTCCAATTTTACCAACACCATTTATTGAAGAGACTGTCTTAACTCCATTGTATGTTCATGCCTTGTCAAATATTAATTGGGCATAGTGATTTGGGTTGATTTCTGGGTTCTACCGTGTTTCCCTGAAAATAAGACATCCTCTGAAAATAAGACCTACTTACAGGTTTCCTTCTGAGTGAAATATAAGGCATCTACCCGAAAATAAGGCCCCCCTAGGCTCTGTCTCAGAATGCTATTGCTAAACATGAGAGATTTGGTCCACTGATTCTGAAAGAAATGGAGTCACAAGAAATTCACCGGAAATTCAGAAATTGGGATTGTTATGATGTTCCAGAAGATGACATGATTGTCATTGAATAAATGAGTAAATTCTTGATACTGTAGGATTCACAGTTTGTCTGGTTTGTGTTGACAACTACTGTACTACAGGTAATAAATTTCCTTTATTTTCATTTAACAACAAATGTGTACTGTACTATTCTTCATGGAAAATAAGACATCCCCTGAAAATAAGACCTAGTACATCTTTGGGAGCAAAAATTAAGACACTGTCTTATTTTCGGGGAAACAGGGTATATTCTATTCCATTGGTCTATATGTCTGTTCTTGTGCAAGTACCAGGCTGTTTTGAGAACAGTGACTTTGTAATACAGCTAGATATCTGGTATTGAGATCCATCCTACTTTGCTCTTCTTTCTTAGGATTGCTGCAGCTATTTGGGGTCTTTTTTTATTCCAGATGAATTTTTGGAGAGTTCATTCTAGGAAGGTGAAATATGCCATTGGTATTTTAATGGGGATTGCATTGAATCTATAGATTGCTTTGGGTAGTATGGACATTTTAATGATGTTGATCCTACCAATCCATGAACCTGGTATGTTCTTCCATCTGTTTATGTCTTCCTCTATCTCTTTTTTTTTCAGTGTCCTGTAGTTTTCCACATATAGGTCTTTTATCTCCTTAGTTAAGTTTATTCCTAGATATATTAATTTTTTTGGTGCAATGGTAAATGGGATTGCTTTTTTAGCCATTCTTTCTGTAAGTTCACTATTGGTGTATATGAATGCCATAGATTTCTTGGCATTAATTTCTCTGCTTACAAAGCTGAATTCATTTATTAAGTCTAATAAATTTTTGTTGGAGTCTTTAGGGTTTTCTATGTAAAGTATCATGTCATCTGTGAAAAGGACAGTTTTTCATCTTTTTTCAAATTTGGATATTTTTTATTTCTTCTTCTTGTCCAATTGCAATGGCTAATACTTCCAGTACTATGTGGAGCAGGAGTGGTGAGAGTGGGCATCCATGTCTTGTTCGTGCTCTATGGGAAATGGTTTTAGTTTTTTGCCCATTGAGTATGATGTTTGCTGTGGATTTATCATATATAGCTTTTATTACGTTGAGGTATGATCCTTCTATTCCCAACTTGCTGAGTGTTTTTATCAAGAAAGGGTTTTGGATTTTGTCAAATGCTTTTTCTGCATCAATTGATATGACTATGTGATTTTTATCTCTCAATTTGTTTATATGATGTATCACGTTTATTTGCAGATATTGAACCATTTTGCATTCCCGAGATAATTCCTAGTTGGTCATGGTGTATGATCTTTCTGGATTTGATTTGCTAGAATTTTGTTGAGGATTTTGGCATCTATGTTCATGAGGGATATTGGCCTGTAATTTTCTTTCATTGAGTTGTCTTTATCTGGTTTTGGTATTAGGGTGATGCTGGCTTTATAGAAGGAGCTGGGAAGTATTCTTTCCTCTTGAATTTTTTTTGCAATAGTCTGAGGAGGATAGGTTTTAGTTCTTCCTTGAATGTTTGGTAAAACTCCCCTATGAAGCCATCTGGCACCGGGTTTTTATTTTGCTGAAAGCTTTTTAATGACTTCTTCAATCATCAGTTTCCAGGATGCTTTTAATTTCTTTGTTCTCTTTGGTAATACAATAATTGTTTAATAGCATGCTATTCAGCTTCCTAGTGTTTGAATTTTTTTGGATTGTTTTTATTGTAATTTATTTCTAATACTAGAGGCCTGGTGATGAAATTCATGCATAGGTGCAGTCCCCAGGCCTAGACAGCAATTGAAGCAGCATCTTGTGTGGAAGGGTAGGTACCAGCTGACCTCTGGGCAGCACCTGGACCCCAGGCCCCATGTGCCCCCCTCCGCCTGAGTTATGGCGACTGAGTCCCCAAGTGGAGATGTGGTAAGTGCAGCCAGACACCGTGGGCTGGGGTGCAGCGTGGGCCTCTGAACCATTTAGCAGTGCCACAGGGAAGCCAGGCGGGCAGCACACTCTCCCCGCCCTGGCCTCAGCAGACCAGCTCCTGCATGAACCCATGGTGAGTCCAGGCGGCCCTTGTGGTTCTGGCAGATGTGGCTCTGCTCTACCAGAAGTCCACTGGGGCTAGCAGCACCTACACTGCCGCCTGTTGCCAGTGCCTTGTTGCTGACATCTGCCATGTTCTGCACCGCCCCCTCTCTAAAAATCAATAAAAACATTTTTTTTTTAAAGGAGAGCAATCACTAAAAAACAAAGAGAAACATGTTAAACCACACCGTAAGTATGGAAGCAACAAAATGCAGAGGTAGCACATTGTACTTTCGACAGGTAAATTTTAAGGGGAAAAAGGATTGGAGGGAGAATTTGTAGATTACAAGAGATTTAAGAGATTCATTAAAATGACACATTTGTTTTAAGTAGATAATATTAATACTACATTTTGGGGGATGCATATTTAGGTAATAAGAACTATTAGGTTTTATCAGAAAGAGATTATAAGTCATGATAGAAGTTACTTTTGGGGACTGGGAATAAGTTGAAATCACAACAGAGTATGTTATGGTATTTCTGGGTGCCTGACCAAGTTCTATTTCTTAACCTACGTGTGGATACAGGAGTGCTTCTTTTGTATTAGTTTATTAAAATATACATTTATTTTTTGTGGTTGTCTTCACGTGTTTTATAATAAAAATTTTTTTTAAATCATCCTTAAAACAAAAAATGTTTGTTATTCGGCTGAAAGCTAATGCAGTTCTTTGGAAAAGATGCTTAAGTACTTTGGCTTTTCAGTTGGATGCATTTATAATGCTTTCTGATTGCTTCTTTTATCAAATTATACTGTATTAAAAGTTAGTCACATTTTTACTTTCCTATCAGACATTCCTCTAAATCACTGCAAAAACAATTTTTAACTTTTATGGGGGGGAAATTATCTTTGTAAGATTATATTTCTCTAGTCCTTAAAATAGGTTTTTAAGTTTAATAGCTCTGCTTATGTGTTGTTGTTGTTGTTTTATTATTATTACTTTCTGATAAACAAATTCAGGTGATCCGTTTTGAGTTATCTTGAAATTAACACTATACTCAGAAAGCATTACCAAATCCACATGGCTGAAAAGTTAAAATGTCTGCTCAAATATAAAGGGAAGGGAAAAATAAATTGTGCTGTCATCTCATTTTAATAGTAAATGTATTAAATAGTTCTAAGGTAATGGCAGAAACTTTCCAAAAAGAAATATAAAGAATATGTAAAATTCAAATAAAAACACTACCATGTTACACATGATAATCCACACATACACTATTAAAAACTATTGTAAAATTAATCTACTGATAAATTTTTTCTTTTTCTGAACACTATTTATTGTATATTTTTCAAAAGAAAGTCGTTTTCCTAGAATACATACATAACTCAGCTTTGTAGTTCTAATTAAGATATGTGCTGTTGTTTCAAGCTCTGTAGTGTGAAATTAGACAAGCAGTTTTCTAACATCCATAAAATAAATAAAAAAATGTTCCTGCTCTGACAAACAGATAATTCAGTCACAGAGAGCTTAGTTCTGTTTCCTTTGTTTTCTTTTTTTTTTTTAGCTGCTTGGTAAGCCAATTTTCTACTTAGAATCTACTGCTAAAACTCTCATTTGGTTCAGTATGTGGGCTTTATCTTTTCCATGGTCTGTTATGCCAAAAAGATGGCTTTTTTTTTTTTTTTTTTTTTTCTGTGCTGCAGAGCAGCGGTTCTCAGTTTGGATGCACATGTGAATCACCTAGGGAACCTGTAAAAGAATACTGATGCCTCCTCCCCTTTGGAGATGCTGATGTAACTGGTCTGGGTGGGCCCCTTTGTAAAAGCTCTGCAGGTGATGGTAATGTGTTGCCAAGGCAAGAAATAGCTACTCCAGGATCCTGCCAGTGTCCCTCCTCCCCCCTCCCACCACCAGAAGCAGCTTATTATCTTTTCTGATTGAACCTGAATGGGAAATGCCTTTTAAAAAATTCCATAGTTTAATAGATGCAAAGATTACATTTCTTCTCTATGAGGTTGCTTGCTACTTTGTTTTGTTTGAATTTTAGGGTTTAAGAATATCTTATACTTTACTCTAATATTAATTCAAGAAGTTTATTGGTCACTAGTGAAAAAAATGTAAAGACATATACCTGAACATTACTTTTACATGCTTGTAGTTTTAGTTCACGATATGATAAAAAAATGTGTCACAAATCATAAAGATTATGTCTTTAACTCAAAAAAAGAAACAATTATTTTCCAAAACATTTCTTCCAAAAGACATTCACCTTTTGCATATAGAAGTTCACAGGAGGTTTTGGAAAAGAAATTTTTCCAATTTTTCCAGTTTTATTTTGAGAGAATGACTGAAAGGGCCAAATCCGACACAACAGTAACTTGCCAAAAAGATGAATTACATATCTGAACATATTAGGGCTGAAAAAGGGGACATTAACTATGCAATCAGTGGTGGATAATTAAAAATCATGTGCAAGTATCAGATAATGTTTATTAAAATCTATTCAAATACTTATAAAAAATAGATGTTTCCAGAAATAACAATTATGGAAGACAACACAAGGAAAATATGGAATTCCTGAAAAACAAACAACGCTTGAAAAGTAGAGTCAGTATGAACAAAATCTACTTTCCTTGAAGACACCATACCTAGGCAGCTTCATCTGTGTGTTTTACCGAACATTCAAGTATGAGATAATGCCTTTGACTGTTTCCGAGAGAAGAAAAAAGCTAAGTAAATCACTTCATAGGGCTAATACAACCTTGATATGAAACTTAGAAATAGTAAAAGAAAGTAAAACTGTGTATCGATCTCATATTTGAGCAAATTGTGAAGCCCCTTTAATATCCCCTCCTTACTATCACCACAGAATCAATCATGCCCCATTGGCTGCTACTATAGCGTGCACATATGCTATCCACAGCACCATGTAACACTTCAGTGCATTTACATGTTTCATATTTGCCTCTCAATGCTGAACAGAAGATCCTTACAGGTAGGGATCGCTTTGCATTCATATCTCATGGCATAAAATACAGTGCTTACTCTATGGTCATGCTCAGTAGTTTCTGAGTGAGGTCGAAAGAGAAAGGGAAGGGCCTTTCAGGTAGAAACAGAGTAATGTGTACGGGCAGGAGGGGGAAATAATGAGGCAGTGAGTAAACCATTTGGCTAGAACACAGGTTTGTTTAAGGAATAACACTGAAAAGGCAAGTCAGGACCAGTCAGGGTGGGCTTTTCGGTGCTAAGGCTGTTTAGTTTCAGTATCTACTTAAGGCCTCGCAGCAGTCAGTGGCTAAATCAATGAGTGCTGCAGCATCCAGATGAGTACTTTTAGAGCTGTCAGGGAACTGGAGGTGACCTATCTGGTTTAAATCCATTGCTTTAAAAAGTAGGAAATGAAAAGTCAGAGAAAATAGGTGATCTACCTAAGGCCAAAAAACACTGAATTAGCTAACAGCAAGCAGAAGCTCAGGGGGACTAAACTTGATAAAGGCCACACAATTAGTATATTGTCCAACCAACAGACAAATCTAAGACTGTCCAACTCCAAAGTCCATGATCTAGATTACATCAGCAAATGAGGTTATGTAAAACATATGTACACCCTTTTAGAATGATCCTAGTTTCATGTAATCCACTCATCCTATATAATAAAGATGTGATATGCATATTGACCATCATTCCAACACATAAGATGGCTATCCCCATGTGAAAAAAGGCTGCCCCATGTGGACACAAGATGGCTGCCACAAGATGGCATTCAGGGGAGGGCAGTTGTGGGTGATCAGGCCAGCAGGGAAGGGCAGTTGGGAGGGACCAGGCCTTTAGGGGAGGGCAGTTGGGGCAACCAGACCTGCAGGGGAGGGCAATTAGGGGTGACCAGGCCAGCAGGGGAGGGCAGTTAGGGGCAACAGGGCTGGCAGGGGAGCAGTTAGGCATTTATCAGGCTGGTAGGGGAGTGGTTAGGGGGTGATCAGGCTGGCAGGCAGAAGCGGTTAGGGGCAATCAGGCAGGCGAGCAGTTGGGAGCCAGCAGTCCTGGATTGTGAGAGGGATCCCTGATTGGAGGGATCCCCAGTGCAAGCTGGGCTGAGGGACATACACACACACACACACACACATAGTGCACGAATTTTGTGCACTGCCCTCTAGTTCTATATAATAAAAGCCTAAGATGCTAAGTGTCCAGTCGGCCATTCAACCAATCAAAGCGTAGTATTTAATAATATGCTAAGGCCACTCAACTGCTCACTATGGTGTGCACTGACTACCAGGGAGATGCTCAGACCAGTAGGTAAGGTTACTGCTGAGGTCTGGCTGATCAGGACTGAGGGAGACAGGCCAGACATACCCTGGAGCCATCCTGTGGTCTCTCCCTAGCTGGTCAACCTTCCATGTCCTTCCTAAGCCCCGATCATGCACAGGTGGGGTCCCTCGGCCTGCCTGCATGCCCTCACAATCCAGGACCCCTCAGGGAATGTCGGAGAGCTGGCTTTGGCCTGATCCCACAGGCCAGGCCAAGGGACCCCACTGGTGCACGAATTCGTGCATTGTGCCTCTAATTCAAATAAAGGTAATTTGTGTAATGTATAACTAAAGGCTGATTTAATTATTTTTACCTTTATTATCAAACAGAACATTAATAGAATTATAATTAGCTTTATTACACTGTCATTTTAATGAAGTATTTTACTCGATTAGCATCGAGACCTAAGATCAATAAAATGGCGGCATGAACAGGGCAGAAGTAAATAGTAAAGCATTTCCTTAGCCTCAAAAAATCCACACCTAAAACATTACAAATGGTGTTAGTTATTGCAATGGAATTGGAAAAGTTCCCAGAAAAAGGTTAATTATTAATCAATCAATCAATCAATCAAAAAGGACTTTTCAGTATTAAAAGACAGGCTGAAAGTTTACAAAACCAGGAGAGGTAGGCAGTGATAGAGAAAATTTGGACTTGTTTATTATATTTCAGAATACTAATTCTGAGAAATACTTAAAGCCTGAAAGGTAACAGATTCAGAGAAAATATGGAAACACACTATTTTACCCAGGCAAAAGCTTTTTAAAAATAGGTGAAGCTTTTTTTTTTTTAATTTATAAAATATGCAAAACAGTATTTCATACTCAAAGTACTGGTCCAAGCTGGAAATACTCAGAGGTTCATGATAACAGAATCAATGTCAAGAATAGGACAGGACATTGTCCTTGCCTCTTAGATTAACAATCCTTTGGTGCTCTTGTCTGAGGCAAGAGGCTAAACCAAGGCC
This sequence comes from Pipistrellus hanaki, assembly GCF_964339955.1. Lineage (NCBI taxonomy): Eukaryota > Metazoa > Chordata > Mammalia > Chiroptera > Vespertilionidae > Pipistrellus > Pipistrellus hanaki. Next base: position 32,653,628 of record NC_140514.1, read on the forward strand.
ACTGCCTATGGCCTTCCTTATAAATTCTGCCCCAGCCTTGGTTTGGCACCACAGGGTTGTGCACAAAACAGGCATTTGACTGTTCATTGACTGACTGAAGTTCAAAGAAGGTGACTGATAACATAGCTTTGACTGACAAAATCATGAGCAAATAGGAATGACAGTACTAATAATGATAACAAGAACTAAAGCAATAGCAATCAGTGATAAAGAGTTTATATGTAGGTATTGCTCTAAATGCGTGTATTATCTTCCTTAACTCTATTTTTAAATTAACAAAACCACAGCATATTGACCTCAGTAACTTGCTCAAGGACAGAAAGCTAGGTAGTGGCAGAGCTAGGAATTGAACCAGAAGCCTTGCTCTAATCATTGTGCTATTCCAATTATTCTATCAGCCCTGAAACTGTCTATGTAACTTCTAGATAGAATACTTTTAAAAAATATATATTTTATTGATTTTGTACAGAGAAGAAGGGAGAAAGATAGAGAGCTAGAAACATCGATGAGAGAGAGTCATCGATCAGCTGCCTCTTGCACACCCCCTACTGGGGATATGCCTGCAACCAAGGTACATGCCCTTGACCAGAATCGAACCCGGGACCCTTCAATCCCCAAGCCGATGCTCTATCCATTGAGCCAAACCGGTCTTGGTGAGATAGAATACTTTTAAGAATACCATTTCATATTCCTTTTGAATATTTGGAAAAATTATAGGCTTAAAAAGCATGTGCATTTACTTCACAGGGAAAATTAATAATCCTATTTTATATGCTCTTCAATAAAATGTATATGTTTATTTAAATTACCTCCAGTCTTCCTTGAGCATAACCCAGGAGCAGCAGATTGGCCCTGTCCTTCTCAGAAGAGATAGGGGCCCATGGCCAAGCATCATCACTGACCAGTGGCCACCAGCAAACAACTGTATCCTGGGCACTATTGATGGCTAGCCGACGCCCCGTTGTCCTGTTTACTGGGCCAGGAATGTCATAATAGGAAATCTAATGGTTAAAAAAGAAAAGCAAACAAGAATCATTTTTTAATGCAAAATCCCCAAAGTATTATAAAAATGGAAGCATCTGTAAATGTAGATAAATGCAAGTAAATATGCATGTTAAACATGTGCTTAAGGAGGTGTCAGAATTTACCAAATTCTTTTGACACATTTAAAAAAGACATATGTTCAAAATTCTTTCCATTTTTAGCAGAGGAAAGAGAAAGGGAAAAATGTGAGTTAGGGAGAATTGGCTGTAGCAATCCCAATCAATACCAAAATGTACAGTCATGGTTGCTTGACAGCATCGACCTACACAGAGGATTTGAGACCAGCTATATTAAATGACAAGTTCAGTGCTGCTGACCAAGAGCGTCCGAATACTGTTTGAGACATAACATGTTATCAATGACTGACAACAATAAGAGGAAAAACAACGTGAGGCAAATATCACATTAAGGAATATATGAGACATATATACACATACATTCTGCATAAGAGGATAAGCCACAGCATCATGTGTAAAAGTTTATGCAGCTTCTGAGAATTATGCTTCTCTTTCTTAGAAAAAAAAAATTGTAGAATTTATTATTCAAACTATGTTATTTTGGAACATGGTTATTTGAAAACATAAGCACGGCACCATCTGGGTGACACATGCCAAGGAAATATAGATTGCACTGTATTTCTGCTTAAGGAATTAATGGAAGGTTGATAGCTTGGAAGAAAAAAAAACAACTATCTTGCCATTGCTGGTCAGCAATAATCGAACCACTTTCTGGGGATTAAGCGCATGGCTAAGCCTACTGGACCAGACACTAGCAAAGGGCAGGGGGTCTTCTTATCAGAGAAATGCTTCTGGAGCCAGTCTCACTACATGACAGATTGCTTTCATATTCCTGTCTGCAAGGCAACAAAGGATGGCAGTAATGCGATAATGCCAGAGTGCAATGGGTGTTAAGAACCCGTTGCATTTATGTATTGTATTTAGTAAATAATCAGGCTCATCCAAATTGTGATCTCACCACTCAACCAAGGCCATTAAAATCAAGGTTAATGCTTTAATAATCCTCTGCTATTTTTTTTTAATATGGTCAAAAGGAACTCTTTTCTATTTGCATGGCCATAATATTATTGACCTCTTCATCCTCTGAATGCACATCAAAAGGAACTGAAATCAAAGTAATTACCAGTGTTGTTCTCTCATGGTAAACATTTAGCTCCTTGCACTGTCCCTTCACTGTTAAATAAATTGAATTGGATTTTTTAAATGCAGACAGGAAAATTTGTTAAAGGCCAATAGTTTCAGGATATTTACCCTGCAATTTTCTCTGCCAAAATTATTTCACTCTGAAAGAATTAAATTATGGTTCAGCTGTAAAGAAAAGCAGAATTATAATACTCTACACTATTTCCTTGTTTTCAAATCCAAATGGGCAGTGACAGACAACGGGATGTACTTTATGCTTTGAAGTGCAAATTCCTATGTTTAAGCTCTCAATATCATTAGCTATCTTCTTGTTTTAGAGAAATACCACAATGGAATTACATGTTATTTTTATGTACTACTTGCCATGTAAACATATTATTTAAAAATGTCTACATGAGGAAATAGAGTTAAAACAAGAGACTGACACTTTCAGTTCTCATGTAATGCAAATCATGAATGTTATCTGAAATTTCATGTTTCCTATAAGTTTGAATGGCATCATATTCTATCACAATGGTATACAGGGCAAGTGAAATAAAGAAGTTTCTTAAAATATTCCTCCAAATGACAAAAGGAAGTTTTTACTAAGTATTAAATACCGAAATTGAAATATTGAACCAGAATATGAAATCCATGGGTTTTCTGAAGGGATTACTTCTCTAATTATAGAAATGAAAAGGAGTACTCATATCCGAATTTTCTAAATCCAAAGGCAAGAAGAATAAACAAATAATTCCTTTACTTAAGGTATAAAGGCCCACATACCAGGTCCATTTTCTACATCTTTTTATAAGAAAAGATTACATCATGACAGTTTCTCTCTGCTCTCACTGATGGATAACCACTGTTCTTTGGCTGAGAAGACTTCATTAAGCTATCCATCAAACCTAAGATGGAGAAACTAGTCATAGAGAAGTTTATATGGCAGCATTAGAAACACTTAAAATAGTCTGAGTTAATGCACATTGGTGCATTTTGAAGAACACTACTGATAAATAAATACCATTTCAAGTAAAGCTACAGTTAGCCAGTCTGGAAAATAACATCCCATTAAAAGTGTTAATAGCAATTTTTTGACTACCCAAAATATAATACATAAGTACCACTGACTTCCAGCTATTTCCAGCATATTACACAAAGTGTTACAGAAGCTCCACAAAACTGTTAAACAAAACCAAATTGTAGTTCAGTACAACAATGAAAATGTTATTTATATTTTATCCTGAATTAAAAATATTTTTTATAAAAATACATGTTTCTACTAAATAAAAGTTAGATCCTCCCTCACATCACTACCGCTTCAATCACATTATGAAATAATCTCAAATGGGCAAAAGGTTAGCTTCAATACCACTTTTTTAAAAACACACAGTTTCAAGCCACAAAGCTGACTTCTAAAAATCTTTGCCTTTGCTATATACTCTGTGGCATAGGTGTGCCTCCTCTTTAAGGAAGCTGTTCATCAGCTCCGTTCCCCGTGAACAGTGAACTGTCTCAAATCCACGTCACAGAGGCTGGATCAATCTTGCAAACACAAGTCACTGCTAAAAAGAGGCCTTGAACTGAAACAGCCTGGAAAATGTATTAGATACTCATCCTAGCAGGGTGAGTGTATGCCTTCTAAACAGTTTAAAATGTAATGTGGAAAATTTTAAATTAAAACACACCATTAAAAAAAAAAAAATCCTGCCTTAACAGATGTAAAGTCTCTGATTCAAAGAAACAAATTACCTGGAGTTAGTGAAGGGAGAGACTAACACATGAAGATTTCATTTTGCATTTTCTCCAGTTATAGTTGGAGAGCGGAATCTTCCCGCTCCTTGTTTATTATACTTTTCTATTAACCTTCGGAAGTGCCTTTTTTCTTCTTTCTTTTCTTGTGAAATAGAAGCCTGGTCAGCTAGCCTAGCTTAGAAAAATAATATGGGGGTCTTAGGGGAAAATAAGAATGGTATATATACTACCACTACCGACAAAACCATTTTCAAATGTGTAACTTGCCTGTTATCTGTAACTGACTTCCATAAGTACGATATAAATTGCTCTAAACATTCCATTGTTAGACCTTGAGAGGTTTCCATTGAGAGGAAAAGAGAAAACTTAGGTGTGGCCACTGTTTCTAATGAATCAAGCTTAATCCTATAATAACTCCGAAATCTAGAAATGTGCAAGAATAATGAGCATAGCATAAAGTCATGTGAAATTCATATCTTAATAATTAACAGTATGATGACTTAAATTGAAATCTCTACCTTATAATCCAAAGCTGAGAGTTTTTCCAATCTTTTGTTTACATCGGGAGAACCCATCTTCTTGGTAAACTGAATAAAACATAGTTTGTTTTGTGCCAGAAATGATAAGATGATAAAGCTGTCTGTGAGAAGCGCTTTAAGGAAAAAAAGGGAAGGTTTAATAATACCATCAAATAATAAGCTAGAATAAGATAACAATGAATTGATTTTTTCCAATGAAATATTACAAGAGGCTATTTTCACAAAATAAATGTTAATTGAAATAACTAAAGTCTCCTAAATATCATTATGAAAATTTACAAGGATATTAAAGATGCTGGAAATAAATAAGTATCAGTTTAATCATGCATGGATTTGATATTTTTCCTTCTTTTCTGAGACCGTTTCAATATACTCTGATGTTTGGGAACCACCAACAAATAAGATGTAGTTGGAAGTAGGGCTAGAAAGACCTTTTCACACCTGACTGTAAAGATTAAAACATGTTCTTTTATTTAACCTTAGCCTTTAATCCTGCGTTTATACAATATAAACCATCTGAGAATAAATTGGATTAACATATAGATCAGGGTTCCCCACCAATCTTACTTTTTTATTTTTAAATTTTTCACCAATGAACCTTCTTTTTGAGAGTATACAAGCTGAATGAAATAAAAGCATATTATTTCTATTATGGGCATTAAGTAAATATTTTTAAAGAAATATTAGCAAAAATACTTCTACAGCTTTATTTCTAAAGCATACAAGTAGGTAGATAATTTTTATGGGTTTCAAAAAAGGGCCATTAATGTTACATAAAATTGATAACAATAACTGAGAAATGTTTTATGTTGTTCCTAGCATAAAAAAATTATTGAATGTTTTATATATTTTTCTTTATGTCTACACCCCTCATTGTGCAAACAGTTACCAACAGCAGATCTACACAATTACAGGAGAATCTGGAGAACTGCCAAGAAATCACATTGTTATCATAGTCTCATGAGAGTGTATAAATAAAAGAAACAAGTGAAAGAAGATATCTCAGAGACACGAATAATGTTGAAAGTCTCCTTTTAATTCTTATAGAGGTGCAGCAGTGTGATAAAATCATCAGTCACTACTTTATTTGCAGTGTCAACAAAGGGGTAAAAATAAAACCTCTTCCACAGGGAAGCTTCCAGTCCTAAAAGGAAGGGAACATGGCACACTTACAAGCCGACCCTCAACGTATTCTCATCAGCAATGTTGCTGACCAGAGGCATCCTGCAGGCTGCTTTGCTGGAGGAGGATGGAACTGGGTCTGGCTTGTCCAGAGGTGGCCGGTGAGAGCACACAGCAGAAGGGCGGTCTGTGTTCTCACCTCTGTCTTTCCCATTAGACCACACTTCCCCTTGATTGTTCCATTTAAGACACTGACAATTTTCAGACTCTAATGAAAATGAAATCTGAGTCTTAGACCTTTTACTGTGAATAAAAGAAGATAATCTTAAAACTTCAGGAGTCAGTGTAGTATAGTGCAGAGAAAATGGGTTCTGCAGCTAGAACCCGGGTTCAACGCTCAGCTCAGTCACTTGGAGCTGTTCCTTAGGATGGCATTGGTGAGCATGTTCCTCCGTATATCAGCTTCTATTTCCTTATCTATAAAGTGAAAATAGCTCTTCCTTATAAAAGGTTGCTTTTTGAATTAAATAAAATGGGTAGGTTGGCAAAGCATAAAGCATCTTTGGGTTCAGTAAATGTTAGTATCCTACCTTTTAAATATCTGGCTTAAAATCTTTTTCTTATGTGCAATAGTATGTAGTATCACTTAATAGAATCCAGATTTATCTACTATATTTTGCATTGATGTTTGCATTGATATTTAGAAATAGTGCCCAATCACTATATTGTACACCTGAAACTAATTCAATATCATGTCAATTCTAACTTTAAAAAGAAAGAAATATTGCCCAGACGTTCTCAAAAGTTAATATTCATAGATGTTGGTAACAAAGAATCTTCTTAAAGAGGCAAAGCAAACATTACTAATATATATTTTTAAACTGGGGGCTGTGTTGACACATTTGGGTTACTTATTAAAAATTCACTTTTGAAAATGAAAAATATTTGAAATGTCAACAATAGGGAGCTAATTTTGAAAGTACACATCAGGGGGAAAAAAACAATTTTGAAAATATATTCGCATTTATTAAGAGTGAAAAATATTCAGAATATGAGCCTAACACTTGACAAAAACTTTGATATTAAATATTAGTCAAAACTTGTACTGGTCCCACAGGTTGTAACTATGCCATTACATGCAATTACTTGTGTTTGCAGGTCCCCAGTGGTAATAATTAGTCTACCTGTTGACACACTATTTCTCCTGCCCCACTGTTAATGTAAGCAATTGATTTGCACTTGGGGTAATTACCATCACTGATGGTGTCTGAGATGAGCTTCCCCACCAGGCTTCTGTCAATCACCACTTTCTCCAGCTGCGGCCCAGAAAGACTTAGGGACACCAGCACACCTGAACCAAAAAGGAGCTAAAGCCAGGTAAGAGGAGGGTGGGGAGAAAGACATACTGAGGATTAGAATCTTTTAAAAATATCTCTCCAAATGTATAACTTATACAGACATTTACACATGCATCTACACCATGAAATGCTCAAAAACAATCCCTGACAGATACAGGTGGTTAAATGACGCAACACAATCGGTGCGTTGATGAAAGCCCTATGCAAAATGCGTGCAGTCCATGTTTATTAGAAGTCTAATCTTCTAAATGCTTAGAAGCTACCCATGCAGAAGTAACTGCTTTGCATTGCATTCAGAAATGTAACATGTTCTATTAAAATATTTTGAAAGATTACTATTTATATAAAAAAAGGTAAAGATGTCTTGAGGTTTGAATAGTCATTGCTATGCAAGATAAAAAATATGCCACCATGACAATATAAACAGTGAATGTTAATGATTTATTTGCAATTTAAACCCCAATTTTACAAATACAGATCTTGTTTATCTAAAATATTAAAACACATTAAGTCAAGGTAATTAAAATAAAATGCTAAATTTTAAAATTCATAAACAAATAACACATACCAGAAACAATTTCTCCAGAAGAGACAAAGAAATGCAGTAAAGAACCAGGCTTTATCAATGCCAGTATGCCAGTGCTCACTCAACCACCCAACAAAAGATGATTCAATATCACTATTATGATTTTATGCTGCTCTTTTCCATTTGTGGCAGCATTATTCATTCATCTCCAAATGTTTAAAACTTCTGAAGGACTATGCATATGGGTATGCTTGTTATCTATGAGATTATGAAATATCAACATTGGAAGAAATTGTTTCACCTTCAAGGCAACAGACTCAAAACAGATGAATCATGGAATAGCATATGGCATAAGAGGAAAAAAATCAATTGTCAGTAAACTTATCGTGAACATGCCAGCCAAACCCAAAGACTACTGTGATTTTTAAACAAAACAGGAATTCCCCACCTACCTAGGCATCACGTCCTAGCTAGAGAGGATGATTCTGTGTCAAGTCATATTGGGGCATGTGTGTAAGGAGAGCAGCATGAGGGACTAGGGTCATATGAAAAAAGACCACTCTTCCCCCACTGCCGAAGAGATTTCAGGCACATGAATCAGAAAAGGAACTGAAGGGCCCCTTTGTATTTGACTGTTAGAATCCTTGTCCCACTCACCAGAAAGCTCTCTTTTCAGTCCTGTGCTAACAACATGACTTAATGGACTGTCCATTTCATATTAACATCCCTAATGGGGAGAAATGGGACGGTACTTAATCATCTTTATTGGGTTTGAAGAAAGCACATCTGTTCCAAAAATTTCAAATTACCTTTGCTACTGAATTACACCCAGCCCAGTAATATGCCTCAATGGGAAACACGGGTATTTCTATTTTGGGGAATTCCCCCATAAGAACATAGAATGTGGTCTTCACCCCTTAAATTCTCACTTCTCAGGAAGGCAATTTTAGGGTCATCTTTCTGATCTAGTTCTCCTGGTAACAAACATATTTTTCCTACCTTCCCCATTTATCCAAAACATCTCAAAAATAAATAAAGATAAATTTTAATCTGCTAAAACTTTATACTTACACTCTTAAGCACCTCTTTTCCTAGTTATCCAGAGACTACTAGCTCCTTATGGATACTGGCTAGGCATCTTTTATGTTTTTATATTCAGTGTCTAGAACAATGCGAGGCACAAAGTAGGTGCTAAGTTAATGTATAGGATAATAATCATAATTAACTTATCGTAGGGTCAGATAATCCATAATTGGAAGGAAACCTAGTTTAATCTTCCACTTCCACGTGACATGGAAGTTCCTTCTGCAGCATCCCTTCAAGTACCCTTCAAGCACCCAGCTCATGCTTGAATACTGCCAGACAAGGAGCTCACTTCTTACTGAAAAGCTATTCCACCATTGGGCATTACTTCATAATCTTTCTCAAAGGAGGTTCAGCCACTTATTTATACATTCAACTGATTCATCCCATAAATATGTATTTAGCACTTTGTATGAGCCAGGCCCTATTCTAGGTGTTAAAGATACAACAATGAACAACCAGACTACACCCTTGCCTTTACTCCCCTCAGGGAGCTTCCTTCAAGGCAATACATAAATAGTTTTAGTAGTATGATGTCGGACAGCAATAAGAACTACAGAGAAAAATAAAGCACAGTAAGGATGGGATTTTAGGAAGATGCTGTTTTAAGAAGGATGACTAATAAATAAAAAGGCCTTTCTGAAGAGATGACATTTGAGTACACACTCAAATGAAATGAAGGAACTACCCATATGGTTATTTGGAGAAAGTGAATTTGAAGCGGAGAACAGCAGATACAAAAACCCTGAGATCAGAATGTGCCTATAGAAAGCTCGGCCCATGGAGCTGGAGGGGAAGGAGGCAGGGCGGGCGATGGATATTCAGAGGAAAGGAAAGAGATAGTCAGGGGCCAGTTTGGGTCGAACCTTTTTTATGAGAAGCAGCAGAGAATTATAATCCAATTATGCTTTAAAGCAGAAATCAGGCAAGAATAGAAGCAAGGAGACAATTAGGGGGCTAGCCTAGGTGAGAGAAGATGATGGTCTGACCTTGAGCAGCAATGGTAAAGAAATGCTATGTTGAAAGATTTGAGATATATTTTAAAGGGGATTAACCAGGACTTGCTGAAGGACTGGATGTGACATACATGAGAAAAACTCAGAGGTGCTTACACTAAGCAACTGGGTTTGCTGAGACCAAGAACTGAGGAGAAGCAAATTTAGAGGGAATAAAGAATTTGTTTTTGGACATGTTAGGTTTTTGGACATTCAGATAAATATATCAAGTAGACAATTAAAAACGAGTCTGCACTTCAGAGTAAAGTGAGGATTGGAAACATATACTCAGGAGTCATCAACAATTTATAGGCAGTAAGTCGTAAAACTGAATAAGTGGAGAGGTCATAAGTGTGGGGCTCTAATCCAATCTGCTATTCTTATAAAAAGTAAAAAGAGAGACACCAGAGGGCTCTCTCTCTCCATGCACCCACACAGAAAGAGGACATTTGGCATACAAAAAGACAGCTGCTTACAAGCTAGGAAGAGAGCTTCACCAGAAACCAACAAGAGGGCTCCTTGATCTGGCAACTATGAGAGAGTAAATTTGTTGTTTAAGAAAAAAGAACAAAAGAGGTTCCAGGTCTGAGCTCCAGGGTTTTCCAATCTTTAGAGGTGTTAGAAAGTCAGGGTAGCCTTATTGACATCTATGTGGGGTACTACTCATTGGGATCAAGGTATGGCCATCATTTCAGTTCTCTTGTAGTCCACAGGTAACCTTGACACCAGATTTTATAATAAGAATGTATAACTAAATTAATAAGCTAATGAATGCATTTTTTATAAAACAGCCTGTGGGGAAGGATAAAGTTTCCAAGTACTGGTGCCAAATATACTTCTGGATGGTAATGAAGATAACTAGAATTAGGAAAAAATAGTCTGAAACTCAGGAAAAGAATATTCCAGTCCAGACAGGAAAGTATTTCTAACTGTTTATCCAAGTGGTTAGTTCTTAAATCTGCCAAAATTGAACAGGCCTATGTAAGATCTGGCAGGACAGGAAGGAAAAGGGCACTAAGATACTGTCCTATTCCACTGCAGAGGGAGATACGTCCAGAGCAGATGAGAAGAGATCCATGGGATGAACCAAAGAGAAGGCCCATGGGATTTCCCAATTTTAATGTTGGGTCCTTGTGTAGAAAACTACTAACACAAAATAGGAATGGAAACTTCCTTTTCTCTGTCACCCTCTCAGACAGGAAGTATCTTTCATTATTTCTGCTCTAATCCTGTTTCTTTCTATTGCCTTTATCATTTTCTCCCTCTCATTTTCTTCAAGTTTATACAGAGGTGTGATTTTCATTTAAGAAACTGGGAAATGATTTCCATGACCTTCAAATGGCTCTTCAAATTGGTTTCTCTTAACCCTAAGTCTATAGTGCTTAGATGAAGTACTCAATTGGATGTCAAATGGCACTGGGAGAAGAAAGAGAAAATTATAGCAGATGACATCATTAATAAAAAAAACCATTAATAACCACAATAATCTGAGTTTCGTTCACTCAGCAGGTCAAAAATAGGTGAGTGCCTCCTACATGTGCCAAGTATATATGGGAATACAATGATGAATATCACGCTGACAGAATAAGTGCAGAATAGTGAAGACCTAATCTCAGAGGGAAGTGGGGTTTTTGGTTAGAATAGATGACTGTTTCCTAGAAGAGCAGTTTATGACCCACAAAAAAAGAGAAATACATTACACTTGGTCTCAAGTATTGAAAAAGAGAGGGTACATTAAGTCTTTGTGGTTGGGCTGTTTGATGAAAGTGGTCACAAACAATCCCATTGCATTCAGATTCTCATAAGTTAAGAAAACTTCCCCCAAAATCTATGTGATTATCATCACATCTGGAAGGAAATTGAAAGTATATATATATATATATATATATATATATATATATATATATATATATATATATTTTCATGGTCAATACTAAAAATCAACAATGGGTGATAGGTTCAATCCGGGATTTGAGAATTAAATCATGTACAGGCAGCCAAGACTGGTCCCATGAAATCATTAGGAGACACATGGGAGACAGCAGGTACTAAACATGACAATTCACAGAGGCAACAAAGTATTAGAACTCGGAATAAATTACAGGGCTGAAGCAAATATTTAAAGTGTTATAGAAACACTCCCTGAGGCCTAGAGAATCTGCATACTGATAGTAACACCTAAAGCCTCCGCCCCCGCAAATCCAAACCATGGGATAAATTCTGGAGAAACTCGGAGAACTATAGACTGTTCAACAATTTCACATCTATAATGAAGAGTAGTTACTGATTACTTTAGAAGATAACCTGCTAGAAGAGAGATAACATATTGTCTGTAATTTATTCCTTCATTCAGTAAACATTTATTGAGCATAGAGGGAAACCATGCCTGACTAATCCATTAAAGTACAGAGACAAAGTGAATGTAGCTAGGACAAGGATAAAAAAATTAATTGACTCACTATAGGGAATTGACATAAGGGCAGGAAACAAAAGGACAAAAAATAAAGAGTTTTTCTGCATGTTAACAATGGAGTTTCCCAAGGAATTATTCAATATATGGAATAGAAACATGCCTGGAAATTTGCTTGCTAATTCTAACTCAAATTAAGAAATATCATTTTTTCACTTATTCTCATTGTAAAATGAGTGATGCTACACTTTAATCCATAATGTAATTTTAAATCTAGCATATATTATAATGATATACTTTATATACACATATTTTATACAATTATATACATGTAATATATATGTAATTACACATATAAAAATTACATAAAAGTAATTGTTCCTTGAAAATATATATAAATTTAGAATCATAGTCAAATTCTCAAAGGTAAACCATATATTTGCCAGTAGTTTTAAAGATCTAATTGAATAAAAACAGTGGCAGGAAGTGAATAAGAAATGCCAAACAACCCATTACTTTTCCTCCAAATTTTATAATTTACAGAGGACTTTTATATACTCTTTCTATAATGAATATAAAATGCCAGCACAACTCTGGTACATAATAAATACATGAGTTACAAAAACAGTAATAACTAGGTCAGTCCTCACACTAATTCACAGTCAGGCAGATAGAGAAACTAACCAAACATCTCATAATTTGTGGGCAAGTAGGCTAAGAAAAAATCCTATGTTCTTTCCTCGGCTGTTGACTTCTCAGTTGACTTCCAGACAATATCTCACCTGGTTTCCCTCTCTTTAGCTGCTACTATATTCTACACCAATCTCCCTCTACACCAGTGGTTCTGAACTCAGAATGATTTGGGCCGCCCAGGGACATCTGGCAATGTCTGGAGACACTGTGATTTGTCACAACCTCTATATGTTAGCCATGTCCACCGAGGCTCACCTAAGAGAGTGCTTATAAATAAATTGCTATAGAGGCAAATGAATTTTCCATATCTCCATAAAGCAGACCGGGGGAAGTCCTCAAATTCTAACACTTTTCTCACATATAGAAAGTAAGAATGAGAACTTGGTCAGATATCTTAAGTGGAGTGGTGGACATTGCCCAGTTCAGAACAGGATCTGGAAGAAGCGTGCTCTATAGTCTCTAACCAAGTTCAAGGCTATGGCTCTGATGACTAATACCAGTTGTCAAGACAGAAAGAGCCCCAGGCAGGTCAGAAAGCTGTGGCAGCTTGATACAAATATCCTGTAAGAACACCTCCTTGCTTTCTTTCCAAGTCTCTGCTCACCAATCAGCCTTCTTATCTTTAACTTAGTCTCTTGAGTAATTCATCCATCAGGTGGGAATGCCCCAAGCAAATGAGCAAGGTCTATGATGCCAAATATAACTCACTCTGTGAATTAGTAAACTACAATGACAGTTAATAAATCAGTTGCTTTGGAGTTTAGTTACTGTGAATGTTGTTAGTACAAGAAAACAAATGAAGATAACATAAGAGATAGATAAGTTTAATTAATCAGAAATTTTCTGCTGAAAATACACGGGGGAGGAAATTTTTAGAAGTTGCAGACATACATGAATAGCATCATCCCATTTTATTAGGGGAAAAGTAGGTATGGTATGTGTATAAATACATATTACAGAAATTATCTATATAAACACAAGAAAATTTAAGAAAAAATATGTCCAAACTGTTGATAATAGGTACCTCAAAGAAATAGAATTGGGGAGCTAAAGGCAAGAACTTTAACTCTTACCTAATAGATTTTAAAATATATATTTTAAATTGATTTCAGAGAGGAAGGGAGAGGGAAAGAGAAACCTCAATGATGAGACAGAATCATCCATTGGCTGTTTTCTGCACACCCCCTACTGGGGTTCGAGTCCACAACCCAGGCCCTTGCCCAGAATTGAACCTGGGACTCTTCAGTCCACAGGCCAATGGTCTATCCACTGAGCTAAACCAGCGAGGGCCCTGATAAACTTTTTTAAAATTGGGATTATGAATGATGTTTTACTTTTTATGTATTATTTGGTATTTTTCTATAAAACGTTTTAAAAATAAAGAAACAGTTCTTAAAACATGCCCATAAATATACTATTTTATATGTTTTCAAGGAGAAATGGTTTTAAAGAGATGCTTTTATGCCACCATGTGTTTCTAAGAAGTCAGAATTTGAATCACACTGAAAATGAACTATAATAGAGGCTCCTTATAAAGGAAACTGAACTGAGTCCCCCTCCTCTGCAATCTCACTAAAAAAAATACTAAGATACCTTTTTCTTATATTGCTTCATTAGATTGTTCACCCATATCCAATTTCTTTATGGACTAAAAAGATTATTCCTAACAATTGTAAGGTATCATACATCCAAATTACAGATTACCATGTACCTACTGAAAATAAGGTAGGTATAGATTACTGGCATTGTGTTGTACATTGCTATGTGTAGCACTTACAGAATATACAGAGAGAAATTCCATTTATTTAAAAAAACATATACAATGATGAGTGCTTGTAAATGCATGAAGGACTGTGGTTACCACAGAAAGAGGAATGAACTTCGGGTAGAGGGGCACTTTTACTTTTTACCATGTCTGTATGTATGCCATCTTACAGTGATCAGAAATAATCTTCATTTTTTTTACATTTTAAAACATTAAAAATGGGGATAAAGATTACCACTAAAACTTTTTTTTTTTCAGTCCCTTTGGTTCGAGATGACTATTTTTAATTGCTCGCCTTTACCCAAAGACTTCAAATTCAGCAGTAAATTCTGATTCTCTTTGATTTTTGTCAGATTTACCATTTTTAACTTACTTCCTTTTCCATTCTCTTTTACAGAACCATACTCAAAAGCTGCCCTATAGTATACACTAATGTAGCATTTCCAAAGCATAGTCCATGAGGTACTAATCTTTGATGATGTTCAAAAAAAGCAGGCTTGGCCACTGAATATAAGAGCCTCCTCTGGAAGACTATTCCCTCAGCTAATTCACACACACACACACACACACACACACACACACACAAACCCTTAATATGCTATGGGATACCTTCTACTTCATCAACACAGAGTATTATGATGGGTTTAAGGATAGCAGGGATTTCTTAGGATAAGTACTGTTAAATTGTTACTACTGCTTTTTGTTGAGTTAGGCACATCAAGCCACAAAAATCTTTAAAAACAAAAATCTATCACAAAATATTGAGCAGTGAGCATTATAACGGCTCCCAAATAGTTTGTCATTTTATCTTTAACAGAACCAGGCACAGTCCCTGCCCTTCTGGAACTCTCAAATTGATGAGGTATATAGTAATTAAAAAGTCACACAATAAATATTAAACTGGAACTGCGGCGAGTGCCAAAGAAGTAAATGGTGTTGTAATAGCAAATAATAGAGATCGAGTTTGTCAGGGAAAGCTTCCCTTAAGAAGTGGTAATCGGTGGCCTGAGATCAAAGGATAAGACTGTGTTACCTCAGTGAAAGGAGACTAAAGGGCATTTTAGGCAGAGCCAGGAACAATCCGTGCAAAGGCCCTGAAGCAAGAGAAAGCATGTCGAGCGACAGAAGCCTGGTAGGGCTAGGGCACTGAGATTGAAAGTGGGCATACTAAGAGATGAAGTTTAAAAGGTAAATATATTGGGACCAGTTCAGCTTGGCCTTTATCGTAAGAATAATGTGATGCTATCATTTTAAAAATTCAATTTAATGATTTGATTTTTGGAAAAGATAATACATTCATAAAGTTCCAGAAGAAGACAATGAATTATAGAGGTATACAATTAAATGTCTTATTCCTATTCCTGTACCCCTACCACCTATGCTTCCTACTCTGTCCTAGTTGATCCAAGTTTCTTATCTATTCTCCGGAGCTGTAGAAGAGTTTTGAGCAGGTTCGTTTTTTGTTGTTTTTTTTTTGTTTTTTTTAAATAACCATTATGGCTACAGTGTGGAGGACAGACTGATAGGGAGCAAAAATGGAAGCAGGAAGAAGAGTCAGAAGTGCTGAAGGAGTCCAGAAGAGAGACGTGGGGTGGCTCTAAAGTGATGAGCCAAGAGCGGGGGAGCCTCTGGCAGACGTGAGAAAGATTTAGAAGATAAAATGAACAAGAATCAGAGATTAGCTGGAAGTGCGTGGGGGCACGTGGCATGTTGGGCGAAGAACAGAATTATCTCAAGGATAAACAGATGACTTCCTGGCTTCTGGATTCCATAAGTAGAGGAAAGGTAAAGCCATTCTCTGAGATCAGAACGGTGGAAGAGAAACGGGTAGGGGACTCTGAATTCCACTTTAAAGATACTGTGTGTTGGAAACATTTTTTAAGGTGCTCAAGGGGAGACATCCAGTAGGCAGCTGGATTTATGGATTTGGGGCACTGGGCTGGAGGTCTGAGCTCCAGAGAGAAGCCACTAAAGCTCTGGATATAAATTCGATAACCTAGCAGTTCAGAGTGAAGAGAAGAGAGCTCAGAATTGGGCCTTGAGAAATTCTAACATTCAAGGACAGGGAAGAAACAGGGGCCTGAAAAGGAGACAGAGAAGAATGCCAGAGAGAGAGAAAAATAACAGAAGAGCAGTGCCCTGGGAACTAACAGAGAAGTAACAATGATAATATTTCAAGAAGAATGGAGTAGTCAGTAGAGCTAAATTCTCCCTCGTATTTTAGATTATCCTGTTTTTTAAAATTCTATTGGGCTTAGGAATATGGAGAGAGGGAGAGGGAGAGGGAGAAGGAGGGGGAGGGGGAGGGTGAGGCGGAGGGGGAGGGGGAGGGGGAAGGGGAGGGGGAGAGGGAGAGGGAGAGGGAGAGGGAGAGGGAGAGGGAGAGGGAGAGGGAGAGGGAGAGGGAGAGGGAGGGGGAGGAGGAGAGGGAGGGGGAGGGGGAGGAGGAGAGGAAGAGGGAGGGGGAGGGGGAGGGGGAGAGGGAGGAGGAGAGGGAGAGGGAGGGGGAGAGGGAGGGGGAGGGGAGAGGGAGGGGGAGAGGGAGGGGGAGAGGGAGGGGGAGAGGGAGGGGGAGGGAGGGGGAGGTTTTGTGGGTTGGGTGACTTTGTTTTGTTTTGCAAACTTAGTAGAAAGTTTTTCTTCTGTAATATTCAGGAGAAAAGCATAATTGAAGTTGATTGAATCTGATTAAGCAACAAGGAAATGGAGAATCCAAATAGTGATAATTCCTTGAAGAAATTTGATTATGGAGGAAAGGAATAAGACATATTTATCTCAGGTACCACTAAGAGTTGTGATTTATTTAAATAGAAAAGACTTGAGCTTATTTAAAAGTTGAATGGGAATCTCAAGGGACCCAAATAATCAAAACAATTTTGAAAAAGAAGCAAGTTAGGACTCACACTTCCTGGTATCAAAACATATTATAAAGCCACACTAATTAAAAGAGTTGATGTTGGCATAAAGACAGACCTACAGACCAGTGGCTTAGAATAGAGAGAGCCCATAAATAAACCCTCACACATATGGTCAAATGCTCTACCACAAGAGTATCAAGACCACTCAATAAGAAAAGGAGAGTCTCTTCAACAAGTGATGCTGGAAAAATCAAATAGCCACATGAAAAAAATAAAGATTGGTTTTTATATCAGACAATACACAAAAATTAACTCAAAATGGATTAAAGACCCCAAACTGCAAAACTCCTTGAAGAAAAGATAGGGAAAAGTTTCATGACATTGGATTTGACAATTTATTCGATATGACACCAAAAGCATAGACCACAAAAGCAAAAGTAGACAAATAGGATTCTATCAAACTTTAAAACTTTCATGTACCAAAGGACAAAATCAACAGAGTGAAAAGGCAACCTACAGAGTAGAAGAAAATATGTGCAAATCACATTATCTGACAAAGGGTTAATAGCCAGAATATATTTTTAAAGGTCCTATTACTCAACAACAAAAAATAAAATACCCCAATTAAAATATGTGCAACAAACTTTCATAGACATTTCAATGGCCAACAAGCATATGAAAAAAATGCTCAATATCACTAATCAATAGAGAAATGTAAATCAAAACAACAAGGTATCACCTTACACCAATTAGTATAGCTACTAGGAAAAAAACACAAAACAAAACTTAAACAAAAACAAGTGTTAGGATGGAGGAAAAGTGGAACCATTGTGCACTGTTGATGGAACAGTAAAATGATTGACCTCTATGGAAAACAGTATGGAAGTGCCGCAAAAGATTAAAAATAGAGCTATCATCTAATTCAGCAATCCCACTTACGAGTATACTAGAGGCCTGGTGCAGTGGAGGGGAGAAGGTCCCTCAGCCCGACCTGCACCTTAGAGGGATGTCCAAATGCATGGAGGCAGGAGAAGCCACCACCGCCAGTGCGCTCACCAGCCATCAGTGCAGCATCTGCTGGGTGGCGCTCTCCCTGTGGGAATGCACTGACCACAAGGGGGCAGCTCTTACATTGAATGTCTGTCCCCTGGTGGTCAGTACATGTCATAGCGACCGGTCGTTCTACTGTTTGGTCAATTTGCATATTACCCTTTTATTATATGGGATAGCCAAAAATTCAAACAAGAGTCTCAAAGAGCCGAAACCGGTTTGGCTCAGTGGTAGAGCGTCGGTCTGCGGACTGAAAGGTCCCGGGTTCGATTCCAGTCAGGGGCATGTACAATACGTTGGTTGCGGGCAGATCCCCAGTGGCGTGTGTGCAGGAGGCAGCTGGTCGATGATTCTCTCTCATCGATGTTTCTAACTCTCTCCCTCTCTCTTCCTCTCTGTAAAAAAATCAATATATATTTTTTAAAAAAGAGTCTCAAAGAAATACGTACAAACCCATGTTCATAGCAGCATTATTCACAATCAGATAAAATGTGGTATATACATAGAATGCAACTGTATTATTATTTTTTTTTCTTAAAGAAAATCTTGTCACT
Source organism: Pipistrellus hanaki (assembly GCF_964339955.1). Classification (NCBI taxonomy): domain Eukaryota; kingdom Metazoa; phylum Chordata; class Mammalia; order Chiroptera; family Vespertilionidae; genus Pipistrellus; species Pipistrellus hanaki. The sequence continues at coordinate 32,672,519 of NC_140514.1, forward strand.
TGCTGCAATATAGATGAACCATGAGGACATTTTGTTAAATGAAATAAGCCCGTCACAGAAGGACAAACACTGCATGATTCTACTTAAAGGAGGTATCTGAAATAATCAAGCTCATAGAAGCAGACAGTAGAGGGTGGTTGACAGGCTGGGGGAGGGAAAAGGGAAGCTGTATTTAAGAGGTATAGAGTTTTCAGTGTGCAAGATGAAAAAGTTCTGGACATCTCTTTCACAACAACATAAATATACTTAACACTACTCAACTGTACACTTAACAATGGTTAATGTGATAAATGTTATATTGTGTTTTAACCATAATAAAAATGTTTAACTAAAAAAAATTTAGATTGATTGGGAAGATCCAGTTGACAGAAAGTTTAAATTTATTTACTTAAAAAGCAAGTATCTGTGACAGAAAGTTTTAAGCATTTTACATATATTAATTCTTAAAATAAACCTATGAGTTAGATACTTTTATCTTCATTTTATAGTTCATCACTTTGGCTTGAATAGGTGAAGTAACTTCCCTCAAGTCACACAGTTAGTAAAGCCAAAAGTGATACCAAGAAGAAATAATTTGCGCTTTCCACCCCTATGCTACACATAAGAGAAGTGACCATCATGTGGGGTCCTGAGAAGGCCAGAGTTTAGACCAGAGGTTCCCATACTTTCTCAGTCTATAGCACCCTTTGTATCTCAGTAATTTATGGTGCCTTTTGGCCAGAAATACCTGCCATCCCACTTAATAAACAGACTCAAACAACTTAATCATTATGTCCCAACAACTTGGTAGCCATTTGAGAACGTAACAGAAACTGAAAAAAATAATTCTGATTTAATTCTGAAATAACCAAAACTACATACTAATAAGTGGCATGCATTAATGAAGTTGGGCACTACACAACTTCTCCAACCTTGGAATCAGACTGGACAACCTCGCCCTTGTTCCTGTTCTAAGTTAATTGTTGAGTGGTACTTGCTTTTTATTACAGCAAGCACTAAAAACCCAGCTTCATAAAGATATGACGCCCTTAGAAGGAATGCAGCGTCATCTCATGTGATACTCTGCACTAAGTTGGAGCCACTGATCTGTAGAGTGCCCAACAGAAGTCTTGTGTGTTCCAAAATTTTTAACTATCCTGCAAAACTCCGGTGAAGTCACTGCAATCCTCAGGGTGCCTCATTGCACAGTTTGAGAACTGTGGGTCTCGATGGAATCCCTGACCTTAGATCGGAGTAGGGACTGCCGCCTCCCATGGCAGGATGGTGGACACAGACAGAGTGGAAATTTACATGCGTGGCACACAGTGTACTGGGACCTCACAATTCAACCTAGGATTCTCCTTAGCCCAAGGAGACTACCAAATGATAGGCAGTGCACTGCGAGGAGCCACTGTAAGTATGTTATATATAACACTATTCTATGAGAAGCACAGTTACAACTGCTTTTCATGCATAGTTACTTAAGTAGCACATCTGCTAACCTAATAGTAGTTGTTGTTGTTTTTAACTTTAAGATATAAATTACAAGTTGGCAAATGCACTTGATATGTTTTCTTTATCGGCTACATTGGAATATATATGTATAACATAACATTCTCAAATATCAGTAAAGTTGATGAGTTCTCACACCCAATCTTAGATGATTTTATTTTTTTATTTAAAAAATATATATTTTATTGATTTTTTACAGAGAGGAAGGGAGAGAGATAGAGAGTTAGAAACATTGATGAGAGAGAAACATCGACCAGCTGCCTCTTGCATACCCCACATAGGGGCTGTGCCCGCAACCAATGTACATGCCCTTGACCGGAATTGAACCTGGGACCTTTCAGTCTGCAGACCGACGCTCTACCACTGAGCCAAATCGGTTTTGGCTCTTAGATGATTTTAGTTTATATATTTCTAACTGGCTCATTCCAAATTGTGTCTCTAATAGAAAGTTCTAAATTTAAAGTAAGTCATGTTTTAAGTTTTTGTGTAAAAATTTTGTATAGGTACTTAAATATAATACATTAAAAGTTTTCTCATTAGCTCTGGCCAGTATGGCTCAGTTGGTTGGAGCATTGACCTGTATACCAAAAGGCTGCGGTTTGTCCAGTCATGATGCAGATCCAGGTTTCGGGTTCAATCCCCAGTCGAGGCACATTGCGGGAGACAATTGATGTTTCTCTCTCACATCGCTGTTTCTCTTTCTCCCTCTAATATAATTTTTTTAAGTCTTCTCATTAGCTAGTTATGAAATCAATTTTACTTTCCCTTTGTAAAACAGATAAATGTTTGGTATGCATTTGTTTCTACTTGGTAAAATATATATCAAAATCAAAATAAAGGAACTATATAATAAAGAGGTAATATGCAAATTGACCCTCACACCCTCACATCACAAGATGGCAGCCTCCACACTGTCATAAGATGACTGGAAGGGGAGGGCAGTTGGGGGTGACCAGGCCTGCAGGGGAAGGCAGCTGGGGGCAATGGGGCTGGCAGCTGGGGGCAATGGGGCTGGGAAGAGAGCAGTTAGGTGTCAATCAGGCCAGCAGGGGAGCAGTTAGGTGTCAATCAGGCTGCCAGGGGAGCAGTTAGGTGTCAATCAGGCAGGCAGACAGGCAAGTGGTTAGGAGCCAGCAGTCCCGGATTGTGAGAGGGATGTCCGACTGCCAGTTTAGGCCCAATCCCTATGGGCCTAAACTGGCAGTCGGACATCCCCCAAGGGGTCCCAGATTGCAGAGGGTGCAGGCTGGGCTGAGGGACACCCTCTCGCCCCAGTGCACATATGTTGTGCCCCGGGCCTCTAGTTTCTAAATATGTTGTGTCACTTAGAACTGCATTCAGGTGCATGTAACATAAACCTAAAAAAATAATTGCTTAACTGAATGGAAGCTTGTTTTTCCTAAGACAACAAGAAATCTGGAGTTAGGCAGTCCAGGGCTAAGACATCTCCACGCTATCTATCATCAGGTTCCAGGCACCTACTGTCCATTCCTTTCTCCTTTATTAAGTGGCTTTTCATCAACATCACTCCAGCAATTATCCCCTTTCCTGCATCAAATTTTCCCCCACTGGATCACTCCCATTAGCAAACCAGAAGAAATAGATATTATTTATCCCAAATAAATAAGAAAATAAACCTCTTTTGACCCCATCTCTCCTGTTCTATTTCTTTATTTTCCTTTATAACATAACCCTTTCTTATGTTATAAACCTCTAATTTCTTTCCTCCCATTATCTCTTAAAATGCATTCCAATCAGGCTTCTGCCCACACCATCTACTGAAACTGCTCATATCCAGGTTACCCATGACCTGCGTGTTACTCTATCCCAAGAATGTCAAACTTGTGGCCGGCGGGGCATGTGGCCTGCTAGTCACAAGTTTGACATGCTTGCTCCATCCAGCGGTCAATCTCAGACATCCTGTTACTGGTATCTTGCATACCAGTTATACCCCATTTTCTTCTTGGAATTTCCTGGACACCATACTGCCTTCAATGTGGTCCACCTCTTTGGCTAGTACTTCTTATTTCCTTTCTCCATCTCTCCAATCCCCACATGCTGGAGGACCCCAGGATCAGCCCTTCAATCTCCTCCCTAGGTGATCTTCAGCAGCCTCTTGGCTTTAATACCATCTGTGGGGTTTCCTCACAAAGTTCTTTCTCTAGCTCAGACCTTTCCCTGAACTACAGATTCCTATAACCAACTGTCTATTTCATTTCTCCTGAATATCTAAAGGGCATTTCAAACTCTGATATCCAAAACTAAGCGCCTGATGTTTCCTCAAAATTGTTCTCAATCTCCCCTTCACAGTGAATGGCAACTCTATTGCTCAAAAATTTCTTCTATGCTCCACATATGATCCATCAATGAATTCTGATGGCTCAAATTTTAAATTATACTCAGAATCTGGCCACTTCTCACCAGTTAACCACTACTGTAAGTCAAAGGCACCATTATGACTCACCTGGAGGATGGAAACAGCCTTTTAACTCATCTCCAATTTGATCTTTGTTCCCTTCAATCTGTTTCTATTACAATACCCAGATCGATCCAATTAAAAAGTAAATCAGAACAAGTTCCTCCTCCACTCAAAAATCTTCAAGGATTTCCCATCACACTTAGAGTTTAAGAAAAGTCCTTTCGGAGGCCTTTAAGGCCTTATATAACTAGTCTCTCATTCCCTCTGGCCTCAATGCCTATACTCTTCTCTATCGTGGTATAAATTTAACAGTGTCTTAATGTTGAAACTTTTATTACCTAAGAACAGTTTGTTAAATGATTTTGAAATTCAGATCAAGAAATTATTCAGCACTTTCTCATAATGAAATCATTCTGGGAAACTGAAAAACAATGAGAAATGTATTTGATACCTAGTAAAACTAAACTCTGAATTACACCTCACACTTTTATGGCATTTTAAACTAGGAATAGGCATAGTCTGGAAAACCAACTTCAAAAGGCAATTTTCATTCAGAACATATTGATTTATAAACTTACGAATTTGTTAGTGGAAAGAATCATTTGTAAAACTAGAGGCCCATTGCACGAACAGATTTGTGCAATAGGCTTTCCTTCCCTTGGCTTCCAGCCTGGGACGTAGGCCTTCACTCAGGCTGGAGTGTGCCACCTGGGACGTAGGCCTTCACTCAGGCTGGAGTGTGCCACCTTTTCTGCAGACTCCAGCAAGAGTCTGCCTTCTTCGTCTCTGCTGCAGGCTCCGGTTGAAATCTGCAATTTTCCTCTTCACTGTGGCCGGAGTGCCGCTCCTGTAGATCCCTTTGCCCCCGCCCTCCCTCTCCTATCAGATATTCTGCCCTACCCAGCCACTCTGCACCTGGAGCAGCTGGGCCGCCACCATCTTTGTCCTTCTAATTTGCATATTCCCTCTGATTGGCTGATGGGCGTAGTGAAAGTATAGTCAATTTACATGTTTGTCTATTATTAGGTAAGATTATATAATTTTTATGTAACTGGATCAACAACATGAAGTAAGCTCTGATAATGATGACAACCTATAAAATCTCATTGTTCAACCGAGGGAAAATCCAAGCACTGACTGCATCTTTTGAAATCCTTTAAGTTGTTGTAGTTGCCTTGCTGATTTCTAACAATTTGACTTTGGAGAGGAAGAAGACAACAAGATAAATTACATAAACCCTAAATTTGCCATGGAGGGCAAGGATGAATAAAGATTTACCTGATGCACAGAAGAGGGATCCTAAGAGAGCTTATGGTGATGATTTATTTACTTTGCAACTAAGAAAGGCTTAAGGGAATCTTTTAAACATTTAGCTTGCACCACCAAATTTTTAATTTACTGTACTATGAGAGATCTTTAGGGTAATACACATAGACATAGCTTTAGAAGACCTAGATAGCAGTCTTGTCTAGAAACTAAGAAAGTGGATGGATCATGTTAAGAGGTCTCTCAAAGGCACTACAGATGTGGGGACTAACCCAGACTTGTGGGCAGGGTGGAGGTAAAGTTACCTTGTTAAAATATATCACATCAAGAGTGTGCTTTTTGTAAAAGATCTATTTTAGGAATCTCTTATCAATCATAACAATAAAGCACAAAATATAAAAAAAGGTAAGTTCCGCCCTGGTCCAATGGCTCAGTTGGTTAAATTGTCTTCCCATACACCAAAAAGTTGCGAGTTCGATTCCTGGTCAGGGCACATACCTAGGTTGTGGATTAATCCCTGGTGGGGGGAAATACCAGAGGCAACCAATTGCTGATCACTGTTTCTCTCTCACATCTATGTTTCCCTCTCCCCACCTCTCTCTCTAAAATCAATAAACAATTACTCGCATGAGTATTTTAAAAAAGTAGACTCATTGGTAATAACAGCATAAGAAAATAGTACTTCAAGTGGCTGTAAATAACAAAAGCAATTTTGTACGTATTTATCATGCAAATTCCTTTTCTGAGTTGAATTAATTCACTAGTGAAGGAGATTCCTCTCCATGCTCCCCCACACATACATACACACAAAGTTGCTTATTAAATTAAAATGCAATAAAACCTATCTTAAAAGGATTGCCTATTGGGATGCTCCGCTGCATGTTTTAAGATAGCTGACATGTTTCAACTTACCCTGTGCAACGGTAAGGGTGGAGGCCATGAGACACACCTCATACTATAGGTGGTAGGCATGCCCTCCAGTCAAATAATTTTATGCTTGCTTTTAAGGTGAGTAATGGCATTGAGAAGTACATTTAAGTTGTACTAACTTTAAAACTTTCTGGAGCATATTTTATATTCAAGTTTTAAAGTCTGATTTAAACTTTTATGAAAACAAATTATGAATTTTTAAACAATCCTATTCTTTTGAATAGTATCCTAAATTGAATTTAAGAAGTATTATGGTTCTAAAAATATTAATTCAGCCTTGTTAAACAGTCTCTGGAAAATAATAACTTCTGACAGTTGAGGAGATAACTAAAAAGTTACCTTCATGAGTAAAGTTGATGAGTTTAAACAAATAAAATGAGGAAAACTAGATCCCACTAAAATGATAGTTTATATTCGAGTAGTAGATTAAGAGTATGTTCCTAATTACTACAAATTCAATGTTGTAGATTTATAGATAGAGCCATGAGCCTGAACTTCAGATAACAGTAGACTTAAAATAAGTCAAATTGTAAACAAATAAGAATTTAAATTGATACAGAATATTTAATTCCATAAAGCAATTATAATTATTAGTAGAACTGATGTACCTTCAATTATATGTATGAGTAGAATATCACTAATGATTCTTTTTATCATAAGCAAGTAAAATTTTTCTAAGCAAATAGTATTTTTAAGCCTATTTGTCCATTATTTTGTGATTAATGAACACTAATTATGATGATGATGTCCTGAATATAGATTTATTCAATATGCAACTCCTTATGTAGGTCTTAATAAGTGCTGTCCAATAAATTTTTTTTTTTTTGTAGAACTGAACTGTATAGATATTGTCTACTGAACACTTTAAATACGGGTAGTTCAACTGAGGAACTGAATTTTTAATTTAATTTAAATTTATATTTAAATAGCCAGAGGTGACTAGTGGCTACCATATTAAACAGGACAGCTTAGAAGCTTCAATAAATAAATAAATAAATAAATAAATAAATAAATAAATAAATAAATAAAGCAAATGTCTTATTATATTAGGTCTAACTCCAGTCTGTTGATTTCCATAAGAATGGCATTCACAAATGTTTACAAAGTGGTATGCCAAAACACCTTTTGTCCTATAGTTCTTCTTCATTCAAAAATATGATTACATTTATGCCAGTAAATAATAATACAACAGACAGACAATTCAAACAAAAAATAGCACTGGAAAGATTTTTAGTAGTGCCTATGGTGTGTCAGTACAACGATACTGATTAATGAGGTAGCCTGGTGGCCTGTGTCAATCTGTCTCATGTTAGTTCTAGAATGACTAGAATTCAAACTATGAAATATCCACTCCTAAGAAGTTTTTGTCCATTGCCTATCATAACACAAGAATACCAATTGCTGCATAGTTTTCAGCTCCATTGGTTAAATACTGCAAACGCACGTCAAACCATTTTACCTGACAGACATATTTGTTCTTCCATTTGCTCAGCACACACTGACTGTTTTGCATCAGCTCCTGAAGGAAACAGAAGAAGAGAGTGCAGTTGGCAATACACATGGTCATTATCAGTTAAAGTGCCTCTGATTTGCAAACCAAAAAAAAAAAAAAAAGAAAAGAAAGGAAAAGAAAAAAAAAGATCAGCATGCCATACAAAGATGCAACTGTTTTGAAACTCCTCACTGGACAAAAGCAAAGCTCTCAACACCAGGAGAGCCGATCCTTTATGAAAATTAAAGCTGTTGAAAGATGTTTTAAAACAGATTTGTTTGTTGCCATTTTTGAAACTTTTGGAAAGATACCTCCAACTCCTTGAGTGAGTCTCGAAGTTTTTCTGGGCGTCTGTTTTTGAGAGTCCACGGATAATCTCGTGCTGGCAAATAAAACATGTACTACAGTTAGTTAAACATGAATGAAGGAAACGCTACTGAGCAGTGTGCCTAAGGAAGATTAAAATAAAACACCTCCTTAATTGAGAGGAAGTGGGCTTCATTTCCATCATCGAATGACAGCCTTTTGAAAGGCTTTGTCATAAGAACAGAATTTTTACCACAAAACAATCTCCCTGATCATAATTTTATGATGACAACCAACAAGGCTCAGAGAATGCCTGGGAAAGTTTCCTAGGCTTGTGAACATGGTACTTAAAGGTAAATGACCCCCTTCTTAACAAAAAAATAACATTTTCTTTTATATAATTAAATGTTCAATACAAAAAAATTCCAAATTCTCAAACCTAAAAATTCCTAATGAGTAAATGAATACAGCGAGAAGAGAAGTAAAATACAAAAACAAAAAAAAAAAACCCACAGAAAAATGCATTTTAAATTAAGCATCAAAGCATCACATACCAAGATTAAGGAAAAAATGGAGACAAATCCAAGTTTTAACAAATTAGTCACTAAAATTGCTCTTTTTTTTTTTTATGTAAAACAATCCTCTTTAAAATCTCCACCACAATTCAATATTGATAAAGCTTTGCTGTGTTTTAAATACACTTAATTAAAAGATAAAATTATTTAGTATAGTCTCGATGTTGGCCTAAGTCACACTAAAAATAAGAGTTGTTTAAAAAAAATTAACAAAAGGTTAAATTGATTATAATTATATCTAATTCATCATAAGAATTAATCTTTGAATTCTCCTACATAATAATTTTAAATAAGAGTTCTACATATGTGTGTATGTGTGTGTATTTTGTGTGACTATACATGTAATATGTAGTATATAGATATTAAAATTTTACAGTAGAATTGCTGTGTCTTATTTCAGCAAGTTTATTTTAAAAACATAATTTATAATATGTAGAGCATATGTGCAAATTTTAAGACCTGTTACAGCTCCTAATAGAGTATTTTTTAAATTAAATATCAACTTGACCATTTAAAACAACAGAATAAGTAGGATTTTCAGAGCCACCTATATTCCAAACAAAATGTAAATTATATTTAAGCCATTAAAACTATACTATATTCTAGCATAATTAGATTAACATATTTAAATATTTTAGAACAGAAAACTAGAGAGAATAAAATGCTAATACTTGTCATTACAAATCTTATTTTCTTAAAATAGGTAAAACAATGGTTTAAGCATAGCACAATAGAATGTTATCAGAATTTAAGCACAATATATTTTAAATAAATAATATAAATATTAAGAAAGTTTACATAAACATAAAAAACTGGATAGAGATTGCAATGGTCTAAATGAGAAATTCCTAACAAATACAATTCTTATTCATTTGTTTATATGGCTAAAGAATGAGAATTTTTAATTATAAGAAATTTAGAAGGAATATAACATTTCCTACTTATACAGAAAGCTTAAAATATTTGTTAAACTGAATCTTCAGGGATGTTAAAATTCCAGTTTTATAATTATTCCATAAAATATATAAAGTAAGCTTACATTCTGCCAGTTTCTGCTTTGCTTCTAAGTTACCATGCTCTGTCGCTGATACTGTGGTGGAAGAGTTGGAAAGAAGAAAAAAAAAAAAGCAGAATTTTTTTTTTAAAATTTTAACACTTTGTATTTTTATATGCACATATATAATGTATTATCACACACATTGTTGAGATTAATAAATTATGCTCAACTTTTTAAAAGGCAGTTGAAAAAACGCCATAATTTAGATGCTTTTATTTCATGGAGGTATTTCCTAAATTTGCAGTGAAAAAAGGCTTATGTAGCACAACAGGTGGGCCAATATCCTGAGCTTGCAATCTCATCAGATATGGAAGGGAACTGCAACCGAGCCCAGAACAGAAGCTGTTTCAGTCTGTCATCAGAACCATGAAGTCAGCCTATTAACGCCAAGCCAAGCACAGAGGAAGCCCACACAAACCCACTTCAACGCAGACCAAAACAGGAAGTAACTCTAGCTAGAAAGACCTTTTGGCCCAGCAAAAACTTCTGGGATTAACAGGATTAATCAGATAAAGAAAATTGATCATTCACACAGAAATGCCTATTTCAGATACCAGGTGAGGATCCGGCAGGCCAGCACAGGGAGCCATGCATTCACAATGCCCTCTACTGGGACGCTGATAAATAAACGAGACTAGGCTGTCCAGTTATCAGGCTGATCAGCAGTCAAATGAACATTTTCACGTTCTTCTATAGCATTTTCTCAATATTGCTTTATTTTACATAGAACAGATGTCAACCTCGGCATTTTTCTAAAGAACTGAAGTGACTTAATTCTATAATCTATTAATGGTATACATAGGTTAGTATATTTTGCTTATAAGAATTAGTTGAGTAGAGAGGATACTTTACCTGGTTGATCCTTCTTGTCATAATACTGGTATATCCCAATATCTCTATCTACAGAAAGGAAGAAATAACATTAGATTACGGTAAAAAGTCCTGTAGAATAAGAAGCAAACCAGACTACATGGCAGGGTAGGAGTGAGAAAAGGCAGGGAGAAGGACAAAAGCGGTCTCTAAGTTACTAGAAATAAAGTAATTTGAAAGTATCTAGACATAGGTTCATGTATTCAACCTAGGAACTCTAAATTCAACTAGATATTGGAAAGTTTACCAACCTAATTAGAAAAGATTTACACAAAACTAAAACGGCATGAGGAAAAGAGTAGTAAAGAACTGCAATCGAGGGGGCCACCTTTTCTCAGTCACCCTTCCTCTGATATTCTTCACAGGGTGCTACCCCAAGGGAACTGCCACCCAGCAATGCTAAACGAAATCCGCGGATGGGAGAAAATGTCCCAACTCCTGGATTCTGAGCTGTGCTTTCTTTTCTCTGACTTAACTCAAGTCTGGTAGGGTGTGTAGTGGGGAAGCTGCAGGAAAGAAAGGGAGGATTAGAGTGAGGTGTGGACAAATTATCCGAAGCTGTTTAGACTTAAAGAAAAACCTTCCAAACCCATTCAAAGTCGGATGTTCAGCCGAGGCTACAAAAGAAGCAAAGCTAGGTTTCCTAGATGCTGAGAGTGATTTAATCAAGGAAGTCTGTTCTTACAATTTAATTACCGAAGAACAAAATAACTGTGCCCATTTTCTTACTATCTATGAATAGGGAAACATTTTTCTTTGAAGTAACATTTGTTTCCGTCCATGCAAAATATTTCTAGCTACTAACACAAGGACAGAACTGTTTCCAAAGAAGTGGAAGGGAAGCAGTACAGGCTGCCCCCTAGTGACTGACTACTCCAAACTTCCTCAATTTGAATGATGAAACTTCAAAAAAAGTATTACAGCTATATATTTGTATGTAGTTTTCAAAATAGTCAATCATGAATACTACTGAAGCTATATTTTATTCATTATGCTATTAATTTGGAATATAGTTTTAAAGAATGCAATTCATTTCTACTAGACTGAAATATCTAATAAGGCGTTATTGGGAAAGGTCCTGGGTAGGGATCCTAAGGTATTAGTAATATTTTTTTCTTTCATTTTCCACTATTGCTATGGCTTGATTAAAAAAAAAATATATATATATATGTGTCCTGACCTGGAATTGAATTGGTGATCTCCTGGTGCATGGGACAATGTTTAACCAACTGAGCCACATTGGCAGGACTGTAACTATTCTTTAAAAAGAAGTGTGACATATATATATATTTTTTTTTTCAATAAACTATAGATGTAAATTTTTCTTACAGATATTAATTTTCAGTGATTAATGTCTTAATATATATACATTTCTAAAATTTTAAATCTTAATGAAAATGTACTGTTTGACATTTTGACATTCTCCAGAAAATGTTCATAAAGCAAGACATGTTATTATTAGTTAATATATTTATTATTATTAATAAAGCCACCAGAATTGTACTCTGGTTGGGATCTTTTCATATATATACATTTTTATTGTTGTTTTTTTAGAGAGAGAGAAGAAGAGAAGGGAGAAAGAGAGAGAAACATTGATGTGAGGGCCAAACATCTATCAGCTGCCTGCTACACATCCCCTACCAGGATCAAGCCCGCAATCCGGGCGTGGGCCCTGACCAGGAATTGAACTGGTAACCTTCAGTGCATGAGACAACACCCAACCGAGTCACACCAGCAAGGGCTCTAGCTGGAGTCTTAAATTGAAGTATTTTCTTCTCTGATCATAATTGCCTACTTTTTTCATCTCTCTTGCTCCCTTACTTTCATATAGTTAGCTTTTATGCTTCTTTGAGATCAATCGCTTAATCCCTCATCTTCTCCTGGTCTATCGGCCCTTTCAATCTACAAATTCACTTTCTTAGTCTAGAAATATTTCTTTGGTAATCTCCTCCCCTCCTTTTGGTTGCTTTTCATGGAGTTAGTATTGGTTGAATTTTTGAGTTCCTAGGTTGAATAGCTAACATTCTCTTTCCTATTTATTATCTTTGTTGTTGTTTTTGTCACAGCATTCATTTTATTTTTCTAACACATGTATATTTCAACATAATTATGTTTTCTTAATTATATGTTCACTGGATAAACTTGGAGGGGAAAAAAACTTAAAAAAAGTTCATTGTGCTATCTTTCCATTCTTCAGAGACAGCCACTCACTAATAACATTTGTTGTCTCTCCTTAGAGTTTTTTTCTATATGTATTTTATTACTAAAATGCTATAATGAAAATACCATTGTAACATTTTTGTTTTACAATTGCTGGATTAATGGGTAAATAAACACTTATAATTAATGTTAAAAAATAAAATATAACCCTGGCCAGCTGGTTCAGTTGGTTGTATTATCCTCCTGTACACCACAAAGGCGAGGGCTCAATTCCCAGCCAAGGCTCATACCTAGGTTGTGAGTTCAATTACCGGTCAGAGTGTATATGGAAGGCAACTGATCAAAGCCATCAATCAATGTTTCTCTCTCTCTCTCTCTCTCTCTCTCTCTCTCTCTCTCTCTCTCTCAAATCAGTAAAAACATATTCTTGGGTAAGGATTTAAAAGAAATGATAAAAATAAAATACGAAATACTATTAATTTTGCCTGTTGTTTTTAAACTTCCTCTAAATGCTATCATATTATAGGAACTCCTCTACAACTTATTTTTAAATTTATGTGTCGAATATAGACATTCATCTATACTGCTGAATGCAGTAGAAATTCATTCACTTTCTCAGTTGCATAAATGTGTTTTCTATATGTATTTTGATTCTCCTGCTGATGGACATTTGGGTTGTTTCTAATTTCCTGGATTATGAACAGTAATACTGTAAACATTTTAATAAAAATCTCCTGGTGCATAAGTGTCAGGACTTTCACTAGGATGCATACCTAGGAGTCGAATTATTAGTCAATAGGTGACGTACTTTCAACTATACTAGATAACACTAAATTGTTTCCTATGATGGTTGGACCAAATTATACTTTCACAACAGTGAGATATGCTCACTTTCATTCTTTGATGTGTGCTTTTTCTATTTTCTAATAAGCTTTCTTTTACTCTTCTGAGTTTTATATTTTTTTCTGCTACCTATCTTTAATTCCCAAGATATGCGTATAACTTTCCAGTGTTTTCTGAAGCTTCTGCATATTGTCCCTTGCTGTTCATATTTAAAAATGAGTCACAGAAAGCTGATCGGGAGCTCTGTGTTCAGGAACAGGACTTGCCACCTGGTGGGCTTCATTGGTCGGCCAGGAACCCGGTGCTTCAGCCAGGAACCCATCATCAGTGTCACTGTGGAGAGTCTTCTCTCGGCCCAGAGAGGATTCCCTGAGCTCCTCCTTTCTTGGGAGAAGTCTGGTGGCTGCGACTTCCTCAGAACCAGGCGGGATTAGGAGGACCTGACCCACAGTACGTAGGCTTTCATCTCCTCCCTGCCTTCAGTGCAGCACCGCTCCCTCGCTTCTTCCACTGGGGCTGCGACCCAGGTTTAAAGCCTCCCTCATGGAGGATTTCCACCACTTCTCAAGCAGACTTTAAAGTCCCTTGGTTGTCACCCTCATACCACATCCCCATCTTCTGCAGTATCTGGCTCCTCAAACTTCGGTATCTTTCTAGAGTTTTGAAAAACAGACAGGCTGTCACTGGAATTCTGCTCTGTAGACACTCAATATTTAGATTTTTAAGCTTTGCTAATTCCTCCATCTCTTCTTCCAAAAATCAACTGCAATTGTCGCCTTTCCTATTCTTAGTCTTTGTGGGTTTATGTCTTCTTTAATTTGATCCATTTTCCCTTATTTTAGAAGAATTTGAGGAGGAAACAAATGTGTGTTAAATCCACCTGTTTTACTGGAAGTTCTATCTTTAATATTTTAAGCAAGGCAAAAAAATGAAATGAAAATGACATTCTTCTGTAATTATATGTTTGATATAAATAAATGATATTTTAAGACCCAGAGTCAAAGAAGCACAAACAGACTCTTGAACCTCAGAGGGAAGGCAGGGGAGGATGAGTGGGAAGAGATCAACCAATGAGAACTTGTATGCATATATACATAACCTGTGGACACAGACAATGAGATGGTGAAGGCCTGGGGCCCAGGCTGGGGGTGGGGAGTGAGGTGTGGGGAGGATGGGTACAGGCAGGAAGAGGTTGGGGGGGGAGGGGGTGGTAGGAGGACCTTTGTAATACTTTCAACAATAAAGATTTTTTTTAAAATGATACTTTATAAGGTAAATCCATATACATAAAACTGTTCTCTAAAATTCAAGAGTTGATTTGGGTAATCAAAGGGGAAAAAAATTTGTAAAATATGTTCCTTAATGATATATACTTTATTTTATAATACTAATAAGCATTGTTAGAACACAATTCTATTATCCCTTCTCACAAAAAACTGTGAAATAAAAAGAATATGAATTAACTGTATGTCTTAGCTATATGTTTGAAATATTACTTTCATATTAAATAGAAATGCCTTTTCCATTAGTTAGCCTGAAAATATTTATTAATCAGTCATTATGAACAATTCCAGCAAAAATTGAACATGTATGTATCTTAAAAGGAAAAACATTTTAAGCCAATAAAATTAATTTTCACAACAGAAAATCTAACAAGCTGAAAAATTAAGTTAAGCAGAGTAACTAAAAGAAATTATTTTCCATTAGCCAATTTTTCATTAAGAATAAAGAAAATAATGCAACTCCAGCTGGAGAATCTAGGCTCTAGCCTTTGTTAGTATTTATTTATAATGTTGTAACTTATATTTGAAAAATATTGAAATTAATTTGAGCTCATTTACCCCCAATGTGTAAGGTATTCTTCAAAGACCACAGGTGCAATTCAGTCAAGCAGAAAGACATCTGATAGCAGAAGGAATCTCTGTCCTGTTTAAAAAATAATTAAAAGGATGTGTCAATTAATTATCTCCGATTGCCAATAAAACCAAGATCTCTAGAAATAATAGGATCATTTCCCACTACTGATATTTGAGATATGGTTCATTAGAATAAACACTTTACATATCCTTGGTTAGCCATCCAGGAATAAACTCTAGAAAAAAGAAAAAATACTCTTTTCCTAGATTTACTATTGTCATCACATTGTGGTAAAAAGACTATATATTTGAGTTTGCAATGACGTGTGGTTTTGAAGAGTCTGGGTGTATTTAAAATTATTTCCTGTTTAAGCATTTTAAAAACATTTTTTTAAGGAAAGAAAGCATCTGTTAGGTAGTTATTAAGTACAAACATACTTTGTGGTATATTTTTAATGTACAAAGCAAATATGTACTCTCTCTTACATACAAATCAGCTAGTTAAAATAAAAAATAGCAAGGTAAATGGTATATAGTTACTATTATAAGAAGCACATTTATTTAGAATTAAACTATGTGAAATCATGTTAGTATTCAGATTAGTTTGTTATTATACTGCAACTCCATTAAACAACAACAACAACAACAACAACAACAAATATACATCCTGTATTTCCTCCCAGTTTTACTAGCAGGGATTAGTGATGGGCATTACTGCTAACATTTATTAAAAATATACATTTTATTGATTTTTTTACAGAGAGGAAGGGAGAGGGATAGAGAGCTAGAAACATTGTTGAGAGAGAAACTTTGATCAGCTGCCTCCTACACACCTCCTACTGGGGATGTGTCCGCAACCAAGGTACATGCCCTTGACCGGAATCAAACCTGGGACCTTTCAGTCCGCAGGCCAATGCTCTATCCACTAAGCCAAACCAAGTAGGGCTGTTAAATTTTTTTTTAAATTAAGTAGAACCTAGTCAATTTTAACTGATTGGAAGAAGATCAATCTGAATCAGTAAAAAAATCAACATTTTATAAATATCAATATTTAAAAAAGAAGTATGTAACTTTCAAATATTTGCTTGGAGATACATCTAATAATATATAGTCCATTATACATAGATTATATGTATACTGTACTACATATTAGAAATACATATATAGTAAACTACCAGCACTTTTTTTTAATTTCATAAATGAAATGTTCTTTCCAATAAACTTCTGAATAACAAAAGAAGCTTAAAAATATTTTAAGACATCTTTTACAATAGATGGAAAAATAAAATATCAGCTTCTTTAACATTAGGAGTGACTAAAAATATTTTCCATGCTATTCATGTGGGTGATAATACAAAAAACTTTAGACACAGTACAAAATTCTTAGGCCTTCCTTCACCTTTAGATTTGACTTTAATGCCTTTATAATCATCAAGAAACATGCTGTTCAACTAATAAGAAACTGTGCTAATTATTAAAACGGCAGAGTGAGCAATGTAGCAGCATAAAAAGGCCTGAGCCTGCCTGATACAGCATGCCTCTAAGAAATCTACAGAGAAGTTGTAAAATGTTAGCAGAACCTCAAAGAAATATAGGATTCCACCAATTAAATGATGATGATGACCTACCTCATGACAAGCATTCTTCTATACATTTGATATTTAATCCTCATAGCTACTCATTTAATCCTCATTGCTACTCTTTGAAGAATTGCCATTATCCTATATAATAAAAACATAATAAGCTAAGTGTCTGACCCATCAGTTGACCATTTGGTCGACCACTCGACCAGCCACTATGATGTGCACTGACCAACAAGGGGCAGATGCTCCGACCAGGTTAGCTTGCTGCTGGGGTCTGGCCAATCGGGACTTGGTGAGAGGGCCGGACATGACCTGGAGCCCTCCCACCAGCTGGCCAATCTCCAGCGGTCCCTCCTCAGCCAGCTGGCTCCCATTGGCCCTGATCGGGACTGCACAAGACAGCCCTGATCACTGGCCAGGCCGAGGGACCCCACCCATGCATGAATTTGTGCACCAGGCCTCTAGTCACTTGTATAAGGCGGAAAACAAAGCACAGATAGGTCACACAGCCAGTAAGTAGTGGAGACAGTCTAAAGATGCATGATGAAAAGTGATAGACTAAGTTGAAAAGGGTAGAAAGAAAATAGGCTATAATAATAATAATAATAATAATAATAATAGTAAAATCTGGATTGATCTGAATTCACTCTTTTCCTTATACAGAAGTGCCATAAAAAGTTAAGATGAAACAAAGAATCTTCCAATCCCTAGATCTGCCTGACTTTAACCAAAAGCAAGCTGCCTCTGCACACAGGTAACAGAGCCAGTGGACTGTATTACTATGAAAGAAGACAGTTCCTTCTCAGAAGGGAACAGGAGAAAAGAGATATTATGCAAATTACGAGTTTTTCAATTCAATTGAGTATTATTACCTTTCAGAGTTGTCACCTTAGAAGTGACTCTAGTGAGGCTGCTGTTACACAAAACATTACCAAAGCTGTGTTCTTTGGAAATTCTTTCATTAATTTTATGGGGATCATTTCATGACTAACAATATAGTCATACTTTGTTTTTAAACAAACGTACTTCCTGTTTTTTGAATATGTAAACTGCATCCTTTTCATTGGGATGGATAAGGTCTGGAATGTTTATTTAAATAATCAATTAATTAATTAAATATATATATTTTTCTTTTTTTAAAGCTTAATGTGTAGACTCTAGATTTTAATTGCCTGGTTTCTTATTCTAACTTCTTGGCTTACTAGCTAACTCGGATAAATTACTTAACTTCTCTATTTCTAGGTTCTCCCTATCCAGGACTGTATTGAGGGTACCATTATTCAGTTACCTTATTGTTGCCATTGTTGATGCTACTCAGTATGTTTAAGCATGTGCACATTCGTATGGAAAAAACAAAATATGATCTCTCACTTTATATAGTTATTTCATAAAATGAAATGAATGAATGAATACTAAGTATAATAGAGATTTTATGAAGGAAAAGCATCTGAATGTGGAGACGTTTCTATATAAAGGAAGTATTTGGATTAGGACATGTAAAGGGGTTAATATTTCAATGGATAGGGAAGAAAGGAAGTGATGAAACAGGCGCATACTTCCTCTGATATTGAGCATCAAAGTCACAAGTTCTAGACTATACTTGAAAATAAAAACTCGTGCTATTACTCAAATGTCTATAATTAGAATTTATGGCAATTTTGGCAAAGACAAGATTGGAGTTTAGTTAGTAGCTACATAAAAATATTTTTATCACACAAATTAAATATAGATAAAATTTTATAACTGAAATCAAAAGGGTAATATCTCTACTTACTCTTCAACAGAAGACTGCATTTGAAATGTTATTTTTCAGTTTAATTCAATAATAAATAATCTGTCTAAACTTTCCATGATGACAGAAATGAAGAATGGAATAAAATTTCCTTTGTAATCCACACTGGCTATTTCTAAGAGGCAGAAATGCTTTTAACTAAAATACCAGTAAGTCCACTATTCATATATTTACTAAGTTTTAAATTTCTAAACTCAGAAATCATGTTGTTTAGATAGAACTAAGCAAAATGAGGTCTATGGAGAGCTTCTTATGTCAAGTGCAAAGCCCTTAACCCTTTGCATTTGGATATAATGGGAAATTCTGAGAATGGTACAGTGTGGAGTCTATAATCTGGACATATCTTCCAGGTTAGCACCAAAAAGTTCATGTCTGGTTCCAATGAGGGTGGGAAGACAGAACAATGTATACTGGTAAGCTAGTTTTCAAAATGTTCTGATGTACAAAAAACACTGCTCTAGTTCCCACTAAAAAATAAAGGGCAAAAAGGCGAGAAAGACGTTCCACTTTATAAAGAACCCCTATGTGGTCCCACAGGGAACGTTTGTATAACGGAGAAGGAACTGTAGGGGTGGTGCCTGCAGAAAGCAAGCAGGACTGTAGCCCTGCGGACTAGTGGACTCATTGAGGCGATGGTATCCAGACAAACTGGGACCACACCCAGCTAGAGTAGACATGGTGGCCGAGGAGTAATCCATACACCAGGCGACAATCATTATTATCTGATAATGCAGGCCCAATGAGCAGTAGGTACGGCAAGTGAGACAATGGCAATGTCCAATAATGATCGGGCTTATTTATGAACATGTGACAACCCCTGTGGACTCCACAAAAGGTGTGTAATTAAGGAGAAGGCTTTGCAGGGACCATGCATTATCAGAGGGCAAAAGACAATCATGTATGGATTAGTCATCTTTCTTTTTCCATGAATGTCAAATATCTGCTAGTAAGACCATATAAAATTAAAGAGAACTGATGGAGTACATAAAACAAATTTGCAAAAATCTGTAATAATAACTAAATGGACATGGTGGAAGGGAACCAAATCAATATCCTGTTTAGTCCTCAAGATGTCTTACGGTCTCCACAGTGTGACGTTTTTTGGAAAGATGAGGACCTTTAAACATCTTGCATTTTACTCAAGAATGCCAGTGGTTGAAAAGAATTTCCTCGTTTGAAAATTCTGCCTGAAGGAAGTTATCAAGACTGAACTCGTATTATTCAAATATTGTATTAGTGCATAAATAGTTGTTTTGGAAGGGGGAAGAATTTCAGAAGAATGCTGGATTCTGCATTTTGGGAGAGGGGTATGAGAAAGGGAGTGCAAAGGAAGTCAGTCGAGAAATGCTGCCCTACTCAGTGCTCTCGTGCATTTCTCTGGGGACAAAACCCAATGTACTTGACTTGGAACTAGAACAAAAGTAGCTAACTCGGATATATTGGATGGAAATGAATGAAAGAATGAATTAATTAAAAATACAGCAAGCTGTCTTAATATTGAATAGGGAAAAGAATGATCCAAATGAAAAGAATAGCAGATGGAAGAACCGAAACAAATAAAAATATAAGCCCATAATTTTCATTTATTTAAAAATATTTGTAACATTTGCAACTTTCTGTTACTTTAATTTTATAAGGTAGTTGATTACCGTCTCAGATGTCTCAGAAGGTCATTCTGAATCCAAATTTCAGTCTCGAAGAGAGAATAAGAAGCAGGATTTAAACTGAGCATGAACTAAATTTAGATTTTGTTCTTTTGTGTGTGGGGGCAGTTGAGGGGGAAATCTATGATAGCCCAAATTTTCAGGACAGAGATGAGAGGATCCTAGAAAGCCCATTACAATAAATTATTATTTATTTGACTTAAGAATAATTGTTACCATATAAACTAAATTTTAAGAGAGTAACATGCAAAATAGAAACAGCTGTACTTAGATGCTATGCCTTATACTTTGATAATCTTTTAAAAAATAAAAACTATGTTTTAGAAATAAAGATTACCTTGTCACTAAATAAGTCTGCAAAATACTTGCTTTTCTTGGTTTCTGAAGTCAGCTATTTTGATTGCTTTGGGAAGAACTGAAAGCTTGAGGGCAAATAAGACCCTAATGTAAAACATGATGGGGAGAAAGAATTAACAAAGAGAAGACACCGGTGCAGTTTAACAAGGATAAATGACATTATGGCGCCAACATGACATTAGAGATGAAGGTGTATTAACAAAATGCCTCAAACAGCCTAAGGGACTATGTTGAGCATGAATTTAGAACATATACTTGCTATTTATTATCGAAAGATATTCTGAGGAACATCTATTCATCGATTCAAAATGTACAGAAACAAAGACAACTAACGAGCAGAAATTTAACATAAACCCCTGGCTAGTTGTGTTAGGTAGTCTAGTTATCATTAGATAATTTTCAAATTACATTAAACATAGTATATTCCCCATAATAGTTTATCTATTGCTATCAACATAAAATTATATTAATACCTGTAAAGCATATGCATGAATGTAGTTAATCTACATTATATTGATATTATTAAAACTAAAAAATTGATATATCCAACATTAAACAAAATAATTATAAAATTCATGGAAAGGACAAAGGAGTCTCAAAATAAAGAGACTTCAAGCTTGGTCCTGGCTGGGTGAGCATCATCCCATACACCAAAGGCTGCAGGTTTCATGCCAGTCAGGACACATACCTAGGTTGTGGGTTCCATCTCTGCTGGGGCGTGTATGAGAGGCAACTGATCAATGCCTGTGTCCCACATCGATGTTTCTCTCTCTCCTCCCCTTTCTTTCTCTCTAAAATCAATTAAAAACCTATATTCAGATGAGTGTTTAAATGAATGAAAGAAAGAAAAAGGGAAGGAGGGAGGAAAATTGATTGAGAGAGAGAGAGAGAGAGATTGATTGACTTCAAGTCTGGATTGAACCAATTATAACAGAAGACTGAAGTATTAGGAACACTGGGTCATTTGGACTTGAGAGTTCTATATCTAAATATTAATTAAATATCACACATACTTTGAGCATTTTAGGTATATGACATTTTACCATGAGTCATAGATACAAAGATTTATAAAGCAGAGTCTCTACTATCAAATACCTGTAATCTAGTACAGCAAATAATATAATCACAAAAAACAATAATATGGAGTTTGTGTAAGTGCTAATTTAGCAACATAAACAAAGGGCTATGGGTGCTCCATAGATGTTCTAGTTTGATTATAGAGAAATGTTCTTAGAAAGTAGAGCGCATTTTGATAGAGGGAAAGATAAAAAGGAGAGAACAATTTACAAAAGCATAAATTAGAAAGATACAAGGATTATTTGAGAAAAAAATAAGCAATTGGTTTGATGCACAAACAGAAGAGACAAATGAGGGCCACCCTAAGGAAGCCTCTGAATGCCAAACTTAGGAATTAAGATTCGATAGCCATTAGGTAGCTAACTGAGGAATAATGAAAAGTGTCAGGTCTGATAAAGAATTTTAGGAAGGGTAATCAACAGATGAGAATTATTGTTTGAGGATTAACTGTGTGGGTGGGAATATTAAGGAGGGAGGAATAGTTGATACCAGTGACCAGTTAGACATGGAATAAGTAACAGATAACACCAATATTCCTTAACAAAGACTTGAATTGGGATGGTGGCAGATGGGATGTAAATAAAGAAACAGATTTAAGTGATCTTGTGAAGAAAGAATCAACAGCAGATGAGGACTGATGAGTAGAGGGAGTGAGGGCAAAGGAAGAATCTGGAGTAACCACCACGGGCTGGGACTCTGATTACTGCAGAGATAGTGATGCTGGCTGTGAACATGGCCCCACGGGGTAACATGCCTCCATCATCATGTGCCAGGTAAAAGGGTTCCAGGGCATTCTGTTCACAATGACTGCCTCATTTCTTCAACGCACACACCTCCATTTTCCTAGCACCTGACCTGGCTGCTAGTCTCCTTTATACTTTAGCCTTCCCTCTCAGCTTGTAATTCTGTCTCTTTCTCTTCCTTAGACTACACTTCAACTTCTTCGCCATCCCAAAGGATCCACAGATACCATTTTCCTTGGCCACGCCTCATTCCCAGGAACCTCCTACTCACAGCTGTTCCACCCGGTGTATCCCAGGTTCAAGGACCGCACTTGACTTTAAACATACTCAGAAATAGGTTAATCTAGAACAGGAACAAGATTTGCTAATGTCAGTAAGTTGAATATTAGACACAGTGGGAATTAAAGGTATAAGTGTAGATATGGGTAGAAAATGTTAAACTGGTAGCTTGAAATACAGGCAAGAGGCCTAGATCATATAAAAACTATTGTGGGATTTTTTAAATAGAAAGAAAAGTTAAAACCACTAAGTAAGGTCCGAGAAGAACATTTAAGTCAAGGGTAGATATTTTTGTAATTCTCCAACAAGGAGAAAATGAAAAAGCCAAATTGATGAGAAAATAATGTATGTGTGCTTAAGTTAGAAGGATCAAACTTGTTTCCAAATTTTAATGCAGAGGTGACCTCAATATGGTTTAATGAGAAGTTATGTTTTATGGGGGACACAGACATTAAGTCTTCTAAAGCAGGTGTGGTTCTATTGCTCTGAATGCTGGGCTCCGAGCCAAAAATTTCTTAATTCTAATCCTGCCGTGACAAATTTACTCCAAATCATTTAACCTTTGCCTCAATTTCCCCACTTGCAAAAGGGATAATAATATTGACCTACATTTGTTAGAATGCTGTATTAATTAATGTTGTATAATGCTTTGAAGATGAAAAGTGCTGAACATTATTAGTGTGTGTTGCACAACTAATTGCCTCTAATGCTGAAAAGTTTATCCTTTAATTTTGTTCAAGCAGCAGTTATCAAATAAGTGTCCTAGCTTCCTTAGTGACATTTATCTTCAAATATGATTTTTAATTATTATTTTAAATATATAGGGCAGGGCAAAAGTAAGTTTACAGTTGTGAGTATGCAAAACAGTTTATTCTTATATTATCATTTATTAATTATCATATTACTTTCCATCCAAATAACTGCATTAGATCTTTTCTATATTTTATCATAAGTATTGTATCACAGCATATCAAATTCTAGATCAGTTCAGAAGCCTGGAACACCTTACCTAAACGTTAAGTGTAAATATGCGGGACATATTTAGTAATGCTCATCCACTGTAAGTTTTCAATAAATGCTAAAAGATAATACCTTAATTTATAAAATTTTAGATTTAACAAATAGCACTCAGCAATTAAACAATAGAAGCAAAATGCAAAAGCACAAAACAGTATGTTAAAAACCCTCTATCATGTCCTCGTTCTTAAAATAAGGTATAGAACCTAAAAGCACAAAAAAAAAAAAAGAAGTAGAATTTTTTAAAACCATTAGACACTCTGGCCTTTTATTTCTTTTGGGTTTTTAAATTGTGATAGTAATGCATATGCTTTTTAAAAAAAAAATGCAAAAAAAATATGGAAAGTACTGAGCGTTAAAATGAACATGTTCTCCTCCTTATCAACCTCCCCAGGCTGAAGGGAGTCACTGCTGCGCAGCACGGCCTGTGGCCTTCCATAATTTGATGAACTTAGAGTATGTCCACACCCATACTGACTTGGTTTGTATTTTGTAAAGACAGGATTTTACTATACATACAATTTGCTTTTTTATTTTTTTATTGAACACCATAGCATCGATATTCTCCCTCTTAGTATATACAGATTTATCTCATTGTTCTTAAATAACTGCAATGGATAGTGATCATAATTTAATTAACCACCCCCTTAATGGGAAACACTGTTCCTACTTTTTGCTTTACAAATACTACTATGAAAATATATGTGCACACCTTACGTTTTGGTTAAGTACTGTCAAATTGGCCTCCAAGATTGTACCAATTTACAGGTCCACCAATCACATGGCTGCCCAATGCCTTATGATCCCAGTAAGATGGAGTTTTATCCAAGTTTTAAATTTTTGCCAATCCGGTAGGTAAAATAATGGATCCTTTTAGGTTCCATTTTCCATTCATTAAAAAGATCAAACACATTTTCATGATTTTTTTTTAACAATTGTGCACTATAAATGTCATTTTTCTAGCTTTTTGCTCATCTTTTTATTGAGTTCTTTATTGCTTTCTTTGTATATGAATATTAATCCTGTTATATACGTAGGGCATATTTAGTCCTTTGTAATTTTTTCAACTTTATAAATGAAGAAAATGAGGTAATGTAGAATTCACTCTTAAAATTGGGAATAAAGTAACAGGAAGCTCTTTGAACTCAATGCAGTGAGTGCGATGCAGAGTGCCACAGCCAGATGATGGTTCTTCGCAGCTGCTAAAAACTGGTCCGACGATGCTATTTCTAGATGAAGCAAAGGCAGTAGATTCCTATGTCACAACAAAACCTGTGCATCATTCTAATTTAAAGGAAGTAGGAAGAAATTCTGTCTCTAGAAAAAAATAGCAGAAGTCCCTTCACTTTCCCAAAATAAATTGTGGCAAAAATCTTGATAGATCTCCTGTTATACTTCAATTTGGAAAATATTTCTCTAGAGCACTGTACAACTGTTTAATTCACTTAGTTAAATAGATCTTGTCAATTTAACATTTCCCTACTGTAAGCAGTTTTGACATTTAGACAATGTATCAATGGCTTCTTCACTGTGGCCTGTTTCCTCCTCTTCTTTCTACTCATTACATGCAACAAATTAAATTTCACTAATATTTAAAGACAGTATTGACCTTTGCATGGCCGTTTTCTTGGTTCCTGTTAATACAAACATCTTGTTTGCTGATGCTCATTTTAAATATTTTGCTGCACACAATTTCCAATATTCCTAAGAGACTTATATCTAGTTGATGTGCATTTTACCTATGACCTTGCAAAATAATCACAATGGCTTATAGAAGGCATTTTATAATAGAAAGAAAGTAAAATCTGCTTGCATAACTAATAATATGAACAACAATAAAATAATCTTTGCTTACCACCACCTCCAACACATGTACCCACCTTTCTGATCTTAAAAATATAAACTTAATTGTTTTTACATGACATATCTCAATCACAACAATAAAAAGACTAGGAAAATAAAAATGTTGGCAATATGATCATGATATCAATTCTAGGTTTTAATTCCATACTTTTATGCTACACTTGAATAGACAGAAAGAAATGTGATTTTTTTAAAAATAAACAAACTGAATTTCAGGAATAATTCCTAAAGAGCTGAGTAACAGACAAGAGAACACTGAAATGCTCTTATCTAAACTAATGCTATCTGCCAAAATAATTTGTCAATTTAGAGTTACTGTTTTAAAAAGTATATAAATCAAAGACTGTTGCACAGTGAGCGAGAATAAGAAAGATAGAGATCCTTTCTCTTCAAACAGGAAAGACAGTGAAAAATTCTGAGGTAGCCCGCAGCTATACCACCTCAACCTCGTCAGATTTCACTTGTCAACTCTCCGATGACAGATTGCCACCCCGCTCTAAAAAACTAACCCTAGGAGCTGTTGAAAGAAATGGCTTCTTATAAAGAGGGGAATATCTCGGGCAACTTGATAGTTGTATACTTGAAAATCCTTTTTTCCCCAAATGAAACCTGGAAAACTTTTTTCTTTCGCTTTTTATCGAAACTCAGGGGCTAAAGACCCCTCCCACTCTGGGGAAGTAAAAAGAGGGTAACGTTTTTTAAAACCCATTAAATTAACTTCATTATTTCATTTAATCCTCACAGTAACCTTCTGAAATTATACACTAAATTGTATGTATATGTGGGTGTACACATAGCGTGTGTGTGTGTGAGTGTGTGTGTGTGTGTGTGTGTGTAAAGTATTTTTTCCAGGCAGAGAATAATTTCTCCAAGTTCATTTGCTTCCCCGGCCCACATCCCCAAATGAAATCGGAGAGATTCTAACTCTCTTAGTTTACAGATATGAAGACTGAGGTCCAGGGAAGGACGTTCCGTCAGCTTGTCAGTGGGACGGTGGGACCAGAATCCCTGTCCACAGATAAGCTGTGCAGCGCTCTTTCCACTCTGCCGCCCTCTGCCTAAGCTTCTGCTTCAGCCCCCGGGATGAGCGTCAATGTAGGCTGTGTAATTAATCCATGTCGAAAGACAGAGACGGAGCTTATATTCTCACTAACTTCATTTTGCTTAGCAAGCTCTTGGAAGAAGTTACTTGAATGACTAAGAATTATTTTTAATTAATACATCAACATTTTGTAAATAAAATGATGTACTTAAAACATCTGATTAAAAGTAGGATTTCTTAAATACTAAAGAATCTTCACAGTATTTGTCTAGCAAACATCATAGATAATATAGAAATAGCTGCAACAAAAATTATGTTTCATGGCTATTAAATAAATTAATATCTTCCTTTTAAATTACTACATTTGATCAGAAAAGCTTTATCTCTACTTTGACTACCTTTATTTCATAGGCGCTCTCATTAAGTTCTCAGCCCCTCAGTCCCTGTGACAAATTCTTAATAAAATGCAAACCCTAAATACTTAGTTTGAGAATTCTGCAGTGAATCCTTTTATATTGTGATTGATTTTCCTTCATACTCTTTCTTCCCAGATTGTTTTTCCCCCCACCTTTATTAATAGTTTGTCACAGTGTTATCACTTACTTTTATTATTTTGTTTCAGTGGCTGAATGAAGAACCAAAGTAGGTAACTCGGGAAAATAGAGCCTTTTCTTATTGAAATGAAGGCTTGTGAATAACCACTAAGATCCCCAGAGAAGGGATCAATTTCACTTTAATATATTTAACACAGGCATACATCATCACAGCTTAAAATGTTAGCAATTCCCCAATGCAGTAGGAAATTATTACCTGATATTTAAATATCAGTAGACTAAAACAAGATCCTAGATTATGTTTTACCCTAAAGCCCATACAAATGGATTAATAAAAAAAAAATGTTTCCTATGCTTTCAAAACTGCACTGATATTAAGCTATGCCGTAAATAGGATAATGTATTTGAAAATATGTGGCAAATGATAATAGTTCAATAAATGTCAGTTTCCTTTTCCAGAATAGTCAATAACCGTAAAAGAGGCCTATTTCAATAATACAAAAGGAAAACTATTCTATTTTAGCATTTCACCGGGTATCATTTCATCTTCTATTTTTAGTTTGGTTCAACCTACATTTGCTAGCATCTACAAAGTACCAGCCACTAGATCAGGTTTTCAGCAGTATGAAAGAAAAAAAGACAAGTAATATTTGCACTTGAAGGGGTCATAACTTAGTGCGGGATCCAGTGGTAGGACAAGAACAAGAAATACAATTACATCATCCTATGGAAAATAAATTACAATCATGTCCAAGACAGTACAGGGAAGAGAGTTTATTAATTCTAGAATCTGACACAATTTCAATCCCCAAGGCAGAAGTTATACAGAGTCATATTTCAGGTAACCATGGGGATATATTCTAAGAAATGCACTGTGAGGCGATTTCATCACTGTGGGAACATCACTGAGTGCAGGCTGTATGGAACAGCTGATTGCTCCTAGGCTACAAACCTGTACACAGTGTCACTG
This sequence comes from Pipistrellus hanaki, assembly GCF_964339955.1. Classification (NCBI taxonomy): domain Eukaryota; kingdom Metazoa; phylum Chordata; class Mammalia; order Chiroptera; family Vespertilionidae; genus Pipistrellus; species Pipistrellus hanaki. Next base: position 32,700,725 of record NC_140514.1, read on the forward strand.
TACTGAATACTGTAGGTACTTGTAACACAATGACATTTGTGTGTCTACACACAGAAAAGTTATTGTAATATGATATCAAAGATAAAATATGGCACGCCTGTATTGGGCACTTACCATGAATGGAGCTGCAGAACTGGAAGGTGCTCAGGGTGAGTGAGTGAGTGGTGAGTGACGGTGAAGGTCTAGTACATTACTGTACACTACTGAGATTACATACACCTGTACACTTAGGCTACACTGAGCTTAATAAACAGGCCCAGCCGGCGTGGCTCAGTGGTTGAGCATCAGCCTATGGGCCAGTAGATCACAGTTCAATTCTTGGTCAGGGCATATGCCCAGGTTTCGGGCTGAGTCCCCAGAGTGGGGTGTGTAGGAGGCAGCCGATCAACAATTCTTTCTCATCATTGATGTTTCTCTTTCTCTCTCTCTCTCTCTCTCTCTCTCTCTCTCTCTCTCTCTCTCTCTCTCTCTCTCTCTCCCCCTCTCCCTCTACCTTCCTCTCTGAAATCAATAAAAAATAATAAACAGTATTTTTAAAAATATATTTTATTGATTTTTTACAGAGATTAAGGGAGAGAGATAGAGAGCCAGAAACGTCGATGAGAGAGAAACATCGACCAGCTGCCTCTTGCACACCCCCTACCGGGGATGTACCTGCAACCAAGGTACATGCCCTTGACCGGAATCGAACCCAGGACCTTTCAGTCCGCAGACCGACGCTCTACCACTGAGCCAAACCGGTTTTGGCAATAAACAGTATTTTTATCTCTTCAAAAAATTAACCTTAGTTTACTAGAACTTTTTTACTTTATAAATTTAAATGTTTACACTTTTGTAATAACACTTAGTTTAAAATACGTTTTACAGCTGTATGAAAATATTTTTCTTTATATACTTATTTATAAACTTGCTTTTATTTTTTTATTGTTTTACTTTTCATTAAGAACAGACACACGCCTAGGCTTACACAGGGTCAGGATAATCGCATCACTACCTTGCACCTCCACATCTTGCGCTGACACAGGGAGCTGTCACCTCTGATAGCAGTGCCTCTTCTGGATCGCCTCCTGAGGGACCTGCCTGAGAGGGTGTCACTGGCCATGGTGGTTGGTTGGTTTCTTTTTTTCACCAAATATTTGCTTTTAAGCAGATAAAGTCCCATAAACATTTTTTTTCTATTAATGAAAACCTCCTGGTGTTGGGGTCCACATTTTCAAACTTTTTAGGAGCTTCTGAGGTCTCCAAAGGCTGCTGCTAACCCCTGCACTGTGCATTTCCTGGGAGGGGTTCTTCTTTTGCTCTGCGGTTTCCTCTTCTCCTGCTTCTTCTTCAGCTCTGTGCTCCTGTTTCAGTTCCAAACACTCCGCATTATTCAGTTCCTCAGGAATCACAGATAGGGGTACAAGGATAGAATAAAAATATGACTTTTATTTTTCTCCTTTCTCTTTTCTTTGCCTCCTTTTTGCTAACAGAATGTGTAAATAATTGATTAATTATTTGTATGTTTAACCTTGCCTGATTCTGACTAAGAATTTGTCGCAGTTCTCAGATGACCAGGCAAGAACAAAGAGACTCCTCACCCAGCCCTGAACTTACACGCCTTGCCACCAGGAATGCGGAAGCTGACCGGTTGGGTTTGAGAAGCGCTGGGATGACGCACACCCAATCACCGATGGACCGGCTTCAGAAGGCTGACCCTCCTGCATACGTTCATCAAGACCCAACACCCCCAGGGGGCTCCATTTCCAGGGCCACACATCGCCAGAACCCCCTTTGTACTCCTTACCCACATCCGCTTCCCCAATTCCTCTAGATAAACTCAGTCCGAACAAGCTTACGGGGGGAAAGGGGATGTTACGGTTTTTACCTGCCCCCTTCCTTAGGTTTCCTGCATCTGACATTATTAAACACACACTCAGCATCCAGTCCCGGCCTCTGCTGCGTGGCAGGGAGGTGACAGGCAGCACGAGGCCCGGGCTCGGTTGATCTCCAGTTACATCACCTCTAGGAGCTCTTCAGTGTCACTCTCATCCACACCCAAGATAAAGCTGTTTGCCATCTCAATCACTGCCTGTTGATTTTCACAACCTTCTCACCCTTGGCAAATCCTTTGAAGCCGTGGACAAACCTCTTGAGTATCTTCTTTCAGAACCGTTCATACGCTTCTTGGTGACATCACCCCAAGCCCAAACAACGTGCTCCATGCTGTAATCCTTCCAGAGCTGTGTTTTCTCAGTGTCTTCCTCAGTTGCAGCAACAGCCTGAGCAAATGTCTTCCCCAGGCACGAATCCTTAAAACCTGTTATAACTCCTTGATCTGTCCAGGAGAATCAAAGAAATGGTGTCTGGAAGGAGGAACACCACTTTGCTATTGGGATAAAGAATAGAAAATAAGAAGAGGATGTATGGGAACATTATCAACAAGAAGCAAAACCTTGAAAGGTCTGATATTCTTCAAATAGTACTTCTCCATTTTGCTGGGATAGCAATTCAGGAGGACATTTTGGAAGAGGAGCTGGGTCATCCATGACTTCTCACGGCTCCTGCAGTGCACTGGGAGCAGGCGCATCTTCGGTATGCTTCTAGGCCCGGGCTCTCACTTTGCCAGATCACAAAGGGTTTCCGTTTACAGCCTGCAGCACTGCCCCCAGCATGACTGCTATCCTGCCCTTAAAACCTGGAAACCCGACGTCGACTTGGCCTCCTATGGATAAAGTCCTCTCAGGCATCTGTTTCCAGAATAGGGAGGTTTCATCCATCTTGAATATTTGCTCTAACAAGTAGTTTTTCTCCACAATCAAGCTTATCTGGAGTTTCCAAAAATTCTTCAGCTGCCTTCATATCAGCACTCAAACACAGACTCGCCACTCGCTTTCACACTGTGTAATGAATAGCGATTCTTAAATCATTTAAACCGCCCAGAGCCAGCAGTAAATTCAACATGTAGTCGAGTCCAGCCTTTCCTTCCAACATCGCCATCATTTCCCTCCTTTGGCTTGTCGTGGTGCTGAGAGGGATATGCTTCCAGGCCTGGTCTTTCGGCCAGGTGATTACAACTTTCTCCAACTTTTGTACTCAGGCCCTGATCAAATTTTTGTCAGTCTCACTGCCCCCAATGAAGCACATCCTTTAGCAGCTTCCGTCATTTTGTTCTTGTTCTTCGAGATCACAGCTGTGGAGGAATGGAATGTGCGTGGCTGGAGAGCAATGACCACCCCTCATTTCCCACCTTTGTTGTCCTTAGTCACTTTTAATTTCATTTCCAGGGCAATCACTAGATGTAGCCTCTCACTGGCAACACTAGTAGTGGATTTTGTGTGCTTAAGAGCCGTGATGAATGGAACAATACAAGATTAAATGAAGCACAAGAGAAAATGATGCAATCAAGAAACAAGGTAAGCACGAGAGGCTGTGAGAGGCTGTGAGACGCTGTAAGAACTGTTTCACAGCAAACTTTTTTGATAGTAGAAAGAGTGCACTCTAAAATAAAGATAAAAAAACATAGTGTAGTAAATACATAAACCAGTAACATAGTTTGTTATCATTAACAAGCATTATGTACTGTACAGAATTGTCTGTGCTGTGCTTTTATATGACTGGCAAAGCAGTAGGTATGTTTACACCAACATCACCACAAATGTGTGAGTAACTCATTGTGTCACGATGTCATGATAACTACGACATCAGTAAACAATATAAAATTTTCAGTTCCATTATAATCTTATGAAAATACAATAGCTAAGATCTGAAAACAATCTAAGTGCCCATCAGTCGATGAGTGGATAAAAAAGATGTGGTAAATTTACACATGAAAAACTATGCAGCTATTAAAAAGAAGGATCTCTTGCCCTTTGAGACAGCATGGAGGGACCTGGAGAGTATTAGTGAAATAAGCCAGTCCGAGAAAAACAAGTATCACAAGATCTCATTTATATATGGAATTTACTGAATAATATCGACTGATAAAAGAGATCCAGAGACATTGAAACATGCAACAAACTAATGTATTTCAGAGGGAAGGGGGTTGAGGGAGGAGGGAAGAGATTAAACAAAACTTAAATGCATGTATGCATAGCCCAGGGACAAAGAAACTAGTTCAGGGAAGGCCTCAGAAGGGAGCAGGAGCAGTGTGGAAGGGGCCAATGGGGGAAGGAAATAGGACAGTGTAATATCAGTACTTTCAATAATAAGATTTAAAACATATTCCGTGCAAATGGAAGTGCAAAGTAATGGTCATGAGGATGCTCCTTGAACTCAGAGTCAGTAATTGGTGTTGCTGCCAACTTCTCAGGCTGCAGCTGTGTGACTAACGTACAGTTCAAGACTTGTCACAGATGGCACCAGCCAATGAAAAGGTGTCTGGGCAGTCAAAGCAGGGTTTACTATTTTTTCAGTAGTTAGTAGTGATTTTCTAATAAAGAATATTCTTTGATAATCATACTTTAACTACAAATATAGCTCAATACATAAGAGTGCATGGTGAATTTGGTATGAATAGTTACTATGAACCCTCTTTTCATGAACATTCCAACGTACACATATGTAAAGTACCTAATTTATGAAACTGATGTTTGGACATGACTTAGTTATTTCAAACATAATTATTCAATATTACTCAAAAGTACTTTCCACTAAAACTACTCAATAAAAGGTTTAATACTGTTACAGAGTGACAGTTGATTCCTGAAAACTGCATTTGTTTTGGTTGTTGTTAACCTTCCTATATCTAAATCACGGATTATGCCGTAAGAAAATATATACAATTTCCTTGAGAAATTACATTTACTTGTTTCTAAGCTCAGCAAATTTGGGAAATCTCCAGGGTCTTAGTGTTACTCATTTTATGTTAGACCAAAATGGGGGGAAAGTTCTCTTCTCAGCTAAGTAGGGAGCACCTACTGTATGCTGAGTGCTTTATACGCAATTACCACTCAGACTTTACAATAACCACATGAGGTAATAGTTCCCTATTTTAGAAAGCATAAAAGTGATGGAAACTATACTTTTAACACAAATTTGCCTAATTCTAAAACCCATCCTTTTGTCACTACATGCTGCTTCTATCGTAGGGTATTTAAAACAATTTTTTGAAAAGTTCTGACTGCTCTACCCCATATTCCATAGCCCTCCATGAGGCTCGGAGACTTCCTTCCAGAAGCCCATCCGAAGGGAAAGAGCGTAGCCAGCCACGGTGCTGTGAAGACACTCGGCCTGTGGAGAGGACCACATCTGGGGAGGGAACTGGCCTCTTGCCGACAGCCAGCACCCCCTTGCTAACCATGTGCATGAGCCTCCTGGGACTCAGATCCACCTGTTTTCTGACAACTGCAGCCTCATAAGAGATCCTGTGCCAGAACTGCCCATCTAGGCCACTCACAAATATCTGATGTATAGAAACTATAAGGATAAAAATGTTTATTTTTTTCAAGTTCTGATATTCGTTTATTAAATTTATGAATAAGTCATTGTGAATGTAATTGTCCTTTCTAATCTTATCACCAACTCTTTTCCCTTTTCCAACAATATGGAGTACACTATAGCTACACAGAAATATTCACTGTCTTACTGCAGAGGCAGAGAGGGGGGAAGAGAAAGGAAAGGAAAGAAGGGCAAAAGGAAAAAAAACACCCACCCTTTCATGTCTTTCCTATTAATGTCACCACCCTCATGTTCTCTTCTCCCTTCTTAGCTCTGCTTCTTCTGAAATATATCCTGACCCTTCTACTTCTTCCCATCCCCACTTTCACCTCTAGTCTACTCCGCCATCTTATCTGGCCTGGACCACTTCCATAACCTTCTAACTACTCTCCGTTCCCAACTTTTGAGCCTCTATTACCCATTCCCCATAAAATATAAAAATATCTTTTTAAATGTTAATATATCATGCACAACATATAATAATATAGTATTTAATAAAAATATAAGATATTTTTAAATGTACAAATCAGATCATTTTATTTGTCTAAAACTCTTCAAAAAGTTCCTCCTTGCATGTCTTAAAGTCCTTATATGGGCATGCACATGCCTGGCTGAGCTGGCCCCTCCCTCTTCTACATAATCTCCTTTCACTTACCCCACAGAAAGACAACTTGGGATAAAATTGCAAAGAGCCTTAAATAATACGCAACAAGTCTGAACTTTATCCCACATGTCAATAGTTTTCAAACTTTTTTTTCCCTGGCAGAACATTTTCCTTTAAAAAAAAAAACAAAAAACATTGCAAATAACTCCAATAGATAAAGTTTGTAAAAGTAGAGCAGTAAGGTCCAGGGGCCTCGTCCAACCACTAACACAAACAATATCCTGTGGCCAAATGGTTATGTGGCAGGAGGCAGGGGCATTCTTTAGTTCTCAGGTTTTAGCTGTATTGCATTGCCAGGATTGACCTGCTCTGGCTCAACTTCTCTCTCACAATTTGTCCTTTAACTCTTAGAATGTTTCTTTAATTTTATCTCCCAGATTATCATTCAGTCTGTAGGTAAGATCTATTACCTTGCTTTGTTCTGTGTGTGTATGTGTGTGTGTGTTTATTATTTTAACAATCACATTTTTAATTTCACAGTGGTCTGTTCTTGTTCCAGTATCATCTGAAAACTCTCTAAACTTATTGATTAGAACAGCAGTCGCCAACCTTTCGGACCTCATGGATCACCAGTGGACCGAAGGTGGTGACTGCTGGATTAGAACATTCTTCATATGCTTTTCTGTCCTTTGAGTTAATGTTTCATCCAAATCAGTTGTCTGTTCCTTTTGGCTCTTCTTCTTCCTGCGATGGGTTTTCTTATGTGTCTGGTGACCCTTGACGGTCCATTAATATTTTACAATGATGTAAACTGATTAGCTTATATAGCTGGCTCAGGTCTTCTCTAAAGCCAGAGGCCTTTGTTTTCCCCATTTGGTCCCTTGTGTCCAGGGGGGTATGTAAATTGCCTGGCCACATTAGGATGTACAGAAGAGCACACAGAGGCACGTGCAAGAGGCTCCAACTGGGAAAAAAATACTCCGATGTATTTTCCTCCTGGGCCGGACTGCCTTTCCTTTCCGTTTTTCCTCCCATCCATGTCTGTAACATTGATGAGTCCTCCCAAGTTACTTCATTTTCTACTCTTTTTCTTTTTCTTTTTTTTTTTTAATATATTTTATTGATTTTTATACAGAGAGAAAGGGAGAGAGATAGAGAGTTAGAAACATCGATGAGAGAGAGTCATCGATCAGTTGCCTCTTGCTCACCCCCTACTGGGGATATGCCCGCAACCAAGGTACATGCCCTTGACAGGAATCGAACCCGGGACCCTTCAGTCCCCAAGCTGACGCTCTATCCATTGAGCCAAACCGGTCCTGGCCATTTTCTACTCTTTTCTCACGTCCCTATAGCCACACTGGAATTCTTTCCAGGATAGGTAGTTCACCTTATGTTACGACTTCTGATTTTCAGAAATGGGCAAATGCCACTGCTGTCTTCTGTTGCTAATGTATATGTCTGTGCACATGTACTAGTATGTGTGCCTGTGTGTGAGAGAATATGTGTGTGTGTGTGTGTGTGTGCATGATTTGAGGAGAGAGGAAGAATTGGGCAAGGAGAAATACTAGCCTTCCTGCTTAAGACACAGACCTTTAGATAATTATTCCTTCTATCAAAGGTTTCCTCTCATGTACAGGTATTTTTCTCTTCCGTGCCATTTTGAGTTGTCATTTTCCACACTTCTGCTTTCTGTCTCTCAGGAATTCCTCACAATTTCTAATGGCATCATTTCTTTTTGTCTAATAGTGTTGAGAATTTATATTTTAACTAGAGGCCATGTGCATGAGAATCGTGCACGGGTAGGGTCCCTAAGGCTGGCCGGCAATCAGGGCAGATCAGGGCTTTCTGGCTGCCAGCCGGAGCCTCCCTTCCCCAGCTGCTGACTGCTGGCCAGGCCTTCCTTTGTGCCACACCCTGGTGCTCAGCGCATATTACAGCAAGCGATTGAACTCCTGGTCTCCTGGTTGAACTCCTGAGGGGACACTTTGCATATTAGACTTTTATATATATATATATATATTCTTCTCGCATTTGAAAGAATTTAGAAAAGGGAAGTAGTAGCATATTTTAAAAGGTATTTAGAAGGGGAAAGGGTCCTAGAATATTGGTAAATTAAGAGAAAAGATAGAGTGGAGTAATAAAGGCTAAAGATATTTTTAAAAAATTCAAACCTCGTGTCATGACCTGCCTCTCCAAACTCCTTATTTTACAACTTGCTCCTTAGCTCACCATAGTCCAGAAACATGGGCTTGCTTTCTGTTCCTCAAAACATCAATCTTATTACTACTTTAGAACCTTTGTGCTGTTCTTTTATGTAGAAATCTCATGCTTCAGATTTCTGTGCAAATATCATTTCTTCCTAAGTCTTCAACCAGCATTAATGCTACATAAAGCTGCTCTGTAATATTCCCTCACTGTATCACAAATATTCAACATATATTTGATAAAGAAAAGCTTTGGGAAAAGAAGACATAGCCATTAAGCTGTGACAGGCTATCTTTTTAGTTGGCAAGTAGGGTAAAATCTTCAGACTCCTCATGCTTCTTAATGTAAAGTTGGGAGGGGAAAAAAAGAGACATTAAAGCTTGATGACATTTTTTTAGAATGAAGACAGGCCTGTTGAGTGAGCCAGGGAGAATAGTGGGAGACCTAATGTCAGTCAGAAAAGGGCAAGAAAGTAAACTAGAAATGAACACCTCCTCTTTACCTTGTCCCTCTCACCAACTTATAAATACTGTTCTCTGTGGGGTTCTCTGCCTGATTTATATTAATGTCCTTCTTCTCCATTGCTATCGTTTGGTTTGGTCCAGGCTTCCTTCTCCTTCCCTGGGCCATTTCAATAATCTATCTAACAAGCCTGGCTTTGCCCCTACCCAACCCAATGATAATAAATCTTTTCAAACAACAAATATCACCATACCATTCCTCCATTTACATGACACTGAAGTTCAGCTAAAGGCAGAATCATTTAAATTTTTAAAAGCTGTGAACTATATCATACAAATTAAAGTATAATACATTTCAGTACTATTTAAGGAGTAATAAAATGAATGTACTGTACCCACTATCCAGCTTAAAAAATAAAGACCACTACAAAACCTTAAAATCGTGTGACCCCTCTGTATTTGCATCCCTTCCATTCCCTTCTCCAGAGATAATGAGCACCTTAAATGTCAGGTTAGTCCACCCTTTCCCATTTTCAAAATAGATTATTACTTATGTATTCATCCCTAAAGAATATATTGCCGATAGATGGATAAATAGATGTGGTATACCCAAACAATGAAATATGATTCAGCCTTAGAAAAAATGAAATAAATCCTCTTTAAAATCTTCCTGCGGTGCCCTATTGCCAAGAACACAGAGATTTAGCATGACAATCAAGACCTTCATAATAATTTACTTTTCTAGTCCTACTTCTAATACGAACCCTAGAACTGTCACTAGATGACATATAACTTGTTACATCTATGGCCTTATGCTTTCCTACCTTTGACTCTGCTCTTCCCTCTGCCTGGAATGTATTTCCCACCATCCAGTACCTTCTTTAAGCCACCTCCTCCATGAAGCATTCCTGTCCCCTAGTCAGACGAAATCGTTTCTTCGTCGCATGTTCCATACAGTGTGCACTTTCTACTGTGGTTACGCTTCTACTCTAACTGGCTGGTGGCTTTTTAATCACTTTCATCCTCTGGTTTTAGTGGCACTGCCCTCTCCGCACTTTCCTCCTACCGCTCTCTCTCCAGCGGCTACTTCTTAGTATTTTCCTTCTTTCATATGGTTCTTTATCATCTGTCCATCTCTTAAAAGTTGGATCCCTCAGGGTCTTATTCCTAATCCTCCTCTCTTCTCTTTATATCCTCCTTCAAAACATTTCACCTACTCCCAACTACTACCTACATGCTGACGACTCTTAGTCACTAATCTGCATTTATCTCCCAAGTATCTGCTCTATATATCTAATTTCTACTGGCCATCTCCACACAGTACTTCACATTAAGTTCACAGTTTCTAAACCTGAATTCATATTCTTTACTTCCAGACCCCTTTCATGTTTCCAATCACATCGAATAAGTCTCGTTCACCTAGTTACGTAAGTCAGAAACTTGAGCGTCACCATCGATACTAATTCTTCCACAAATCTCTACATCTTGTCAGTCACCAACTGTTACTGTTAGTACTTAAATATTTCATAAATTCATCGACTTTTCTCCATCTCTATTGCTATCAAAATACTTTATGACTCAATCACTCAGAAAGTCCTCACTTTGTACCCCTGCCTCTCATCTGATTCCTTCTAGTCCATTCTGTACACTACTGCCGGCACAACCTTTCTAAACAGCTTCCCACTGCACACCAAGGATGAAAATGGGACACACAGGACAATGCATAAATGATCAACCACTACTCACAGCTCCAGCTTCATCTCTGACACTAAAGTCTTGGAGTTCCAAGAGTCATGCCATGTCCTCCAGCTCCTCTTTGCCTTTGTACATATTATTTCATGGTAGATTCACTCCACTATCCTCTCTCCCTTTCGACCCTATACTTGACTAACCCTCACACATACTAGGCCCCAGGAAAGTTAACTTTCTCCAGGGAGCTTTCTCCAACACCAGGCATTGTTAATGGCAAAACCTAATTCCACCACAGCACTTTCAGAATAATGTTTGCTTTTCCAATCATAGCACTCCTCAACTTACATTTAGATTTTAATTACCTACTTACTTGTCTGTCTCCCATATAAGACTATAAGCAACTTGAGCTACCATAGCCACCGTACTTACACTTACAGAACACACTAGATGTTTTATAAATATTCATTGTCAAATGAATGAATGAATGATGCTTATCTCTGCTAAACAAGAACATACGTCCCCCAATGGCAAAATCTGACTCTGCTAAATTGTAAAAGTACAGCTCAAAATGCTAGGAAAGAAACCTCAAGAGTCATACAATCCAGACCTCTGCCTTTAAGCAAGTAAAATATAATCAATGTCTTAATTGTACATAACAATTATAAACTGTTGTTGACAATATTATTTAAAATAACATGCAAAGTTATAAAATTAGATGTATAGAATCCAAAATAAGATATTAAAGTAAAAACTCACTATGCATGAATTGGCTCATTAATATGCCAGTATAGAAAAATAAAAAACATTGAGAAATATGATTACCCTGAAGAATTGGGATGTTGTAACCTACTTAAAGTTTTTTATCATTTAAAGATATTTTAAATCATTCCTCCAAATAAAAAAAAAAAATTGCTTTTGACAAATTACTTTGGGTATTCCAAGGGAAAGAAATTCATACAAGCTTGAAAATGATTTCCATACCCCAACAATTTTAGAATATATGACATAAGTCTGCTTTAAATATGCTACACCACCCTGTATACTTTCTTTATAGTTTAATATCAGTTTAAAATCACTAGTGTCAACACCTCCTTTAAAAACATTCATTGATATATTATTCAAGGAAAATGTTGTTAAAGCATATATTATTTTGACATGTATTTTCAAACTGACAAGAACTCTGCAATTATAAGGGCTTACATTTTTTAAAGTAATAAAGCTGGCAAAAAAGATGAACTAGCCTGATAGAATTTCACTAATGATTCTGAGAGTCAGATTCCTATCATGAAGTAATAACACTTAAGAAAAGTAAATTATTTATTCATGGAAATCAGTCTCTCTTATTTTGTTCTGAAAAAAAAATCACATGAAGTGAAATGTAAAATAACTGTGGTTAGTGTCATATTTTCAAAACAATACAGTGCTAATCACTGGAATCATGGGCTGGTGTATATTTCTCAGACTTTTCTCAATTTTCCCCTTTTTAATTACTGAACCCAAGTCGGCTAGAACTCTAATAAACTGCTAAAAAAAAATATGGTGTCAACATCTGTTGCTAAAATATATAAAGGAAACCCATTTTAGCAACAATATATTTGATAAAAAGTGAAAATTTCCCAAAATATGCAGTTAATTTTTTTTAAATTTATACTTTCTTCTAAGACATTACTCCACAATTTTACATATAGAAAAACATATTAACTCATGGTAATCTGGATACTTTTTTGACACCTAAAGCTCCCTTTTCATTTGAAGTCAAAATTGTGCATGTATTACAAGGTGAAAGCATATAGAATACTTTTGCATTGCTAAAGCTTCTGTAACATGTTTGAGTAAAATGAGTATGTTGAAAAATGTCTGCTCCACAAATGATGGTTAAAAAGAAAAAATTCTGGTAAAACTTTGATTACTCCAACTAGTATCAAATTAATTTTAACAGTGAATTTCTTTCTAATAGTTGAACTATTATATATAAGCAATCAGAGAATTTGAACCAATAATTCTAATAAATATTGTCATTTATTTATAGACTTGATAAATAATTTCTTGAATGATTCAGAGAATTTTTTATTTCTTAGTGTAGCAATTTCATAATTTTTACTGGTATTCTAAATAGAAGATATTCTATAAAAAGTTTCGTCCCAGAAGATTTGTAATGAGTGTTATTTTGAAACACAAATTTTAAAAATTAGACTTTTAAAAACTATATAGAAACTGTTTTCTGTATCACTATTCAAAGGTAGCTTAAAGATGGTCTAAACAATTCTACTCAAGACAAAAATAAGTTTTCTATGTTAAAAACAATATTTAACTTACTAAAATTATTTTTATAAACAACAGGCATAGACATTTACTTGGCCTCTGATAATAACATTCTTATAAAACATCAAAATGTTTTTCTTTTATAATGAGATTAAACTCCTATAAAGTCAGAGTATTTACAACAAATGCAAACAAATTAATCTATGGAATTAAAAGGCAGTGAATTCAGAAAATTCATTACATGAATTTTAATTCATTAAAGTGAATAATGAATTTGCTTTAAGAGCAGGTTTTTATGTGGAGAGAGTATCTTGTTGGTACAGACCTCTCTTATGGATGGCTAAGGAATAGGCTTGGTACTTGTAAGAGGCCCCCCAACCAACCATTCAGAAATAAAGAAATGCTAATGGTGGACCAGGAAATACATGAGAGTGTGTTTTACATTGTACATGAAAATAATAATATCTCTATGTGATTGTTTATGTTAAATACAAAAATGCAAAAAAGCAGCGAGCTAGAACTATATTTATTACATATTTTCCTAATCAAAACAATTGATTATATATTTCAGCTTTTAATTGGACCCATTTTTAAAATAAGTTAAACACTATGATTTTGTTTCAAAACTGCACATAAACTATTTTACTATTAGATTTATAATCCAATACAGTGTCTAGTTAAGTTACAATCATACATATTTTATTTCATTATTTTTAATTGTATATGTTAAAAACAACTTCAGATTAACTTTCATAAATTTATTAACATAATGTTCTTTCTTGGTTTTTTATTTCAAAATCACTTAACATTATGAAAAACAGAGGAACATATTTTAAAATATATAGGAAATGTTTCACTTTTGCCTCAGTTGGTATTACAGCTGCAAATATTGGGTTTCTGCCCCTTTCTTCCCCCTCATTCTCTGATCAACAACTGTATTATTAAATGTTTAAAAGTAAGGGTGAAGAGTTGTGTAAAGCCAGACAGATCAGTTAGTAACTGCTAACTAATGAAACCACAGAACAATTGACCTTTTTTTGACATCACTTTTAAATCTCTTTGGGCTAAATTTGTAGTCAGCATGTGAGAATCAGTCACAGCAATTCCTTTACCCTAATGAGTATTCTATGTGTAACTCTCCATGCACCAAAAATAAGGCTTGCACAGTTTATCTTTCAAATATCTAAATAAATACGTACATATATGTATAGTACAAAATCCAACTTCTTTATAAAATCTCAACAAATTTATATAACACCTATATACATATTCAGACATATTTATACATTAGTAATATATCTACACAACACACACACATACTCACACACGTGCATGCATGTCCGTATCTCCAACACTCTAGCAGTCTTCTACACAGCTAAGAAGTTAAGTTATAGTCATTAAAAGGATTATCTAAAATAAGTGCCTGCATAGCAATATAGTGGTTGAGGCCTGAATAAGCTATATGTTTAATAGAGCGTGTCCAATGTGAGGATTCCATTCTTAAGACTGTATGTGTTGCCTAAATGAAACTGTTTGAAGCCTGAATATCGCATTCAAATGCTATAGGCCTGGGAAGGAAGTATTTTTTTTTTTCTTTCTGAAGGGAATGTGAGGCTTCTGAAAGTCTGACATATTTGGGAGAAGAAGTATAGCTCTGAACTAAATTAAGTATTCACAGAACAAGCACTGCAGCTGCGAGAGCAATTCAGATTTCCTGTCACCAATGTTTCAATTCTCTTTTAAAAGAATGATTTCCTGAGGTCAGAGGTTACTCCCAGTTTCATGGCCGTTCAGCCCCCTGGCTAACTTAGCGAAAATGGGTGCCATTAAAAACTGACAATTTTGAAAATGGATATATCTGCAAGAGCAGCAAGTCATTTTATAAAGGCTGCCGACTACTATAAAAATATTGATTTTTTTTTAATTTCATAAATTATATATATTTTAACTAAAACTAGCTTGCATGACTCAAATACTAAATCTATATTTTTTCAATAGAATATTAGTTACCTATTACATTCCAAAAGTTTCAAAGGGAACTGAAAATAAATTAAAAATGAAAATACTATATATCATCAAGTAAGCCACAAGCAACGGCCCAACTGTTTGGACTCACAGTAATCCCAAACCATCTCTGATGCATGTGTGTCTGTGAGTCTGTGCACACATATACCCTGATTTCACAAACAGACAGAAAATGACTCTTCCCTTCAAACTTCCTCTGCTAATTACCGATATAACCTATGATATTATATATTATAAAGAAGCTTAAATATATTATAAAACAAATGTGTAAGATGTAATGTACTCATAAGTAATAAAACATTATTACCCCAAAAGAAAAATATTAGTCTTGAAGTAATATAACATTAGAAGGAAAGAATTTTATAAAACAAATTTCCAAATTTCTAAAAATATAATTTGTGTATAGTTGTTTGTAAATGGAAAATAAGTTTTAAGATCCTAAGTTGTTTCACTATATTAGTAAAATGCAAAAATCAATTTTGTTTAACTCTGTCTGACAGAGGATTTATGATTCACAGTTAGAAAAACACACATAGTTGGTGTAATTCTGTCAGTTACGATAGCCTACTTAAGTGCTTAAATTGATTCTGATTTTTCTGTAATTATCAGTGAATATTTTTAAATAAGATAGCTTCATTTTGTGCTTCTAAAATATTGAAAGACATTTAAATACAAATGTAACTGAAATAGAAAACATGACTTTCTTTTAATTTCCAAAAAGAACTGTATCTCAAACTGGAAAGGTAGAAGAGGGAAGAATTAAGAATTAATTCTTAATTAAAAATTAAGAATTAAGACTTCAAATAATTATCTGCATAGAAATTACTTTCTTTAATATACAACTAAATCAATAATAGTTATTTTTCATTTTAGAAACTAAATCTTCAATTTAATAATTTAATGACCTGAACTTACCTAGAAATGTAAGGGTGTGGATTTTTTTTTTTTAATTTAATGGGTATAAGACAAAACATGCCAAGAGGAAAGCTACTTTTCAAGTTCTAACTGATCAACAATCACTTGATAAGATGAAACATATAACATTACGGATAATTGCTCAAATCCAACGGCATTTAGAGTGATTTGACATAGTAGAGGATAAGCCTATTTAACTGTAATCACAGAGCAAGTCAATATTTAAATACTTATAGAGAACCAAATTGAATCAGTTTTCTGTTTTGTATTATTTTTTTCTTTCTGTAGTTAATTGAGCTTAAAATGCAATGTAAACAATATTCAAACTTTGAGACCTTTGTCTCGATAAAAAGAAAGGCCCCCACTTAAATTCTGGAACAGTTAATAAAACAGAAAGATTTATCCACTCATTTTAATATTTTAAGAATTCTTACTTACAAAGTGTTTCCTCAACCAGTATTTTTATTTCATCCTCCAGCCTTCCAAAAAATAAAAAATAAAAAATAAATTGTCCATACTTCATTATATGGTCCTTGCACAATTGCACCACCTAGTGTTTAATAGCCAATAGTACTACAAATTCAGTAAAGTTTTCTCAGTATTTAAAACAAAATAAAAAACTCCCATCACCATCATGATATCACTACAACTATCATCCAAACTTAATTTTTCTTTGTTCCACTTATAAAAGCTCAATAGTTTGAGATACATGAAAATGTTAGACTTTAACTGTGATCTATTTAAATATGAATATACTTTAGGCAGAGGAAAGTAATTATCAGATGGCAATCTGAGATCAGTTGACATTTGGTCGTGTCCATAACATCCAGATTTCGAAAATGACCCTGGGTTCCAATAGCCCCTAACATTTATTTCTACTTTTGGTTTATAAGATTAATACATAAGATATATTACCATATTTTATTCATCAATAACTGTGTTGTGGCTATATTGCCAATAATAAACCTTTCTGCCTCAGTAACCTAGCTGGTAATGGCACATAGGTTAGGTAGATGGGTTGGGTGTAGAATCTTATAGAAGAACAGGTTTATATTAACTACTAGAGGCCCGATGCACAAAATTCGTGCAAGGGGCTCTGAGGGCCGAGGCAGCAGTCCCAGCTGCTACTCGGGCCCTTGCAACAGCAGCCGCAGAAGAACGTCTGGAAGGAGGACATCTGGTCTAATTAGCATATTACACTTTTATTATTATAGATGGACTAAACGTCTGCGGACATTTTGGACAAAACCAAATTTCAAGAACCTTTGTTTGGCATGGACCATATGTCTCCATGGAGGTATTGGAAATGCAAAAAGAAAAGAAGAAAAGTGAGAAACACAAGTGTGAAATCCTGTATTAAACCCATAATAATAATACCTTTTGAAGTCTCAATAATAAGATAGAATTGAAATACATAACAGCAAAAACACATAAGCCATGAAGTAGGCAAAAGTAATTAAAAAATTCTGAGGTCATTTTAATGTCTGAGAAGAAATCAGTGGTATTCATCAACCTTAGACCTTAAAAGGTTATTCTTAATGTTTAGGGTAATCACGGCAAGAACAGAAATGAGTAACTTCCAAACTAATGGAAGGAGAAAGTTGAGAAGAAAATATCAACCCGACAATGAGATATCACTACACACCTATTAGGATGGTGAAGATCTAAAACCACCAAATGTTAGTGAGGATGTGACACAAGGACTTCCATTCATTGCTGGTGGAATACTGCCACTGTGGAAGGCAGGTTAGCAGTTTCTTACAAAACAAAATATACTCTTACAATAATCTAGCAATCACGCTCTTTGGTACTTACCCAAAAGAAATAAAAATGCTTGTCGACACAAAAACATGTACATGAATATTTACAACAGCTTTAATCATAATTGCCAAAACTTGGAAGCAACCAAGATACCTTTTAGTAGGTGAGTGGATGAATAAGCCATAGCACATACAGACCACGGGCTAGGTATTCGGTACGGAAAGAAATGGGCTACCACGCCGTGGCGCAGTCATATGGATATTAGCCAAAAGACACTTCAAGAGTATTTCTAGAGAAAGAGAGGGTCAATTCATAATGATAAAGTTTCAGTTAACCATGAAAACATAATTTATAATGAGAATGTATCCAATAACGCAACCTCGAAATATATTTTTAAAAAGCAACAGAACTAAAAGGACAAATAAATAACTCTACTGTTTCCAATGGAATAACCAGGGAGAAAATCAGAGACTCCTATATAATAAAAGGCTAATGTGCACATTGTCCCTACGGGTGGGAGTTCAACTGACTGGGAGTTAGACATGCACTGACCACCAGGGGGTGGCACAGAACATGGTGGGTGAGGGCGACGTGGCGCTGGCAGCAGGCAGCAGTGGGGGTGCTGCCGGCCCCGAGGGGCCCCAAGGAGAGCAGGACCGCGGCAGGATGGGGGAGCAGGTGAGCGGGCAGCACCAGGCCAAGGCGGGTGTGAGCGGGGACCCCGATCGCCCCACTGGTCACCCCACAGGTTGGCCCTGATCACCAGACAGCCTTAGGGACCCTACCTATGAATAAATTTTGTGCACCAGGCCTCTTGTTTCTCAATAACCATGAGTGAAAGAAAAAACAGAAAAAATGTTATGTATTTTGAAATAAACAACAAAAATATAATTTGTGCTAAATATCTACCTAAAGAAGTTAAAAATAAAAGGACTTAAAAGTAACTTTATTCACAATAGCCAACACATGTCCATCCATCAATGGATGGATAAAGAAAAATCTGGAGTATATACACAATGGAATATTATTCAGCCTTAAAAAATAAAATTCTCCTATTTGCAAAGACATGGGTGAACCTGGAGGACATTATGCTGAAATGAACTAAGCCACAAGCAGAAAGACAAATATCACATGATCTCACTTATATGTGCAAACTTTAAAAAGAAAAAAAGACTCATAAACAGAAAGTAAATGGTAGTACTGGAGACTGGGCGTGGGGGAAAAGGAGAGATATTAACCATCCCTTCTTTCAGGAATGATTCTTTTCCCCATGCTCTCCAGACCAGTTTACTTCCTAGTCTTCTGACCATTCTTCCTTAAGTGCATCCTTTTTTTTTTTTTTTTTTTTTTTGCTTATATTTAGTATTCCTCAGAATTGTGTTCTAGGTCTTTTCTTCTTACTTCATTTACTATCTCCGCCAAGCAAACTTGTTTCAATTTTCAATTTTCTTGAATGGTACTACCATTCACTTCATTGCTCAAGGAAAAAAGTTACATATTGTCCTTGCTGCTTAAATCCAATAAATCACTATCCACTAAATTCTACTCTATAAATGTCTTTCAAATTGACCTAAATCTCTTCACTTCCTAAGTACCAGCATTTATTCTAAGATTTCAAAAACCAAGACCCTAAAATTCATTATTTCTTATGTACAACATAAACTATTCCTACTTTCATAAGAAAAATCAGGTTAGCTTTCATTTATTTCTAATATAATACATCTGTATACACTTAACTGTATTTAAGGGTCTGCTCTAACAAAAACGGGAAAACAAGACTTCTGATCAAGACTAAAGAGTAAACTCTGAGATCACCTCCTCCCATGATCACATCAGATTTACAACTAAGTTATAGGAAGACCATCGCTGAAAAGACTAGCTGCACGTAAGTCCTGCTAGAGGCCTGATGCACGAAGATTCGTGCAAGAATAGGCCTTCCTTCCCCTGGCTGCTGGCACTGCCTTCGTCCTGGCCTGGAGCCACCTTCTGCCTCTCGCCTTGTCGCATCAATTTGCATATTACCTCCTTATTGGCTGTGGGTGCAGCCATCTTTGTTGTGAAGGTATGGTTAATTTGCATATTCCATCTTTATTGGATAGGATGTGGTAGTATAATAAAAAGCTAATATGCAAATTGACCGGGAGTTCGATCAGGGCCAAATCAGGGGGCAGAGCCAGCTGGCCAACCACCTGCAACCCCTCCCCCTGGCTGGCCCCATCCCCATCTAGCCCCCCAACCCTAATCCTAGGTGAGGCCAGCCAACCACCAATGGCCCCTCCCCTTGGCTGGCCCCGCCCCCCGATTGGCCCCTCTCATCCCAATAGGGGGCGGGGCTGGCAAGTCAACCTCTTGCGGGAGTAAATGAATAAACCATGGAATATCCAAACAATACTGCACAGCAGTTAAAACAAATGAGCCACAGTGAAACACAGCAATATGGGTAAACCTTAGCAATATAATATTAAGATGTAGATTGTTGCCAAAAATCACTGTTTTTTCCCCCTCAACAGTGAGTTTACAGATGCTTATTACTTTTCAAAAATAATTAATAGCTGAAAGAGGAAAAAATAAGTTTCTCATATGGAAAGCTTTGGCTATTTAGCCTGGCAGTGTGGCTCAGAGGTTGAGTGCTGGCCTATGAAACAGGAGGTCATGGTTTGATTCTCAGTCAGGGCATGTGCCTGGGTTGCGGCTTGATCCCCAGTAGGGGACGTGCAGGAAGCAGCCAACTGATGATTCTCTCTCATCACTGATGTTTCTAATCTCTTTCCCTCTCCTCTCCTCTATCTGAAATCGGTTAAGAAAAACCACACACAGTTTTGTTTTGTTTTAATTTGGTTGATCAACCCAGCCAATATGGCTCAGTGGTTGAGCACTGACCCATGAACCAAGAGGTCCCCAGGTGGATCCCCAGTCGAGGCACATGCCCGGGTTGCAGTCTCAGTCCCCAGTAGGGAGCATGGAAAAGGCAGCTGACCAATGTTTGTCTCTCATTGCTGTTTCCATCTCTCTATCCCTCTCCCTTCCTCTCTAAAAAAATTAAAAAAAAAAAAAAAAGATGTTTCCTAAAATAAATCTGGCTGATCAAAAATATAACTATGATAATGGCAAGGAATCTTGACCACACTGATCTTAAATAACATTACATCAATTGACCCTAAACATAGTAAAAGCAAAATGCTGGCATAATATTTTGGCTCTCTGAAGCCAAATACACACATGTGAATTATTTGTTCAAATAAAAGGCACTCATTTTTCTAGATTTCTAGTTGTTCTTTTTTAACCTATCTCCAACATATTCTTTCTTTATTAACTCTACTAATCATAGTATACAGGTAAGCGTGGTACTTTTTCCTTTCTTTAAAACAACATTTTATATTCTATATTCTATTTAAAAGGCAAGTGCTGCATTATATTACCCAACGAAAACTGTGAAAATTTGTTCCACTAGCCGAAACTGGTTTGGCTCAGTGGATAGAGCGTTGGCCTGCGGACTGAAAGG
The DNA here is from genome assembly GCF_964339955.1 of Pipistrellus hanaki. Lineage (NCBI taxonomy): Eukaryota > Metazoa > Chordata > Mammalia > Chiroptera > Vespertilionidae > Pipistrellus > Pipistrellus hanaki. The sequence continues at coordinate 32,721,570 of NC_140514.1, forward strand.
TCCCAGGTTTGATTCCAGTCAGAGGCATGTACCTTGGTTGAGGGCGCATCCCCAGTAGGGGGTGTGCAAGAGGCAGCTGATCGATGACTCTCTCTCATCGATGTTTCTAACTCTCTATCCCTCTCTCTTCTTCTCTGTAAAATATTAATAAAATATTTTTTTTAAAAAAATTTGTTCCACTAGTATCATATTCAACCTGTATTTGGCATTCTTAAACAGAATGTTAAGAGATGGTGACTTCCATTACAAAAGATTAATTTTCTCTACCCATTCTCTTTTATGCTGTTTTTATTTTTTTTCTCAAGTTATTCAGAGATAAATAAATTTACTTACTCTAATTTATTTTTTAAAAATAATTTTAAGTGTATACAGTTGTCAGGAAGCAAAAGTAAGTAAAATGTCGATTTTAAAAGATTTATATCCATATTAAGTAACAAGTACTTAAATGATAACTGCATACATTAAACAATAATTCAATTTAAAAAATAGCTAGACACTGTCAGGAAGATTGTGAGGTGTAAATATGGCATCTCCTCTTTTGGAATTTACAAATTAATTGAGAAGACATAGGGTACAGACACAAACAGTAAAAACAAAAATGAAGATTTAATAGGAAACATAAAGATTAAATCAAAGAAAAGACATTAACCAACAAGCTGTAAGATTCCTTAAAACAAACACAAAAATCCCTGTGGACCCAGAGTGATCAGAAACTGCTTCCAGGAAGAAATAGAACCACGATGTGCTTTGTCAGATAAGAGAGAATCACCTGCAATTAAAACCAAATAATTTTTTTCAGGGTAAAATAAACAGGTATGTCTGAAGATGATTTCTATAGGGCAGTAAAGTTAAGAAAATTTAGAAAGATAGATACAATAAATTATAGAAGACCATCATGCCAAACGGAGGGGTGTAAAATGAAATTTCACCTGTCTGGGCTTAACGGCACTGAAAGGGAAGCATCCAATAGACTTGCACTGACACTGGGGAACGTGCTGACTATGTTAAGAGCTTTCGATCCCCTTGCACACCACCTGCAGGAGGTGGGTGAGGTTGGGGAGGTGAAGAATGGATATAAAAATAAGCTTCAGCCATAGCCGGCGGGGCTCCATTGGCTGGAGTTTGTCCTGGGTTGATTCCCAATGAGGGCGCATTCCCTGGTCAGTACACATATGGGATACCATCCCTCTCTCTCTCTCTCTCTCTCCTTCTCCCTCTAAAAATCAATAAAAATATCTCAGATGAGGATTTTTAAAAAAGCTAGGTTTAATTTTACAAGCTTTCCCCAACAATAAAATAAAAAATTAATAATGTGAACTGTTCAACTATTTTTTTAAAATATATTTTTATTGATTTTTTACAGAGAGGAAGGGAGAGAGATAGAGAGCTAGAAACGTCGATGAGAGAGAAACACTGACCAGCTGCCTCCTGCACACCCCCTACGGGGGATGTGCCCGCAACCAAAGTACATGCCCCTGACCGGAATCGAACCTGGGACCTTTCAGTCCGCAGACCGACGCTCTACCCACTGAGCCAAACCGGTTTCGGCCCACTATTAAATTCTATTTAAGAAATACGATACTACTCTTTTATTCTCTTTAATGACTAAGTACTATTTCAAGGTTGTGGGAAGTACTAGCATTTTCCCTAATTTTAGTACATGTCTGAGCCAGTTTATTTTTGCAGCTTTGAACTTGCTTCAAGGTTTGTCATTTAGTTAGGTCAGGGGATAAATGCCTAGAGTGTTTTGTCATTCAGAATACTATTTATCCTTCAAGAATCTGTTTAAAAATGCTTTATGCTTTTTAGAATATATTTTTAAGATTAAAAAAAAATCAAAAATCTCATGTCAACCTTGATTTATTCAAAGCATAAGCTTTCCCACTCACCTATATCAATCTGACCGTTAAAAACAATGTTTAACAGCCTATGTGAATTGGGTCATAGAGATACTCGACTTCAGAAGAGGACATAAAAAAAGCTACTGAGGAATAATTTAAAACTAAGAAAAAGTTGCAAGAATAGAATGATCTCATATATACTCTTGCTCCAGCTTAACAGTTACTCTTTTAAAATATATATATATATATATATATATATATATATATATATATATATTATTGATTTTTTTACAGAGAGGAAGAGAGAGTGATAGAGAGTTAGAAACATCAATGAGAGAGAATTATCGACCAGCTGCCTCCTGCACACCCCCTACTGGGGATGTGCCTGTAACCAAGGTATAATACATGCCCTTGACCAGAATCGAACCTGGGACCCTTTGGTCCGTAGACCGACACTCTATCCACTGAGCCAAACCGGTTTCGGCAATAGTTACTCTTAATAAACTTACATTCTCCCAGACACACACACATTGTTTTCTGAACTGTTAGAAATTAAGTTGTAGACGTGATGCCCATTACCCCCTAAAACTTCAGTGTATAGTTCCTAAAACCAAGGACACTATATAACCATAGTACAGTCATCAAAATCAAGAAATTAATATCAACATGATCTTATTTAAAAGCAGAGACTTAATTCAAATTTCACCAAGACTTCCAATACTTAATGATCCGATCCATAATCATGTTTTTCATTTCATTCAATGTGGAATACTTCCTCTTTCAGGACCTTGACATTTCTGAAGCATAAATGCTGGTTATTTTATAGAACGTTGCTCAATTTAGATCTTTCTCATGTTTCCTTGTGATTAGATGTGACTTATGTATTTTTGGCAAGAATACTACAGCACTGACCCAGTGCTCTTATAGGTTTGTATCAGAAGGCACACATGTTCACTTGTTTGGGGCTCGTAATTTCTATCACCTAATTAAGATGGCATCTACCAAAATTTCCCTCAGTAAAGTTAATAAGTATTTTGTACTTATTAGAAAGTAGTATTTTGTAGGAAGATATTTTGTAACTACGCAAATACCCTGCTTCTCATCAAACTTTCACTCACTAGTTATAGCATCCATTGATGATTTTGCCTAACTCAATTATTACTGTGAGGGTTACCCAAGGTGATCTTCAAATTCCAACATTTATCTAGATTTATTAGTTGGTGTTCTCCTATAACACAGAGAATTCCATTTAGCTCCACTTATTTATTCATTTATTTACATCAGTATGTACTCATGCATTTCAATTTATTCAATGAGTTCAATCTATCATTTGTTTTGAGTTCAACATGCCACTGATTTGGCTGATAGAGCTCCTTCAAGCTCATGACTGTGTACTTTTAACATAGTTTTTTGTTTTGTTTTGTTTTTTTACCATTCTTTCAACACTTCATTGATTTCTAGCACAACAAACCAATTCTCCAAGGAGAACTGACTCCTTCTAACAAAGAATGATATTTAGAAACCAAGATCTGAGCACTGGTGTATTCACTGTTACTAAATTGTCATTGCTTCCAGACCGTCTTAGGGGTCAGAGCTAGGAAATATATGTAGGTATATATACAAGTACACACATATACATACATATATCAATATATAACCTAATGCAGGTTCAGTAACTGAAAATATTGCATTTGTAATTCTGGTCTTACAATCATCCAAACAAAAAGATTTTGATACATATAAAATGGTTTTCACACAACCTCACAAAAGAAGTCTAATAAAGATAGGACAGGTGAGGAAAGAAGGCAAGTAAGAAGACCTCCTCTACTGATCCACTTGCCCAGTGGTCGGCAAACTCATTAGTCAACAGAGCCAAATATCAACAGAACAGCGATCAAAATTTCTTTAGAGAGCCAAATTTTTTAAACTTAAACTTCTTCTAACTCCACTTTCTCAAAATAGACTCATCCAGGCCGTGGTATTTTGTGGATGAGCCACACTCAAGAGGCCAAAGAGCTGCATGTGGCTCTCGAGCCGCAGTTTGCTGACCACAGCACTAGCCTGAAAAAGTGTCATGCTGAAACTCTCACACATGCATTTCATAATAACAGTTGTTCTGTCTTGTTAAAAAAGGGTATTATTTGAGTAATTACTGCAATGTGAAAATGAAAAAAATTCTAAAATACTGCTAAATAAGATCCATCACTGATTTGTAGATTAAAAAAAAAAAAGTCAAAGATACAAAGGACCACAGATTGTATAATTCCATTTATAAAAACCATACAGACTATGCAAATCCATAGAGACAAAAAGATTAGTTGTCAGGAGCTAGAACAAAGGGCAAATAGGGAGTGTCTGCTATGAAATTTATTTTTGAGGTGATAAAATATTCAGACTTACTAGTAGATAGTGGTGATGGTTGCAAACATTATGAGTATACTAAAAACCACTGAACTGTATAATTTAAAAGGGTGAATTTTATATGTGAATTATCCTTACTAATAAAAGGCTAAATAGTCGTCACACCCTCATGCGTGATGCCCTCAAGCTGTCACAAGATGGCTGCATGGGCACAATGGAGGCAGGCTTCCCGAGGCCTTGGGAATCTTCTGCTGCAGAGGCAGGACCCCCAGCTCCGGCCTACCTCTTTGGGGCAATCCATCGAGGAGCCCCAGATGGGTGGGTGGGGCCTACCTCTTTGGGGTGATTGATCGCAGGCCTCCAGCACTGTGAAAGGGCACAGGCCAGGCTGGGGGAACCCCCCTTACAAAGTGCACAAATTTTGTGCACCGGGCCTCTTGTTTCTCACAAAAAAAGGGAGGGCCAGCCCCAGCTGGTTTGGTTCAGTAGATAAAGCATTAGCCTGCAGACCAAAAGATCTTGGGTTCAGTTCCAGTCATGGGAACATACCTGGGTTGCAGGCTCCTCCCCAGCCCGGGCCCTAGTCAGGGCTTGTACAGGAGGCAACCAATTGATGTGTTTCTCTCACATCATTGTTTCTCTCTGTCTTTCCCTCTCTCTTCCGCTCTCCCTAAAAATCAATGGAAAAATATCCTCGGGTGAGGATTAACAAAACAAAAAAAATAAGAAGAAAGGGGAGGGCCAATAAGGCAGGACTTCCTAGTAGCACACCAAATATGAAGTTTGGAAGATTCTCGTGTTGCCAAAATTTTGAAGGCTTGTACACCAAACACGACAATAACATGTGATAGACAATAGTGCCATTTAAGGAGAAAGGTGCTTCATCAGAAAAGGTCAACTTGTTAATATAATTGGAATTTTTAATTTTTCTCTTCATTAGTTGGCCACAACAGGCTGAGTATGGAATAATTATTAAATCCTAAAATATTAGAATTAAAAACTGCAACCCTCAAAACTTACAGAAGATTGTCTTAAGACCACTCCTAAAACGTTAGTATTGTCTTTTTTTAATGAGCAGAAACCAAATGAACTTGTCACTTATGAACACATGGCCAAAAGCACAATTAGGTTCAGTAAGAATTGAAATGAGCCGAAACCGATTTGGCTCAATGGATAGAGCGTCGGCTTGGGGACTGAAAGGTCCCGGGTTCAATTCCGGTCAAGGGCATGTACCTTGGTTGCGGGCATATCCCCAGTAGGGGGTGTGCAAGAGGCAGCTGATCGATGACTCTCTCTCATCGATGTTTCTAACTCTCTATCTCTCTCCCTTCCTCTCTGTACAAAATCAATAAAATATATTTTTTTTAAAAAAAGAGTTGAAATGAATGTAGGGATGACCATTGGTCAGAACCAATAAAAAACAGGCTGGAAGATATAAACTTTGAAGATACATAGTAAATATTTTAAATAAACTGAGGACATTAAAGAAATACTCCAACCCCACAGGGTATGAATTGTAGTAAGACATCCAGGAACCACCTGAAACATGAAAATAAGGTGCCAGTGAGCCAGCATTGTGCCTATATTCAATTAATTTTTGAATCACTCATTGTCTAATTAGTGCCTTGCTCGTTGTAAAATCTCAAAGATTTAATAAACTATTACACTGCTACATGATCTAAAAAGCAAGCAAGAAACTGATGTATATATGCCCAGGAATCCCATATTAGTTAAGCATCTATATATATTTGAAAAGCACTAACTTTTTTTTTTTTAATATATTTTATTGATTTTTTTACAGAGAGGAAGGGAGAGAGATAGAGAGCCAGAAATGTCGATGAGAGAGGAACATCGACCAGCCGCCTCCTGCACAACCCCTACCGGGGATGTGCCCACAACCAACGCACATGCCCTTGACCGGAATCGAACCCGGGACCTTTCAGTCCGCAGACCGACGCTCTACCACTGAGCCAAACCGGTTTCGGCTGAAAAGCACTAACTTCTATTATAAGTTATACAACCATAGCGAAAAATTGTAAACCTGGCTGGGCATAATGAATAAAAAAAAAACTACAAACACAATTTAAAAGTTCAGAAAGAAGGCTGCTAAACCAAAAACACCTCCCTCTCTCTCACCATCCACAAGTGCAAATATAACCATCACCCACCGTCCTGTCTATTTCTGATAGTGTGCTTCTCTCCATCTCCAGCGCCACCATTACCGGCCACCACCACAGCGTATCACCGCCTCCCTGACTACATCCAATACCTCCAGGCAGATCCTTTAACATGAATCCTGCCCCTCTCCAGCTTCAAATCCATGGAAAATTCCCATCTGCTGTCCTTTCTACTTGGCCTGCAAACCCTGCATGTATTTTTCCAAATTCTCCAGCTTGACTGATGCCACAACTTGCTAAGGCTTAGCCTCTCCAGCTTCTTTTGGGTCCCCAACACAAAGGCTCTTTCCCTCAAAATGAGCTACCTGACTACAATAGAGGAGGTAACCCCAGCGAACAATTCAAAAGGCCTTTCAGACTCTCTCGTATGCCTTAAACCTCGAGTGTCTATACGTATGTAATTATAACCACTCAAGATAAACCCAAGAAAAGGGGTGGGGATGTGGCTCTCCACCCGTTCGTAGGGCCATTGTTCATCCATTTATCTCAATACTCAGCAGCTAAAGTCGCTATAGGAATAACTGGGTGCAAAAGCTAAGACCAAAATCATCTACAATTCTCATTTCCAAACTTTGCTTTTAGCAAACATGATTAATCTCATTGATATAAACATTACAAAAGTGAATGTACAAAAATATCCGTATAAATAAAATACCTTTTTTGTTCTATATATTGCAATAAAATGTTTTTAAATATTTTTTATCGTTGACAGTATTACAGGTGTCCCCCCATCACCCCTTTTTGTCCCCCTCCACCCAGACCCACCCCACCCTAGGCCTTCACCACATTATTGTCTGTGTCCAGGGGCTATGCATCTATGAATACAAGTTCTTTGGTTAATCTCTTCCCGTTCTCCCCATCTCTCTGCCCTCTAAGATCTGTCAGTCTGTTCCATGGCTCTGGACCTATTCATCAGTTTATTTTGTTCATTGGTTCCACATGTAAATGAGATCATGTGATATTTGTCTTTCTCTGACTGGCTTATTTCACTTAGCATCAATACTCTGCAGGTCCAAACATGCTGTGGCAAAGGGTAAGAGATCCTTTTTTTTTTATAGCTACACTAGAGGCTCAGTGCACAAAATTCATGCACGGGTAAGGTTCCTAGGTCTGGCTGGCCATCAGGGCCGATTGGGCCTTCTGGCTGCTGGCCAGAGCTTCCCTTCCCCAGCTGCCAGATGCCAGCTGGGGCCTCCCTTTCCGGGCTGCCAGCTGCCAACCAGGGCCTTCCTTCATTCTGCACCACCCCCTGGTGGTCAGCAAACGTCATAGTGAGTGATCGAACTCCTGGTCTCCTGGTCAAACTCCTGAGTGGACACTTTGCATACTAAGTTTTTAGATAGATAGATAGATAGATAGATAGATAGATAGATAGATAGATAGTATTCCATGGTGTAAATGTAGTATAACTTTTACCCACTCATCCACTGATGTTAACTTAGAAAAAAAAATTATTTGCTATTTAACAAAGCTACATAATGTATCACCAAACAGAAATAGTAGAGGGCGAAAATATGGAATGTTTTTATGAACCTGATACATAGAAGGAATTCAAAACATGCTTATGGCCTTCCCTACCAAACAGCCTGATTCTTCTCTCTTTCTCTTAGCCTTCATCTCACCGACACTTCCCTTAAACTTCCTACTCTACTCTATGGAAGCTCTTGTTTACCAGGCAGGTATATTGCAAAAAGGAGGCATAAGAGTAAAGGAAGGGCTAAAGGGCAGATAAAGCCAACAGATGAAGAATTTGGAATAGAAATTACCTGCCCAGGAATTGACCAGGGAAATACGTATAGGTAGATGATCATTATCAAGTTTACATAGGAGAGAGTAAAGTGTGTAGATTATATATGGGAAAAATAGAATACCAAGAGCATTAGAAATGGGAATTGAAGGTTTCTCATATTTCATATTTTAACAAATACTTTACTTTTACCTTACTGTTATTCATATAGCACATTTTACTTGCAATATACTGATCATGAAGCTTAGCTTAGGTTTCATTTTCTGAGGAAGCATAATATAGGAGATAGGAGGACAAGCTCTAAAGTCAGGCATCCTGGTTCAAATCTTGGCTCTGACACTTATCTATATATATAAAAGGCTAATATTCAAAGTATCCCCTTGGGACTTCCACCAGGATTCCAGGAGTTCAATCGCTTGCTATGACATGCGCTGACAGTGGTGGCATGGAATGAAGGAAGGCCCTGGCTGGCAGCTAGAAGGCTCCAAGCCCCAATTGCCAGCCAGGCCTAAGAACCCTATCCATGCATGAATTTCACGCACCAGGCCTCTAGTTATAAAATCTTGGATAAATTATTTAACACCACCATGCCTCACTTTCCTCAGGGTAAAATGGAATTAATAATAGCAACATATTTTCCATTTCTGGTGCTCTTCATTCCTCCAGATGATCAGCTTTCAATGTAGTATCCTTTCCCTTTAGTGTGAAGAACTACTTTTAGCATTTTTTGTAGTGCAGGTCTGCTAGCAACGAAGTCTCAGTTTTGTTTGTGCAATGTTATTCTTTCCAAGAATTGACTTCCCTTCAATTTCTTCCTGTTTAAGGTCACTCTCCATTGCCTCTAGAGAGTTGTGGATTTTTTTGTGTTTTGTCCAGAATTTATAATGGTTTTCTGCAGGAGGATTAGTTCAATATGAGCTACTCTACTATTGATATTACTAGAAGCAGCTAACATTTTAAGATGCCAGAAATGTTTTAAATATTCAAAAGATATTCTTGGACATGTAACCATAGGTAAAAGATGGATTACAATAATTCAAATTATAAATTCATAGCTGTCACTATTATTCCATAAATTGATTCATGTAGTCTATCAGGTTATAATTTAGCAAGCTACACTGTATCAGCATTATTTCTATTTTCCCCTACATACAAAAGATATACCTCACTCTGTCTTATGTAAATGTGATAATGATCATATACCTAGAATGGCTGCTGCTTCTACTAGAGTTTTGTGGGGGGTTTTCCTTTTCACTTGTTTAATAAGGAGAAACCAACTCCCGTTAACTTTAACAGAAAAGAAACTCACTGCATGAAAATCAGGTAGATCACAGAATCAATGGAAACTTAAGAGAAACAGTTTCCATAAAAAAACAAAGTAGGCTGCCGAAACCGGTTTGGCTCAGTGGTTGAGCGTCAGTCTGCGGACTGAAGGGTCCCGGGTTCAATTCCGGTCAGGGGCATGTGCAGGAGGCGGCTGGTCGATGTTTCTCTCTCATCGACGTTTCTGGCTCTCTGTCTCTCTCCCTTCCCCTCTGTAAAGAATCAATAAAATATATTTAAAAAAAAAAAAAAAGTAGGCAATGTCTGATGAAAATCTTAAGTCATATACTCTGACCCCATAGCCTTGGAAACCTATGAATACTCATCCCCATTCACCCTCATACAGCCACACTCTCCACAGCTGCGTCATCTAAGCAATTTAACATCATCATTCTCTTAAGAGTTAGTGTCCAGGGCAAGATTGTCTGATTCGTTCACAGTCTACCTACCAGAAGTAGACAGGTGGAGCCTACCTCACCATATTTAATATTCCCCCCAAATAAGAAGGATATGCAACTGTTAGCTCTACTATATTGTTACTATAAAATGCGGAGTATAAATAATTGGCAAGGGAGCAAACATCAGAACAAAATCATACAATACAAAGATTTCAAAAAAAATAAAATTGCTTCTTTTATATAGTTCAGTGCTTCTAATTATTTTGCAGATTAAAGTTATACCTAATTTAAAATCTGATATGTAAAGCTCTTACAAAACAAATAAAGCAAGGAGGAATTAATTGCATTAGAAGAGGATTCTTGCTTTTGAAAAATATTCATTGTTGGATTCCTTCAAATAACAGGCTCCTCCACTGCAAATAAAATAAGATTAAATTGATAAAATTTCCTATTTTTCTACTTTCTGAAGCAGGAAACAGGCTTTAACCATCCAACTTTTGCATGTATACCCAGAACATCATATTACTGATTTATAGATTTGTGCATTTTGGGGTACCCACCCTCACAAATTTACATCATTAAACTGAAATAATTCTGTGGACTATGAAACAGTTTCTATGAAACAGTATCCAATTTTGCCTATTCTACATTGACTTGTAAATTCATTTCAGCATTTCTTACTAGACTATAAATATGTGATACTTCAAACTGGCAACAGTATCATAATATAATTAATAATTTAAGTAAAATATTTTACTGTTCATTTTATATTTGTATAAAAGTCATAATCATATTCTCTTTAAAATGGAAAGACGAACATATACCACTGCCACCAATAATTCTATAATACAGTATTTAAAAATATGACAAAGGAGAGCTGAAACCAGTTTGGCTCAATGGATAGAGCGTCATCTTGCAGACTAAAGGGTCCCAAGTTCGATTCCGGTCAAGGGCATGTACCTTGGTTGCGAGCACATCCCCAGTGGGGGGTGTGCAGGAGGCAGCTAATCGATGATTCTCTCTAATCCATGTTTCTAACTCTCTATCCCTCTCTCTTCCTCTGTGTAAAAAATCAATAAAATATATATATTTAAAAATATGACAAAGGAGAGATACTTAGAACTGCTCTAAAGAGACTTAATATTATTGATACAGTAATTAGTTCTCTATATTACATGATAAAAAACCTAGAAACGCAGTGTTCTCTACCAGATACTATGTCTATTTGTCTCTCTACACATGCACACTATATATGTGTATATACACACACATATATACTACAAAGTATACTGTATACATATACTGTAGGCTATGTCTTATACAATATTTAGTACATATAAACTTACATTACTATACATATATATAGCACACAGTATAATGTGCATATATGTATATGCACATACCCTGTATATATACTATAGGTAGTATAAAACTGAGAACTATCCTAATATTAAATGGATAATTATTTCCACCACTTAGACTAAGAATCCAGAAAATAACTATGAATCCTGACTCTGATATTTTAACTCTCACCTAGTTGTGTATTACAATGAGGAGCACAATTAATTTGGCATTAAGAGTTTATTTTATTTTCATAGGCATGCAGTTAAGCAATTTTATCTTTTTTTATTAGACATAGATTGAATATGTACAAGTTAATAGCTTTCTCATAACCAACTTATAATAAAATCACGGGGACAGGCTAGAAGGGGTCAATGTGTGTGGGGAGAAGGGACATTTGTAATACTTTCAACAATAAAGATTTTAAAAAATAATAATAATATAATGTTTTCAGAAAAGACCATGATCTTTTAAAGCTTTCACTCTAAAGCATTTCAAAGTAGTTTCAAATAATAGTAACCAAATGCTTTTTAAAAATTCCTTTGTAATCAGTTCTATTCAGTATGGTAACTTAATTCATTTTAGGTGCATATTTCAAACTTTCATACTTAATCCTACCTAGAGAACAATTTCCAAAGTGACATTTCCTGAAGTCAGAAGCCAGACTTCATGTCTCGTGAATAATCTTGCCTGGTAGTAGTTTTAAGTTCAGTGAGTCTCTCTGCCCCTCTAAAGCGGCTCTGGCTGGCCTGGGCTTGTTGTAAATAGTTGGTTCTGTCAGACAGCTTTTAAAATGCCAACATAGTTAACGATTCACACGATGTACAAGGAAAGTATTGTACTTCAAAATAGAGATGTGTTTCTTCTTGTGAAATAAAGTTAATCATTTGGGTGTCTGCTTCAAGGAAATGGGATAGATTTATGTTCTCTAGAAAAGAACTGAGAGGATGTCTCATCTCACATTTCCCTCCCTTTATCTCGTTTCCAGCATGACCTAGAGATCAAATGTTTTATGTATGACAGAAAAAGAAACATATCATTAAAGGATGCAGACCTGCACAAACTAATGGACATTGAAACCTGTGAAAGTACAAAAAACTGCTCTGTATTTTTAATATCTGAAAATAATAAAATAAATTTATGTTAAATACAAATTTCCCAAGCTCTCTAGTATATCCCCTCTAACATTTTAAACAAATATACTTGATGTGGAAAGTGGAATTTTATCCAAATATCAAATATTATACTGAGTATTTGAACAGCAAACACAAACAGTCCTAATCCCAATCACATGTTGTGAAATGTTAATGTATTTAAATTTTTTAATTATACATGGAATTAAATACTGTACTTTAAGCAATTAGTTATTAATATTTCAGTCATATTAAATAGCAAGAATACATGAACAATTGATACTCAATGCAGGAAATTTTCACAGGTAAATTGTACATTGTGGGAAGTCTAGTTCTGGCTTTGGGAAAATGCAAACTGCTAGTCTACACATATATTCACCAAGTGCTAAGTAGCTCTTTCAAGAATAATACTAAATGATGATGCTGTGATAACAGAAAACTATAAGAAAATACTCCGAGTTACATTTATACCACTTAATTAGGCCAAATTCATACAATAGACTTAACAGTCATGGTTTCACACTATTTTTAGTGAATAATGTAAGGTAATAAATTATTGAAATCCTTGTCCTAGTTTTATACCAATTTTCAGCATTATCATTATGTAAAACTAGAGGCTTGGTGCACAAATTCATGCGGGGGGGGGGGGGAGGCGGTGCGGGAATGGAATGTCCCTCAGCCCAGCCTGCACCCTCTCCAATCTGGGGCCCTTCGAGGGATGTCCAACTGCAATCGACATCCTCCTCACAATCCAGGACTGCTGGCTCCCAACTGCTCGCCTGCCTGATTGCCCCTAACCCCTTCTGTCTGCCAGCCTGATCACCCCCTAACCACTCCCCTGCCAGCCTGATTGATGCCTAACTGCTCCCTTGGCAGCCCAATTGCCCCTAACTGCCCTCCCTGCAGGCCTGGTCCCCCCCTAACTGCCCTCCCCTGACAACTTCATCGCCCCTAACTGCTCTCTCCTGCAGGTCTGGGTCCCCCCAACTGCTTTTCCCCTGCAGGCCCAGTCGCCCCCAACTTTCCTCCCCGGCAGGCCTGGTCCCCCAAAACTGCTCTCCCCTGCAGGCCTGGGTCCCCCCAACTGCCCTTCTCTGCAGGTCCAGTCGCCCCCAACTTCCCTCCTCTGCTGGCCTGGTCATCCCTAACTGCCCTCCCCTGCATGCCTAATTCCTCCCAATTTCCCTCCCTGCTCTCCATCTTGTGTTGGCCATCTTGAATCCACATGGGGGCAGCCATCTTGTGTCCTGGAGTGACAGTCAATTTTCATATTACTCTTTTATTAGATAGGATAAATCAAATATCACAATATTAATATTCTGAAAATAACTCAAAGTAAATCACTTAGATTACATTGTCTAAGACAAAGTAGAGCTCTGCTCTGGCAGGAAGTTGGAGAGGAATCCTGATTTTAAGAACACATATTATTCCTTTTCATCGGAAGATCCTATGGCCAGCGCCCCTTGTCAGTATGGTTGGTGCGAGGGCAGCTTCCCTAAGTGGTTACCCTAGAGCCGGGGTAAGCAAACTGCAGCTCGCGAGCCACATGCGGCTCTTTGACCCCTTGAGTCAAAGACCACGGCCTGGGCAAGTCTATTTTGAAGAAGTGGCGTTAGAAGAAGTTTTAAAAATGTGGCTCTCAAAAGAAATGTCAATCTTTGTACCTGGCTCTGTTGACTAATGAGTTTGCCGACCATGGCCCTAGAGTATATAGTTGGCAATGTGTATCTGCATCCTGGTTTCTGGCACAAGAACTTTTAAAACGCGGGGCGTTTCCCGAGTGATAAGAGTGCCTTCAGTACGAGTTGACTCTGGGCTGCGATGCTCTTAGATGCCAGGAAGAGAAAGACCACAGCATGATTAGAGAGCTGGAACTTTTGGCTGCACCTCAGGGTCTATGAAGAGGAGAGAGCAGCTGGAGATTGAGTTCATCAATGATGGCCAATGGTTTAATTAAGCATGCCGACATAATGAGGTAATTTCTAAACTACAGAGTTTGGAGAACTGATGGGTTTCTGAACACATCGAGGTGTTGGGAGGGTGACACACCCAGAGAAAGCATGGAGTTTCTGTACCACTTCCCCCATATCTTGCCCAAAACATCTCTTCCACGTGGTACACGTTTTATAATAAAACAGCAATAGCAAATAAACTGTTTTCTCCGCTGTGAGCCATTCTAGCAAATTACTGAGCCTGAGGCGGGGTCACAGAAACTTCCAATGTATAGCCAAGTTGGTCAGGAAGTACGGGAGGGGAGACCTGGACTTGTGGTGGCTCTGAAGTGAGGGCAGTCTCGTGGGACGGAGCCCTTAACCTGGGGGTCTTGCTAACTCCCATTCGGTCAGACACCAGCTGGATGTCTGAGGAAAACCGGATCATTGTTTGGTATAGAAAACCCATATAGTTGCTGTCAGAAGTGACCAGTCTAACAATTCTTCAGTAAATTTAAAATAGGTGAGCTTGTAAGAAAGAGAGGAGCTTCTGTTTATCAAAAAGAAAGTAGGGCCGAGACCGGTTTGGCTCAGTGGTAGAGCGTCGGCCTGCGGACTGAAAGATCCCAGGTTCGATTCCGGTCAGGGGCATGTACATTGGTTGCAGGCACATCCCCTGTAGGGGGTATGCAAGAGGCAGCTGGTCGGTGTTTCTCTCTCCTCGATGTTTCTAGCTCTCTATCCCTCTCTCCTCCTCTCTGTAAAAAAATCAATAAAATATATTTAAAATAAATAAATAAATAAATAAATAAAACAGGATTTCACTATTTATTAATTTTAATATATTTTATTGATTTTTTTTACACAGAGGAAGAGAGAGGGATAGAGAGTCAGAAACATCGATGAGAGAGAATCATCAATCAGCTGCCTCTTGCACACCCCTTACTGAGGATGTGCCCGCAACCAAGGTACATGCCCTTAACTGGAATCGAACCCAGGACCCTTCAGTCCGCAGGCCGACGCTCTATCCACTGAGCTAAACCAGTTTCGGCTTCACTGTTTTTAAAAAAAAAAAAAAAGAAAGAAAGAAAGAAAGTAGGAACTAAAAAACATACTGGTAGGCATATGAACCTGTCAGAAGAGAGAAGGTATCTAAATTTGTAATGTATTTGTTTTGATAGACTGTATACTACTAAAAATTGTAATGATACAAAGTTCATTACACTTATAGCTGTGACAGATTAAAAAAACAATTTAACTTCAATTTATATTCATATTTTTGTGATTAAAAATGATGATAGTAAGATCATAGGAATTTTTTTAGTATGAAAAGCTATTGAAGTAAAATTAAATTATACAGGGAAATGTATTGGAAGTTTGAGATTAAAGATGAATAGAAACCTCAACTTCTAAATGTCAAAGAAAAGATATTTACCTATTTTTTTCAATGGAGGGTCATAGTAAAATATTTAGATTCCATTGGGTATTTTTCAAAGGACAGTTTTGTTTAAAAATTCAATAATTCATAGTAGGTTGGAAATTACAACCTTTACAACTATATAAACATGATACATTTTAAATGTTAAATTTAAAAATATGTGAGGGGACACGTAGTTTTAAAAAATGAATAAGAAGGTCTTAGTTTTCTGAGCATGGCTAGAATAGCTTGTACCTTTGAAGATAAGTTTCCTAAACTGTAAAATGAGCATAATATTCATTCTACTTCAAGAGTAAATTACATATAATATATATTCAATATGTATTCACTATATACTGTAAATTCACACACACACACACACACACACACACACACGCATGAGGGCGCGCTTTTGGTAAAATGTAATACAATATAATTAAATTACCTCCCTTAATTTTGAGTCCTTTTTATATGAACTAGACCTGTAATCGGCAAACTGCGGCTCACCAGCCACATGCGGCTCTTTGGCCCCTTGAGTGTGGCTCTTCCACAAAATATCATGTGTGGGCGCACACGTACAGTGTGAATGAAACTTTGGGGCCCATGCGCAGAAGTCTGTTTTTGGCTCTCAAAAGAAATTTCAATCGTTGTACTGCTAATATTTGACTCTGTTGACTAATGAGTTTGCCGACCACTGAACTAGACAAACCAAGGAAAATGGCACATGACAAACTCCAGCTGTAAGTCATGAAAACCTGATTCATTTCCAGGGTCCATATTTTAAATTGGACATATAAATAATGAAATTCCCTATGTGTCACAATTCTTTAAAACTAAGCAGGCAAATATGGGAGGGAATTACAAAGACAGATTTGGGAACCATTGCACTGAAATGTTTACTATAAGAGGAGCAGGAAATTAAGATTCAGAAGCAGTCTTTGAAGGGCAATCCTTACCCACTCAATCCCATGCGTGGGGGACAGTTTGCAACTTCTTAAATGTATAATAAGCACTTTGCACCATAAAGTCTAAGGCCTGTAGCAAGATTATGAAATATATGCCCATTTGGGGGGCCTCTACCTACAGTTCTCAGTAAGTCCACTTAGATGGCACCAATTACTGAACATTCTCCAGGCAAACCAAGCATACTAGATATCATAATACAACACACTGGAACAAAAGATAATTTCGCTAAGTATATATTTTATATCCTAAACTGTACTTAATCCTGCCTAAAGGTTAAGCCTGATAATTTAAATGATTTGGTAAACAATTTAATAATAAGCTATTTACCAAAAAATTGATAATATATAAGCATTTATTAAAGTGCTCAGTATTTTGCAACTTTTTCCAATCATTTTCCAATATTTAGTTTAATTTATATTTGTAAAGTTTCTGCTAAGCTAGGAAAGTTTGAAATTGATTAGGTTCATTAAGCTGATATTATTTATCCAACTTCCACAGTGGCAATTTTAAAGGCATTTTTCTTACACCCTGTGTTGTGAAGATATCATGTAGTGTTCTATGAAGCATATACAAATCTAAAAGACAGTCTGAGCTCAATGAAATTACCAGTCTTATCACTGATGCAGAAACAATGAAAACACTGATATAGGGAACAGCACCTAGATTCTATTGTACAACTAACATTTTACTATACAGTATTTCCTCATATTATTATATCTGCTTTATCTATATTTTATTTTTTATGTATATAACTATTCACCTGTCCATACATCCATCAATCCATCTTATATTTTTAATGAATTTCAAAGAAAGTTGCAGGCATAAGTATGTTTCACCCCGAAATACTTCAGCATATTTTAATTTAAACCCTAGTTAATAGGTTCTTAGCTAAAATTTACAAATATGAAATGCACAAATCTTAAGTGCATCATTTGCATATTTGTACAAACGCATATGCCTCTGTAACCCAAACTCCTATCAAGGCATAGACTATTATTGTCACCAAAAAATTTCCCTTAGACCCATTTCCAGTCAATCCTCATCGCAACTACTGTGATTTTTTTGTTGCGAATCAAAAATTAGTTTTGCAGATAATTTTTAAATTCAAAATGTAAAACAAAGAGTGATCAATAGGCTGAGGAATGGATGGATATATAGATATATCATAAAGTAAATATGGCAAAATGCCTAACAATTGTAGAAATTAGGTGTTGGGCATATGGGTGTGCCAATTACCAGCTGGTTATCTCTCAGCTCTAAATCTACCTTTCCTTGCCCTGCTTTGTGTCTCTGGAATGAGACTCTAACCATTTCTCCTTCACCACCTTAAGAGAGGGCAATGGAGTAACCCTGTAAGGTGGCAGCCGTGGACACTTCCCTTCCAGATTCTGGCCCTCCATCATCATCATCATCATCATCATTATTATTATTCAACATGAAAGCCCGAGGGCTTTGGAAGGAGATGGGTTTCATCTGTGGCCTCAGGTCCCGGTCTTCCCTGACAGTGCTCATTTCCACAGACCAGGTAGCCGTGGTAGACATGCCCTTCCCGAATTTTAGGAAGAAGAGGGCTCTCCCATGGGATCTTTTTTTTTTTTTTTTTAAATATATTTTAATTGATTTTTCACAGAGAGGAAGAGAGAGGGATAGTTAGAAACATCGATGAGAGAGAATCATGGATCAGCTGCCTCTTGCACACCCCCTACTGGGGATGTGCCCGCAACCAAGGTACATGCCCTTGACCAGAATCGAACCCGGGACCTTTCAGTCCGCAGGCCGACGCTCTATCCACTGAGCCAAACTGGTTTCGGCTCTCCCAAGGAATCTTGCTTCAACATCCTAAAAGGAGAAACTACTCTTTGCACCTGCTACTGCTTGGACCCTTAGGCTGAGAGCTCTTTTTACTCCACTGAATAGTTAACCATCCTTCTCTTGCTCTGCTTAACCATTCACCATATTCCATTTTCAAACAACCCGTATAGTTCTGTCTCTTAACTGAACTCAAGACTACAATAAAGGGTATTCACTGTACCGTGGCTGTTACACGCATTCAAATATACAGACACCCCAACTGAATTTCTCTCTCTCCTAACCCCCGTTATCGACAGAGTCTAAACCTGCCGGGCTATTTCAAACCTCTACATATAGCACATGCTTTTCCAGGGACAAAGGTATTCCAAAACAGTAGACAAGTGATGCTCGGTGTCACCCAGGGGACGGCTCTTCTTTCCCAGCCCCTCCGGAAGACTTGGGCTTGCTCAAGATCCAAGACGATGTAAAGTTTGTAAACATTCTTTCAAGCTGACACGCCGAGACTGCTCACGTGCGTTCTTCCTCGATAAAGAGTTAATGGTTAAGACAAGAATTGGGTTTCTTTCCTGCCTTTGACAGGACCCTTCCTGTGTAGGCAGTCGGTACCAGAAACAGCTATGCACGGCACAGGGACCACGGCGCCAAAAGAAATGCGCCAACACCAATGTGTTTGCTGCAGCTGCTCCTGCTCTGCTCGATGCCTCATTGCCACTAACTTCTAGCAGCTGCGCAACAGAACCTTCTGTGATGATGGAAATACTCCCCTTGCCGTCACGTGGGTTACTGAGCACTTGAAATGTAGCTTGTGTGACTCATGAGTTGGATTTTTAATTTTATTCCGTTTTAGTTCATTTACATTTTAAAAACCGCTTCCACAGCCTTGGACAACACCGTTCTAGAGCCTTTTTTTTTTTTTTTTTTTTAAGAAAAATCAGAAACTTAAAGAATATACTGTTTGCATGTTGGGAGTTTTCTGACATAGAAGTGGTGTTTGAAACCACAACCATGCAATTCATGCAACACAGATCACTTACGTGTTCACAAAAGAATACAGACACCTCGGTGTTAAGAGGTCAGCAGTAAAAAGAACTTGCAAGGAACACGGGGAGGGAGCAAGCGGTAACGTAAGAGGAAAACCAGAAAAACGTGGCTGAAAGCAATTCAAGGAGAAGTCATTCGGCCATAAATGCTATCGATAGATCAAGTTGAAAAGTTAAGATATTAGTTTTCTTCCCCACAATAGCAAACCCCTCCAAAAGTGAAGAACAGAAACAAAAAAACAAAAAAACTGAAAGATACCACTTGGAGTTCACTGACCAATGATAAAGGAAAACCACAAGTTATACTACCTTATCTAGTGTAGCTATAATATTTCATTCATATGCATTACATAGATGCTATTCCAGAACAATACAGCTCCCTTTTTTAAGTCCACAGAAAACAGGGTTTCAGAGGGCACGACAATTCTCTTGGGCAGTGTTAATTATAAATGAAAACCTCTTAAGTTGTTTTACCAGCTGAGACCTCCTCGAACAATCAGTGTCTCCCATTCCACTGCCACGCTTTGTATACTTAACTAGTGCTCTAAGCTTAGTAAGTAAGCTTAGAGCACTAGTTAAGTATACAATTTTACCTATATGTTCCCAAAAATCCTAGTTTAGCACTCCTTAGTTGGGATTCAAGAATCTGTAGTTTAACAACTCCACCAGGTGATTCTCATCGTGAGAGAAGTTTGGGAAACGCTGCTAAGGTAAAGATGGTTTGAAGAACACACAGCTTCAAAAAAAAAAAAAAAAAAAAAAAAAAAAATGGAGACAACTGTCAACATTCACAAAAGGAATGAGATCCGTGCACCGTGAGCTCCAGGACCAGGATTTGCCATTGAACTTGAGAAGAGTCGCATCTCACCGCGCGGAGGGGACCCTGCAGAGCGCGGAGCGGAGCAGGACCAGCGAGCCCGCGGCACCCGCCCGGTGCATGCCCCATCCCCACTCGGGGCGCGCAACTGCAAAACCCGACCCTGAAGTTTAAAGGAAAACCCCCGTCCTCCGGCCCGGGCTCACCTGCCTCCGGAGGGGGGAGACGCGCGGCTCTGGAGCCTCCGGCGGGGCGTCCCGCAGACCCCTCACTCCGCTGCCGGACACTCGCTGGGTGCGGGGTCCCCGGGAGGGAGGCGCGGGAGGGCGCGGCGCGCTGGCTCGGGGCAGAGTCTCGGAGCAGCTGCAGCCACGGATTCCTCAGGTCCCCCCAGCGGCCCGAGAACGCGCTGACTCCCCCGCCTCGTCGCTTAGCAACGCTAGAAGCCGTCCAGGCTTCCGGACACGTCAATGCCTCTCACCTCTCCAGCGGGTGAACAGTTTAAAAAAAAAAAAAAGATTTTGTTTCCGGGTCGAGGTGGGGGTGCTGTACACCGCGGAAGGTCTTTTTACCTCCCACATTTCCCCTTGGGGTTGGATAACATCTCGGTGGCGCACGTGTGGATGCGGTAGCCCTGGCGGTCAGACGCCACTCCCTCCATTTACACACGCCGCCCCGCCCACCGTCTGCCGCCCAAACCATCCGCCGATCGCCGATCGCCAATCACCGCGGCCGGCCCCGGGGGACTACTTTTCAACCTGCTGGAAGCGCGGAGGGGAGAGCGTGAGAAGTCCCTGGGGCCGCTGGGAAGTGTAGTTCGACACCTGAGGACATGTCGTTGGAGATGGCGCCGGCATCTGGGCAGCCTGAACTACAGTTCCCAGAGGGCGCCGCGGTCGGGAGCGGAGCATTTTCTCTCGTCTCTCTTTCACGGCGCTCGCTCGTCCCTGTTCGGCCGCGCCGTAGAGGTGACCTGACTCCCCACGTCTCATTGTGCGGGGGCTGAGATCGTGCAGGCGCTGAAATTGTCCGTGCAGTCTCCAATCATGGTGAGTGTGGGCCCCTGGATTTTGCTTTCGTTCCCTTATGCGGGGGGATTCTTGCGCTTGAAGGACTTTTGGGGGATGGCTGTGCAAAGCACTGTCCTCCGCGCCCTTTGGAAAACCCCGACTCATGTTCTGGGCGCTGTCGCAGTGACCCAGGCATTGGGAAGGGGTGGATTTCCAGCCGGGGCGGGGGCAGCGGGGGTCTTGGAAAGGACTCCAGAGAAATCGCTGCCCTTGGGAAGCTTGCGATCTCAGTCCTGCTGCATGGCGGGGGTGCAGAAAAATGAAGCTGTGCATGAATTGTCTCCAAGCAGGAAATGGGGTTTCATACTGGGAGGGGGTAGAGGGCTTCCTAACCTTTTTTTCCCTACTCTCATGGCCACAGTGTTTTTGTCACCAAGCCCTTGAAAGCCAAAGGCCCTCGACTGTAAAGATAGCGTTTACCTAGTGCTCCAGATTATGGTCTATAAAACGGGAGACGAGTTTCAGCCATCTCTAATTTAATGCCATTTAAAACCTGCTCATTTGTAATACTGGGACGTGCTGCAATGACAGCATTAGTAGCCAAATAACTGGTTGCAGATATGCTTTCCTGATCTGCATGTTGTGAAATCTAGAGCTACTACTTTTAAATGTTACACAACTTAACCATCTTGTCATGAAGATCTTGTCTCTGCTGAAAGGAGAAGGGGGGGGGGGATGGTGAGAGAACTCTGACGTAGTAATGATCTGCCCGACGTTTGAAGGTGACATTTGACATCACACTGAAAAATTGCTTCAGTGCTTGTATTTAGAGTTGAGACTGTTTTTTCTCTGTTATCTCAAAATATTTGAAATTGGTGGGGAGTGTGGGAAAATATTTGAATGGATTGGAAATTTTCCAGAACCTGAAAATGCTATTGATAGACTAAGTTGAAAAGGAGGGACAGATACTAATTCTCACTTAAACCTAGATTTCTCATTTCATCAAATAACATAATAGTCATTTAAATAATGGTTCAGTGGTTCTGACCTAATCTTGGCAAGAAAGCAGAGGTATTTATTATCAGAGAACTTCAGGCTTTGTAATTTTAAAATTGATGGAACCTTTCAAAGATCATTTTGACAAATCTCCCCACTTCGGGTCTTAAAATTGAGTTTATTGAACCCCAAAGAGAATGTGACATGCTCAAGGTCACACAACAGTTTGCCTTCAAGGGTCTCACACTCTTTCCACTTTACCATATTGTGTCATACAGATACTTATCAAGTCATTCTGAAACTTGATTTTAGTAGCTGAGAGTCTAGATGAAGGTGCAAGCTCATGCTGCAAATATAAACTAATGTATGTTATCAGCATTTGTATTACCTGAGAGCTTTATTCCTTGCAATTCAGAATGTTGGAGCTCTGGAAGGGAATTCGGAGATTATTTCTCTAATCTTAAAATATAGCCTGATGAGGTCAAATGACTTTCCCAAGGTCACCGGGAGATCCTGAGCCCCGTTGTTGTGTGGATTTGCTATGCAGTAGATCAAACCAGCCTCACCCCTGGAAGGTCACTGAGCACCAGATAACAGAGACCTTGATGACCAGTCCTCCTGCCCATTTGCCGAAATTGACAGCAAATTCTCACGTGACTGGGAATCACCTTTCCTTCTCAGGAGAATATATGAACCATCACTGAGCTAGAAAACAGCCATCTTCTGTAAGCTATTCAAAGCAAAAAAAAAATTTTTTAAAGAGAGAATTTTTTGCTTGCGTTCCTCCGTTCCGAAGGGAGTGACAGTAATAATAAACTCTATGAAGAAATCGGAATGATACTGTTTATCCTTTGTGATACAGAAGTATATATAAATTAGAAAGCAAAAGAGGAATACATGGGTCTTTCCGTAGAATGACAGAAGGAACACTTAAATTCAAGCTTTACAACTGAGACTTGAACACGTGTGTAGACAGACAAAGCCTGCATCTGTAGGAAGGTCATTAGTGCCCTGCCAAGAGCAAAGACAGTTCTTTGGATCTTGGCAGACTGCCCAGATATCTAAGCAAAGAATAGTAACCTGCCTTCGAGCTGTAACCTTGTGGAAAGTCAGCGGGAATCTCCCACCCTCCTTTTCAACGGCAATGTTCCGAAGAGCAGAAAGAACCAAATGTGCAGTTTGTTCTTTTCCTTTTGATCATCAAACATTCAGACACTAACTAGGCTTCCTGCTGCTCTTAACAGGATGGAATTACCTACCTGTGAAATAATTTGCTCAGAGATACAGAAGAAGGGAACTGCTGAGTTAGAATTACTAGCTGTTCATTAGTTGGCCACAGAGCCTTCACTAAGGACTGTGATGCTGTGAACACATCTTTATAATAGCTAAAATGAATACTAAAATTGATTGCATCATTCTGTTATAACCATCTGCCTGACTTTCTGGGAGATTAAGCTTTACAGATAGTAATATTCACTTTCCCCTCATTTATTATCCCAATTTGCTTTGCAGTGAAGTAGCATGTGTTTATAGTTTTCTTAATCCTTATTTTCATCCCGTCAAAAAATATTTGTTGAGCACTTTATGGACTGCAAATTTGAGTCCCAGGTGGAACGCTGTCAGCTCACATTCTGAAATGGACTGGTGTTGGGGTGGGGGTTGTTCACAGTCTAGTAGAAAATAACAGTCATGGAAATGGGAAACCACGGCTGTAAGGATCCTTAAAGGAAAATTCTGTGGTGACAAAGACCTATAATTACAGTTCTTGCTACGCACTGTTATTAATGCTTTGTATGGTCATTCTTAACTCTTACAACTACCTTATTTGTTAAGCAGCTGCTCTTACTATCTCCATTTCACTGTAGGGAAACGGAATACAGAGACGGTAAGTAACTTGCCAGGAACATAACGATACACCTAATGAGTTGTGGAGTCAGGATTTGCATCCAGAAGTCTGGTCTAAAGGCCATCTTCTCTACAATCTACTGCCTCTAACCCTCTGGCCTAAAATAGTACCAGGTATATAATAGAGGTTCAGTGATGTATTGATTAATAAGTGAAGTGAGAACAGTTCATCCATTGATTTATAAGACTATATATATCATTGGAACTAGCGACCTAAAATAATTTTGCTGACTATACCAGGGACTGTGGTGGTCATAAATTTCCAACTTTCTCAATGATGTATTCAAAGTATATAGTAATAAAATATCTTAAATACTTTTTGAAGCATGTTAGGTTTGCTTCTAAACAATTATTTTATAGTTCCAAGTTTTTGGTAGTAATTTTACCAGATCCAGCTATTCCTTCAGTAATTGCATTCCAACTGTGTTCAGGGCATTGTTCTAGGTAGTTGGAATACAGCAATAAATAAAATAGACAGGGCCCCTGTCATTAAGGAGTTTGCATTCTAAAGAGGGAAGAGGAATAATTTCTATCCCCTTTTTCTCACCCACTTCAAGTGGAGAAGGGGAAATGACAAAATTAAAAACAGGTAAAGGCCATATTATAGAAAGTAACCATATACGATGTTCTTTATAAAACTAAAGTCTACTTGGGAACATAGATGTGTGTTTGTATTAAAATTTGTTTATTTGGGGAATTATCGTATTCTATATTTAGAGAGATGGATGGAGAAGAGACACAGGAGATCAGGGAGAAACCTCCATAGTTTTCTCCTTTTTTTCCATTCCCATCCTGGTTTCATGTTTGAGGAAGAAATTGCACTCACAGTCTGCTATGATCAGATTCATTTCTCTACAACTGGGCACATATTTCCTGACCTTCAGAGGTTAGGGTTGGAAAGTTAGAAAGATTCTTCAAGGTGGTAGTCTCCTTCCATCCAAGAGGCATGTCTTCTCTGGAAGAGGGAATTCTAAATATATATTTTTTAAAAAAGAAGAAGAAGAAGAAGAAAAAAATCAAATACTTCTAATCCAGTCAGTTCAGTAGGCCACTTCTCTCACAATTAGCAATAGAGGCGTCACAGTAGACGTCCATATACCTGGCATTGTCAAAGGAATAGTCCACTTGATTAAACTTTCCACCTACTTAAACTTACCTATTGTTCCCAAACATGTTTGTTTAGCTCTTTTTAGTAGAACTAGTTCTCTTTTTAATTCTCTGAGCTTAACTTATTTTCATGACTTGGGATCATCACTTTGAATATTAGTTGTTTTTTATACATGTACATGCCCCTGTCGGGGGTCTGTTGAGATCTATAAAGCAACTTCTCTCTGTTGTAGCTGGTGTGCTCTTTGTACTTTTCTCCCTTCCTCCCTTTTAAAATTCATTTCCCTTTGGAATCAGGTTGTCAACTGTCACTACATGTTGTTGTTATAATTCAGATGTTATTATTTTCTCAAAAAATAAAGGTTTACTTTTCCTCCACCAATTAGTTAAGTTGAATCATGATTAATAATTTTATTAAAACTTTAGGCTCATGGTGAATGGAAAATTTTAGCCACTGTCACTCCTTTTCCTGATGTAGAGATTCTGTTGAGTAGATGGAGTGGGGAGTTATTTACGTAAGAGGATTTGTAAGGTTCTAATGGCCGCCAGGGTTTGTATCACCACATAATGCACTTCAACATTGGTAGGCCTGTTTTTGTGGTAAAATGTCCTTTGAAAAATGGATGAGATTATGTAAGTAAATCGAGAATAACAGTAAGAGTTAAACGACGTCACATAAACATGCAGCCAAAGAACACGGGTTCAAGAAGGTGCTTAGCTAATTTGTGCACACTGTATTTCCTGGGACAGATCTGGGATAAGTTAGTTTTCTACTAATCCACACACAAAGAAACTGAAATTTTGCATTAACTTTTAAAGTTTATTATTGTCTTATTATAGAGAAACTCCTGAATATCTTTAGGGTAAAATAGCACTTTTTTAAAAAATATATTTTTTATTGATTTTTCACAGAGAGGAAGAGAGAAGGATAGAGAGTTAGAAACATCGATGAGAGAGAAACATCAATCAGCTGCCTCCTGCAACCCCCCCACTGGGGATGTGCCCGCAACCAAGGTACATACCCTTGACCAGAATTGAACCTGGGACCCTTCAGTCCGAAGGCCGACACTCCATCCATTGAGCCAAACCAGTTTTGGCAAATAGCACTTTTTAATAAGATGTTAATGGGTCTCTTTCATTACAGCCTGAACCCGTCAGAGTCCTTGTGACTGGAGCAGCTGGTCAGATCGCATATTCACTGCTGTACAGTATCGGAAATGGATCTGTCTTTGGTAAAGACCAGGTAGGGGCAACTGCCTATAAATCTTAAACTGAAAAGATTGTCAATAAAGCTCTGCATTTAGTGCAAAGAAAGTTTTAAATAGTGAAGGAATGGGTAATCCCAATTAATGTACTAGGCACACTGCTATGAATGTGTATTTACACATTCTAAAGTGTTCATTTATCCATTTTCTTCATCCGTGGATAGTGAATTCTTCCTTCATGCCAAATACTATACTTAGCTTTCCATGAACTCAAATCAGATCTACAGATATAGGTGCCACGTCACTTCAGGTTGATATTTCTTCCATGTATTTATGTATTCCATGCATCTCTCCTTTAAAATTCAGTGTTAGCGATTCTTCTTACAATGTCTGTTAGCAACCATTGCTGGCTTTATAGCATTCCTTTTTCCAAAAGTGGCATCATGCTAGATACCTGACCTAAAATAATTATGACTAATTAGTGGAAATTATACATATATACACAACAAATAAGCAAAAATTTTTTAAAAGGTCTTTTTTTGTGACTAAGTGACAAAACCTACACTGACAGATACTGAACTTGCTATTTCTTTGACAGCCTATAATCCTTGTGCTGTTGGACATCACTCCCATGATGGGGGTCCTGGACGGTGTCCTCATGGAACTGCAAGACTGTGCCCTTCCCCTCCTGAAAGGTACGTCAGAGAGTGGAAGAGAGAGGGTTTTTTTTTTAGTACTTTATGTCTTTCAAAAACTAGATCTCAGTTTTTGTTAACCTGTCAATTAGAAATTATTTCATAAATGTAGTTTGGTTTGGTTTCTAAAATTTCAACTACTTGGTAAGATTTATACCAAAAATAAGTAAGCATAATTATATACCAAGAATAAATAAGGGTAAAAGCGAGAAATAGCCAGTGTAAAGTTCTTTTATCCACCATGCTTAAATATAACTCACTAGAGGCCCGATGCACGAAATTCGTGCGAGAGTAGCCTTCCTCCCCAGCTTCATCCGGAAGGACATCCAACTTAATTACCATATTGTACTTTATTATTACAGCTTTTACTAACCAAGTATAGTGTTGCACAAGGGTTGTACACCTGAAATGGTCTACACTGTGTTGTTATTTAAAGTCTGTTTGAATGGTAACAGTAGCATCCTGTAAGGGAAAACTTTTTTAACTCTGTCATCCAGACCCATTACTGTTATGTGGCTGGAAATGGGTTGATCCATATATAGATAGTCCTATCCCATCTGCGTCATCTGATGAAATATAGTATAAATTGTTATAATCATCTACTGCATAATTTGAAAAAAATCCACCAGGGCTCTGATTAAGAGCCTTTGAGAATCATTGAACTATTACATAAATGTAAGACAGAAATCTTCAAGTTGATTGAAAGGTTTATTGAAATATTAGGTCAAGTAATAAATTAATTTGAATGTTTAGCTTTACCTTTATCATGATCTTTTTCTTTTGATGAGGATTTAATTAATAATACTCTTCTAAAAGTTTGCACAAAGCAAAATATATACCCAAGGAAGCCATATTCAGAATTCATGTATATGTTCAATAAACACCAGAAAGGATACTGCCACCTAAATCATTAGGTTGCACAATTATGTAAGAAAGTACATTACCCTACCCACGCAGTTCAGCTGGCTCCCTTTCTTCACCTGTTTCCAAATCATCTTCCTCTTTGCTTTTCCCCTCTATTATTGTTTTCTCTGATGAGTTCCCTCTGCTCTCTCATGGGCCTGGGTACAGCCAGCTGGTCCTTGCTCAGCTGTGAGTATGACAGGAAGGGAGGGCTCAGCAAATAAAAATGTATGGCTGAGAAAAAAATGGATTTATTTTTCTTCAACTAGAGTTCATACATATACCTATTCCGGGGCTTTTAGCAGCCTGACTGTGACAAGTGTTCACTAATCTAAAAATGCATGCTTAATCCTGGTTGTCTTAGTCCATTTGGGCTGTTTTTACAAAAGTACCATAGACTGAGAGGTTTATAAACAACAGAAACATTTCTCACAGCTCTGGAGGCTGGGAAGCCAGAGTACAAAGAGCCAGCAGATCGGGTGTCTGATGAGAGCCCAATTCTTGGACCATAGATGGCCATCTTCTCACCGCCCCGCATGGTGGAAGGTGTGAGGCAGTGCTGTGGACACTAATCCCATCCGTGACCTAATCACCTTCCAAAGGCCTCACCCTTAGTGCCGTCATGAGGAGGGCTGGTTTCAACATAGTAGGAATTTTGTGGAGGACACAAACATTCAGTCAATAACTCTAGGCATGACCTTTTAATTACTTTTAATTAAAGTAATTTTAACTTACAGATTAGGTGAATTCATTTCTTTTTTTGTCTGTGTGTTATCTGTGGTTATTAGCCTGAATAACAAATGTTGCCTTGAAAGTTATCATACTATACCTTTGTATCATAATTTTTGAAATTGAGATAATTATTGAAATAGGAAAATAAAATAAATATATTGACATTTCTGCTGATACTATTATTGAATTCTAAATTGTCTTTCTTAGGCCCCTAAAACTTTTTATCAATGTGACATTTAAAAGAAACATTGCTACAAAGTGAAGGAGTTACCAGATAGATTCAATATGAAAAAGAAAGCTTCAAACTTTGGTGGTTAAGTGTTTGCATATTTATTGCCATGTTGTTCACAGATGTCATCGCCACGGATAAAGAAGAGGTTGCCTTCAAAGACCTGGATGTGGCTATTCTTGTGGGCTCCATGCCCAGAAGGGATGGCATGGAGAGGAAAGATTTACTCAAAGCTAATGTGAAAATCTTCAAGTCCCAGGGTGCCGCCTTGGACAAATACGCCAAGAAGTCAGTTAAGGTGACCATGCAGTAGCATTTGATAGGGCTTTTCATTCTGCTCTCAGCATTTATGGTCAACAAAATGATTTGCTTCCCACCCCCAGTCTGTGCAATAGCCAGTAAATCCAGAAACAGAGTTGTGCTTGATAAGCTCTCCCTTTCTGGGTTTTCCTCTGATGGTGTAGAAATCTATACTTAGAGTTGCTTGAAAATACTTTGCCTATTACTTGTAACTTTAAGATTTATTTGTAAACCCACAAGGCACAGAACTTTCTGGTGCCTTTTAACTGTGTGGGAATATTAGTTCAGACATTTGGATTGAGTGAGATTGTAGAGGGAGGCGGCTGTAAGCTGCATTAGCAGTAGGAGATGGTGGCTTCTGAATGCTCAGATTTTCTCAACTCAGTGATAGGCTTGTCAAGAGGAGTTGAGTCAGGATGACTTTCTGTTCTCTTTATGATCAAACATTTTAGTTCCTAAATTTGTCTTGTTATTACAAGAAAGCCTCCTTTTACCAAATAAATGTCAGTGAACTAAAACTTAGTTGTCACAGCAGAACGCTTGCTGGTTAGAGGTTTTGTTGATTTTGATATACTTCTTCTGTATCCTGACTTCAGAGAAAGGTAAAAGAGATTTATAAGATTTTTAAAATTGCAAGTTATAATATTCTATTATAATACTTCATAGACATCTGAATGTTTGCTTTCTGTAGACTTCGTTTTAAATAAGTAACTTTCATTTTCTGTAATCATTAGCAGAAAATAATAGAGGTGAGTTGAGTAGAAATCCAAAGGTCTCTTAGTAAGAAATTACAGGGTTATTTGTTTTGAATTTATTGGGGTGACATTGGTTCATAAAATTATAAGGTGGTTTGGATTGCTAAAATCCAGGCTGCTTGGAATTGCAGTATTATTTGCACAGTAATCGCCCTTCAGCCAAGTGTTTTTTGGGGAAATACACACTGATACGGAATACTTAGGAGCATAAAGTATGTCTGCAGCTTACTCTCAAGTGGGCCAAAAGTAAAACACTAAGGGATGGGGGTGGGGTAAAGAGAGGGAGAGAAAATGGAGCAAATTAGAGAATCTGGGTAAAGGAGATGTGGCAGTTAGTCCCTTTAATATGCTTTCATTTTTTCTGTAAGTTTGATATTATTTCACAGTTTTGTTTTTTTAATATATATTTTGTTAATTTCAGAGAGGAAGGGAGAAGGAGAGAGAGAAAGAGACATCGATGATAAGAATCATTGATCAACTGCCTCCTGCACACTCCCTATTGGGAATCAAGCGTGTAACCACATGCCCTGACCAGGAATCCAACCATGACCTGGTTCATTGATCGATGCTCAACCACTGAGCCACACTAGCCTGGCCACCGTTTTTCTAAAATGATCATTTCATTAGATATTTTTAAAACTTAAAAGTCCATGTGTACATTTTCCTATACTATATTGTAGTTCATTGTATCCCATGTCTCCCTTATTGAAAAAAAGAGCCTAACATGCTTTCTCCTAAAGATTGATTCAGTAGGTATAGAATGGACGGGACTTGGAAATCTGTATTTTGGAAAATATCTCCATTAATTCATAGGATTAGCAAGATTGAAAAACACTTTTCCTTCATAAATATAAATCATTGTCCCAAAGTAAACTGCTTGAGTAGAATTTCTTTCTTGTACTACTTTTATAAGAAGGAAATTTTTATCAATAAATCAAACTCGGAGGTGGAACCTTAGATTACTTTTTCTTCGTGGCAAGTAGATAAGTGCTGTCTGTTTTGGCACAAAACAGAACAGAAAGACATGTAGCTTAGATCTTGGACAGCAGCGCTACCTGAAAAGTGACATATATCTAATGGTGGTTTATTAAAGAAATGTTTTCAGCAGTCACAGTGTATCCTAACGGGGGGAGGAGTTTTTAGAAGGGAGGATAGAAACCTGCAAGATGCTATACTGTTAACTACATATTTAGCTGGCACACACTTGATACAAAGGCAACATTTTATACCTTTGTCAGCCATATGCTAAGACAGTTTCGTTAAGCGGTGTATGGTCTGTAACTGCTCTGACGGGTTTTATCCTAGGTCATCGTGGTGGGAAACCCAGCCAATACCAACTGCCTGACTGCCTCTAAGTCGGCACCATCCATCCCCAAGGAGAACTTCAGTTGCTTGACTCGTTTGGATCATAACCGAGCTAAAGCTCAGGTAAGAATTAACGTCTCAGGAATGTTCAACTTTATAAAACCCCTTTCTCTCACTTTTTGTTCTTAATATTTTTTAAATATATTTTTATTAATTTCAGAGAGGAAGGGAGAGGGAAAGAAAGACAGACACGTCAGTGATGAGAGAGAATCATTAATCTGCGGCTCTTGTACACCCCCCACCGGGGACACGTGCCCTGACCGGGAATGCAGCCGTGACCTCCTGGTTCAGAGGTCGATGTTCACCCGCTGAGCCACATCTGACCAGGCTTTTCTCTCACTTTTAAAGTGATGACGCTTAGTTTGTGCTTTTTTGCTGTTTTTTTATGAGTAGGAAGCTATTCTAATTTGTTAGGGAGTCTTTAAATCTGGTCTTAAGAGGACCAGAGCTGAACTTCCTATTTAATTTTCTCAAGTATATCTCATTTGCTACCTATAATTAAATATGGTTGCTAATGTCCTCTTAAGATGGTTGGTTAAAAAGTATTCACTTTGTCTAGATAATTTACATGATGGTACATAATTTAGGGGTTTGGGTTTTTTTGTCAAATATAAACAAGATTATAAAATGAAAGACTTTAGCTTTATGTATTTGGTTGGTTCTGCTTCCTTTTTCCCTACAACCAACCAATCAAATTCAGACTTTTAATTGTTAAATTTGTATTCTCATTTTTAATCTTATGTCTTTTTAATATTCTATATGTTTCCATAAAATTACCTACTTTTCACTACCTAGCTAGGTCTTAATTATCATATTTTCTTATCCCCTTAGGGGTGTCGAACTCAATCAGAGAAGGGGCCAAAATCTAAAATCCAGCCTAAATCGCGGGCCGAATGGTTTACTGAACAGTCATAAACTGACAGTGTCATAAACTGACAGCGGAGTGCAGTGATGACAGCGCGGTGCGGGCCACATTGCAAGGCCTGGCGGGCTGGATTTGGCCCGCGGGCCTTGTGTTTGACACATGTGCCTTACATTATGCCAAGGGGTCAGTAACCTGGGCATTAACCATAGCTTTTTAAAAAATTAGAGGACACGCCAAGACTGGTTTGGCTCAGTGGATAGAGCGTCAGCCTGCGAACTGAAGGGTCCCGGGTTCGATTCTGGTCAAGGGCATGTACCTTGGTTGCGAGCACATCCCCAGTAGGGGGTGTGCAGGAGGCAGCTGGTCGATGTCCCTCTCTCATAGATGTTTCTAACTTTCTATCCCTCTCTGTAAAAAATCAATAAAATATATTTTTTAAAAATTAGAGGACATGCCACTCGTCTGTGCTGGTTTCCCGGGCTTTCCCAGATCTAGACGACCCTGGTGCCTAGGAGTCATGGCACTAGTTCTAGTTCTGGGACATACGCTCTTTCTCTTCCCCGGTAATTTTTTGACCACCCCTCCTTATCCACAGGTGTATGAGTGTAGTCTTTTTTCTCCTAGAGAAGACAACTTTGTTTAGTTTCAAGAAAACTATTTTTACCAAAAGATGATGTGATGTCTGCTGTATACTGAGAATTGATCTTTCAGACCAGTGAAACAAGATAATTTGCTAAACTTCTACTCTAGGCTGAATACTTTACATGTAATTTTCCATTTTATTCTTTTTTAAAAATTTTATTATTGAAAGTATTATAGGTGTTCCTTCCCTCTTTACCCCCAGGAGCCCCCCTCCACCTGCTACCCTCCCCCTTGCAACCATTTAATTCTCATTGTAACCATATGAAATATCCATTATTATCACTATTTTACAGATCAGAAACCTGAAGCCCAGGAAGGTTAGGGTACCTGCTTAAAGTCATAGAGCTAATAAATGATGCCACCGAGATTTGCCTGATCAAACCCTCATGTGTATTCTTACATAATGGGTTCAAGTGACCAACATCAACTTACTAGCTCTGTCATCTTGAGAGAGTATATTCAGGCCGTAAAATGGAATTATAATTGTATCGATCTCAAAGTAGTTGTGCGGGTAAAATGAGATAAGAGCTAAGTTAAGCCCTTATAATGGTGCCTGTCACATTGTAAGACTCCATGAAGGCTGGCTGCTATTATTACTATTAATTTTTAGTATTAGTAAGAGGGATATATGCAAGAGTTGAGAAGAGCCATACCTCAGAAATATCTCCCTGAACATTCCAGTTAATTTAGAAGATTCTTAGGTAACAAACTTAAATTGCAAATAGTTCCTGAGAAGAGTTAGGCTGTGGGCTGGGTCTTTTTCCTTATTATTTAGCCAGAGTCTGGTGGCAGGGGAGGAATAGGAATTTGAATGACCGGAGGCAGGGGATTTGGGTGCTACGGAAACTGGCCCAGAAGAGTGGCATGGCCTCTAATTTGGCTCCCAGAGAACATGTGCTGTGTCACAGTTAAGGAAAAGTTATGGGTGTTGCCGTTGTAGATTCTGGATGGTTACTTAATTTCGTTGTAGGAAAGAGAAAGGTAAAATGACACCACAACGAATCTCCCATCTCTGCTGTTTCTCCTGAGGCCTTTTTGGAGGCCGGCATTGGAAAATACTGCTTCCAGAGGCACTACGAAGTGACACTTTGTCCCAGTGCCTGAAGCCATTTTCCTTGTGGGGGTGAAAGTCTGGATGAGGAAAGAGGGAAGAAGAAGCTGACTCATCAAACTTTAACTTTTGGCCCGTGTTCAGCGTGCCAGTCTGGCCCAGGGACAGCTTTTAGGAAGTTTTTGAAGAAGCAGTTTCTTCTTTAATCCAGTGACAAATAACAAACCCAGAGAGGAATTTTTCTTACGTGAACGGTTATTAGTCTTACGTGGTTTGTTTTGGAATTCAGAGGACTTAGCTACCCAGCAGTTGTTTACCACCTGCAAAACTCCCTTGTGTATTTACATCCCAGAACTGCGTATGTGCCTGCTGACAAGGTACTCTGGCAGTGAAACCAGTTAGCTGGCATCAGGGGAAGGAAATGGTTAGGGCTGGAACAGTAGTCAAACACTATTTAACAGATCGGAGTGGCAGGCACAAAAGTGTCTAAGGGAGCAGGAAACTGCTGTCCTGCATACGTGCTCATTTAAACCAGCTCTGACATGAATGACATTCAGAATTCACATCTGCCTGGTGCCAAGTACTGGACTTTGCTGTCCTGACAGAAGTGGATTAGCTCAAGAGATCAAAAGAACAAGAGGAGGCAGGCAGGCAACAGGCCAGGAGAAGTAAGAGGAGCCTCCTGTGGGGAGGAGAGGGCTAGAGGCAGTGTTTCCACTGTACTTCGGAGCAGCTGGAGCTGACATCCAACAGAATGTTCTGAGTGCTTGAGAATATACACCTTGGGTAACTCGCCCAGGTATAAATTCTCCTTTCCCTCTACAATGACAGCTAAATATAAATAGGACATTCTTCCCAAGTCCTTTCAGATCGTGGCACACAGAGAAAATGGTACTGTTTCACAATGCTACACACTCTACCCCAACCACTAAGCCGGTCAATAGCTGGGTACCCCAGAAGCCAGCCATCCATCTAATTAGTGAAGACTGATATGATAGTTAAAACTTGCAGAACTCTAGATGAAGCAGGGTTTAGATCAGAAGTAATTTAAAAAGTAAAAAAAAAATCCGTAAGAATTTTAAGTTAATTCTTAAAATTATCTATTCTAGGATTTAAGAAATCAGGCTCCGCGATCTAGGGGTGTAGCTTAGTGTTAGAGAGCGTTGTCCTAGGTTGCCAAGGTTGTGGATTCGATCCCCAGTCAGGGCACACACAAGAATCAACCAGGGAGCCCGGCTAGAGTGCTCAGTTGGTTGCACCACAAGGTTGCGGGTCAGGGCACATACCTGGGTTTGGGTTCATTCCCTGGCTGGGGTCTGTACGGAAGGTAGCCAATTGGTGTCTCTCTCTGCGCCCCTCCCCCCCTTCCTCCTTCCTCTCCGTCTCTAAAATCAATCAACTGAAAAGTACTTTTAAAGCCCTGGCTGGTTTGACTCAGTGGATAGAGCACTGGCCTACGGACCAAAGGCTCCCAGGTTCGATTCCGATCGAGGGCACATGCCTGGTTGGGGCTTGATCCCTAGTAGGGGGCGTGCAGGAGGCAGCCGATCAATGATTCTCTCATTGATGTTTTTATCTCTCCCTCTCCTCTCCTCTCTGAAATCAATAAAAATATAATAGATTTAAAAAAAACTTTTCTTTTTTTTTAAGCAGTTTCAACTCACTTTAAGGGTCATAATGAAAGTAAAGACAATTTCTTAACTTAGTAAATTAGTGTGAGATGAGTCAAGTCATTGCAAACATTTTAGGTGAGGGCCTTTTTCATCCTTATTTTTTTGTTTGGTTAATTGTGTTGTTTTTATTGTTTATTTTTTACTTTTTAATTTTGGAATAATTATAGACTCAGAAGAAGTTGCAAAAACAGTACAGAGAATCCCCTGGGCTCTGCTCAGTGGTGCCATCGGACATAGCTCTAGAGCAGGGGTCCTCAAACTTTTTAAAGTGGGGGCCAGATCACGGTCCTTCAGAGAGCTGGAGGGCAGGACTATATGAACTACTAATTCCTACTGTAACACCTCGGCTGCGCTCACTGCCCAAAAAAACTGGCGGGCCAGATCAGACTCCTCTGCGGGCCGCATGCGGCCCGCGGGCCGTAGTTTGAAGACCCC
Organism: Pipistrellus hanaki; assembly: GCF_964339955.1. Classification (NCBI taxonomy): domain Eukaryota; kingdom Metazoa; phylum Chordata; class Mammalia; order Chiroptera; family Vespertilionidae; genus Pipistrellus; species Pipistrellus hanaki. Next base: position 32,757,742 of record NC_140514.1, read on the forward strand.
TGCTCTAGAGCATCATCAAAGCAGGACATTGACGACACACATCACCGCTAACGAGAGTTACTCAGATTTCTGCATGCTTACCTTTTTGTACGTCTTTATGGATGATTCTCTGACATTTAGTTATATATATTATTTATAGATTACTATATTTATAGGTTACTATAAATAACCACCATAGTCAAAACAGAACTGTCCCATCACCCGCAGAACTCCTAAAAACACAGAAAAACCTCTTTATGCTGCTCCCTCTCCTTTGCTAAGCCTGACAATTACCTGTTCTCCATCTCCGTAACTGTGTCCCTTTGAGAATGTTACAAAAATGGAATCATGGGGCAAGTAATCTTTTGAGATTAGCTTTTATCCATTCAGTTTAATACCTTTAATATCCATCCAAGTTGTATGTTCCACTTACACTTATTTTTCCATTTACTCTGTTTCTGTCATTGTGTGGAGGCTCCACAGTTTAACTATCCTTCAAAGACTTTGGGGTTGTTTCCAGTCTGGGGCTATTACCATCCTTGTTTTTAAAATTTCTTTAAAATATAAGAGTGTTTTTCCTTTCTTATATGGTTAATGCTCAAAAGGAACTTCGATGCAGTGCTGCTTTTATTTAATATTCAAAAGCTATGGACTCTGACACAACTGTTTTTTTCTCTTCCATGATTATAATAAGGAAAGAAAAATCATCCACATAGGGGTGTCGAACTCAATCAGAGAAGGGGCCAAAATCTAAAATCCAGCCTAAATCGCGGGCCGAATGGTTTACTGAACAGTCATAAACTGACAATGTCATAAACTGACAGCGGAGTGCAGTGATGACAGCGCGGTGCGGGCCACATTGCAAGGCCTGGCGGGCTGGATTTGGCCCGCGGGCCTTGTGTTTGACACATGTGCTAACACATCAGCTTTTAAAAATTGTTTTTGAACATTTCTTTCTGACTCATCATAAATTCTTCTGTCTAATTAGGAACAAACTATACATATAACTAACCATAATGTTTTTTTCTGCATGTTACCTTATCAGGTAAATAAAGAATCCAATTGGTTTCATTTTATTTTATTTAAATATTTCAAAACATAGCTTTTAAATCCTTTCTGTGGCCACTGTACTATATAATATAATTGATGTTTATGTCACCGCAAGGCCAACAGGATTCTAAAGTGCTTTCTGAACTTACAGCTAGAGATTGTTACATCTGTTATAATTTTAGCATTTTGTTATTTTAAACTCTTTCCTTCAGTTTCTTAGTCTGTAAAACCAAGGCAGTCAGACTTTGTTCATCTAAGTCCCTCTAACTCTAAAATTTTCATATTTAGGAATATTTGAAAATTAGTTCATTTATACATGGTATATAATAAAAATTTCACCCAAATAGAAACTTTCTAAATACCTGATTGCTCAGAAGTGTTAAGGCAAGTCTCTAAATAAGTAATAACAACAAAACCAGGGTCACATTTACATATTCAAGCAAGATTCACCTCTTGCTTTGTGTTTTATAGTTGATAAACCCATTATACTAATAACCACAAACTGTATGATGCTCTCTACTCTAAACAAAACAGGTCACAGTTTGAAATGGAAAGCTTTGTCTAAGTAATGCATTTGTTTTCTATTTAACTAGATTGCTCTTAAACTCGGTGTGACTTCTGAGGATGTAAAGAATGTCATCATCTGGGGAAACCACTCCTCCACTCAGTACCCAGATGTGAACCACGCCAAGGTGAAACTGCAAGGAAAAGAAGTTGGCGTTTATGAAGCTCTGAAAAACGACAGCTGGCTCAAGGGAGACTTCATCACAGTAAGAAAAATCTGGGAGCTTGCCTAACAGCCCGGCATAAAGAACTCTGAGAGACGCCACGTGCCTGGCCTGAGTGTTCCCCAGGGCTCGGGGAGGGAGGGACCCACGGAGGGCGGGTCTTCTGCAGCTGCTAATGGCGGCAAGCTTTGTTTTGGGGCCCTACTACGCCAGTCACGATCCATTCTGATCTAATCTGTTGCGTGGCAGCCAGCATTGATAGCCATCTGGTTATCTTTATGCAGAGATCAAATTTTTTGTATGAAGTAAGGTAAACCCTGTGGAGATTTGTAGTTTTTTTCTAAAAAGACTGGTACTTATAACTGCAGTGGGTTAGGAAGGCCAGCATTGGGTAGGTGCCTGATTTTGGAGGGGACACACGAGGAACGGTTGCAGTCTTTCACCCCAGGGTCGGTTTGGAAATGAGGAAAAGGCTGCTGTCACGATCAAGTAACACTGCTGTCTCTGCCCACCCCGCCCAGACTGTGCAGCAGCGTGGCGCCGCTGTCATCAAGGCTCGAAAACTGTCCAGTGCGATGTCTGCTGCGAAAGCCATCTGTGACCACATCAGGGACATCTGGTTTGGAACCCCAGAGGTGAGGGCTCCGTGGCTTGCACTGGCCTTCCTTCCACTTTTGTCCTCTGTGCTGTCACGTGAAAAGCACATAACCTTCGCCGTCAGGCAGGCTACGTTCATACGCTGGCTCAGCCGTGCACTAGCAGAGGAACCTGGGAAAGTTATCTAGTCTTTCTGAGCTGCCTTGTCATCTCTGACATGGGCTGTGAGGGTTAAGTGAGAAAATATATCACCTCGCACACATGGTAAGGGAGGTATTTTTTTCATCTTAAAGCCTATTTTGGTCATAGTTTCATCGCTTATGAAATGAGGATTTTTGTTTCTTGGACTTACTTCACACAATGATTGGAAGAGTGGAATGAGATAATATCCAAGAAAGTTACCCTGTAGAAGTGCCTGGTGATGGTTCCTTACACGGTAATGAAGTTATGTATATAGTAAGAAGGTGTCGCCTGTTTTAATTTCATTAGTCCGTGTGTCAGTTGGTTATGTAAGCCAGTTCCTAAGCACCATGAGAATGTAAAAATTGTTGTTTCCTCAGGGAGAGTTCGTGTCCATGGGCATTATCTCTGACGGCAACTCCTACGGTGTCCCCGACGACCTGCTGTACTCGTTCCCTGTCACAATCAAGGTGAGGCGTTTGGAGGTTATTTCCCCCTGTCCCCTACTGGGAAAGCAATTGTATGTTTTTATTAATCATTAGAGGCCCAATGCACAAAATTCATGCATGGGTAGGATCCCTAGGCCTGGCCAGCGATCAGGGCTGATCTGTGGGGTGACTGACAGCTGGGGGGGGGGGGGGGAGCAAGTGGGCGGTGCCAGGACAGCCACTCACAGGCCCCGCCCTTCCCCGCCAATTGCCTCCCTCTCTGAGGTGACTGGTGGTGCAATTAGGGAGCCCCCACTGGCACCCACCTTGGCTGGCCTGGGTCTTGCAGGCTGGGGGCGGCTCCTGCATTGAGGGTCTGCCCCCTGGTGGTCAGTGCGCATCACAGCGACTGGTCTTTCCATCAGTCTTTCTGCTGTTTGATTGATTTGCATATTGGGCTTTTATTATATATGCATAAGGTAGTCTAGAAAATTGTTCCTTTACTAAATTAGAAAACTTTCTCAGCTTTAATGAAAAAGCACAACTTCAGATCAACAAAAGACTGAAATTAATCTGGAACGCAGGATTCAACTCCTCCCACTAGACATACTTTGTTATGTCCCTAATATTGGATACTTACAAGTACAATCTCCTAAATGAAGCAAAAGTTCTCAGTATTGTTGCTGTTTATTATGATTATAAAATCATTAGTTTTTTTGTTTGCTAATCCTCATTTAAACAATTTTTTTTCTACAGTCAATAAGTTTTAAAATCAAGTGTTGAATTTGTATCAAAATTATCTGTTCATTAAGATCTGGATTTGATTTGCTTCTTTAGAATCAGACTTTAAAACAGATACTCTCTAGATTGAAGTTCAAACTAAGTTGTTACTTGCTGAAGGATCAATTCCAGTGTCATTGTAAATCTCTTATTTGCAATTATTTCCAAACAGAATAAGACATGGAAGATTGTTGAAGGTCTCCCTATTAATGATTTCTCACGTGAGAAGATGGATCTTACTGCAAAGGAACTATCAGAAGAAAAAGAAACTGCTTTTGAATTTCTTTCCTCTGCCTGACTAAGCAATCAAATCGATGTTACTAGATACCCCAGAGCTGAAGAAGCTAAAAGTCGTCTTTGACTCTAGTACCAAGTAATAATAATACTATACTTAAATCACTTGTGAAAAACAGCACATATTAAAGATTGTGTGCTTCTCAGTACAAATTTGTGACGGTTTATTATCATGGTGTTAGTGTTGCAGCATTCTAAATAAAATATATATACAAATGAAGATGATTCAGACTCTAATTTTTAGCTAATATTTTGTTTCTATTCATTCAGAAAACAAATTTAACAAATTTGCACGTTTCCTAGCTTGCCTATGGGGTTGTGATTTTTTTTTTTTTTTTTAAGCCAGAGGAAGGCAGTAAAGATGGAAAATGTCATAGGCAAGGCATAATTCCCTTACATTTAAATAGAATAGGAAAGTCAATCTCTGATAATGAATCAATCTACTCCGGAATATATTTTTAAACTACCTTTTTAGCTAATTAAACACCAATTATATTTTTTAAAGCTTAAAAGTTAGTCATGCTTTGTGTATAATTTGATTTTAACATTAGTTGTTAAATAGGTTGCAGATAATACTCTGTTAACAGTTTAATACCATTGTGTGAAATTAGAAGAAGCATTTTTGTGATAGAAGAAAAAGGTTATAAGTCTTCCCTTGAGGTATTCCTCTAAAGCAGATAAGGAATCTTTTTATCTCATAACCAGTAACTGCCACAGGAATTTATGCTCGTGGGATTGTTCTCAAGCTAAGCTCATTACTCAAAACATAGTGCTGTTAAAAAAAAAAAAAAAAGTATTTTCCCCCCCAAAATCCATGACAAGAATTGTCCATCCTTTTGTCCTTGTATTGAACTTGTACATAATAGACAATACAAATCTCCCAGGGCTTAATATATAGTGCTGTGTGGGTGCTCAAAAAGTTGGTGAGATGTTATTTGAAATTACCTATATCTCATTCCATTTGTAGAAAAGAAAAAGAAGTGGAAAGTGCTTTTATAACTCCTGTTAATTAGATGCATTAAAAATAAAATTTCAGCCAAAACCGGTTTGGCTCAGAGGTAGAGCGTTGGTCTGCGGACTGAAAGGTCCCAGGTTCGATTCCGGTCAAGGGCATGTACATCAGTTGCAAGCACATCCCCTGTAGGGGGTGTGCAAGAGGCAGCTGGTCGATGTGTCTCTCATCGATGTTTCTGGCTCTCTATCTCCCTTCCTCTCTGTAAATATATATATATATTAAAAAATAAAATTTCATACAGATTTACTTTAAAATTTTATATTGTTCTCTCTCGGGTCCAAATACATTCTTCCACACTCTGCTTAAGGGACTGGGCCTGGGACTCTGCAAGCATTTCTTTACCAGCCCCTCCCTGCTCCTTGTTAAAAGTCTGCCAGTGAAGGAAGGATGCTACAGGGGGACGAGGAGGCTGAGGAAGAACATGTACTTGCTCCTCTCCATTGGCTTCCTCTGTCATTACCTTCTCTTCACTTTTTATATAAGCCAAAGTAGAAGTTACATATCTTCAGAAAAGAAGTTAATTAGAAGCATAAAGATAAGGTAATTTCATGTAAAATTAAGAAGAAAATGTTACATGAAGATACAATGTAAGCTAAATTAAATTAACTCCAAAAGCTGTTCATCTCTATTTTATATTACCCGATTGGGTAAAATAGCCTATTAATTTCATTCTGTAAATTAATCTCACCAATCCTTCAAAATCAGGGATCACATACACAAATGAAATGGTAATACTCTTTGGAGAGACCTGGTAGGTTACTTACAGAAATGTGATTTCTCACCAACTGTGCTTTGTGTTTGGATCCTCATGTGAAATTTATTATCTCTTTATGCTATTTAATTCTGTCACCATATCTAAGAGGACAACGCATCTATTGCCTCCTCTCTAAAGACCAGGGCCCAGGCCTAGGGAATCATGCCCTGAAGCAGCATGGAAAAATGTTTGTGAAAAGCCCAGGCCTTTCATGAGCATTTGACTGGAACTTGAAGAAATGACACGGGTGAATTCTAGGGCAAAGGAGATTACATGTTAAAGCAATAAAGTTGGATTCAAAATGTTCCAGAAAAGGCACAATCTGAATAAAATAAACAGTAGGCTAATAAGCCTTGGCCTGCAGATCATGACCCCGTTAATATTGTCTCCTAAACAGAAGAAGATGGCAGCGATGGCTTAAAAAAAAAATAAAGTGGATGTGTTTCCTTAATGATAAGCATAAAAAGAAAAACCCTATAACCATAATGCCATTTAAATAGTTTTATGTAAAAATAATACATAAGTGTCAGAAAATCAATGAAATTGTGTTAAATGAAAACTAAAAACCGTCCTCCCAAGGATAAACACTTGAAACATTTTTTTAATCCTTCCAGGAAGAAATATACAGCGAAGAGACAGACAGTGAAATTTCTTCTGCTTACCCGAATCCCTCCCACTTACATCTCATTTTTGTCTCCTTGTTTACATTACAGAAATATTCAATGTACAACCCAAGTATGTATGTATTGGGGTATTTGTAATCTTTTTGTACATAAATTATATTTCATACACTATTCTGCACTTCTCTATTTCCCCCCTCAATATATCATTTTTTCTTTTCTTTTAAATTTCCTAGCATTACTTCAATGCCTATCATAATCTGGCCCCAAATGACACTTGCCAGCCCATCTTTCACTGCCATTCCCTGTCTCCAGTGTGCCTTCACTCTTGCTGCATTAAACTACTTGGACAGCTATAACGTTCATGGTTACAGAACTTTATTTTGCTATTTTTGGTTCATGTAATGATCTCTATTTCTCTACGGTGCATTATAAATAGTCAACCTGTGCTTATTAAGAGGGAAAATTACAAAAACGTCTGTTCCACTATCTTAAGATTAGTTCTCCAGCAGTAGATCTTAAGCTGAGGTTTCCAGAATTTGAGCGCATGTAACTTAATAGGGCAATGCTCCCAGGAGAAATCCCTCAGGAAGAGGGAAGACCAGGGGCAGAGAAGAGGAGATAGCCAAGCAATGGTGCATTGATCAGCCAGCATGACTCCCACCTGATCAAGTCAGGGACTCCTGTCCTGGGGTGAAGGGCGCAGTGCTTTCATAATCCCCAACCTCTCAGTCATGCCATGACTGAGTTTCCCAAACTTTTGACATATGTGTACCCCTTCTATAATTTTCATAACGCTGAGTACCTCTTGTACTCATGAGAATGTAGAATTAGGCGCAGCTAAGCACGGTGCATTGCATATCCCCACCAAATTCTGATGCAACGCGTGCCCCCACCGAACTCTTCCCGTACCCCTGGGGGTACTCGTACCACACCTGGGAAACCCTGGGTAAAGGGAATGGGTTGTGGTTATTTCCAGACATCTCCCACTCTCTGTGCTGCCAGCAAAGCAGCCTCCAGCAGCCCAGGCTCAATCCTCCATAGAAGAGCCCCAGGTGCTGACGTGGGGAAGCAAAAGGAGGCTGGAGGGGGCTGGAGTGTGGGTGGTAAAGAGACCTGGGTAGAATGTCATTGTTATTCACTCCACTCATCCACTTGGCCTGACTGGGTTCTAATGAAGCCCAGGGGAGCACTGTTATTTTATGCTCAGGGGGGAGGGCATTAAACCTGGTTCCGCACATGGTTTTATGTCTGCATGCTTTTCCACTCCTGTTTCTTCTCTTGTTTCATGGCCCTGAGAATAAGCTTCCTTATTTATTTCAGGACAGAGCTGAATTCATGCCATTACCTTTTTTCAGGCTTGGAATTGCCTTGATAATAATATTCTCAGACTTGAGCTGGGAAATTTCCAGAATAAAACCTCTCAGAGTCAATATTCTCCTGTTCAACAGAGAAATTAGTCAGTTCAAAGCACTGTGGGAGTCCCAGGTACACTGTTCAATTCCATCTTTGCTTAACGTACTGTAAACAGCACACTTAAAATTACAATACATTCTTTGGAGGAAACAGTGCAAGGGTAAGAAAGTAAGGGTGAGGATCCACTAAAATAGGAATGGTTCTTTAAGACCTTCTGTGGAGTTGATATGTCAGGCCTAGACCTAAAGAATAAGAGGAGAGAGGGGAAATTCCTTCTTCACCCCAAGGGAAATAAATGAAAAAAGCACTTTGCTTGAAAGTGCTTTTCCAGGAAAGAAAAGGACAATAGGCCTGGAGCAAACTGTAGGGTGGGTTAAAGGGGCTCAAAATGGAGTTGGGGAGGTAAGCGGAAACCACTTTGTGCCAAACCCTCACCTTATCCTGATACAAGATGCGAGTTTATTGAGACACAGCTTGCCTGCATTTTAGACCATCCAGAAACACACATGGTCCACACCTTGAAAAATAGTCTACAAAAAAATTGACTGGTATTTTTTTTTGTGTGGGGGCTGTATTGACAATATTATAGCATCTTGAGTTTTCATAAGGTTAATAATACCTACATAGGATTGTGGTACAATTAAATTAGATAATGCTTGTTAGATGCTTGACACTTAGTAGGTGAAAAACAAACCTTTTTCTGTTAACAGCAAAATGGCACCAGATATTAGACCTCAGTCCTTCAGTTCAGCTAAGGAGGAGAGGGGGAAAGGTGCAGGCAGGAGAGAGAAGAGAGAGAGAGAGAGAGAGAGAGAGAGAGAGAGAGAGAGAGAGAGAGAGAGAGAGAGAGAGAGAGAGAGGTCATGCCCAGACAGAGCCAGGTCTCATCAGATTGAGAAAATGCTCTGGAACAGCGGTCGCCAACCTTTCGGACCTCACAGACCACCAGTGGTCGGTGGAAAGTGGTCTGCTGCTCTGGAAAATGGCAATTTTGAAGTCCCTTTTATGCACTTAGAATCAAAGAAGAAAACGTAAGGAAGATACTGGAAATCCACCGGTGGTAGATTAAGAAGGCAGGAAATAGCAAAGTGTGTGTGAGAGACAGAGATGGGGAATTTCTAGGACTGAATAAAAAGCAAAATGAAAAAGCACAAACTTCTTTTACATGACTGGGTACAGAATAGTTGATAATTAACATGTACAGTAATAGAGATGATATGCGGGGAGGGGGGGGAGATAATAATAAGTAATTCTATGATCTCCATCTCTGGTAGTTTTGTGCTCTGGTGCCTGCAATTGTGCCTTCCAGGGATCTGGAAAAGAAAATTACTCTAATGTCTCAAAGGTATGTTATCCTAATGCGTAAAAACAACGGACAGGGCTCAGATAAGGTAAAACTGACCTTTGCTAAGGAAGCTAGAGGCCTAGAATATAATTACTCACTGACCTATCTAGCTAGGAATTTGTGATCAGGCTATCCTTTGTGGTCACTTTAGGTCACTGAGTTTGTCAGGCCTGCCATGTAGCCTCCCCACTCCTACTCCCTTAGTTTGTCAGGCTTATTACACAGCCCTTTTTTGTTCACAGTACTTAAACACAGCACCCTATGCATAAAAGAAAAATATATACAAATAAGGATATGCGTGAATCTGTGCAAAGAACTAAATGAAGTTACAATCCATACATTCTCCAACATGCCCGAAGAAAGGTGGGCTTGATTAAATGGGAAAACAAGTTAAGGTTAGAAATGGAAGCAACCCAGGAGCTTTTGCCATGTCTCTGTTCTGCTGGTGGGTCCTCTTATGCAGAACTGAGGGGCAACTAGTACACACTAGGGAAGACATTTTTAAGAACTTTCAACTAAGCCATTCAACATACAGAATAAATTCTTGCACATTAGGAAGAAAAAAAAATCTACACAGGTCATGCTTTTAAAACTCAATCAGATAATAATGAGCCATGGCTTGATGTCTTTGTTGGAGGAATAATGTAGACCAGTTGCCTTTCAACTCAGCTATCAAACTCAAAAATGTTTCAGAATTATCTTGAACTTAGAGATGGAAAAGTAAGATTAAAATGATGACATTGTTCTTTCAGATGAAATTATTTCATGTGTATATTAGAAAAATACAGATATCTTGAAACCACACCACTTTTAGGCGAGACAACATGAAAATAAAGAGGTGATTTGTTAAAATTCTTCCTCTGAACTATTTGTTGTCTCTTACGCTCTTTTTTTCATTTATTAAAAAAAAATGCATTTGCATTTTAGCTACTAAATCCTTGAGGATTAAGATAGATTTAAATGAAAGAGCAGCTTATGTAAATACAACCACCTTTGAGTTGGAAATGGAACAATTTTCTTCTCTGCTCAGATACCAACATCCCGTTGAGAAGAAGATTCTCCAAAATGCTCAAGCAAGTGCTTAGAATAAAAACTTAGAATAAAGCCAGCATGGAGTGGAGAACTGGGAAAGTGGGGAAGATGCTTGATTCCCTGAGGGGAAACTGCATCTTTGAATTTAATAGCTCAAGGAAGGTGCGATCTGCAACTTAGGTAGAAATGGACTTCATTGTGTTCCGTCAACACATTCAGTACAGTCAGGTGTAATCACTAATTTATTGTTAAGAACGTAATTACCCAAGTGTCAGGCCTATTTTGTTTTCTTCCGAATTTATTTGCCACAAATGTAAATGATAAGTGATTATCCCCTATCTTCATCACTTAGTCTCTGATCACCAGGCATGCTGGAGCAATCTCTCTCCCAATACACCGCTGGGCGCCAGTTATCACAATTCTGCATGTCCTTCATTCACTTTCCCAAGCACAGGCACCACAGCCCCTTTTAAAACGTGTTACTCTTGATAAAAGAGGGATAATCATTAGGTTTTAAATTGGCTTTAAATTGTATGTTGTGAGCGGGTCTGTTTCAACACTGATCCATGTTGAGAGGTAAAATTAAACAGACCCCTATCAGCTATCCCAGGAGGAGTTTCTTTATTCTCTGATCCTCTTTCTTGACCAATGCGCATTTCCCCCAACCCATGTCCACCTGCTGACCATTTAGGGAATAAGAAAAAAGAATGAAGGACAGAGAAGAGTTTTAAGCTGATATCAGTATGCTGGGTCATAGGTAGCTCAGATCATCCAGATAAATTACCCCCAACAGCTTCCTTTAAACACACACACACACACACACACACACACACACACACACACACCAAAACAAAACAAAACAAAACAAACAAAAAAAAAACAAAACAAAAAACAGAATGAATTTCAAGGCTTTAAATGCCCATCCTTCTTTATCTCCATTTATCCATATCCCTCCTACCCTTCAATACTTGGTTCAATTGTTGCTATCTCTATAAATCTCTGTCAGAGAAGGCTTCTTGTTTCAGTCTGGGTTCTCCAGAGACACAAACCTACTGTATACACATATAAGATGTGTGTGACATACGTTATAAATATACAAAGTCAGAGATTTCTTCTAAGGAGTTGGCCCATGCGATGTGGGGGCTGACAAGTCTAAAATATACACAGGGCAGACTGGCAGGATGGCAACGCAGGCAGGACTTAATGTTGCAGGATTGAGGCAGAATTTCTTCTCCGCTAAACCTGTTACTACTCTTAAGGCCTTCAAGAGATTACACGAGGCATACCCACACTATCTTTACTTAATGTCAATTGATTGTAGATATTAATCACAAAATTAATCTACAAAATAGCTTCACGGCAACAGCTAGACTAATTAGTGCTTGATAAATAACTCAGAACTATTGCCTTGCCAAGTTGACATGCAAAAGTAACCATCACAGCTTCTTGCAGGAGTGGTATTTTAGCTGAGCCTTAAAGAATGGATGAGATTTCTATGAACACGTGGTTTACATCAGGCTGATTTTCACAGGTTTATTATCTGGCCATGCATTACTAAGCCTTAGCTTCATATGAATACAGAGATTTATAAATCCATAGTCTGGCTCAATCAGTGAGTTAAATGTTGCAATTCTGAGGGATGGTTTATTCAGATGATGCAATACTGAATTGAGCAAGAGGCCAAAGGTTCTATACATGGATACTGGCATGACATTTTCAGAGCTGCTTTTGTCAAGTTCTGGCAAGAACAGAACATTAGCCAGTGGAATTTGCTCCAAAACACACACACACACACACACACACACACACACACACACACGCATGCACGCACGCACACACACACACACACACACACACACGCACACACGCGCATACACAGAGTCCAGTTAACTTTGGATCTTTGTACATGGCATCCACCAACTTGGATGGCATACCTTCTGGGTGAAAGTGGGTCCCAAGATTTGTGAAATTCACATGGCTCTCTTGCCTGTCTCAAATTCTCCACCATCTGCTGAAATTGATCAGCACTGGAGCTTCATTTCTTTTTTTTTTCTTTTTTTTAATATATTTTATTGATTTTGTACAGAGAGGAAGGGAGAGAGATAGAGAGTTAGAAACATCGATGAGAGAGAGTCATCGATCAGCTGCCTCTTGCATACCCCCTACTGGGGATATGCCCACAACCAAGGTACATGCCCTTGACCGGAATCGAACCCGGGACCTTTCAGTCCCCAAGCCGACGCTCTATCCATTGAGCCAAACCGGTTTCGGCTGGAGCTTCATTTCTTAGACTTTCTGAGAAAAAAGGTTTTGATAGCAAGAAAGGATAAAGACTGCAGGTACCTGAGGATGGAAGGATTCAGAAGTGGGATGAAGGTAATCTGCCAAATTTACTTTAAGCTAAACTACTAGTAGTACCCGGTTGACAATTTAAAGGCAATTCAGTGTGGACTATATATCTTGGTCCATTTGTTCTCAGACAAAACGTAGAGTCCAACCTGGCTGGTGTGCCTCAGTGGGTGAGCATCCACCTATGAACCAGGAGGTCATGTTTTGATCACCAGTCAGAGCACATGCCCAGGTTGTGGCCTTGATTCCCAGTGTGGGGCGTACAGGAGGCAGCCAATCAATGATTCCCATCATTGTTATCTCTCTCTCTCCCTCTCCCTTTCTCTCTGAAATTATATATATTTTCAAGTCAAGTGCACTGGTAGATATAATCCTTGGTAAGGAAATTTGAATGTGTGTTTATGGCCCTTAAAAGAGTAACTGCTATACATCTATACTCTTCCTCATCCTCTATAAAGTAAAAATTTAGATCATTTGACAAAAAAAAAAAAGAAACAATTGTTTTAAGACATTGGAGATAATAGGCAATATAGTACTACATCCAAGAGAATGAATTAAAAAGATAAACCCTACTATTGCCCTGTATTTACTCCTGAAAGTAATTTCTCGGCAGTGGCTCAGTTTATCAGTTTTCAGAGAAACAGATCCAGAGACCTGCATAAAGGTCCTTTTACGACAGTGACTATCAATCTGTACATACAAAGGTTGAATTCTCTGAGGCTGGACAAAGAACTGAGGAAAAAAAAACAATTACTGGGAAACTAAACCAAACAGTTCCCAAAATTCATACAGCGTTGAGACTAAATCAGGTTGGAAATACCTTGCTGACTATGTGAGGAGTTCAATAGAGACCTCAGATAGGTCAAACCTTTATAGTGGGGCTAAACTACACCTACATACAATAAGGCTGTGCTAGACATGTCCTAAGAAAACCTTCACAGCAAGTCTGGAAAAGATCAACATAATCTGCAAATAACTTCCTGCCAGAACAAAATCAAACTCTCTTTACAGGAATAAAACAATATCCAGCAATCCAGTAATGTGAAATGTCCAATAAAAATTAGTAGCCATTCAATAACAGGAAAGTGTGACCCATAACCCAGAGAAAAATTGCTTGATAAAAACAGACCCAGAAATGAAGGATGATGGAGTTAGTAGATAAGAACTTTAAAAGAACTATCAGAAATAATATAACTATGCTCATTGTTCTCTATGGGTCTGAATAGTGATCTACATCTCCATTGCCCTAAGTAGAGCAATTGCTTCACATTATAACTCTGATAATGGCACTTGGTTTTAAAAAATAAATAAACAAACAGTGTGTGTTTTAAATGGCTTGGATAGAGTTGCTTCGTATACACCCTGTACTAGTGTAAGTAGAGTGATCAAGCTCCAGATGATCTCTGCCCTGGATAATCCCTATTCAATGTCAAAATGCACTCCTGGAAAAGGACTGAGTGGGTGGTCTACGAAATTCGTTCCTGGGATGTGTCAGCTGTTTTGCAGCCAAGTACTCTTCTGCTCCATTTCTGTGATGGGGTAATCAGCCCTCTGTGCTGACTATGCAGAAGGGTCACTCGGATCCAGTAGTGACAGAAAGTAGCTTCATAAGACAGACAGTAGAGAATACAAAAGACAAAGTCATTCAAAACAGAATTGAGTATTTTAGTCAAAAGAAGTCCTTAAATATGATGCTTATCTTTGTTTACTATTAAATTGAGACACTGGAAATACATGTGGCCTAGGAGTTCCCAAAGTCAAGGGTTATCTACACTTCCTATACATGCCCAAATACCAACAATTTGCACACACCCCCCTCCCATTGTGTGTAATGACAGGAAGTCCAGTTGTTTATTGAGTTCTCTGATATGAGTGTTTCTGGAAACCCCTGGGAAAAGCTGACAAATTCTGTATGCTCTAACTGTTTTTTGTTAATTATTTCAACCAGCCGGCTTGCTCTGACACACTGCTTCCCTCTCTTCAGGCCACCTCTCACTAAAATGTTTTTTAATCCTCACCTGAGGATAAGTTCAGAGAGGGGAATAGAAAAGGGAGGGAGGGAGAGAGGGAGAGAGGGAGGGAGGGAGGGAGGGAGGGAGAGAGAGAGAGAGAGAGAGAGAGAGAGAGAGAGAGAGAGAGAGAGAGAGAAACATTGATTGGCTGCCTGCTGCACATGCTCCGATCTGGAATCAAACCCACCAATTTGGTGTACAGGATGACACTTCAACCAACTGAGCCACCCAGCCAGGTCGACTACAAACTTTTTAAATGCCAGGGACACATTTATTTATTTATTTACACCAACATGGCAAAGAGTAGGACTTAATACAAACTTGTTGAGATAATGACAGAATGAACATATTTACTTGCAAACACGACGGGAGGGGAAGCATAAAATCTTAAAATGATGGAGTTGCAGAGAGCTCTGTGGTCATACAATCGAATCTTTCCCAGTAAATATGGGGAAACTGAGGCATAAAGAGGACAAATGACTTGCCCCTTTGTGCCACAAGTCAATAGCCAAGAATGAAGAATCGGTACAAAGAGCATATATTTTAGTGTTAATTAGCTGGATTTGAAACCCAGCTCTGCCACCTGGCAAACTGGCCTTAGGCAAATAACTACTTCACTGAACTTTAGTTTCGTCATCTGTAAAGTGGTAATAATAGCTCATACCACTTAAGGTTTTTCTTTGTTTGTTTGTTTTAAGATTAAATACTGCTAGGTTTGCCACATGGTCTTTATATGTATGCATGTATGTATGTATGTATGTTTATGTATATACAGGATATATATCTATTCATATTCTGATAGAAAATACAAGATGTCTGGATCAGAGAACAGACATTTATTTCCTACAGAGTTTAGCACTGGTTTCCTAAACCACAATCCCCATAGGGCAACATGGTAAAAGCCTAATGCAACAATGTTGGTGCAACAGGGTTGCACCACAGGAAAGAAATCCCAAGTTATGAGACTTGGAGCTTATATAAGGCTGTTGATATGTGTAGATGAATGATAGCTAGATAGATAGACAGTTGATGATAGATAGATAGATAGATAGATAGATAGATAGATAGATCTTTACTCTGTAATATAAGCAAATGTCTCCAGGAGAGAGGGGCAAATGGCTCCTGAAAAATAAGTCTTTAAATCTTTCCAGAGCAATATTCTATCTCTAATTTCCTAAGCACATTTGCCATGAAATCATTCTTTAACCAAGTTTGACAGTTCTCTTTGTTTAGAAGGCCCAGGTGGTACAGAAGTGTGAAAATATTCATGGAGAATTGTATCCCAACAGTAGATATCTAAAAAATGTTAGCTTCCGTCAGGAATCCAAAAACAGAGTTCTTTATGCTACAAATGGCCTCTCAAACCCTTCCTCACAGATGCCACTGTTGTGGAGAAATCAAAGGCTCGTTCACTATAAAGCCGAAGGTGAACAGCTCCACTGACTATTTCATTTGGTGAGTTCCTGGCCTATAATTCAACAATCTGCGGGCTGATTTCTTGGGCTTCTTTCACACACATACTTTCTGCAGATGAGTCATTCTGGAGAGCAGCTGGAATGTAGTGAGATAACAGTTTTTAACGATTACATGATAGGTCCCTGTGCATGTCCCCTGCCCTCTCCCAACTTTGGCCCTACACATGGGATTACTATTATTTGGGGAAGTTTCATTATAGTGCAATCAGAGAACAAAGATATCGAGTTCTTCAAGAGCTCTGGTTTAGGCTTGAAATGAATATTTAGAAATGACATAATCTTCCAAACAAGTAATACAATGCACTCCTTCCCTAACCTAGGACTAGATCTAGAACTCTGGAAGGGAAAGTAAGAGAAGAGAGCAATAGTTAATGCAGGTGTATACTGGCTCCCAGCGTGGCCCCGACTGAGAGGGTAGGGAGGAAGCAGAAATAGAATCCCCCAGAAGGTGGCAATTGCAGATTAGAAATGAAAGATGACTAAATTAGCAACAGAAATGGAGAAAGGACAAAAGGGTGCACTAGGGAGGTTTTAAGATTTTATATTTGGGATTTATAAGACTTGATTGGAGTCCAGAGTGTATTTGGTTTCTAAGTTGGGTATTATGTTACTAAAAAATTTGGGCGAGGTTATAGATTAATAGGATATTGTAATAATGGGCTGTTAGCTTATATTTTGATAAAAATATTTGTGACATGTTATTATGGAAAAACTAAAACTGGAATGTTTCGATTTGGTAATTAATGTTGATTTAGTGTATTTGTTGATTTTTTTCCATGTTTTTAATGGAAATATTTTTTCCCCTAGTTTGGAAAGTTGATAGAACATTTGCCCAATATTAACACCCATCTCACACCAAACCCAAGCTATACTGAGAAGGACATTTGTGCACCTGGTAGTCCCATTGGACAGAAAATACAGTTTTGAGAGATTTGAGATAATTAAATCATGGTTATGCATACGATTGTCTCAAGGTCATTTTTATTTTTACAATTTTATTTATCTTTAAATTAAATTTACTGAGATAAAATTGTTTAATAACTTTATATAAATTTCAGGTGTAAAAGACTATAACTCAACATCTGTGTACTACCCCCCTGAAATCTAGTTTACTTCCTTTACCAGGTATTTGATCATCTTTATTCACTTTACCCTCAAGTCATCTTTAGAATATACAGATGGAGTGGTCCAGAAGGAATACCAAGTGGTAAGTAGAGGCTAAAGATCTAGGTTTGGGAATCATTGATATACAAATGGTCTTTGGAACCAACGTTGTATCCACCAAGATTCTTGGTTACAAACAACAGAAACCAATCCTGATTAGTTTAAGCAGGAAAAAGAATTTATTGGAGAGAATAGGTAGCTCACAGAATCTCTAGAAAGACAAAATAACCAAGCTCAGAAACCTTACAACAAAAAGCAATTCTCAAATCACATTGCAGGGTGGGCCTGCTGGTACCACCAACACTCAACACATGGCATTGGGCACTATCATCAATCTCTGTCATTGCTGCCTATAGACATTGGAAGTGCTATTTCCAACATTGTCAGAAGTGGTCCATGAAAGGTTCCTTATTCCTGCACTAGCTTCCAATTCAGTTTGGTGTGGGTACAGTTGAAATGCCTATGTTCTAGCTGCAAGGGAAGCTGGAACTGTGACTATCAATATGGCTGCTTAAATAGGAGGCAGGGTCTCTTAAGGTGGGAAGAGGGTTAAATGTGGAGTGTGGTCAAAAAGAATAACAAATGTCCACTCTAAGAATAGAAGCTGAGATTACAAAAGAGAAGATATGGAAGTAAGGAGAAAACACACTGGTTATAGCAAGCGCTTATTGAACACTTACATATTCTGCATTTTATATATAGGAAATAATTTATTCCTTAAAACAACCTCTCAATAGAAAATATTGACTTGCAGGTGGAGAAACTGAATTAACAGATCAAACACATTGCCCAAGGTCACCCAGCAAAAAGGGCTGACTCCAGAACATATGTAAGTTATACTGCCTCTCCATGGAGAGAATAAAGATGGAATTCTAGGAAACACAGACATTTATGAAGTAGAGAGAGAAAGCAAAATGGATGGGGGGAGGGAGGAAATAAATGATCAGAGAACTAGAGGGACCTCAAGGAGTATGCTCTGTCAGAAACCCTGAAATAAGAGAGTTTCACAGAATGCTGGTTGTATTAGGGTTGTTGTAATAAAATACTACAAACTGGGTGCTTAAACAACAGAAATTTATTGTCTCATACTTCTGGAGGTTAGAGGTCTGAGATCAAAGTGCTGGCAGGGTTGGTTCCTTTTGAGGGCTGTAAGGGGAGGATCTGTTCCATGATTTTCTGGCAGCTTCTATTATTTTGCTGGCCATCTTTGGCTTTCCTGGGTTTGTGGCTGCATCACCCTGATCTCTGCCTTTATATGGCATTGTATCTCTTCATATAATCTCCCCTCTTTGTATATCTGTCTCCAAATCTCCCCTTTTTATAATAACACCAGTCATATTAAATTAGGGGCCTAACCCACTCCATCTTAACTAATTATATCTGTAATGGCCATACTTCCAACTAAGGTCACATGCTGAAATATGAAGGTTAAAACTTTAACATATAAATTTGGGGAAGATACAATTAAACCTATACATAACAGTGGTCAGCTATACAAGTGCTACAGAAAGATCAAGAAGAATGAAGACTGCAAATAAACAATTAGATTTGGCAACTAAGAAGTTACGGAGATTCGGTAAGAACAATTTCAGTAGCACGTAAGGGGTTTAGGAGGGGACATGAAGGGAATGGGCATAGGTAATTCTCCATATAAGCTTGATGTGATAGGAAAGGAATAACCTTCTTTATAGAAGGAGGCAGACCCCTGTGTACTCAGTGGTATAAACAGAAATGGTATGGTCTTTTTTTCCTATGTGTTAAGCCAAATAAATCTTTAGCAATTGTGATTTAAGACCAACAACTGGTTTTGGGCAGACATCTGCATAACATGAGGTGGTGTGACTGTCACTCTAAGAAATTCCAAGAAGCATATATTTTTTCACACAGAGGCTTCTGTGTTCCAAAGTGGAGACATAATTTCATGTACTAAGGACCTTTACAAATACCCCTCCCGAATGTTAATGTTATTCAAATGAGTACCGTTTCCCCGAAAATAAGACAGTGTCTTATATTAATTTTTGCCCCCAAAGATGCGCTAGGTCTTATTTTCAGGGGATGTCTTATTTTTCCATGAAGAAGAATACGGTACACATTTATTGTTAAATGAAAATAAAGGATATTTATTACCTGTATACGGTACGGTAGTACGGTAGTTGTCAACACAAACTAGACAAACTGAATCCTACAGTATCAAGAATTTACTCATTTATTCAATGACAATCATGTCATCATCTTCTGGAACATCATCATAACAATCCAATTCCTGAATTTCCTGGTGAATTTCTTGCGACTCCATTTCTTTCAGAATCAGTGGACCAAATCTCTCATGTTTAGTCTAGGGGGGGCCTTATTTTCGGGGGGGATGCCTTATATTTCACTCAGAAGGAAACCTGTAAGTAGGTCTTATTTTCGGAGGATGTCTTATTTTCGGGGAAACATGGTATTAGAACACTTCAGACACTTTCCTTCCTTGAAAATGCTTTCTTTCCTCTGTCTAGAGATACTCTTCTAAAATGCAAGAGTTCAAAACCCTGCAAATTCAAACCGAGTTTTTGAGCTGTACAGCAGGAAGGAGTTAGGGCTTAGAAGGCCGATTTCAGTGCCTGCTGTGTTTTCATTTCCCTTTGCTGGGGCCAGTCCCTGTGTTTCAGAAACAGAGAAGTTCTGAAAACAGAGGTGCGTGACTGAGAACATGGAATTGCTCTCCTCTGTATGTTTAAAACTCCCGTTTGAAAGAAATGCTTTATTCCTTTTCAAACTTCCCTACTGTTTTTGGCGAATTCTTTTCTTACATGATTCCGCAGGACTGGATTTTGTGTGCTCCCGCCTTCAGGCTGGAAATTGTTTAGTCCTGCGTGCTAATGACTCTCGGAGTGTGATCACTGGCTGCTGGGGCCTTTTGAAGTTCCTGCTGCAGCCAAGTTGCTCATTGCTGGGCATTTTCCATCTCCTCCTGTTTCTTCCCCACCACTTTCATCTGCTTATCACCGTGACAGCCCACGCTGAGCGTGCCGGAACCTTACCATGAATGCTACCCCACACACATATGTCCACACTTCCCACGTTCCACGGACGTTCTCTGCTGGAGAAGCAAGGAAATCAACATTGGAAACTTGCCAAGTTTCCCACTGATAGAGCTAAACAGATCTACAGAAAAAGAGAGCTTAGATAGTCACAAAGCAAATGCTTTTTGTTTAAAAAAAAAAAAAAGGAGAGAAAGTATTTTTAGGAAGTTGATTTCATTTAATGAAATAGTGTCTTGACTCAAAAAGAAACGTCTCCTAGAAACATCCACACATGCTTATTAAAATGGTGCGGTCCCATCTTGATTGTAATGGTGATTTCAAGGGGTGCGTGCATCTGTTAAAACTCAACAAATCGTACACTTTAAATGAGTGCTGCTTACGATATGTCAATCATACTTCAATAACAAATTGTGTGGGCTCCAGAGCAGACTTACTTGTGTTTTGTGTGTGGTCTCTCACTGACTTTGTCATACCTCAGAATCTGGCCATTGATGTTCACACACCCGTTTATTCACCGTGGGGTGTGGCTGGCAACGGGCCTGTCCCTGAGGACAGGACAGGACTGGCAGGGGCGCTGGGGCAGGCAAATACCTCACACGGCAAACAAAGCGACTGGAAAATTCCCCTGAACAAACAGCCCTGTGCCTTCTGGAACACTGAAGCGGTGTTTTGATAGCACTTTAACAATAACAGCTGATTGCTTATAGGTCTGGTTGCTCCCCGCTTCCTTACGTTACAAGGAGTACTTTGATTATGCACATCTAAAAGCAGTTTGTTCAGAAACTTTCTGGTGTTTTCCTCTTGTTATGTTTTCCCTTCTTCTTTTCCTTTTTCTTTTTCCAGAGCTACATTAAGCTTAATGCCTCCCCATCCTCCCCACCCCCGCCACTTGAGTGTCTTTTGCAAGGTCAGACGGAGAACTGGGAGGTACAGGGAACAGATACAGAAACAGAGTCATTGTCTTCACGTTCTCCAGGCTTCCTACCTAATACCCAAGTGACCTACTGAGCGCTGTGCTGCACGGCTAGAAATCCCACCCAGGTTGCATGTTTCTTAGTGTGAGAATAAACAAGTCATCTTTTCTGTCAAAAAACAGTTCAGACAACCGCCATTTTGGACCGCGTGACTTGGCAGCCGCCATGTTGGCCGCATGGCTTGCAGCTCCCCGGGGGGGCTGCCATCTTTTTTTTTTTTTTTTTTTAAATATATTTTATAGATTTTTCACAGAGAGGAAGGGAGAGGGATCGAGAGCTAGAAACATCGATGAGAGAGATACATTGACCAGCTGTCTCCTGCACACCCCTTAATGGGGATGTACCGAAACCAATGTACATGCCCTTGACCAGAATCGAACCCAGGACCTTTCAGTCTGCAGACCGACGCTCTATCCACTGAGCCAAACCGGTTTCAGTGGAGCTGCCATCTTGAAACAGCAAAGGCCAATCCCTCCCTTTGAAGTATCCAATCGTGAAAGACTGTGTGCCTGAGTTCCAATCAGGAGCAAAGGACAGGTCGCATGTGTAAGGGATTATAAACCCAAGCAGCCCGCCTGCTTGGTGTGCACGTGCTTCCAGACCATGTGTGTGCACCCTTGTAGGAAGAAGTAAATATGTTTGCCTTGCTGCCTGGCTCCGGCGTGTTTTATATTCTACCAGAACCCCTGACTTGGGGGGCTCACCTTATTTCTAACATTAGGTCTCTCATGAGGTATTCACACACTTTGAACTCCTTCCTACTCCCCATTTTTACCTACCTGTCTACTGCTTCCCCAGGACACTGAACCCTCTCTTGGGTTCTCGTTATTCTGAAACCTCCATTCTCTAAGGCAGTGAGTGCTCTCCTAAGTCTACATGTGATGATTTAAGGGTTTTGGTGGAGGAGGCAACAGATGGGTGGCCACTATAAGGCAAGAAGAGATATCAGGTATCTCTGTTCCTAGAGCCCGCAGGTCACCTTCCCTTTGCAGGGAGTCACTGGCTGTCCCTGGTCACCTCTCCCTATGACACTGGAGTGGTCTCTCACTGGCTCCTACAACCCGACTCCCACTATTCCCACGCCTCAAAATTCCAGAATCAGTGTCCTCCAGGAACACTAAAAATATATATATATATATATATATATATATATATATATATATATATATATATATATATATATATATATATATACAGCACAAAAGAAACCAAACCTTTTACAACAACAAGCGGCAGAAAACTTTTAGCTCACATTATCTTGATTTTCCTGGATTTCACTTTAGTACAACTGAAGAATCATTCATAGTGCTACACCCCCACCCCAAGAGAACCACTGTTTATTCCTGAAGAAAATCCAGATCTGTACCTTAGAAACCCAGGCTATTGATAAAAACTGTGAAATCACACTTATTTATAATGTAAATAGACATTCATCAGCAGGACTCAAGATCAGGGTATCTGTGCTTCCCTCCCCTGCGGGCAATTCCAGAGTGAGTGGGGATGGGATGGTGGATGATTTGTTTATCACACACCCTATGCCCCCTCCCCCAAACTTTCCAGGACACTGGAAAGTGTTGTTTTCCTCCTTTTCCCTCCTCCTCTTTTCTACACACTGATTATTTTGTGGGAGATTCTAACAGGCAGGTATCAGGTCTAAATCTGACTTTGGTGTATCGTGCATAAATGAGTGCTGGTATAATTTTAAGGACACTAACTGCTCTCTAGAATAACTCTCCTTTCCCAGGAGGGAAAACACGGGCTCTGGAAACTGCTGCCAGTCAGATCCTAGTGATCTAAAAAGCTCAAACCCTGACAGTTGTTAAATAAACTTCCCCAGGATGCATAGGTCAGCAACACATTTGTTCTTTTCTGGTATGAAGTAGATCGCAGTGTCCCAAAATCCACACCCAGGCAAATATTAGTGGAAAGATTTGACATGGACTTCTCTGAACTCTACCCTTTCCCTTTGGAACTCCAAACTGTGAAATCTGGCAGGATACAAACAGCCGTGAAAAGTAGTAAAAAAAAAAAAAAAAGGCCTACACACAACATGGATATAAGCTTAAAGGCAAGCTAAGCCACCTGATTCTTCTATAATTTTTAATTTAAAGAATACATAAAATGTTATATACATTTCAAAAGTTCTTCTCGTTAGATACATTTACTCAAAAGTCCCATACTGTGCTTGAACCCTCTGGCTTGTCAAGACTCCTGCCCTCCCTGCAAGTGTTAATCAGTGGTTGAGGGTCAACCAATGAACCAGGAGGTCAGGGTTCAATTCCCAGTGTGGGGTGTGTGGGAGGCAGCCAATCAATGATTATCTCACATCTCAGATGTTTCTATCTCTCCCTCCCTCTCCCTTCCTCTCTGAAATCAATAGAAATAAATTTTAAGAGACGGGGAGAGAGAGAAAATGACATGCTAGATACCATGTTCCCATCTGCCCTTTATCAACCTACGTCAGCATCAGCGATCTAGTGAGATACGGCATCTGAGGTAATTAATCACAATTACCTTTGGACTGAGTTAACATTGTAAATAACAAGGGTCAGCAACCTCTTATTACTTAGGGTGATGGGGCAAATCTAAGGCAGAACTAACTGTGAGAGGTAAGAAAGAGAGAGAATTTGAAAAAAGGAAAAAAGAAAGAAGACTTTAGAAAAGGGAGGGGGGAGGCTAAATAAAGTTACTACTACTGAGGAAATTAGCAGGCCTGGTTGCCAATGCCAAGCATAAAATATTGTGCGGCGAAGGGAGTGAAAGAGATGATGCCCACTGCATAGCTGGAACCCTTCATTCTGTCCCCACTCAGGCTCAGCGTCAAGATTTTTAGAGACTGAAGTAGTCTCCAGAGTGTCCAGAAGGGCAGTTAGTATCCCCTTCCTTCTGCTGGCATAGTCCTCTCCCACCTGAGACGGCCATGAGAATGTGTCTATCAGACCCCCGGCTCCCAATGTAACTGATGGAGGGCCAGATCCTCTGCTCTGAAACCCATCACTAAGTTTGTTCTGAGATGCTCCCACTCAGTGACAGAATGCAGCAGGAGTGCTAAGCCAGGCCCACTTCTGGGAGACACAGGCATCTTCTGATGATTACCCTGATGGCGTAAGGGTTCCCTAACACACTTGCTCCAGGGGTCTTCAAACTACGGCCCTCGGGCCACATGCGGCCCGCAGAGGAGTCTGATCCGGCCCGCCAGGTTTTTTGGGCAGTGAGCGCAGCCGAGGTGTTACAGTAGGAATTAGTAGTTCATATAGTCCGGCCCTCCAGCTCTCTGAGGGACCGTGATCTGGCCCCCACTTTAAAAAGTTTGAGGACCCCTGGCTGAGCCTTTCTTCCCTCTCTCCTTCCCTTGGACTTATGGAATTTGTCAGCATTTTCCAGGGATTCCCAGAAACACTCATATCAGAGAACAACTGGACTTCCTACCATTACACAGGATGGGCTGTGTGTGCAAATTATTGTTATTTGGGCATGTATAACCCCATGATTTTGGGAACTACTATGTTATATATTTCCACTGTGTCTCGAGTAATAATAAATAAGAACAGACATTTTTAAGGGCTTCTTTTGATTAAAATTCTCAATTTAATCCAAATACTCAATTCTGTTTGAAATGTGTGTGTTTTTTCTTTTGTATTCCCTGCTGTCTCTCTCTCACGACTGGATCCAAGTGACCTTTCTGCATAGTCAGTACACAGGGCTGATTACCCCATCTCAGAAATGGAGCAGAAAAGTACATGGCTGCAAAATAGCTGACACATCCCAGGAAGGACTTTGTTAAACAAACTGATGTTTCTCTCTCACATTCATGGTTCTCTCTCTCTCTTTCTCTCTCTCTCTCTCTCTCTCTCTCTCTCTCTCTCTCTCTCTCTCTCTCTTTCTCTCTCTCTCTTTTTCTTTCTCTCTCTTCCTCTCCCTCTCCCTTTCTCTCCCTCTCTCTTCTTTCTCCCTTCTTTCTCTCTCTCAAATCAATGAAGATACTCTCAGGTGAGGATTTTTTTTAAATGAGGTATAATTGACATTTAACATATGTTAGCTTTAGATGTATATCATAATGATTCCACATTTGTATATATTACAAAATGATCACCACAACAACTCTCGTTACAATTTTTTTCTTGTGACGAGAACTTTCAAGATTTCTTCCTGGTGCTCTTGATAAATGCCTGCAGCTGCCACTAGAATCCACTTAGCACAGCTATAAGAGTGTCACATCCAGAGCCAAGGCTAGCCTGGTATATCAGCCCAGTTGTGTGATGGTAATGTCATATTGAATGAGTTATTCAAGTAATGTCATATTGAATGAGTTATTCAGTCTTTCTCTATTTCAATTTTCTCATCTTAAAACATTGCCAATAATGGGATTTACCTCATAAGGTGACTGCAAGATTTAAACAAGATAATGAATGTAAATGAATAGCACCTGGCACATAATGGATGCTTGATAAATATGTGTGTACTAGAGGCCCAGTGCATGGATTCTAGCACTGGTGGGAGTCCCTCTGCCTGGCCTGTGGGGATCACTGGACCTCCACATCGCTGCAGCCCGGCCTTACCTGCCAGCTCGTCGGGCTCCAGTCCGCATCCATCCCGCACAGCACGAAGTAGTGTGCTAAGCGGTAGGTGGCCAGGGAGGAACCCAAGCCCAAGCCTGGGCCCCGGCTGGGTGCCATGCCATTCCGCTCATCTGGGCCTGCTGCACCTGCCACCACCGCTGCTTGGGTGCACAGGGGGAGTATCTGTGGGAGAGGCTCAAGCCGCCCCAGTGTGAGCCCAGTGTCTGCCCATCTGTCAGCTAAGTAGCACTCCCACTGTGGAAGCGCACTGACCATCAGGGGGCAGCTCCTGCATTGAGCATCTGCTCCCTGGTGGTCAGTGGGCATCATAGCTAATAGCTGGTCAACCAGTCATCCGGTTGTCCAGTAGCTTAGGATTTTATATATATAAATGTAAATGTTTGTGTTCAGGGGAAGAGGGTTAGGATGGAAAGGAGATGTTAAGGTAACAAACCCACTTGGACAATTGTGCCAAAGAGAATCATTTAAGCAGAGGCCAAGTTGTGATTAGATATGCAAGAGATTTGTTGTGGAAATGCTTGAGAAGGATAAAGTGAGAAGGAAGAGGTAGGAAGTACTTGTATCAGACCACAATGTAGGTCTGATACATATAAAAGGAGAAAGGTAAGGAAGATTGTGTGGAATGCAGTGCAGTTCTCTTCAAGTATTGGCCAGGCTGCTACCAAACTTGCCTATTGGAGGAATCCCCATTAGATAAGAATGGTCTAATCTGAGAGCTCCCGCTGGCCCAGCCATTGAATAGGAGCCACTGGAGTCTGTGGGTCAGCATGCTCTCTACAAAATGCTCTCTTGACAGGACATCTGAAGGGGGCATCTCCAAGCTCCCACTCTTCAAACCATAGCTAACAAAACTCATTACTCAAAACCCATTCCTCACTGTTGTGAGGATAAGAGAACACTTTCTCCCATATG
Source organism: Pipistrellus hanaki (assembly GCF_964339955.1). Taxonomy (NCBI): domain Eukaryota; kingdom Metazoa; phylum Chordata; class Mammalia; order Chiroptera; family Vespertilionidae; genus Pipistrellus; species Pipistrellus hanaki. The sequence continues at coordinate 32,784,452 of NC_140514.1, forward strand.
TCTGTACCTCTAGAGAAAGTTTTATTTGAGAAAGTTCTTCTTCCTGTGTCAACAAACTTGATCCCCACAGCCACTCCGTCACCAGACGCAGGGGAAACTCCATAAGGGCCTGACCCTTAGCTTCCCTTCTGAGGTAATCTTACCAAACTTCCGTCTAATTGTCCCCATGAATCTGTCTGTTCCATTTGCAGTGGGTTTTGCCTTTCTGCCTACTGGTAGTTCCTGTTGGATGGGAGGCTGGGCCTACTTTATGAGTTCAAGGGAAAAGATCTGGCTTTTCCTTTGAATATTGTTCTTGCTTCTCCAATTGTTTCATGTCCATAAAGCCTCAGGCCAGCCCTGCAACTATTTCTAATCTTAGCACTGGCTTCCAGAAACCTAACCCACATTAAGTTCCAGAGCCCCAGTAGTGTGAATCCAGTAACTGGAAAACAAATGTTTCTTTTTGTGGATAGAAAGAATAATGTGATTGACTTTAGGTCATTCCTTTTCTCTTTGGCTGCAACAATGACAGATTTAACAGGTGTTTTTTTTGTTTTGTTTTCTTTTTCTCCAGGTTACTATATAAACATATATAGTAACCAAACCTTCCCAGGGGCTTTGGGAAGTTTGACAAAGTGATTCAAAGTTAATCAGATAGAATAAAAAAGGCAGAAGAGTCTAACCATTTCTGAAAAAGAAACGCTACAGAGGGGAACTTTACATAATATAAAAACATTTTTTTAAAAAAAGAGTACTACAGCGGTTTAAAATGAACTGAACAGGGGTGCTATAACTGAATTCTATTTAGCTCTTGGATTCTCCCTTTTCTTGATGGTAGACAACACTCAATCTTGTCTCTTCATTTTAACTCAGTCAGTTTGGCTTAAAATGTAGTAAATATTCAAATCTTGCTATTTCACCCTGAGTTTACTGTTGTATAGGGCAGGGGTATTTTGTTCTTGTTCCAGCCTTTGTCAACATGAGAGTACAGCAAATTCTCACCCGCCCTCGTCTTGTAGGTGTTTTTGAACCCCAACCCAAGGTTGTTGTTTTGTGTGTGTGTGTGTGTGTGTGTGTGTGTGTGTGTTTTATCCTCTGGATCTCTCATCACTTTTTCACCTCCATTGGGAGCTCAGGAACTTTCCATGTCTTCCGGAACCACCTGGAGTAGGAGGCTCTGCCAAGTGCCCCTGAGGCCCATCTGCCCACACGCGCCCCTCAGCACGACTCATCTACCTCCCAGGCAGTGAGTTTCTCGGAATCCTGGCTCAAACTCACTGAACTCGGGGTTTCTCTAAGAGTTCTACGGTCTCTTTGATGGGATTGCCTCAAAGCTTTTGGGGTGTTTCTATTATACTTTTTTATTCTGGGCTTTAACTGTAGGTGGGTGGCACATATTTAGTGAAAAAGTTAAGGGGACGGTTCTGAAGTAAAGGTTCTATCCTTGATTTAGTCCTCTTCCTGATGGTTCTTCAATCTCTTGTTTCCTTTTCTTTTTATTAGGGGAAGTGGACACAGAAAATAAAAGGCTTTTTATTATACACGCACTCAATTTACTCTGGTTTTTAGTCTAAACTATACTCAGTCCTAAATGTTTGCCAGCTTTTCCTCAATCATGGATGCACAATAGAATTACTTAGGAAGATTAAAAAAAAGATATCAGTGCCCTGTAACTTAAAAAAATATCCATCAGCCCTGGCTGGTGTGGCTCAGTTGGTTAGAGAGTTATTAACTGAAAGGTTGCAGATTTGATTCCCAGGGCACCATGCCTAGGTTGGGGGTTTGATTACCTGATTAGGTGCATAGTGATGGTGACTAATCAATGTTCTCTCTCACACCGATGTTTTTTTTTTCTCTCTCTCCAGAGGAATACCTCAGTTGTTCCTGGAGAGGGGGTTCTTGAGCATTGCTGAAATAAGAATTTTCAGAAAGTAGAAGACTGTATTGGCATGGAGTTACATTCCTCAGTTCCCAATGTCCCACGCCATTCCTGAGAAAGGGGCAGCTGGGAGTTCGGCAGAGCTAGAAGGAGGGCCAGTGTCCAGAGTTTGTGCTCCATGTGGAGAGGGGTGTGGTTATGTTCCATGTTGCAGCCGAATGTACAAATAGTTGTTTAATCAACTCTAGATGTTCTGCCTAAGATTTTGTTGCAGTTCTCAATTGACCACGCAAGAACAAAGGGGCTTTTAACCTAGCCCTGAACTCACACACCTGGCCACCAGGAACACGGATCCCCATCAATTAAGTCTCAGAAACACAAGGATGATGCACACCTGATCACTGCTTGACTGGTTTTAGAATTCTGACCATCCTGTTCAGGGAACTCGCTACGAATACTAGTATATTCATTAAGACCAAAGACTCCCCACAAGGATTCAAATTCTGGGACAGGAAATCACCAGGATCCCCTTTGTGCTCCTTACCCACATTCCCTTCCCTGACTCCCCTGTATAAGCTTACTCTTAACAAGATTAAGTGGAAGGTGGATGTTAGGGTTTTTACCAGCCACCTTCCCAGATTCCATCATCTGATCGTATTAAACACGCACTTATAACCCAATCCCTGTCTCTGCCTTTTGGCTGGGTGTTGACAGGCAGCATGAGCTCTGGTTGACATCAGTCTTACACTCAACATAGGAGCACCTAAATATACAAAGCAAATATTAGAAGATCTAAAAGGAGAAATAGATAGCTGTACAATAATAGTAGGAAACTTCAATACCTCACTTTCATCAATAGATATATCATCCAGACAGAAAATGAATGAGGAAACGTTAGACTTAACTGACACATTAGATCAGATGGACATAACAAACATTTATAGAACATTCCACCCCAAAGCAGCAGAATACATATCCTTTTCAAGCACACATGGAACAAGGTCCAGGATATATCCTATGCTAGGCTACTGAAATTATATCAAGCATCTTTTCTGACCACAATGGTATGAAACTAAAAATCAATGATGAGAATTCACAAATATGTGGAGATTAAATAAAATACTACTAAGAGAGTCATAGAATAAATCAAAAGAAAAATAAAAAATATCTTCAGATAAATAAAAATGGAAATACAACATAGCAAAACTTATGAGATGCAGAAAAAATTATTCTAGGAAGGAAGTTTATAGCAATAAATGCCTATATTATAAAACAAGAGAGATATGAAATAATTAACCTAACTTTGCACCTCAAGAAATTAAGAAATAAATAAGCATTTAAAATATTTTTATTGATTTCAGAGAGGAAGGGAAAAGGAGAGAGAGAGATAGAAACATCAATGATGAGAATCATTGATTGGCTGTCTCCTGCATGCCCTCTAGTGGGAATCGAGCCTGCAACCCAGGCATGTGGCCTTGACTTGGATCAAACCTGGAACCCTTCAGTCCACAGGCCGACACTCTAACCATGAAGCCAAACCAGCTAGGACTAAATAAGCATTTTTTAAGAAGAGTAAGGCCTGCCTTGACATTTTCCCATTATTCTCTGTTAGTTCTTGGCTTATTCAAGGTTACTTAACTAGTTGTTCAATGTCATACAAAATTAAGATCTCCAGGAATTACCAGGGTCTATTTAACCTTCCTTGCCAAGGGGCCAACCTGAATTTATTAGCACACCATACTACACAGAAGGAAGAATGGATGTCATAAAACATCATAAGGCAACCAGCACAGACCTTTAAGGAAGACCGAAGACAGATAGATGTGAGCAGTATCCTATTACTGTATGTACCTATCATCTTTGCATTTCAGACGGTGGTAAAAACCTCAGAAAGAGTGTTAAAGAGGTCAGGAAGGTAGCATGAGTCGGAATCAGGCAGGTTTGGCTGAGAGAAACTATGAACAAAGGATGTTTAAGAGACTATCTGTCCCTTTCATTTGTCAGGCCGGTTCCACATTGTTTAAAGTATTTCTGATTGGTTAATTTTGCTAACTTGCAAAACAAATTAGTGAAGTAGGTGGGAAAGAAAATTATAGTAAAAACATATTTAAAACTATTAAACTCAGCTGCAAAGGTTAATGATCATAATTTTGCAAAAGAGAAAACTGAGGCACAATGCGGTCAAGTGATTTACTTAGAGCTGGGTATTCAATTCTTATTTAAATTCTGGCTCTTTGATCTTTTAACACCATCCCAGTAACTAACAACCTTGGCCCACTGCATTTTGGCAATACACGTTACAAAACATCAAGCAGGTTGTTCTAAGTTAATAGTTGTGGATATACGTAAAATTTATCTGTAATACTCCCATTGCAGAGCTGTTGAAGGCAAAAGTATCTACCAGAAATGGCAAATGAAATTACAAGGGAATGTCATGTTAACAGAAACCCCTCAGCCACATATTATAAAAAAGGATCCTATATAATCAAAGCCTAATATACTAAGTGTCCGGTCAGCCAGTCAACTATTCAACCAATCAAAGAGTAATATGCTAATGATATGCTAAGGCCGCTCAACCACTTGCTATGATGTGCACTGAGGACCGGGGAAAGATAGTGGACCTGCCAACCAGTTGCTATGATGAGCACTGACCACCAGGAGGCAGACATCCAATTGTTAGGTTAGCTTGCTACTGGGGTCTGGCCGATCAGGACTGAGCAAGATGGCCCAGACATGCTCTGAAGCCCCCCTGGGTCCTTCCCCAGCTGGCAACCACCCACATCACTCCCTGGCCCTGATTGTGCACCAGTGGGGTCCTTCAGCCTGACCTGTGTCTTCTCGCAATCCGGGATTCCTTGGGGAATGTCAGAGAGCCAGTTTCAGCTCACTGGTGCATGAATTCATGCACTGGGCCTCTAGTAGAAACATAATACTGTATATCAACTGAGGCATATGCATAACCTTAAAAATATATTTATTTACATAGCTCTGTCATGAATAACAGTAACATCAACAATGGCATTTTTTTCCACAACTACCTCATGTTGGCTCCCTTAGCACTCAGATTTTAGTCTCCAATACTATTTTCCATTAAAATGAACCAGGATTCTTAGAGAATAGCTGGTTTGGTTCATAATTTGGGGGCAGGAGATATTATGTTGGCTCTGAGACATCAGATTTTTGCCAGAAATAAGAAACTAAGTGTTCAGAGTACAAACGAAACTATAAAAGCGCACTTCATCTGAACAGGTTGTGAACATTTAAGCATCTAAAAGAACTGATAATAACAATAATGGTTAATTGGAACGAGGTAAGACTATTAAAGGCTATAATTTCAGAGTGATTCTGAAAGAGAAATGTTAACTAAAAGTGACAGAAATTTAGTTGTCACACAAAATAAGAATATAAGGTTTCCATTTACTTTGTTATTAATTTTAATAAGTAGAAAGATATTGATATATAAATATTATTAAAATTATATACTATAAAATATATATTATATATTTAAATATATATATTTCTACCTTACTAATGGGAAGAAGTTTATAAAAACTTGTTGCCTGAATGAAATAATTCCCAAAAATATAAAATCTACTCATTTTCTAAGTGGGATTATTTTCTCCATTTCCTATTGCCAAATTACTCTCATTCTGATATCTGGAAGAACATTTTCTGCAAGTTTTGTTTGAGTTACAAATCCCTATGGGAAGAATATGATCTTGTTAGAACCTGACTTATGCAAACACTTTTTAAATAGTATTTTTGAAAACACATCATTGACCAGCAGATGGCTCTACAGAGCAATAAAAATCAAAACGAATTAGGGTTCATACGGTATATGTGTTAGAAATAAATGCTGGAAATCTTTCACACACACACACACACACACACAGAATTATTTTAGAATCATATAAATTTAGATAGTATAAAAGAAAATATGTAACTTGCTAAGTTAGCCGAGGTAATCTAATGTTTTGATAAAAGTTTAGAAACAGATATTTTTCAAAAGTTCAGCATGAAGTTGTTATTATAAATATGTATTTAAAATTTTACACATTATTATACAAAAGTAGGTCAATACAGTTATCAAGAGCAAATCATCTAAAATTAATTGCTGCTTTTAAGTACTATCATCTAATCAAGGTAAACCAAGGTCAGGAATATGCAGCAAAATTGTGTATTTAATCTAAAAATAATATGATGTCTAAAAAAATGAGTGTACTAAAATTTCCTTTACATAAACGTTATGTAAATTTTAGTTTAAAAATGCAAAGTAACTAATACAGAATATAAGCTTCATTCTGAAAAATCTCTCTAGGAATAACTATCTACATCCTGACTTATATCTTAAAGACATATACTAATTTCCCTTAACATTCATATATACTACATGTCATTTTATAATCATGGTTCTAGGTATATATTTTCTCTAGATTTTCATTGTGACCCATCCTGTTTCATTTATTTATTAAAATAGCTAATATTTATTGAGTACTTGTTATGCACTAAGCAAGCTATTTTAGGGGCTTCATATGTGTGAATTTATTTAATTCTCAAAGCATCTCTATGAAATAGATACCATTATTATCCCCATTTTACAGATGAAAAAATGGAGACACAAAAATTAAATAACTAGTTCAAATTCAGACAGATAAAAAGTGACAAATCCGAACTTTGATGGCTAACCTCCAATTCTGCTGATCTTCCATGCATTCATCAGAAAGTTGTTTTTAAAAATATATATTTTATTGATTTTTTACACAGAAGAAAGGAGAGGGATAGAGAGTTAGAAACATCGATGTGAGAGAGACATCGATCAGCTGCCTCCTGCACACCTCCTACTGGGAATGTGCCCGCAACCACGGTACATGCCCTTGACCGGAATCGAACCTGGGATCTTTCAGTCCACAGGCTGACGCTCTATCCACTGAGCCAAACCAGTCTCAGCTCATCAGAAAGTTTTAATTGAGGGGCCATGGAGTATGCATTGCTCTCATAGATGTCATGCAAAAAAATATATATATATATACATATATATGCACAATCCTCATCTGAGGGGGCTATAAACTAGTTAATGAAGACAATAATATATTTACCTGGTATGATGCTTTATAAAATATAAAAGTATGTTCACATACCCATGAATATTAAATAACTCTAATATTGCAGAAGATGGTATAAGATAGTCCTATATAATCCTATATAATAAAAGGCTAACATGCAAATTGACCTAATAGTGGAACGAGCAGTCACTGTGACACATACTGACCACCAGAGGGCAGACACTCAACCAGAAGCCGACTCAAGGCTGACGAGGGCAGCAGCAGTGGTGGGAACTTCTCCTGACTCCATGGAAGCGCTAAGGACACCTTGGGGGATGTTCGCTGGGGGTCCTGGACTGCAAGAGGGTACAGGTTGGGCTGAGGGTTCCCCCGCTCCAGTGCACAAATGTCATGCACTGGGGCCTCTAGTATGTTAATAAAATACCACATTAGAGGTATAGACAGTGGTTTAATAATACAGATAGGCGAAAGAAAAGATGGCTATGGACTGGAGTGGGCAGATGTAATTTAATGAAGGTGGGGGGTATTGAGCTGGGCCTGGCCAATAGGAAGGACTTTGGCCAGCAGGGAGGAGGTGAGGAAGGTGGCACCCTGGCAGGGGGACCGAGACGTTTTTCTAGAGCCAACACAGAGACCTGGCCAGAAATTACTCAAGGCAGATGAGGGAGCTACAGTAAATAAGGTTGGAAAAGTTGATGGAGACAGTCTTTTGAGACCTTTTATGCTATAAGAATGTTAGTCTACAAGGGCAAGTAACTGGTAATTGCTCCTCGGAGCTTATTTAGTTACTACACATCACTACTGCATTTGCAGGGGAGCTATTGAAAATACTATTAGACTTATTAAAGGTCCTGCAACTGTATAAGTCTTCTATTGATTAGCAGACCTTCAGTAATGCTTATGAAGGAAGTTTTTAAAAACTAATTTATTTTTGAATTGAACTTATTGGATTAACATTGGTTCACAAAAACCATACAAGTTTCAAGTGTACAACTCAATGAAACATCATCTGCACACAGCCTCATTCCCCCATCCTCCCAAGCAAAGTCTCTTTCCATCCCCATTCCCCGCTTTCTCTTTTGCCCACCTCCATCCACCCTTCATCCTCCTCTTCCTCCAGCTATCACCACACTGTTGTCTATGTGTTACGCATATATGTTTTGTGTTTGTTTTGCTTAATCCCTTCACCTTTCATCCAGTCCCCCAACCACCCTCCCCTCTGACGGCTGTCAGCCTGTTCCCAAGTATCCATGCCTTTGTTTCTATTTTGTTTGTTAGTTTATTTCGTTCATTAGATTCCACATATAAGTGAAATCATATGGTGCTTGTCTTTCTCTGACAGGCTTATTTCACTTAGTATAATAATCTTCAAGTTCGTCCATGCTGTTGCAAAAGGTAAGATTTCCCTTTTTTTTTTTTTTTTTTTTTTTTTTTTTTTACGATGTTCCATTGTGTAAATGCTTTTTTATCCACTCATCTACTGATGGGTACTAAGGTTGTTTTGAGATCTTGGCTATTGTAAATAATGCTGTAATGAACACAGGGGTGCATATATTCTTTTGAATTAGTGTTTCGGGTTTCTTAGGCTGTATTCCTAGAAGTGGGATCTTGGATCAAAAGGCAGTTACATTTTAATTTTTTCTTTCTGGTCGAGTTTGGTGGTGCCCCAGAAGCAAATGCCACCAGATCCTGGAATCAGCTGTGGGGCGATTCAAATTTAATTCTTTGAGGAAACTCCATACAGTTTTCCACAGTAGCTGCACCAATCTGCATTCCCACCAAGTGCACATTCTTGCCAACACTTGTTGATTTATTGATGATAGCCATTCTGACAGGAGTCAGGTGATATTTCATTATGGTTTTGCTTATGAAAGAAGTTTACTGAAAAATTCAGAGCTATTTGATTTATGTATCTATACTAATATGGTTTCATAATGCTTTGGCATAATTTGTGATGCTTTCATGCTAATGTGTCTTAGTACATTTTTAAATTCTCCTGTGCACATATGTATTGGGCCTTTATCATTCTGCCTCCCCTCCTCAGTGAAGGTAACTGCTAATAGTAAAAGTTATTAACACAGGAGTAATGGATATATATATATATATATATATATATATATATATATATATATATATATATATGTATAATTTTAAAAAGGTTTAGTCTCCATGACAACGAGATAACCAGTCAATTCAATCACTTGTGTGACAAATAATTAGTAAAAGTTGTTGCCAGGAGCCATTTATAAATCCCTGGATCAACAATTAGTGCAGTGATTCAAGCAGAAATATACATTAGTTGGCAATATTGCAGAAAAACCACTAACTTTCTAAAAAGATTAGGTGGCCAGCCTTTAAAGCAATGGTTCCAAATGTGGTTTGTTGGGACACCTTATAATATGCAGTTTCCTTCTTTTTCTCCTTCATCCTCTCCTCAAGTATTTTAGGAGATGTGCTTACTGTTTAAGTGCTTTTTGATTTGAGAATTTTACTTTAAGTGGTAACACTCTGGGTGTTCAAAATTATGACTTGGAAGCCTTTGGGGAAGCAGGAAATAATTTCATTGTATTACCACCCATATATAAAGGAAATGTGTCCACGCATAAAACCTTTGGGACTTGATTCCATTTACTGACAAGAGTCTAGTAGTACTAAATAATTTGTATCAAAATTTCCTCACCTTTAAGAGTGGGAAGCATAGAAAAGGAAGTGAGATGGATTCTGAAAACTTGCTACCAATTGTAAGAACCATAGTTGAAATGTACCAGATACATATGAGTTAACACTGTTGGAAAGAGAAAATGACCTGAGATCAATAAATAGATTTTTCAAGTTTAACCTATGAAACCTAAAAAAAAAACAAAACAAAAAAAAAACCCACACTGATTATACTGAGGAGGGTTCAACTTCCATCTGGGCAAAGGTTACAGAGTTCTGAAAAAAGAGTGAAATAGAAAACAGTTATTATTTATTTTATTTTTTTAACTAAAAACTAGGAAACAAGAACACAGACAAATCAGAAATGAAATTTTCAGAAACAGCAACAGAGCTGCAAATTCAAACTCAATAAATGAAAGCGTAAATTATTTTGACACTATCTTATTTCTTTGGCTTATTTGTCTTCTTGATGTGAATGTGGGAATGAAAAATCAAAACAACAGAAGAGAGATATGAAATGGAAGGAGGAATAAAGAACATAAAAAAGTAGAGCACTTATTTTTCTCAGTTCTGTCTCATACACTTTACTTACATATTTTAATATTTCCAAGATTATATGTCCTGAATATATCCCTTTTAATACATATCCCTTTTTACTTTCTCATTAAATAAAATATACATATTTAGAAGATTTAAGACTAGGGTTGCCAAATAAATTCAGGATGGTCAGTATATTTGACTTCCAGATAAGCAATGAACAAATATTACATGGAACATACTTATACTTAAAAAATCATTTGTTGTTTATCTGAAATTCAACTTTAACTGGGCATCCTGTATTTTTGTTTGCTAAATCTGGTAGACCTCAAAAAGAACCACTAGTCTTAACAGATATGAATCTTCCTGTGTTTAATTCAGTTTATTAATATAAAATGTTAATTTAAATGTTGTATTGAAGTACAACGTGCATACAAAATAGTACACTTATGAGTGTACAATTCATTGTATTTTCACATAATGAACACAGTCATATAACCAGCACCCAGGATATTATCTCAGTTTGAAAAGTATGGTTCCAATTTTATCTGAAACATTTAAAAATCATGTGCTTATACATGGAAAGAAAAATTATTGTAAGGATATATGCCATAGTATTAATAATGACAGGTCAGAGTTTAAGTGGCTCTTATTTCCTTCTTTATAGTTTTCAATATTGTGTACATTGTCTGTAATAAGCACATAAGACTTTTTAAGTGCAGAAAACATTCTTTTTTATGTTTTTATTGATTTTTTTAGAGAGAGAAGAAGGGCGAGGGAGAGAGAGAAACATCAACAAGAGAGAAGCATTCGAGCACGCAACCCTAGCATGTGCCCTGACCGGAATCAAACCAGTAACCTCTTAGTGCATGGGACCACATTCAACCAACTGAACCACATCAACCAGGGAAGGAAAACATTCTTAAAACAAAACTGTTTCTTTTGGTAAAATCAGCTCAATAGTGATCTTTATTCAAAGCCTTCTGATGTGAACTCATGGAGAGCAGTCATATCCTATGGAAAGCTTACAAGGGACATGTCCAGATCACACTGTGCTTCAGAGAAAAGTGAGCTTCAAACTCATTAAATAACCTGGGAGGTAGGTTATCAAGCATTCTGAGCAGATGTTAGAATACTGAAGCTGGCAGGGACTTCAAGCTTCTGGAATCTAACCCCTCAGATGGTAGAAACTGAGGCTGAAGAGATTACTCATAGAAAGCTGGTTAATTGGGACATCCAAATTGAAAATGGCATTAGCCTTAGGGAAGATAAATGAGCAGGAAATTTCACAAGTCATTTAAAATTTAGCCACAAAATATCATGGCGATAACAAGAAAATATTTGAATAAATTTTTATCTTCTTGTAGCCAAAAAAGTCTGCTGGGATGCCCTGGCTGGTTTGGCTCAGTGGATAGAGTGTCGGCATGCAGACTTAAGGGTCCCGGGTTCGATTCTGGTCAAGGGCATGTACCTTGGTTGTGGGCACATCCCCTGTGGGAGGTGTGCAGGAGGCAGCTGTTTGATGTTTCTCTCTCATCAATGTTTTTGACTCTATCCTTCCCCCTTTTTCTCTGTTAAAAAAAAAAAAATCAATAAAATATATTTTTCAAAAGAAAATTAAAAAAAAAAAAGTCTGCGGGGAAAAATCCCTATAAATTTAATGCAGCAAAGATTTATGCATATAACTTGGGAGAATTCAAAATGAGCAGCGATAAAGAAAAATCTGCCACAGATGACATATGCCTCTTTCCAGGCTACGCTCACCAATAGGGCTGGGTTACATTCAATATTTTCCTGTTGGTGCCAGTTGAGGTAACTCAGGGTTCTTAGACTTTCAGTCTCATCTGGACTTCCTGAGGGAAGGGTAAATTGAAAAACTAAGAGTCTCTCACTCAGCCCCACCCTCTCAAGACATCATGATGAAACACAGGGTGGTGGAGAGGCTGGAAATCTCTAAACAACATGTTTTTCTCAGAGCTTGACCTTTGCAATGGCTGCTCCCAGGAACAGGGCCCATCAGTGAGACTTGCCCATAGAGCAGCCACTCCTACCAGCTTCCAGTCCCAGCTGGGGATTTTATCCTGCTGATCCCATGGTTTTCCAGCCTTCGACGTGGTGATGTACTACCTACCTGATGATGTTCTACCTACCTCTAGAGGGCAGTTCAGAGCAGAGCTCTTACTGACTTACAGATTGTTAAATGATTTGAAATGTCCTGGATTGCATTAGCAAAACAAAGCTATAGACTTTCAGAAAATGTCACAATTTTCGCTGCCTTCTCAAGGATTTGCAGGAGTCTAGCAGTCCTGTGTACAGACCAAATATGTACACAAGTATTTAAGCTGAAAGAAACTATGTGATAACAGCTGCTAGAATTATAACATGGCCCCCCCCGCCCCCCCCCCGCCCCTAAAAAACACCCCAGAGAATTGGAAGGGAAGGTTGATTCCAGCTGAGACAGTGAACAAAGATGGGCTCACTTAGGAAGGGAGGCTGCGGGAGAAAACACTCAGGCAGAGGAAAATGTCCGAACAAAAGTTTGCAGCTGTGAAAGAGTCATAGCACAGCAACAGGAGAAATTCTGTTTTCTAGAAGTGTCCTGTAGCCAAGCCAAGAACTGAGAAAAGAACCGTATTTCATCAACTCTTAGATGTCATAACTGCCATCAATAATAAGATGCACTCTGACTTCAGAGATATTTAATGTTCTTTTTATAAAAAAAAAAAATACATTTTAGAATCAATAAACACAGTTAGCTGGGGTCAGAATACAGAAGGTGTTGAAAATCAGATCAGAAAGGTATATGGTGAGGAATGGGGGGCCCCTTTGAGCAGGGGTGTAATAGTGCATTTACAATGACTGCTCTGGTTGCTGTGGTGAGGCCAATGTAGAACGCATTGTGCTAGAGCGACTACATGAGTACAGGACCAAGGGAATGAGAGGGGTGGTAGTGGGAATGAAAAAAGCCAGACGCAAGAGCTATTTCCAAGGAAAAATCAATCACGCAAACATGGGGAGGAAAAATGAATTCCAGATGAGTAATGAAGAAGGACATGCAATGCCTTTCATATTTTATTTCCAACTTTTTATGTTTTCTTATTTGCATGTTTCTCCTTTCCTGACTTTTGCTAGATGGTAAAATTTTTATTATTCCTTTTCTCTCTAGTGTTTCGATTCCCGTCTTTAATAGTGCTAATGGTTGTCCTTACACATTTTTATCCTATATAATAAAAGGCCAGTGACCATAAGTGTAATGACCGGAATGACCTATTCAACCAGTTGCTATGAGGTGGGGGGCTGGCGAGGGAAACCAGGTGGCTGGTGGCAGTGGCAGGGTGGGAACCCAGGGCCAGCGAGGGGAACGGGCTGTCTGGCGGGGGTGGTGGGGTGGTACTGGGGACTGGTGAGCGGGCGGGGATCAATTCCCAGTCGCAGGCACGTACCTGGTTGCAGGTTCTATTCCCATATCCCTGCCCACATTGATGTTTCTATGTCTCTGTCTTCCTCCTCCCCTCCCTCGTTCCCTTCTAATATATCTAAAGTTAACGGGGGGGGGGGGGGGGGGGAGAAAAATAAGGCCAGAGGGGGATGCACGGGTGCTCTCTTTTAGAGCTTTATCTATAAAATAGTACATGTTTCAGATAGAGTTGAGAGCCCTTGGAGAGAAGTGACTCCAGCAAGGAGGCTGGTGGGAGAGAATGCTGTCATCAGTTTGGTATAACCTGGAAGGATGGATACTTTCCATTGCAGTCATAGACTGAGAAGCTGGGAATAGATGGGCTACAGAAATAGCTTTAAAAGGGTGAAGGTAGCCCTGTGTCTGTGGATTGACAGTAAGTTTACGGATAGACGCTGAAACACGTCCTGACCTTTAGAGGCTGACACTGGAGAAGCCAGACTTCCCTTCTACAGAGCTCCCTGGGCACCTCTCTGGGCTTAGGGTACAGGATTCGTGGGCATGATAACATTTATGGACTTTTGTTTTTGTGGAGGCCCTGCAATTAATTTTCCTTGAACTGGAGACAAGAATAGTTCTTGGAACTTTCACAAGGTTGCTGTGATGCCCTGATTCCTATTTTGGTCTAATGAAACAGGATCTCATTAAGCACCAAAGCAACTTTCATTAGTCATCTGGGCCTTCCACGTTTACCAAGAACTTGCCCTCCACTCTGGCAAGAAAGAAGGGCTGTGTGTGCCAGCTGGAAGAACATCACCTGACTAACTCTCACATAAGGTGGAGGCCAGCCTGAATTTATACAAGCAGTGCACGCAAGCATCATCTAAAACTATTTTTAAACATTTTTTGTAATATATTTTATTGATTTTTTACAGAGAGGAAGAGAGAGGGATAGAGAGCTAGAAACATTGGTGAGAGAATCATCGATCAGCCACCTCCTGCACACCTCCCACCGGGGATGTGCTCGCAACCCAGGTACATGCCCTTGACTGGAATTGAACCCGAGACCCTTCAGTCCGCAGGCCGATGCTCCATCCACTGAGCCAAACTGATTTCGGCATCATCATCATCTAAAACTATTGCTGTGAATTATTAACTTGGATAAAATACATTTCTCAAGATTTTTAAAAAATATCAAGAGTAGCTTAATATATTAGGATGTGTGTTGCTGTTTTTTTTTTAACAGCTCAAGAAGATAAATTTCTGAGAGACTATTGACTCTCATACAAATTTCTTCTGTTCATAGAACATGGTAATCAAACTTTAGGGTTCTAATTAGCTTAGTAACTTAAGATGATAACCTGGGAGAGGCTGGAACTTAAGATTTTAAGTAAATTCTATGAACCAGCCGGGACCGGTTTGGCTCAGTGGATAGAGCGTCGACCTGCAGACTGAAAGGTCCTGGGTTCGATTCCGGTCAAGGGCATGTACCTTGGTTGCGGGTACATCCCCAGTAGGGGGTGTGCAAGAGGCGGCTGATCAATGATTCTCTCTCATGGATGTTTCTAACTATTCCTCTCTCTTACTCTCTGAAAAATCAATAAAATAAAATAAATATTTAAAAAAAAAATTCTATGAACCAAATCCTCCTGAATATGGTTGAAGCCTGAAGTGTCAGGTTCTCTCCTTGTTGCTACCACCATTTACTAGTATGTATGACTGGGTTCGAAAATTCCACTTGGGGGACATTTTGTTTCTCCACAGACATAATCATTACTCCCTTCTGTGAGTAATGATTTGTGAGCCTGCCTCAAGGAGAAGTCTTTTCCCACACGAGGACAGAGATTCCACACCGCCTGTTCTCCCTAATCTGTTCAAAAGTGCATCTGAGGAGCCCCAAACTGCCATACCACTCTGTCCTCTTTTGACCTTTCTACTTAAACTCGAAGCAGCCTCCAAGAGCATGTGACGCAGGCAGCAGAATGTCAGGGATCAGGGCTGAACTATTCTAGCACAGCGGATTAGCAGCCAAGGAGCGGTTCCTCTCACTCGGACTACCCAGGGTTCTCTGGGGACTCACTCCCAGGCAGCCATGCCACTCAGGCTGTGACAGCTATGTCATTCTGAGGGGGGAATTCTGAATTAGAACATGGCAAGATCCACGATGGATGAGCTCATTTTCTGGGTGCAGCATTTGGGCACATTACCTCAACTATAAGGACTTCAACGAAACCTCCAAGAAACAGTAGAGTTTTTGTTTGTAATTTCTTCCAACTTAACTCTGTTATGGTTGTCATTCCATTGCACACCGTGATCAGCACAGCTTGGTCAAGCATAGGGCTACAGGGACAGTATGAACTGTTTGCTACATCATGAGCTCTGACAGTGTAATGTGACCTTTAATGAGTACTACAGGATGGGTGTGGGGTGTATATCATCCAGTGTCCCCACTGTATCTTCAAGATCAATTTCACAAAAGGAAATGTCTATGGGGACATTCAGAAAACTGAACATAGGCATAGACTTTTTAAAAAGTCCAGTCTAGCCCTAACCGGTTTGACTCAGTGGATAGAGTCGGCCTGCGGACTGAAGGGTCCCAGGTTCGATTCCAGTCAAGGGCATGTATCTTGGCTGCAGGCACATCTCCAGTAGGGGGTGTGCAGGAGGCAGCTGATCAATGTTTCTCTCTCAGAGATGTTTCTAACTCTCTCTCCTTCTCCCTTCCTCTCTTTAAAAAAATCAATAAAATATATATTTTTTCAAACAGGTCCAGTCTATTTCTACAACAGGCAAATTAGATTGGTCTTCTTCCTATTTATCCACAACAGAGTAACAGTTTTTAGGTAAACAACTTCCTATGTGATAATTCAATGATAATTAAATTTTTACAATTAGTCAAACATTAATTAACCAATTAACTTGCATAAAATTAGTCAAAGTGTGGATCCTTATGCAAGGCAGGAAGAAAGAGAATCAAACCTGATTTCTGGCAACCTTAGACTATTTTTCAGGTTTTTCTCAGAATAAACATCATCAGAATTGGCTTCTTCCTTTAAAGCAATTCTATTAATTGGGTTGCAGCTAATTATAGTAGCAACACGACCAAAAGGCAATAATTCTGCATTGACTTAAGCATCTTAAAGAAACCACTGCAAAAATGTGCTTGGAGTTTGGAGCTGATTTGAGATTTCTTCTCCTGGTACTTCATGGAGACCGTGCTTACTTTTGTTGTTCAGGGTGCATTTTGTTCCTGTCTGTCCAGGAGCGGAGGTAAGTCAGCTCTGTGCCCTTTGATTTTCCAGAGAATTATCCTCAGAGACTTAGAGGGCTGTGCTCCTCTTGCTGCGACAACTTCATTTCATTAATGCTGTGTGTTTTCCCTTTCTGAAGTAAATGTAGGAAAAACAGTTTGAAAGTTCCTCAAAAAGTTAAACGTAGAATTATTGTATGACCCAGTGGTTTCACTCCTAGGTATAAAAACAAAAGAGTTGCAAAGAGGTACTCAAATACATGTACATAAATGTCCATAGCAGCAGTATTCACAATAGCCAAAAGATGAAAACAACTCATTGATGAATGGATGGATAAATGGTGGTATCAATATATAATGGAATGTCATTCAGTCATAAAAAAAGGAGTGTAATACTGATACACGGTACAAAGTGGATGAACCCTGAACATGTGCTAAGTGAAAGAAGCCAGAAGGTCACATATTGTGTGAGTCCATTTGTAAGAAATACCCAGAATAGACAAACTCACTGAGACAGAGAGCAGACTGATGGTTGCCAGAACCTGGAGGTAGTTAGGTATAGGATGCCCTTATGGGACAAGAAAATATTTTTGAACTTAAAATGAATGGTGGTTGAACAATGTTGTGAATGTATGAAATGTCACTGATTTATTTTAAAATGGCTACATTTTATGTCATGTGAATTTCACCTTAATAAAAATAATCTAAACATAACTACAAAACAGCAATTTATTCAATTTTCTGCATGAAGTATTCTGCAACTCAGAATATCCTTCCATCCAAGACAACAAGATTATAAACCATCGGTAGAAAACAACTTTACCAGTTTCTGACAATGAGAAGCTACTTCAGCCACATGTAACATGCCAGATTCATCAAGAGAAGGCTGATAGTTCACCAAGGAGAGATATACTTGGTTCTCTTATTTGCTGGCAGCTGTTTCAAACAGTTAGCCATTCATCTCTCTGACAGCTACAGAGTTTGAGATTAAATTTTTTCATGCTTCCAAAAATGTATTTCCAATAGAAAATTGATACACTGGTTCTTATGAAAAGAAACCTTGCAATGGGTGATCTGCAAAAGAAAAAATGACCTATTTCTGCTCATACATTCCATTGCATTTAAATTCTTAGTGCAAAGATAAAGTCAAGAATTCTCTACTTCTGGGGGTCAGGGGGTGTCAGAATTGCCATTCACCATAAAATCAAAGGGGCAATGACAATAATGAGGCTGGGGGTGGTGGTGGGGGGCAGGCAGTGAAAGGAAGAAAGGCAATGGTACAGGGATATAGTGTTCAAAGCATGTCACATGGTGTGGTGATCATCTGACCTCCCTTTCCAGAAGAAAAAGGAAGTAAACTTAAATGCAGAGAGGAGCTTCTATGCAGCATTAATCTTTTCTTGCTGCAAGAGTTAAAAGAGGCTGAAGGAAGACACTAAAGGATGCTACAAATTTCTTCAGGAGGTATTTAAACTCTATAAAGCGATGGCTGTGATGAGCTGTGAAGTGACCATTCACTTCTCTGACTCTGGGATAGCTGCAACAGATCAGATCCAGACTTTTTTTCTTTTTTTCTTCAGAGAAGTTAACTATGAGTCTGGTATCATTAACAAACCTCTCTGCCTGTATCTAGCATAATTCCCTTATGAATACTTGACTGTGGTCCTAATCTTTGGGGATAAGATACAAAGTCATTGTTTATAAAACAATCTTTCACAAACAGTTGAAGCTGACCGCAAATACCTCATCCCTACTATCCCAGATAAGTTTCCCACTCTTTGGGTTAAAGTATTTTAGTTCTTAACTTGATCATCTTTGTGGCATTCTCATCACAATTTTAAAACTCTTTATTATCCTTTGAAATAATCTATATGTTTGGGCAACAGAACCTGAGAAAAGAAGCGTAAAAGCTACCTGAATAAATTTGCAAAAAAACAAAAACAGACTCAGAGAAAGAGAAGCACCAGACTTTGAACAGACTTTCAAACCTCAGAGGGAAAGTAGGGGAGGGTGGGGGTAAAGGGGAAGAGATCAACCAAAGGACTCGTGTGCATGCATATGGGCCTGGCCAGTGGCCATGGACAACAGGTGGAGGAGAGGAGAGGGTATATGTAGGGAGGGGTTTGGGATGGGATTGGGGGGATGAGGACAATTATGTGATACCATAATCAATAAAAAAAATGGGGAAAAATTTGCAAAAAATAGCAAAGTCTATTTGAGTAGCTCACATACTTGGTTCTAAGGACAGGTGCTATTGTTCTATGAGCTACACAAAGGCCCTCGTTTGGAAGAGGCTGGGATGGAGATGAGGGGAAGCCTGGGAGCAAGGAGGAGAAGCTATGGATGCGCTGCCATGTGAATACTTTATTAAGAAATAAAAACTAGTCCTGGAGCCAAGAATTGACCCTCCAGCCAAAATTCCTCAAATTAGATACTATGAACTTAAATGGCCATGTCTTACTCTTTTTCTACATTCATATTTTACAAGGCAAGGGCAAAGAAACAACAAATGGTATACTTTTACACAGCCAATCAGTAGCAAAACTGAAGTTAGAATTTAGGAGTACTTCAATATCAATCTAGTGCCCAGTCTACTGAACTAGGTAGAATGCCTATATTTAGAAGCCAAGTTAATATAATAAATGCATTGTAATGATATTCACAGTAGCACTCTGCAAACAGTATCTTGTTATCTCATTTTGGTAGTAATTTGATGTTTTGATCAAATTGACATCTCCACATTCCCTTAATTATGAGATTTCTTAAAAAGACTTACAAAGCAATGCAAAGCCAGACTTTAAACTTCAATATTTTGGGTCTTTATGGCACAAAAGTTATAATGGTGATTGAAGTATGAAGTAGGAAGTCTCTGGACATCTCTTTGGTGGGGGAAAGATCAGCAAGTAAGTCTGTCAAAATCACGTGATACACTTAGTCTTAGGATTCTAGTATAAGAATTTCAGGCCAAAGGCTAGACTGGCTCCCATACCTTTCCGTTTCAAGAAGAATTACAGTGCATCACGCTTTGGAGCTAATAAAATTCTTAGCTAAGATCTGAGTCATATGGAAAAACAAATGAGCTGGAAAACAGGGAATAAACTATGATGAAATTTATTTTCAAAGGAAAAATTATAATTGCTTCATTATGAATGGAGGGGAAAAAGAAGCATCATCACCAAAAGAGCAAAAGATAAACAAGAAAAATGGAATGTGAAACTTGGACAAGAAAGTAACAAGATGGGTCTATCTCAAACTATGTTTGAAATCCAATTTTTTATAGGGTAAATGCCAAGCAATCAGCAGCAGTCCTTTTGAGTGAAAAGAACTCCAAGATGAAAGGAATCCATGGAATAGCAAGGCTCTGCAAACACCTGTTTTCCATCACCATGGGGAGTACAGCTCCATATTAATACTGAGGTTATAAATCATTATAATCACAACTCTAGGGAGGCAGTGGTTTCTAGCTTCACCCAGGATATTTGGAGAATTCTTGGAAGGTCACCGGGTTATGCCCATATAAAACAAGGACTTGGCCAACTGAAACACTATGGGTATGTTGTCCTGGCAACAAGAATAGGCAATGGGTTACCAAGCCATGCTGAGCATAGCAGGTGGCATCATGGATGGGCTTCAAAGTCAGTAGAAGTCATTAATGCAAGAGGCAATACCAAGAGTTACTCTAGGTCTTAAGACAAGGTGATAACCAAAAAGGAGGAACCAGATCATGGAGTCAAGAGCAGAACTCAAGTCCAGTGGCAACATTTGATTAGGAGCTGAAGCAGTAGTAGCCAGATATCTCAGACAAGAGCAAAGTGGGGAGAATTAAAAACAATTACCTAATATTTTATTTTTAGCTTCAATGACTTTTTTTTTCTTTCCAATTGACGTGGGTTGAATGATTGAATGATAGCCCTCGAAAAGATACGTTCACATAGCAACTCTTGTGACTGTGAATATGACCTTATTTGGAAAAAGGGTCTCTGCAGATGTAATTATGTTTAGGATATTAAGATACAGTCATCGTGCATTAGCTGAGGGGCCTGAGTCCAATGACAAGTATCCTTATAAGAGATAGCAGAAAAGAAAACACAGTTAAAGAGGAGGAGAAGGCCATGTGAAAACAGAGGCAAAGACTGGAATTATGCTGCCACAAGTCAAGTAAAATATGGAGCAACCAGAAGTTGGAAAAGGCAAGGAGAATTCTCCTCAAGAGCCTTGGAGGGAGCATAATCCTTCACGTCAGACTTCTGGCTTCCAGAACTGTGAGAGAATAGATTTCTATTGTTATAAGCCACAAAGTTTGTGGTCATTTGTTATGGCAGCCCTAAGAAAGAGTACACCAATTATACTGTGGTTCTTATGAAAGGGTACCAATGATGTCTATCACCACCATCTGTCTCCTCAGTCTTCCCAGCCAAACACACATACTGCAACAGCCCCAAACAAGGACCCCTAACGTAGCAGATGGGTGTGTCAGGGTACCATGCAGAAATATGCCTGTGCCCAATCTGTCCTTTAGATCTACTAGAATATCCCTCCTTCACGCCTAGCTGCTGAGTTTGTTTGTTTGTTTGTTACCTACTACAGAAGTAGAAGAAAGTGTATATACAGGGGAAAATAAACGTGTTATTACTAAGTAGGATTTTGTTTAAAGCATTAAATTTTTCAAAACAGAGCATAAAATTAAAGAGTCCTTAATAGTAAGAAGAATTAGTACCACAGTTTTTATTAACTTGGTTTTATGATGATCTATGGGGTGATGACAGAATCTCCTAAGATCAGGTTCAAATTGTACCAAGACAGGGCCATTCTATACACTGGGACTGTTGCATGTATTTTTTATTGTTGAATGTATTAGTTAAGTGAACTCCTGAGAATAAAAAGGGCCTGGTAATTTGGAACTGTGCTAAAAAAATTTTGTGTTATTCTTATATATCAAACACCCAAGCCTTCAATGAATAAATTTACAATGTGGGTTCCAATACCCAAACTACTGCAGTTACTCTAAAGCTAGACTATAAAGTCTCTGTACCCTGGGATCTTTGTTTTGCTCACTGTAGTGTCCTAAGCACCAAGAACAGTGCCTACCACTAACAGGCACTCAGTATTATTGAATGAATTCAAATGCACTCAAAATCCATTTAAAGAAAATAAAAATATCTAGTCTATAACCAAACATGTTATAGGAATCACAGATGAAAAGTATTAATGTTATTACAATTAAGTATACATTTTTCTATAATATGAATTCATTTTTAATCCTCAGTTATTGAGTGGATTTTCTATGGCTTGTACCTGTATGCTACCCAATGAAGTTGCAAACTCTGATCAGTTAGGCCAAGATTGTTGGCAACAAGTAAGTGGGATCAAAGACAGAATAAAACATGTCTGAATAATTTGTCATTTTATTTTATTTTGTTAATCTTCACCCAAGAATATTTTTTCCATTGATTTTTTTTTTTTTGAGAGAGAGAAAGAGTAGAAGGGAGGAGAAGAGACAGAGAGAAATATCAATGTGAGAGAGACATATTGGTTGCCTCCCAAATGTGCCCTGACCAGGGTCAGGGATGGAGTCTGCAACCGAGATACTTGCCCTTGACTAGAATCGAACCTTCGACCATTCAGTCCAATTTGTCATTTCATATTATTGCCACCTCTTCTCTTCCTTATTAGCACTGATAACTCCCTCTGCTGAAAGTATTGGGGTTAGAGGTGAAGCCAGAAATATGATCTGGTGTTTTAATAAAAAAAATTTAAAATCCAGATAAAAAGCCTTACCCAGTAAAATAATAAGTCACATCCCCTTTCTCTCAAAAGCAACTGATAGTGATAGAATTATAAAACAAGTATTCTTCATATTTTCTGATGGGGTCCCTTTAGATGTTCATTCTAATTTTAATTAATTGGTTTTGTGACTATACCTATGACTGACTATTTCTCCATTAGTCATTGGGTATGGCCACACTCTAAAGGACTGCTAGGCTGGCCACAAGAAAGCAAAATAAGAATAAGCCTTGTTTTCCCCCCATAAAGTAATTTAGTTGTGAATCTGGTGCTGGAGTTCCTCTCAAATGCAGTTGAGACTAACAAATGGGTGTTTATTGAGCCCCCATATGTCTGATACTACGTCAAGAATGGTACAGTGGTTAAAAGCATGAAATCTCAGGTCAAACTGCCTAGATTCAAACCCTGGCTGTGTGTTGTTCCCAGATCGGTTAGTTAACCTCTCTGTACCACTTATAATAATATCATTATTACAATGAGAAGCAGAAAAAAGGTGTATGTACCATAGAAAGAGACTAGACTGAAGAGAAAGGAATAATGTAATATGGAGTTGACAGGGTCAGTTCATGTAACCTGCTTATCTGACCTTTACACAGTCAGCCACGTATTTATTAAATGGCTTCTTTGTGCCACTTTAGTATTCGGCTAAAGTTTTTGACGGATTTGAAACTGAATCAGGCATGACTTCTGCCCTCAAGGAATATTTAGGCTACAGGAGAGAAAAGTTGTAATTCAGAGTATTCATCTTCGAAAATGCCGCCAGAGGGGGAGCGATAAATTATGAATTCAGGGAAAAGTGTGATTATTTCCAGTATGTTGAGGTCTAAATTCAACATGACCTGTTGAACCCCATCCCTATTTTTCCAATTGATTTTTTTTTAAGAGAGAGAATGGAAGGGAGGGGCAGAAACAGAGAGAAAGATCTATAATCTCTCAAATCAGACCAGTTCATTCAGAGTACTATCCACTGCCCCCAAATTGAAGGGCAGACAACAACCAGGAGGTTACAGATTAGGACAGGAAAGAAGCCAGAGGTAGGTAGTTACCCCAATAATGAGAAGATCTGAAATCTTTACCTAAGAGCCTGTTATATGATAGGCAAAATCAAATGTGATAGACTTTGCTCTAACCTCATTAGAACCATTTGCTAAAACCTGAAAAAAGAAGAAAAATATCATACTGAATCAATTATTCATAACTGAAATAATCACTTGGTTTTCGAAATGATTATATTATATTAAAAGTGTGGTTGGTTCCTACTCATGATATTCCTAACCATGAGAGAATCTAGTAGTTAACTGAATATATTTAGAGAAAGCTAAACGAAAATGAATAATTTTTAAAAATATTTTTATTGATTTCAGAGAGGAAGGGAAAGAGAGAGATAGAGACATCAATGATGAGAGATAATCATTGATCAGCTGCCTCTGCATGCCCCACATTGGAGATTAGAGCCTGCAACCTGGGCATGTGCCCTGACCAGGAATAGAACCATGACCTACTTGTTCATAGATCAATGTTCAACCACTGAGCACACAGGCTGGGCTGAATCATGTTTTTGAAAGGTGCTTATTTAGATATTCTCTTGAGCTCCCTGAAGAGGACTGTTAAAACATAGAATGTTTAATAAAATGTTCTTTCACATGTGTGAATGTATGCACCAGCCTGGGTATTACTTAACACAAATACACATGAGGCAAAAGTAGGTTTACAGTTGTGAGTACACAAAACACCAAGTTTATTTTTGTATTATTATTTTCCATATGAAATACTGTAAACATACTTTTGCCTACCCCGTATAATCATCTTCCTATTCCCAATAAGCTGAGAGCATCAAAACAGCCCTCAGCAACCCCACCAACTACTGTGAGGCCCCCTTTTCTTTACACCTGCAAAACTGGTTGTTCTCTGAAGCATTTGAGATCTTGTACTCCAGCATATGTAATCAGTTTGGCGCAAATAAACTCCACAGGTTTGGATGTTTCTTACATCAAAGAGGGTATCATACTGTTTGGGGTTTTGTTTTATTTTGGTATTCTGAATCTTTTCTATTATTTGTACCATTACTTAAACACACACACACACACACACACCTAAACAACAAGAGCCAGTGAGGATATGGAGAAAAGGGAACCCTAGAACACTCCTGATGGAAATGAAGATTGGTGAAGCCATTGTGGAAAATAGTATGGAGTTTCCTCAAAATATTAAAAATGAGCCCTGGTTGGTTTGGCTCAATGGATAGAGCGTGTGCCTGCGGACTGAAAAGTTCCTGGTTTTATTCTGGCCAAGGGCACATGCCTGGGTTGTAGGCTCGATCTCCAGTGGGGGAAGGGGGAGTGTAAGAGGCAGCTGATCAATGATTCTCTCTCATCATTGATGTTTCTATCTCTCTCTTTCTCTCCCTTCCTCTCTAAAATTAATAAAATACATTTTAAAAATATTAAAAATGGAACTGCCATTTGACCCAGTGATCCCACTTCTGGGAATATATCCTAAGAATCCCAAAACACTGATTAGAAAGAATATATGCACCCATATGTTCATAGCAGCATTATTTACCATAGGTGAGATCTGGAAACAGTCCAAGTGTCCATCAGTAGATGAGTGGATAAAAAAGCTGTGTTACACTTACACCATGGAACACCATGTTGCTGTAAAAAAGAAGAATCTCTTACCCAAGGATAGACCTGGAAATTATTATGCTAAGCAAGATAAGCTAGTCAGAGAAAGACAAATATCACATGATCTTACTTAGATGTGGAATATAATGGACAAAATAAACTGATGAATTAAATAGGTCCAGAGACATGTATACATGGAACAGATGGACAGATCTCAGAAGGGAGGGGTTTGAGAGGGTGGGAAGAGTTTAACCCAAGAACATATATGTATATATGCATAGACCATGGACATATTGCATGAAAAGGTCTGGGGTGGAGTAAGGACTAAGGTGTAGGGGTCCAAAGGGAGGAAAATGGGGGACATCTATAATACTATCAACAATAAAAAATGATAAATTAATAAAAAAAATAATCCCAAACTAAAAAAAAAAATCCAAGGTTAAAAAAAATGCTGAAGGGAATTGATATATGTTATCCTCAATTTCTTTTTAGTCCATTTTCAAGAAATATTCCAAAGCTAATTCTGTAGCATTTAGGGTTTTAACCAAAATAAAATAATTGCCATGGCTTACTATAATATATGCTACGCCAAATTTCAACTTACCCTCTCATTATATTTTTTTCAAGATAGAAAACAATATTATAACCCCAATGTGTCTCTTTCCATTGAAGCTATTTCTGAAAAAAATAAAAACTGAACTCTTGAACATAACAGTACTGAGATCTCTAATGTACATGCTCTAGTTCTTTGAAAACTGCTGCTAGGGATAGTAGTCATTTGCAGAGCACTTAAACAAGCAGGAGGACAAATAAGATAATCCGAACAAAAAGCTAAACATTAATACAACCTACAGAAATGAATCCCAAGAATGGAATATGTAAATTACCTTTTGCTTTTCTAAGCTTAAATCTTCCTGGTCAGAAACAGTTAACAGTTCTCTGACCAGGCTGCCACACCTGACAATTGTCATTAACTCAGAGCCTGAATAGCAATAGCAAAGTTATGTCTCATCTGACATTTCAAGTAATAGGTAATAAGGACATTTAAACAGAAAGCCCTAAAGCAAAGAGCTCTTTTTCTTTTTTTGTTTTCATTAATTTTTTTCTTTATTTTTTAAAAAAATTATGTGTAGTGTTTAGAAAAAACAAACAGACATATCTCTATTTAAGAATCTACATCAATAATCACTGCTTTTATAATTCAAACACTGTTTCAGACGCAAGAGTCAAGGAGAATAGGCAGGACTGCATAAATGGAGCTGCCATTCAATGCCTTGATTTATTTGTTGCAAATCTGTAAAATGTCAGTGAAGGTACCCTGTCTGCCTACTTCAAAAGGGTGTCATGAGGGGAGGCATCCTGGCTGTTTATATAAGTCAGCTCTGCACTAAAATCAGGTCAGAGGTGTTTGCTCATAGGTATTTGATGGGCCTTGGCTAATGCCAGCTTTCTTCTAACTTAACCTGGTGCCCAGGACTCGCAAGCTTGGCTCACAAGCTTCTACTGATGTTTCCCTACGTGCTCCACCATATTAGGGTATGTGAATGAAAGTTTCATGAACACAAACTGAAAATACTTTACAACTTACAATAAACCTACTCTGCATCTAATTAGTCATGAAATCTCTATTAAGAACCAGCATCAAGAATTACATATTTCTACAAAAAAATCCTTAATCTGTATTTTTCAAGAATGTACACTGTATGGTTTTGAACAAGATTAATTATACCCTCAAAGAGTGAAAACTCCATATTATCCATAATATGCTAATTAGACCAGACGTCCAGTTGCCTGCCAGTGGCTGGAGGGAAGCCGGGGTCGAGGTTGCCAGAGGGAAACTGGTTCCGGCAGCCAGAGGAAGGACGGCCCGCTCTTGCATGAATTTCGTGCATTGGGCCTCCAGTTCTCTATAATAGCAGGGTCAAAGTGAAACTCAACCGATCAATTATAGTGCTATATTTTACTAAATAATTTTTATTTGAAAAAATATATTCTAAGTACTAGGAAAACATTGACATGGAGATAGTATTATTCAGTGTTTTCTAACCCAATGTTGTCACAAAAGAAAATGTATAGAATTCTGCCTGTATGTTAATGGTTTTATTAAAATTACTTTATTATATTTCTATTAAAATACTGACAAAAAATTATCCTAAAACCATTTCTAATATACCTCATAAAATGATAAGATATATAGGGTACCCCCAAAAATGAATATACACTTTAATAGCTGATAGCTCAATTTTGAAAATGATCTGTATTTCAGTAAACACTGCCTTTATAATTTATTCAAAGAGTGTGTATACATTTTGGGAGACACCCTATATTTAAATTCCTGGGAAGCAGAGTTTCTTTGTAGAAAGAAATTCTTGAGTAAAAAGAAGTGTAAAATGATTCAGTGTTTATATTTTCTAGGTGAATCAATAGACCCAGCTAGGATGGCCTGTCCAAGGTCATTCAGTTAGTGGCAGGGTCAGAACCTGCATCCCTTGATCTCCAATCCAGAGCTCTTTCCCAGAACCTTGCTGCCAGGAAATTTCACCTCCATTCCAAAAACAAATCAGAAATATTGCACAATCGCATTTCTATTTTCTTATTTAACATGCAGAATAACTTTCATCGGCAGTTCAAGGCTTTCCCTCCTCCCCTACGTTAAAGGAATAGAACAGTTATAACCAAATTTCTACACAATATTTAAGTTCTCAATGACATTTTGTGCAATGGAAAAAAAAATGCTCTAAAAAAATTAAGATCACAGAGGAATTACAAATTTTGTCAAAGACAAGTGGCTTTTTGCTTTTCTTCCTGTGTGTGATTTTTTTTAATACTAAAATTCATCAAATATGGCCCATACTCACTCTTCCAACCTGAGTGCTTTCTTGACAGGCATTTGTTTCTGCATAGGAGGAATGGGAGAAAGAGCCATACCCCCAAACAAGGAGAAAAGCAGCAAGTATAACTTAGTTTTTATAATGAATAAGGTGGAGTACTTTCTTATGCTAGGGGAGAACCAGAAAAAAAGTAAGTGTGAACACAGACACCTATATACATAAATGTGTTTTCTCCCAAGGGACATTTATATACATTATCTTACTCAATTTTCACAAGGACCTTAGAAGGTAGGTACTATTGTTTTTATGGTTTTCA
Organism: Pipistrellus hanaki; assembly: GCF_964339955.1. Taxonomy (NCBI): domain Eukaryota; kingdom Metazoa; phylum Chordata; class Mammalia; order Chiroptera; family Vespertilionidae; genus Pipistrellus; species Pipistrellus hanaki. The sequence goes on from NC_140514.1 coordinate 32,812,773, forward strand.
CGTGAAGAAAATGACTTGCCCAAATGACTGACCCAAGATCATACAGCTAGTATGTGACAGAACAAGGCAGCCTGACTCCAAAAATCCACAGGGAGGAAAACTCTCTCCCTTCCGTTTCTGGATCTTTTATTCAAAATTTCAAAAGGTGTTGGAATGGTCAAATCAGTATGAGGAACAAGGAATCTCATAATGATCACAGTCCTCTGGAAGTACTATCCTATATAATAAAAGCCTAATATGTAAATTGTCCCCTCAACTGGGAGTTTGACCAGGAGGCGGGGCCAACCACCAGCAGCCCCTTCCTCCTCTGGCCAGCCCAGTCCTGGCTGGTGGTGGCGGCAGGTGGCGGGGGGGGGGGGGGGGGGGGGGGGGGGGAGAAGGGGTGTGTCTAGAGAGGCCCTGGCCAGCAGCCAGCACCCTACCCATGCACGAATTTCATGCACTGGGCCTCTAGTTTTTCTTATAGTTGCCAGAAGACAGGTGACTCACTGTGATAAGACAAAATTCTCTATGAAAGTGATTCTAGAACAGTGGTCGCCAACCAGTGGTCCATGGACCATGGGAGGTCCGAGAGGTCTGAAAGGTTGGTGACTGCTGGTTTAAGGAAACCTTTGGTGCAGCGGTCGTCAACTGGTGGTCCATGGATCTGAAAGGTAAGTGACTGCTGTTCTAGAGCAAGAAAGGATACTGAAAAAAGGGAAAAGAAAGAATGGGCACTAATAGGAGAGTATCATTAAAAAATTAAAAGGAGAATGACTGACTAGTAGGAATTATAGCTAACAATTAAATTATGACCAAATGTTGATGATCATTCTGATGAGTTCCACACACCTTTAGTTACCTGGACCAACCTTTGGCTCTTGTTTCTAATGACATGTGGGATAAAGGTGAAATATCCAAGTCCATGAAAGAAAGTGTTAGCATTTTAAAAGATAAGGAAGACTGTTTACAAAATGGAAGCTTTTTGCATGACTAACTCATAGCAATGCAGTTTTTAAATTGAGGTAAAATCCACATACCCTAAGTTAACCATTAGCTTTTTAAAAATGTACAATTCGGTTGCATTTAGTACACTCACTATGTTAAGCAACTATCACCTCTAATTAGTTCCAAGGCATTTTCATCACCCCAAAGGGCAACCTGTTCCCATAATAATGCAGTTTTACAGAAATACTCTTAGAAAAATTAGCCAAAGAGAAGAAAGTAAGACAAAAGTTCCAGTGGTATGGCAAGAAGTGGGACATAGCTAACTGATAAACCTAAGTAAAACGAAATATTTTAAAAATCTTATTTAACAAATATCTTGCTGAAGTATTGTTATGAATATACTGTGTTGAGTGTTGTACACAGTGGAGGTGGGAGGGAGAATGTGGAAGGTAGCAAAATTGAATCCAATCTGTTTGCTTTCTTCAAAAGAGGTGGCAGTTTAATGAAGAATTCAGGCATGTAATCCAATGGTGTGGGTAAGCAAAAAGGAAAGGGACTAGAGAGAGAAGGGTTAAGCTGTGAAAGGACGGTAATAGGTAAATTATTTGTTCTGTTTAGAAACAGAAAAGTCTTGTGCCATAGACCAATGATAATTTTCTAAGCTGTGAAATGGGTTAGGATGTCACATGGCACATGAACCAAATCCTGTGCTCAAGGAAAACATGAGGAATAAAGGGATCTAGCTAAGGCTTTATGTGACTATAGACCTTTTTGATGTTGTTGTGTGTAGATCCTCTCTCCAGAAAGTGCAGGCCAAATCCAAGAAACTTAAGTGGAAAGTATAAAAGGGGATGTTTTGCAATTATATCTATAATGGCATCATTTGGCCATGAAAGGAGTGTGAGCACTTAAAACAAATAGAGAATGAGCAGGACGAGCAGGTATGGATGCCAATAAAATTAAAAATAAGGAGGAATACAGTCACACTGAAGATATAAAGAATAGAACTGACATACACTCTGAAAGGAAGGGATATGTAACAACTGAAGATCAAGCTTCAAATTCCATCTGTCCAAGATAAATAGAAGAGGGATATCTTTGCAGAAGATATGATGAAGGATCATCAATGGAAAGTAAAGAATTGAGCACCTAAACAGTATGATAGGAAAGTATCAAAGAACTCTTAAAGGATATGCATATTTATAAAAGAATAAATAACAAATGTGAGTATTAAAAATCTATAAGAGGCTACAGAAAACAAAAATATAAATAAATATAGTTTATATTAATTATAAAGCAGAAAAATCTTACAAAATGTTTTAACAACTGGTTCTACAATAAAATGCTCAATATAGTGCAGCAAATACCATTACATAGGTTATATTTAAATATTTTTGGAGTCATCTAGCCAAAGTGTTTTCAAAGAAAAATTTATTGGTATAAATCAGAAGAAGGGGAAAAGATGAAGAACAAATATTTAAAAATAAGGCTCAAAAAAAGTAGAAACATGAAGTCAGGAAAAGTGGACATATATGGGTACAATAGATTAGTATGTGGGGAATGAAGCAAAGAAAGGGTCAGCAAAGGAATCTTGTCTTACAGAGGTTTGTGGTCTTCAGGTTCCCAAACATGTTTTGGGAAAAAACAAGTATGTTTTTAATAGAATTCAATTTGGGATTTCAGGAAGTATCTGAAAATCTGCAGTAGGCATTGCAGAAATGAAGGAAAGGGCATCAATCTTTCATAATTCTGTCAGAAAAGGAGTGGCTGTTTCCGAAGTTCTTTTTCCTTATCAACATGCAATAAACTGCCTGCCAGGGCCAAAGAACAGCTGGTCATCATGTTGTTGCATTTTACAGGTTGTTTCATTGTAGAGGGATGTTTTGAAAGAGGTGGATAAAAAAAGGAATATGTGCTGAGATTTTTTAAAACCTCATGTCCCAAAAACCTATAACAATCTTGCTGGGTTTCTTTTTTATTTAAAAAAAGAAAACCAAATGTTGAGATTTAATCTTTGAGTCTACCATGTTCATTGCACTCACATTACCTTAACCTTATCACAAGAAGCATTATGGAGTTTCTTTAAATGTTGCCAAGACCAAAACCAAGTCATAGATTCCCTTAAGGACTCAGTGCTCTTCAGTGTTACACAGAGTAACAACCAAAGCTCCAAAATAACATTTCCTTACCTCTGCTGGAGGTCTCATCCCCCACTTCCAACAGGCCAGGGAGCTCCCGGATGTCTCAGGTGTGCTCCAAGCACAGTTCTGCCAGCTGCCAAATGTTTACAATTCTACTTGCCTGCTGTAAGTGGCTATTGACAATGCTCCAAGCCAGGTTACCACAGCCTGCCATAGGCAATGCTACCGCTCTTGCAGCTGCTGATGTGTGCAAGGAGGCCTCCAAGGCCCAAGTCCAACTTCAAGGGAATCAGAGGTGGTGAGGGTCCTGGCACCAACACTGCTGCCCCTGGCACCAAAAATGGTCTCACAGATAAGCTGCAATTCTCCATGGCCTAAGAAGATCTGCAAAACAAAACAGAACAGGAGGAAAAAAATCCTTTAGCTTTTACTAGGTCTTATATACAGTTTCCCTGGGGGGTCACAGAGCTTGGGGACAGACTAGGTTGGTGCTCAACAGCTATTTGCTGAAAGAAGGAATGAGTCTGCAGGCTGAACTGCAAACAATCTGAGTGGCAGACATCATGATGTCCTCAGACATGTTCACCTTCATCTACTGCTCTAAAATAGCCTCTGTACCTTTAATTCTTCCTTCCATTGGGATTAGTTCTTCCTGTAGGTTACTAGAGTTGTTTTATAAATGGAATTCCAGAAGGCCGATCCCCATCAGACCCTAGGCCTGCCTACATATACCTGAATCCTAGGGAGGATAAAACTGAGGCAGGAGCATTCCTTATTATTATTATTATTATTATTATTATTATTATTATTTTAGAAAAGGGAAATACAGAATTGGTATAATTATACAAATAATTAAAGTTTTTGCCCGTTTAGTTTATTCTCATTATGACTTACAAATTAGTGACCTGTGGCCAAATCTGGCCAGAGGATTTTTTTAAAGCTCACATGATTTTTAAAGAACTGCTTTGATTTAGAATACATCTAGATAAGTGATTCTCATACATGACCATGCATCAGAAGCAAGCTTATTAAAACTGGAGGGCTTGTTAAAACTCAGATTACTGGTTCCATTCCCAGAGTTTCTGATTCGGTAGATCTGGGTTGAGGTCTGATAATTTGAATTTCTTTTTTTTCTTTTTTTCTTTTTTTGTATTTATTTATTTATTTATTTATTTATTTATTTATTTATTTATTTTTTACATATTTTATTGATTTTCCCCCCTCCCTCCCACTGATAATTTGAATTTCTACCTAGTTCCCAACACCAGACCAAATGGTATTGCATCTGGCTTTACTTATTTGCATTACTGCCTTGCCTCTGAGTTTGAAAACTCTGTGAAATCTCAATATTTTTGGTGAAAACCCTTTTTCAGCCTGATTCATGGAGGTGGATTCTATTACCCCCTTTTTATTAAAGTAAAACACATAAACATAATAGTACATGCATCTTAGGTATACAACTTATTGAATTTTCACAAATTATACACACAAATCCATAGATTTAAAAGAGGGAAGGGGGTTCTATGGGTGATCTGTTCATAAATTCCTAACTGGGCAGGTCACAGTGGGTAGTCATGCCCTAGACCCATGGTCTGCAAACTACGGATCGTGAGCCACATGCAGCTCTTTGGCCCCTTGAGTGTGGCTCTTCCACAAAATACCATGGCCTGGGCGAGTCTATTTTGAAGTGGCGCTAGAAGTTTAAGTTTAAAAAAATTTGGCTCTCAGAAGAAATTTCAATCGTTGTACTGTTGATATCTGGCTCTGTTGACTAATGAGTTTGCCTACCACTGCCCTAGACCTATAACTTCTGTAGTGAACAATTTTAAGCCAGTCCTGTCCATTGTTCTTGTGCATCTAGGTTAACACACCTTTGAGATGTTACAAATAATACCCCTCAAAGGGGGTGTTAACCCTCAAGAGAATACATAATCTTATGAACTATCTTGTAACCAAATCCCCACCTTGCTTTCTCACCTGTATGTATTTTTCCTCTTGAATGCAGAAAAGAAGCTACAAACTATTATTTCCTGGAGCATTTGAGATCTTACACCCTGGCATATGTTTTTTGGCTCAAATAAACTCATAAAAATTCTCTACAGGTTTGGATGTGACTCATCTAACAGACACACAGAGCAAGAAAGAGAACATCACCAGCTCCCAGAAATCCCCCTCATGCCTTTTACACAATCTTAATCCCAAGGATAACCACTATCCTGACTTCTAATTCATAGATTTGTTTTGCCTGTATTTGAAATTCATACCAATGAACTCATACAAGTATACACTACATTGTGCCTGGCTTCCCTTGATCGATATTATCTTTATGCGAGTCATTCACATTGTTGTATAGAGTTAAAACTCGTTCATTTTCATTGCTGTCCAGTATTCCACTGTGTGATCATTCTATAATTTACCCACTCTACTATTGATGGGATTTTGTGTCATTTACATTTTGAGGCTATTAGAAAAAGTTCTGCTACAAACATTTTTAAATACATCTTTGGCTGCACATATGGATGCATTTCTGTTAAGTATATACCTAGTAGTAGAATGGCTGGGTAATAGGGTATGTGCTCAGCTTTAGGAAATGCTGCCAAACACCTTTCCAACGTGGTTGTACCAATTTATACTCCCACTGGAAGTGAATAAATTTTCCCATTTCTCCACATTCTTACCAACACTTCATATTTCTTTTCATGTAAAGAAATATAGGCCTCCCTGGATTTAAATCATTAGTGTTTTAAATTGATTTTCACATGTCTTGAGTTTATTGCACAACCTTTATCACTTTAAACAATCGAGGCATTAATCTTTCTTCTATCCTATATAATAAAAGGCTAATATGCAAATTATCTTCTCAACTGGGAGTTTGACCAGGGGCAAGGCTGGCTGGCCAACTGCCCTTAGCCCCTCTCCAGCCGGACCCCACCCATCACAAATTTGTGCACCAAGCCTCTAGTCACCTTATAAAGAGCTACTTTAAATTAGTGACTTTGCTATCTAAGTGAATTTTCCTTCTGCCAACTATTGTCTGCATGGGAAGAGAATGAGTCGCTGTATTTTTAGCTGCCATCTAAAGGTGTAATCAACAGTACTTTGCATTTGGTGATTGGCAGATGTTGTTTGTAGTAAGTCTGTCTACTTTCTGTCATTTTTTTGGCCAAAGGTTCACTCTAATGATCAGTAACAAGTTTCTTATATTATGTAACTCCTCTTAATTTACTATAAAACACTGAGATGTAACCAGGACACCTTATGTGATGCAAAAACTAGCTAGAGAAACAATCTTGAGCCCGTGGGACCTTTTGTTTGTTTATTTAGGCTGGTTTTCTCCCCAGGATCTCTGGTAATCAAATGTTATAAGTAGACATTTTATATAATTATTTAATTATCAGAAAATGGCCTTTGCAGAATCAGTTTTATGATTTCACTATAGCTTAATGTTTATTTCTTTTCTTTGCTTGCCTACTTTGAGTGATTCCTAGTTTTGATGCATTGTATTTAAAATTTTGCTGGTTCCCCTAGGCAATTAGAATATTTATACTTGTTTCCTCTTAATATTTAGTTGCTTAACAATGTAACTTTTAAACTTTTAACCAGAAGCTGGATTAGTGGGAAATCAATGATTTTATCTTTCAAAAGAATAACAACTTTGATTTTTTTTTAAAAAATATGTGCTTATTTTTAAAAAGTTAAGTGATTAGAAAAGCACAACCTATAAAGCAAAAGATTACTCCCTGTTAGCACCATCTATATATATAAAAGCCTAAGTGACTGAACAACTGAACAACCAACCAACCAGTCGACCAGTTGCTATGACGTGCCCTGACCACCAGGGGGCAGATTGCTCAATGCAGGAGATGCCCCCTTGTCGTCAGTGTGTTCCCACAGCCAACCTCCCGCAGTAGTCAGCCAACTCCTGCGGTTCCTCTCCATGGCTGGCCAACCTCCCTCAACCCGTCCCCCAAGCCTGCCAAACTCCTGCAGCTCCTACCTCAGACCAATCCCACCCCTGATTGGCACCTCCACCCTGACTGGGGGCAAGGCCAACCAACCAACCTCCCATGGCCCCTCCCCTGTCCAACACCAGCCTGACCCTTATTGGGTTGGGGCTGAAGGCCAACCTCCTATGGCCCTCCCCCCAGTTGGCCTGGCCCTGATCAGTCCCACTACCCTTCAGTGCAAGGTGCCAATGTTCTAACCATTTAGCTTACTGGCCAGGGCAAGACTTCTTTTTGAAACCTACAAAATTCTAATAATATTAATAAGATATCTTTAGATTATCAACACAACTCCCCAGAGGGGGGGGGGGACATAAAAATGACAAAAATGTTAATCCATTGTTTATTGTATGCTCTGCACAATACCACAGATTATGCATGACCTTGTAGAATTCTGTGCAATGGACCAAGCAGCACCAGGGAAACTCTATACTCAGGCCTTCCATTACCAATACAGAGCACAATACTATCAATTGCATCTCATTAACTAAAGAATCGAAGAATGACATAATTGAAAATGAAGTGAAAATTTAATAAGGCCAAAGTGACCCAAGCCAATGAGAAGAAGGGAACTGACATTTCTTGAGCTTCTATTTTTATGCAAACTAGACCATTTACAGCTTCTTAATCCTCACACAACCCTGTGAAATGGGTATTTGTATTTTCTTGATACAAATGAGTGAACAAAGTTCTGAGGAGTTGTAATGGGCTAGAATTTGAATCTAGATCCGTTCGACTCCAACACTTTTCCTCTGGAACTGTTCACCTTTCCTGCAAGTTGCTATCCCAACAAAATGTCAAGCCATACACTAAATGAAGCTGGGGGGGGGGGGGGGAGGAGGAGGATAGTTTGCACAGCCTGCTCCATGGCTTCCCTATTTGATCACTGCTCAGAGTATCAGACTTCAGCAAGGTCATCAGTGATTTCCCAGAGTCACACGTAACACTACATAGATTTGGTTACTGCCTGTCCCTGCCACCTGATGCTGCCAGGGGAAATGGAAGAACAGCTGCTGGAAAGACATTAATTCCTTTGAATAGTTTGTGCCATTACCTACACTTTGGATTCTAAAGGGATTTTTGAAATACTGCAACTTAAAATATACATATTACATATATATAGGGTACCCTCCAAAATGTATACACACACTCTGAATAATTATAAAGGTAGTGTTTATTAACATACGTTTCATTTTCAAAATTGACCTATCAGCTGTTAAAGTATGAATACCTTTTTGGGGGATACCCTTTACATATATCAAGATATGTCTGGGAAAAAGGAATACGATTTTTTGAAAATTATTTTGTTGGTATTATGTCGACTTCTCAAATAATGTATATGAAATTTAATCCCAAATTATGAATACTTGGGTGACAGTTCACAGCATTTAGAGATCAAGTTCTATTTGAAAGGTCATGTGCACATTTGAGCAACCCGATACCAAGTGACCTTATTAGGGAGCTTACATTGTAGACCTTGTGATACTAAAAGCATTTTTTAAAAAGTCATGAACATCTTAAAGGTAAATATTCATTGTCTATGTGATATTTCTTACAATTTTAATACCATGGAAAATTTAAAAATGCATTCACCATTTGTCATTCTTAGTGATTTAAAAATCTCTCTGAAAAAAATGCTTGTATAGAAATCTTGAGAAAAGCCTTGATTAAAGTGTAATAAGCCACTTGATGGCAGGGACAACTTTTGTACGACATGCTATAAAAAAATCATCAATTACTCCAATTTATATTCACAATATTTTTCAGATGTATGAATAGTGGGGGTACGAAGGGATCATGGAGAGAGGGTCATTTCTAGTTTTATTTTATAACGGCAAAAACTGAGATAGAAAAGAGGTCATCTGTGGAAGTCTTGGTACTTTTGGATGCACAACACACTTGTAACTGGAGTCACTTTCTCTCTAAGCAGAATACTGTATTGAAGGAAGCCCTGCCTTCTCCCTTGTTTCTAATCTATTCTAATCCGAAAGCTGCAAGAGCTATGTAGTCTCCTCTTGGTCCCTGGCCTTCGTTTATACTGGTCTGTGGTTGGGAATGACACTTCATTCCTTTTTTTTTTTTTTTTTTTTTTTTTTTTTTTTTTTTTTTTTGCCTTAATATACTAATATACTCAATTATTAAAATTACTTACTGAACTAGGACTCAGAACATAATCACCTTAATGTTGCTGCCATCAAAGCAAGTGGATACCCTTCTCTGAATAATTATGTCCTTCCATTGTTAACACTTTTCAGACTTCTCTCAATGTTGGAGTGAAACGAGTTAGTCAGATCAAGGCACACAGGATTCAGACTCAACTCTGTAAAGTTGTAAGTCTCTCTTATATACTGAGGTAAATAATTAAGTTGCGACTGCTTTATAAAAATAAATATAAGAAACAAAGAAAAGGCCGAAATCGGTTTGGCTCAGTGGTAGAGCGTCGGTCTGCGGACTGAAGGGTCCCGGGTTCGATTCCGGTCATGGGCATGTACCTGAGTTGTGGGCACATCCCCAGTAGGGGGTGTGCAAGAGGCAGCTGGTTGATGTTTCTCTCTCATCGACGTTTCTAATTCTATCTCTCTCCCTTCCTCTCTGTAAAAAAAATCAATAAAATATTTTTTTTTTTAAAAAAGAAGAAAAAAAGAAAAGAAGTCAGCTTATATCCTAAAGAAGTCTGCTGTCTGAGTCTCCCCTTTTGGCTCCACAGCCTGCACAGCCCAGAAAAAACCCTCCGATTATAGAAACTTCCCATGCGGTGAGGTTTTAGGTCTCCCTTTCCCCTAGCCACCCCCACCTCCTGCACAAATAGTTTCACCATCTGTCTGTAACACTGCCTGAAATTCCACCATTAAATATATTCTTTCAGATTAAATGTGTTCCTACTTATTTTAAAAATCATAATACTTCATTGGATAAGTCCCATAAACATAACACAACTATTTATATCAACTATCTCTGATATTTATAATACTTCTGAAGATATTTTTAATACTTCTGAAGATACAGACAGCTTATTTAGTTCTGGCTGTTCATTTGGTATTGTTTAATATGTCCATAGACCAATACAAGACATATTTTTATCACATTATTTCTTTTGTCAATATGCTACACTTTGAGAATTTACAAAAAATAAGGAATTTGAATTGTTTTGGTTTTTTAAAATAAGTATTTCTGCCTTAAACAGTATTGTACATGTTGGCTCAATTCTGACTTTTTAAGATTGTTTTCTTATATAACCTTAAATTTCCCAAACTAGAAATCCTGAGTCAAAGGATAGCAGTTCTTTAATGTATTACTTTATACTTCTAATATGGTTAAACCTATTCCACTGAAAGACTATAAATTTGCAATGCTATTAACAACACAAGAGTGCCAGTCTCTCTGTATTATTGGGTTATTACTATCACTTCAGTTAAAAAATATGTACACAGTGTTAATGGACATAGCTAGAACTCATAAATGTTGATTTTATACTTCTCCCATGGGGAAGAATCTGCTTCCAACCTTATTCAGGTTGTTGGCAGAATTCATTTTCTTTTTTGCAACTTTAAAACTCATGGAAGTTTGCTTCTTCAAAGCCAGCAGAAGAGAGGAGAAAAAATATATATATAGATATATTATAGATATATATTTACATACTTGTATATTTATATATTTATATTTAAGTAAATATATACGAACATAGATATATTTGTATGTATATATGTATGTATACATATACATGCATAAATAGAGAAACACACACAACAATGGGCATGATAGCTCATCATTTTTGCCATATAACATAACCTAATCAAGAGAGTAACATTTTGTTACATTCTATTTGTTAGAAGCAAGTCATAAATTCTGCCTGCATTCAAGAGAGATTAATCAAAGAGTAATAACACGGGTAGAGATCATAGAGGCCTATTTAAAATCCTGCTTACCACAATAGTAATTTAGTATTTCATTATGTGTATATGTCATAATTTACTGTAGCTTGTCATATAGTCTACCACTGAAGGACATTTAGATATTTCTAGTTTGGAGCTTTGATAGCTAATTTTAGTGAACTTGGCTGGGCCATGGTGACCAGATATTTGAATGTTTCTGTGTGGGTGTTTTTGGATGAGATTTAAATTTAAATTGGCGTATGCTGAATAAAGCAGATTGCACTCCATAATGTGAGTAGATCTCATCCAACCAATTAAAAGCCTCAATAGAACACAGCACTGACCTCCCCAGAGCAGATTGCCTTTGACTTCATGTGGGACATTCATTGGCTCTGCCTTGTTCGACAGCAAATTGCCTCTCAACTCAAACTGCAGCTCTTTCCTGAGTCTTTAGCCTGCTGGCCTCCCTCATGAGATTTTGGACTTGTCAAGCCTCCACATTGGCATGAGCCAATACCTTAAACTCTCTCTCTCTCTCTCTCTCTCTCTCTCTCTCTCTCTCTCTCTCTCTCTCTCTCTCTCTTTCACACACATACACACATTATTGGTTCCGTTTCTTTGGAGGATCTTGACTACTATAGGGCTATTATAAATGCTTCCATTGAATGTTCTGTATATCTCCTGATGAACATGAGAAAGTTACTGGGGTACATACACAGCAGTGGAATTCCTTTGTTGTAAAGTATGCCTCTATCCATGTTTATGAAGTAGTGCCAAGCTGTTTTTCCAAGTGTCTGTGCCCATAAATACTCTCACCAGCACAGCTGAGTTCCCATTAATATAAATGCTCACCAAGATATGGCATTTGTTTATTTTTAAATTTTGTCAGTCTGATGGGTTATGAAATGGTATTTCATTGCATCTGCATTTCATTGATAACTATGTAGATTAAACATGTTTTCATGAGTTTATGGGCCATTTAAATTTCTTTCTTTTGCTAAATGTTTGGTTAAATGGTTTCTTGCCCTTTTCATTACTGAATATTTTGTCATTTTCTTACTGATTTGTATAGCTCTCATATATTCTAAGTATTAGATCTTAGTAAATATCTTCTGGTTTGTAGCTTGTCTTTGCACTCTCTTTATGATGTCTTTTGATGATCAGAAGTTCTTCATTTTAATATAATTTACATTTCAATCTTTTCCTCTATGTTTGACTTTCTTGTGCTTTCTGGAAGAAATTCTCCGGACTCTGTTGCCATGAAGATACATTACCTTTCTTTTGCCTCTGACTTATTAGTCTTTATTTTTCCAGAATTGCCAAATATTTTCTATATATGCCAGTGTCTACTTTGGGGCTTTATTTCTGTTCCATTGATTTACTTTTCTATCCAGTACCAATACTACACTATCTTAAGAACTAATGCTTTAATGTCTTAAAATCTTTAGCCCAAGTCACCTAAACTTATTCATCCTCTCCAAGAGTGACTTGGCTATTTTGGGTCTTTTGTATTTCCATAGAAATTTTAGAATATAATGATGAGGTTCTACTTTTTAAAAGTCTATTGGAGATTTGATTGAGAGTATATTGATTCTGTAGATCCCATTGGCAACAATAGTTATCTTTATGATATAAAATCTTCCAGTCTATTTCTTTCTTTAAAAGTTTTGCATTATCTTTTGTCAGGTGTACCAAATAGCAGTTAGGCAGTCGTATACTTTACAAAGTACTCAACTGGCACCATACAATATTATTGACTGTATTTCCTATGCTGTACTTTACATTTCCATGACTGTTTTGTAACTACCATTGTGTACTTTTCAATCCATCAGTCTGAATATTTAATCATGTCTTTTTAAAAAATTGATTTCATAGAGGAAGGGAAAGAGAGAGAGATAGAAACTCAATGATGAGAGATAATCATTCATGGCTGCCTCCTGCATGCCCCAAAGTGGGGGATCAAGCCTGAAAACCTGGGCATGTGCCCTGACCAGGAATCGAACCATGATCTCCTAGTTCAGTGGTTGGCAAACTCATTAGTCAACTGAGCCAATATCAATAGTACAACGATTGAAATTTCTTTTGAGAGCCGAAAACCGACTTCTGCACATGGGCCACGAAGTTTCAATCGCACTGTATGTGCCGCCTGCACGTGGTATTTTGTGGAAGAGCCACACTCCAGGGGCCAAAGAGCTGCATGTGGCTCTCGAGCCACAGTTTGCCAACCACTGTCCTAGTTCATAGGTCAATGCTCAACCATGCTGGCTGGCTTAATCACATGTCTTAATTTTTAATTATCAAAAAAATCCTTGCTCAGAGGAATAATATCTTCATAAATACATAATAAAGTAAGAAAGAAAGAAAATGCAAAGTTGGTGTATTAGTCAGGATAGAATAACCTATTGCAAAATTTAGACTCCAAAATGTAAAAAAGTTTGTCTCTCAACAGTCCAGGCTGGTGTAGGGAGTAGAGAAAATAGAGGAGAATGTTCTCCTCTACATGGTCATTCAGAAACTGGAATTAATGACAGCTCTATACTCCTTAACATGTGGCTGCCAAGATTGTCATGAGCATCAGCATCCAGTTGACTAGATGTGTCAATTACCTATTCCTGCATAACAAACTTTGTAGCATAAAACAAGAATTTAATGCTTATTATCTCAGTTTCTGTGAGGCAGGAATGTCAAAGTAGCTTAGCTGAATAATTATGGCCCGAGGTCTTTCAAGGAGTTTGCCATCAGGCGTCTGCTTTTATATGAAGGCTCTTCTAGGGCTGGAGTGTTTCCTTCCAATGTGGCTCACTTAGTGCTAGTTTTTGGCAGGTGGCCTCAATTCTTTGCCTCTCTACTGGGATGTGTGAATATCTTCATGACATGGCCGCTGGCTTGCCTCAGAGAAAGTGATCTACTAATAAAAGTGCAAGATGAAAGCACAATGTCTTTTATGACCTAGACTTGGAAATCACATTCCACAATCTGCAAAATCCTATTGGTTATATAGGTCAGCCATATGCAGTGGAGGAAGTGATTACATAGGGATATCAATGCCAGAGTCAAGCATCATTGGGGGTCATCTTGGAGGCAGGCTATCATCCTAGGGAAGCATGTATGAGAGGTTTTTATGGGCCAAGGAGGTTTTTACTCACATGACCATATCTGATAGCAGAAAAAGAAAGAATATATATTACAGCTGGCCAACCATGTGTTTTTTATTATAGTGGAACGAGGGAGGACGCACATCTGGCAGCCTCTACTACAATTGGGAAAATGAATTAGGAAGAGAAAATATTTAAGAGATGAGTAACAGAAATAAAACAACAAAAGTTGATCTCAGTGAGCAAATTTCCAACTATGTGGATCACGACAACATAATACTGAAGATTTTTTTTTTCCTGATTATATGAAATTGTTCCTGCCAATAGCATCTCAAAGGCACACACTTTTAAATACCAATAGGTTGTTTGAAAAGCCAACATCCTAGTCTTGGCTTTAATAAATGTTTTTAATTTATTTTAACTTATTACCTAAAAATAGTACAAAAATTAGCAATGTTCATTAATGAAACCCAATACAGATGCACAACAGGGAAAATGTAATTTGTACACTCACTAACTAGAAAACTAATAATTAAAGAGCAAAATATCCTATCCCTTCTTTGAGAATTTCCTTTGGAGAAATGGTTCCTATGCACTGATTTGGGTCATAGACAAGATAATTCCCAATGGATTTCCTGTAAAAAATAGTAAAGCCTCAGATAGAAGATTAAGTATTTAACTGCAAGGCATTTTCAATTAGTTTTGCTTAATGAGGAAGAGATAATCTCTTAGTTGTAACATGAACCTCAAATGGGGGAAATTTTTCTTCCTAATTTTCCCCAAACATTGTTTTGGCTTTGTATTATCTTCTGCATCAATGAACTGGAATTCAGAATGTTATGCATTTGCCCTAAATATTTAACAACTCTGAACTAGTTTAGTCCTTATCTCCACTGAGGACAGTATTACAGATGTCTCCCATCCCCACCCTCCTTTACCACCCTCCTTGCAAGGATAATATATATTCATTTTTAAAAACATAAGCTTGTTTGACTGTACTTGGTTGGAATGATAGAAGTAGTCCTTTATAAAACTTCTATATTCTTTAAATTGTTGTATGTTGCCTTGTTACTATAACAATTATGTTTTTTAGAAAAAATTTACTGATTGATTTTAGAGAGACAGAGGAAAGGAGAGAGAGAGAGAGAGAGAGAGAGAGAGAGAGAGAGAGAGATCAATTTTTGATGCTCCACTTATTTATGTATTCATTGGTTGGTTCTTGTATACTAGTACAACCTGACAGGGGATTGAACCCACACACTTGGTGTATGGGGACAATGCTGAGCTATCCAGCCAGGGTCTATAACAATTTAAGGAGACTATAGCCAGGTGCAGGACACTCACGATAGGAAATTAATCCCTCTCTGGGGAAAGGAGGCTTGAGAGCATGACCAGCTATATAACTGTTGGGCCTGGAACAAAATGAAAATGGGCTTTTGTTGGAAAAACAGAAAAAGTGTGTGTTGTTAAAGAGACTAAATTTTAAATCTTTTTATTTTCTTCCACTTTCTCTCTCAACCTCTCACAATGCAGTGTTTTTACTTTGCTAATGTAGGGCTCCCTCAGGCAATGAATTCCAGTGCAATGAATGGACCCTGAAGCAGGACCCAGATGGACCACCAACTGCTGGGTCCCTTCCTTCAGTCACTAGATCAAAGACAATCAGGGGTGAAAAGTCTCCCCTTCCCACTGGCCTACTGGCTTCAACCTACCATGGAAAAAGATCCCGGTTGCAGTAGATTCCTGCATCAGGGATAGGCTAGAGGCTCCTTCTGCCAAGTCTTGTCCAACATGCTGTGGAACTATCAGCCCAAAGTACTCATGCCTGCCTGACTCCAACTTCCCTGTGCCTGCACACTAGCCCCTCCACAGAGGGGCAAACACCAGCAGCCACTGTTGCCAGGGGGTGGTGAGGGGATGGGACTCTGGGAATCAGGGAACATGGGGGTGGGCAGTGGAGAACCCATCCTGGGAGATGTTGAGTGGTGGGATTGTGCGTGGGCCAAGGCTCCAAGCCCTGGGCACATGCTTTTCCACCCCATCAGACTTCATTTATCAAACACAACTTTGAAGATGAAAGTATTAAAAATTTCAACATGATGATCACAAAATATTAAACCCTAAGCATGGAGATCCTGTGAGGCTGCACTCATGAAAGTGGTCCTTGCTTGAGGGCTGAATGTGCCATCCAGAGTTGAAGCTGATAGTCATTATTGCCTATCAACTGATATAACCCTATTTCAGGAATTCAGTTGATTAGGTCTCAACTCAGAGAATTTAGACATGAGAGGAATTTATTTTTCTCCAACCCTTGCTTTCAACAAAATTCTGGAATCTCCCCGTTCCTGACTTAACAATTTCTAGGACTTCCAGGAAAAATAGATTCCTGACTTTCAGATTTCATAACTACTACTCATTTTGGCTATTACAACTCTATTTAAAGATTTTAATCTCATTCTCAGTTGAAATCTCATTTCCCCTCCTGGGAAAATGAGAACTGACCAGGGGCCCTGATTACTAGAGAGCCTGGTTCTGAGCTGTCACTCTCCTTTCCTCTTCCAAAGCTGGGCTTTGCAGTGTTGGGCAGGACAGACAAGTGACCCAGACAAGGATCTCTACCTCTCTCAGTGGGTTGACACTTCTCTCTGATTAACACTGTGGTTCTCTAGATGCCCTCTCTGTGATAGTCCCCCAAATGCTGTCTTCCTTGTTCTCATACAGAGAACATGTATAAGTTCTCTGCAGTGACCATGTCTTGCCTCTGAAGAATTCACACGTGTACCACACAAGAGGAAGATGCCACCCAGCTCCATCTATTCCACAGACAGCTACTACCAAGACCCTGGATGTACACCTCACAGCCTCTTATCATTGGGCTTCTTCTTATTTTGTTTTGTTAATCTTCACCCAAGCATATTTTTTCCTCTGATATTTTTTTCCAAGAGAGTGGAAGGGAAGGGAGAGACAGAGAGAAAGAAAGATCAATGTGAAAGACACATTGATTGGTTGCCTCCCGCATGCACTCTGACCAGGGCAGGATCAAGCCTGTATCCAAGGTATGTACCCTTGACTGGAACCCAAGACCCTTCAATCTGAGGGCAGTAACCACTGAGCAACCGGCTAGGCTAGGGCATCACTGTTTTTACTGTGCTCTCCTGCTCCTCTCCTACCCATTGGCTTGGGGTAGAAGAGCAAGTCTCCCCCTTTTCCCCAAAGGCAATGAATAAGCCTGATAGTCTCCCTCCTTCTAGTATCTTCCTATCATAGTCCAAGAGTGGGATCGGTGGTTGAAATAATGATAGGGATAAATCAGTTAGTTCAGACCATCTTAGGACTCTTGGAAAAGGTGTGCTGTCAACATTGTTGGTAACTGTCTTATAATGAATGTATGGTGTTAACCCATCTTGTTTGGGACTGGGCCCTAGTTGCTAATTCCTGGGCAATAGCACTAACCTTTAAAAGACAACAACACGTGCATCAAACAATTAAGGGTATTAGTAAAAGTCTTAACCTGGTTCTTCAAGACCATTTCAAGATCACCACTTCTAGCCATTTTGTGAAGAGATGAAGGCTGAGCAGTCGCAGCCGTGTTGCTGACCTTCTCCACGTAGAACCCGGGAGTAGGAGGTTCAGAATCGAACCTCTTCTCCCTTTTCCCTCCAGTGAAATTTTTTTGATCTTCAGCTACATTTTGGCTTTGTGAGGAACCGTAATCATCAAAGACAATGGCCAGCAATGTTACCAACAGGACATATCCTCGCTCCATGAACTCCTGTGTATTCATTGGGAATCTCAATACTCTTGTGGTGAAGAAATCTGATGTGGAGGTTATCTTCTCAAAGTATGGCAAAATTGTGGGTTGCTCTGTTCATCAGGGCTTTGCCTTCGTTCGATATGTTAATGAGAGAAATGCCCGGTTGCTCTGTTCATCAGGGCTTTGCCTTCGTTCGATATGTTAATGAGAGAACTGCTATTGCCCAGGAATTAGCAACTAGGGCCCATTCTGCCATCTTCTCCTGCGGTGCAGGAGAAGATGGCAGAATGATCCCTGGCCAGGTTTTAGATATTAATCTGGCTACAGGGGAACAGAGGAAAAGCAGGTGTGAAATGATCTGCAGCGGAGATGTACGGCTCCTCTTTTGACTTGGACTATGACTTTCAACGGGATTATTATGACAGGATGTACAGTTACCCAGCACTTGTTCCTCCTCCTCCTCCTATTGCTTGGGCTGTAGTGCCCTCAAAACACCAACGTGTATCAGGAATTACATCACGAAGGGGCAAAAGTGGTTCAATTCTAAGAGTGGACAGCGAGGATCTTCTTCCAAGTCTGCAAAGTTGAAAGGAGTTAACCTTCAGGCCATTAAGAAGGAACTGACCCAGATAAAACAGAAAGTGGATTATCTACTGGAAAGCCTGGAAAAAATTGAAAGGAACAGAGCAAACAAGCAGACTTGTCCTTCTCATACCCAGTAGAGATGAAGAAGGATAAGACAGAAGAGGAGCAGACCACCAGCTCCCTGAAGAAAGATGAGACTAATGTGAAGATAAGAATCCGAGGGGGGTGCAGAGGACTCTGCTGAGGAGGGGGACCTACTGGATGATGATGATAATGAAAATCGGGGGGATGACCAGCTGGAGTTGATCAAGGATGATGAAAAAGAGGCTGAGGAAGGAAAGGATGACAGAGACAGCGCCAATGGCGAGGATGACTCTGAAGCACATAGTGGGGTTTAGAAATGTTGTCCCATTATTTCTTTATCTAGGCGCTTGTCTAAGACCAAAATTTTCACCAGACCCTCTCCCTAGTACCTTCAGCACATGCTCACTGTTCTCCCTATCTTGACCCTCCCATGTTCATTCATTCATATTGCCCTGCGCCTAGTCCCATTTTCACTTCCTTTGATGCTCCTAGTAGTTGTGTTAAGTCTTAACCTGTAATTTTTGCTTTTAATTTTGGTATCTCTTTATGACTTAACAATAAAAAGGATGTATGGTTTAAAAAAAAAAAAAAAAAGATCACCACTTCTTTCAGGGAAGGATCGAAGTGTTCTTGATTGCTGGCATCCTGGACCAAATCAGGGCAAGCAGCTCAAAACCAGGGCACTATGCCCAAGTGCCTGGGCTGAGAGCAGAGGCTGGTGTGGAAGTGAGAACCTTTGGAAAACAGAGAGGAGTTGATGACAGGGAAGAGTGAGGAGGCTACAGAGGAGGATGGATGCCTTTTCCCACAGGTGTTTCTCTGTGGCCTGCGCAGCCCACTTATGTGAGGAGGATAAATAAATTAAAAGCAGACAATCTAAACATTTGACATGGCAAAGATATTTGCACACTGGGTAAGAGGAGGGTAAGAAAGAATGCACTCATTATTCTTTCCAGATTGTAGCCAGTGAATTAGGCATTTCTGGTTTGAGTTAAAGCTAGACTCTATAAGAATCACATAAAACTGAAAAATAGAACATAATTTGTGGAAAGCTTCATTCACTTATAAAAAAATATCTTCAATGTGCCAACCCTATTATGGATGCTGAGGAGTCAGCAGTGACCATGACAAACAAGCTCTTGACACCATGAAGCTCACCTTCATCTTCTGATGTAGCTTTCCACATCCAAAATATGATCATCTATATAATTAATGTGATTAGGCCATAAATTTTTGTGTGGGGGTGTGTGCCATATTAATCTCTGTATTTCTAGCATCTAATATCCTGATTGACACATAGAAGGTACTCAAAAATATTGGTTGACTGAATAAATGAATTCATTTTCAGTGAAAATAGCATCATAGCTTGAGAAATAAATCCAAAATGAATATACTGTTAATTTAGTATGACTAAAACTTCGTGAAACCAAAATCTACCTCATATGTTCTGAAATGTAACTACAATAACAAATATTTTGATTAACAAAGTTAAGTAGAAAAGTAGCTTTATAAAGGCTATATTCAGATACTAGTCAGAAGTTATTTTCGTTTTCTTCCATTATGGCTATTCCTCTGTGCCAACAACTTGCTGCTAGAAGTTGTTTTAAAAAACATGATCTTTAAGTAGTAGATTAAATCCAGCTGGCTTCAAATGATACCTGGGGTGGGGGGAAGAGGTGGGTACAAATGTCCACATTTCCAGGGAATTCTATGACCTCAGTGATGACTGACTGACTAACATTACTAGACTTTTCCCATGAGAGAAATTCTCATGTTCCCTGAGAATAATGGTTAATATTTTTTATTGAGGTAAAATTCTCATTACATAAAATTAACCATTTTAAAGTTAACATTTCCATGACTTTTAAATGCATTCACAATGTTGGGTACTATCAACCTCTGCCTAGTTCCAAAATATTCTCATCACCCCCAAATGAAACCCCTCACCCATTATAAACAGTCACACTGAGAATTATTTAATCTTTGTCTCCATGTAATAAGTATGTATCCTACCAACTCTATAATAGAGAAACAACATGGAAATTATTTTCCTTAAAAAAATAAGAAGTTATTATTTAATAATAGGGTTCACAGGGCCAGCCAGGGCCCAGTCTGTGACCCCAAAGGTGACACTCTTCTCACCTCTGATTTGAATGTGAGAGTAAGATCTGCCCTCCAAAGGGGCAGCAGTTATATCTCTGCATAGACCTTACAGCTTCTGAAAAAGTTGCCTGGGTGATCCTAGAAGATCAAAATGAAAACTGAGTTTTCAAGAATACTCAATGTTTTCAGACATATGTGATTTTAAATTATCATTAACCAGGCAATCAGGAAATATGGTAAGTAGTTAAAAAGTATGCCTTCAATGTCCATAAATAGGTTGGAATGTGAAAACGTCATAAACACCACACTAACAGATGCCAGGAACTGCCTCTCCACAACCCTGACTCTATTGAAGAGGAATGTGCTCGAGCAGGGACGCACGTATTTAGGGGGAGGACCAAGAGACCTTGTGGAGGGGGAAAAAAAAAATCCATCCTAAGGGAAGATTTTGGAGGAAGAGTTTGGACCATAAACAAAGTTTGAGTCACCAGAGGGCATGGCTTTTCTGGTTCCAGTGTTATATTTGTCATCAGACTCCTTCCCTAGCCCAGATTCTCTTGGGGCTCTTGTTGGTTTAGGACAGGGTGGGGGACATGGTGAGTAAAAAATGGAAAAAGAGCTGCTTTGCTAAAAGGAGGAGTCCTAAACTAGGCCAAGGCGGTTCATCCATTCAACAAACATGTGTGCAAAGAACTAAGTGCAGGGCATCTGTTGGACATGAAGGATATAATGGTAAACAGCCTTGATCTCAAGAAATTTACAGTCTAGAGGTAAATACTTAAGATCAAACTTACATAAATATGCCAGCCTGCATGGCTCAGTGGCTGAGCATGAGCCAGAAGGTCACAGTTCTATTCCCGGTCAGGGCACATGTCTGGGTTTCGAGCTCGATCCCCAGGGTGGGGTGTACAGGAGGTGGCTGATCAATGATTCTCTCTCATCATTGATGTTTCTCTCTCTCCCTCTCTCTCTCTCTCTCTCTCCCTTCCTCTCTGAAGTCAGTAAAAACATTTTTTAAAAACTACATAAATACTGATTAACGTAAAGAGTATGACAGAATAGTTCAGAAGGCCTTCACATTGTTTCACAGAGGAATCTAACGGGGTTTAGAAGGGCAGAGAAGGCTTCCGTGAGAAAACAACATTTCAGCTGAAAACCTGCAGGAAAAGGAGTTGGGAAGAGTGTGCAACCCTTTGTAAGGTGGGAGGATCTTGAGTTTGAGGCTAATGGACTTAAGTACACCAGCTGGAGAGGGAAGCAGCTAGACACAGCTTGTGAAGGAGCTAGCTATTGCCTGCACTTGCAGAGTCGAGTGTCCTGCTACCAATGCATCCAGCCCCAGGCAGGGTAGAGAGTCCCTCCTGATTGTAAGGCTGTGGGGTGTGATCTGAACTAGGGCCTTCAGGGCTTGGAAAAGGATTTGTCAGGTGTCCCATTTTTCCCTTCAGCTAAATGTACTAGAGGCTATATATAGTCTGGCCTCCTCACACGCCTCAGGCTTCTAGGTAACATTGTCCCCAAAATGTAAATTCAATCTCTTCAGGAAATTGCAGGATTATTCTAGAATCTTGATCAAGTCTCAGAGCAGGAGCTAAAACTAAGGCACACGGTGCTGGCAAGTTAAACTTTTGGATCAATGTGTTTCTCCATCTGCATGAGACACCCCTCACAATGTTAACTCCTCTGTGGAGGAAGGGTGTAGCCATGTTTGTGCTTTTCTGCTAGGAATGAACAGCCTGATGAGTCATAAAACTCTCAGCTACCTCAGAGCAGGTTGCCTAACAGATACTTGGTTAGAACTGCAATGGGTGGAACTAGCACCCCTAGCCATCCTGTGCTCCAGTGAGCCATGAAGGCTGTCCCTCTTATTTGCAGCAATATTCTGGTACCTGGCCCGGTGCACACTGCAGGGCAGGGAGCCAATAAACATATTTGTAATGACTGAGTGGAGGCTGAGCACAGGGCAGGCAGTTCTGCCAAACCACTTCCCGGCTAATCCAGAAGATTAGCTTTCTCTGCTCACAAAGATGTGAGAAAATAGCAGCTAAAGCAGTGGTTCTCATCCCTGCCTGCACATCCTGGGAGTTAAAAAGAACACAAAAAGTTTTATTTCAGATATGTTTTAAAGTATATTTATAAAAAAATTAGACTGAAAGTAAATATGCCCAAATATTAACTTTTGACAATGACTCCAAGGAAGGACTGTTACTTAAGAGAAAATAAAACAGCTTCCTGAAGTATAATAAGCATACAATGAACTTCATATATATACGCCGAAACCGGTTTGGCTCAGTGGATAGAGCGTCGGTCTGCGGACTGAAAGGTCCCAGGTTCGATTCCGGTCAAGGGCATGTACCTTGGTTACGGGCACATCCCCGGTGAGGGGTGTGCAAGAGGCAGCTGATCGATGTTTCTCTCTCATTGATGTTTCTCGCTCTCTGTCCCTTTCCCTTCCTCTCTGTATAAAATCAATAAAATATATATTTAAAAAAACAAAACAAAAACTTCATATATATAAAATGTCAACCTAAGTGTTAACATATCAATGCAGTTCTGAAACCACCACCACAATAAAGATAATGAATGGATGGGTCACCCACAGAAGCTTCCTCATATCCCTTGTAATAACCCTCCCCATCCCACCACCCCCATCCCCAGGCAACAAGTGATCTGTTTCCTATCATCATAGATTAGTTTGTGTTCTCTAGAATTTTTTTTTAAATCCTCACCTGGGGATATGTTTTTAATAGTTTTTAGAGATAGGGGGAGGGAGAAAGAGAAAGAGAGAGAGAGAAAGAGAGAGAGAGAGAGAGAGAGAGAGAGAGAGGAAACCATGGATGTGAGAAACAAATCAGTTGCCTCCTATATGCACCCTGACCCTGGATCGAATCTGAAACCTAGGTATGTGCCCTGACCAGGAATGGAATCTGCAACCTTTCCTGTATACAGAATGGTACTCAACCACT
Source organism: Pipistrellus hanaki (assembly GCF_964339955.1). NCBI lineage: Eukaryota > Metazoa > Chordata > Mammalia > Chiroptera > Vespertilionidae > Pipistrellus > Pipistrellus hanaki. Next base: position 32,836,304 of record NC_140514.1, read on the forward strand.
GAGCAACTTGGCCAGGGAGCCAACTTCTTTAATGAGACCAACATAATCTAATACCAAGACCTCACAGGGACAATACAAATAAAGAACACCACAGGCCAATCTCTTTTAAAAGACAGATACAAAAATACTAAACAAAGTATTTAGTATGCATAATAGAATATATCACAATGAAGTTGAATTTGTTCCAGAAATACAATGTTGGTTAATATTTGAAATTCAATCAATATAATTCATGACATTAATAAAATAAGTGATAACAATTATATGCTTAATTCAATAGACACAGAAAGAGCATCAAAATTTTAAAAATTCAATAATTGATCATGATAGGATAATAAAAAATAACAACCTCTTAACAAATTAGGTATAGAAGGGACCTTCACTAACTTGATAAGTGATAGATACAAAATACCTATAGCAAACATTATATGTAATTTGAGATATTGAAAGCTTTTCTCCTGAGATTGGGAATAAGGCAAAGATTCCCAGATACCACTGTTATCCACTATTTTTCTGAAGAGTTTGGCCAGTACAATAAGCCAAGAAAATATATAATAGATATAAATATTATAATGAAAGAAAAGTGATTACTTATTCATAGATATGATTCTATATGTATAAAATCCAAAAAAATCTTCAGAGAAACCAATAGCACTTATTTCTTTATATAGTTTCACTACTGACTATGTAATTAATAAAAGTGTATATATGTGTACCAAAAGACACTTACAAATGTTTATTATAGTCAGAAACTGGAAACAATCCAAATGCCCATCAACAATATAATGGAAAAATGGGTTGAGATATATTCATACAATAGAATACTATACAGCAACTAAAATAAACAAATCAATGATAAATGCAACAACATTGAGAATCTCAAAAGCTTTATGTTAAATGAAAGAAGCCAGACACAGAAATATATTTTGCTTGATATTTATACGACATTCAGAAACAGGATATAAAACTGAAACTCGTGGACACCAACAGCAGTGTAGTGGTTGCCAGAGGGAAGGGGGTGAAGGGATGAAGGAGGCCTAATAAATGGTGATGGAAGTAGATTTTATCTTGGGTGGTTAGCACACAGATCTTATTTCATAGAAATCTACGCCTGGAATCGATATGACCCTGTTAACCAATACCACCCCAATAAATTTAATTTAAAAATAGGCAAAACTAATTTATTGAGTTAGAAGTCAGGAGAATAATTACCATTTAGAGAACAGGGAGAGAGACTAGGAAGGGTACATGGAGGGGATTTATGAGGTGCCAGTAGTGGTTTATTTCTTGATGTAAGTGGAGACAATATGGATATGTTCATTGTGTAAAAATTTATCAAGCTGAGCACTTATGAATTTTGTATATATACAAATTATATATATATATATATATATTATACTTCAATAAAATAATTCCTAAATATATTTGTACAAGATATTGAAAGAAAGATTGCTTTTTTACTTATAGAGGCAAATGAAAGACTGTAGAATTAAAAGACTTAGAGAAATTTCAGGGATGATACAAAAATATTTTCGAGATCAACCAAACTGTGCCATTATTCTGATCAAAATATAATTACATAACTCAGCTCAACATTAGTATGAAAGAGAAAACAACTTTAAAATTTTTAAATTTTGTTGCTGTTATTGTTAATCCTCACCCAAGGATATTTTTTCCATTGATTTTTTTTTAGAGAGAGTGGAAGGGAGGCAGAGAGAGAAAGAGAGAAAAACATCAATGTGAGAGAAACACATTGATTGGTTGCCTCCTGGATCTGCCCTGGGGCCAAGTATTAAACCTGCATCCTAGGTACTTGGCCTGGACCAGAAACAAATCCAAGATCTTCAGTGTGTGGGCTGGCACTATGACCACTGGGAAACACAGGCCAGGACTTAACATTTTGTTTTAGCACCGGAAACGGATAAAAATATGAGCATTGTTTAAAAAATAATGGTATGAAGAATTATAAATATAATAAGTGTTTGTATATTTTAGAGACTTGAAAAAATATTATGTTAGAAGTCTGGGGAAAATTGAACCTCAAATTAAAAAGGCCTCTTACTCTAATAAAAATATGTCATAACTAAATACAAAATAAATTAGACATGATTTTAGATGAGATCAGTGAAATCCAGCAAATGATAGGTCAGAAATTACATAGGGCAAAAAATACTACAAAAATAACTTTCAAGGACAGCCAAATACAATAACAAAAGTTTTTATGGCACAAAATGTTTAAAATCAGTCTGAGAATCAATGAAACCAGGTCATCTCATGGGGCAAATGTAAAATAAAGAAATAGACGCAGACAAAACTTCCTTTTTCTCTCATCTTTACTGAAGACTATTTTAGAAAATATCTTCTAAACTCCCTATTCTCAGTGTCCAACCTCTTTCTCCCCTTCTACAAAATCTCCCCATGTAATCTTATCTATTCCCAATTTTTCAACCAACCACCTACCTGTGGGTCGATGTCCTTAAAATTTATCTCCAGCCCTCAACACCCTTCTGAGTTTCAGACCGTTCTCTTTACATTCTATTTTCAAACATACAACCTTTAAATGTCAAAAACCAAACTTGTGATCTTTTTTGGCAAACTTGTTCTAACTTGCAGTTAGTGGTACCATCTTCCTCCTAGTTAGCCAATCTAGAATAATCATAGATACATCTTCAACTTCTCCTTCCTCAACCCCTATACCAAACTGTCACTCCATCTGTTGCTTCTATCCTGGAAATCTGCTTGGCAGAGGTGAGATGGCTCTGTTAGGAAGCAGCCTTTGTAAAGGGATGCTAACTGCAACTCAACTATCTCCCTTAACACGTGGATCAAAATTCAACAAGAAACTGGGAGTATAATTTTGGGCTCATCCTCAAGCTCCCAAATATTATTTATCCAAAACTTGTCTAAGAGAAAATGTGGATCATTGCCTGAAAGAGACATAGATTATTCACCCTTTATTATAGACTGGATAATTTAAAGAATCCTTTTGTATCAATTAAAATCATCAGAAATCTTGGTGTTAGGTCCATGCCAAAGGGAGCCAGGCCAAGAGACGTTGTGAGAATTTAAGAAATTTTTTACACTCTCTCAGGCTGAGACCAATGTGTTGTGTCAGCCCCAAGGGGATGGGTGGGTTCTCTGATATAGGGTAGAAGAATGCAATATAGGGTCAGGGTATGGGAGCATGAATCAGTCAAGGGAAGAGAGTGCACAGGGAAAGCAGGTGGAAAAGAGTTCTTATCTTGCTTCTGCAGGTGCTTTCCATCTGCCCCAAGCTATGGGAAAAGGCTTATAACAGCATATATTTCAGAAAACATGTCCAATCAGGAGAGGTTAGGGGTAGTTCATCCTAACACTGTACCTATTTCTTGTTGTATTGGTCCCCTAAAAATTGGCTTTTAATGAACTGCATCGAATTGTATGTGGTCAGCCCATACTGAACAGTGCCTCTTAAAACTTGTCCAGGACACTGTTTCTCCTTCCTTATGAGGTTCTTTGGGAGAAATTCATGTCTAGCCTTAGTGCTAATATGCCTCTTAAGCAATTTGGCTCATTTGTATCATATACACATTGAATCGCTGGAAAGATTAGAGAGAGAGAGAGAGAGGAGAGAGAGAGGAGGGAGGGAGGGAGGGAGGGAGGGAGGGAGGGAGGGAGGGAGGGAGGGAGGGAGGGAGGGAGAGAGAGAGAGAGAGAGAGAGAGAGAGAGAGATCAATTTGTTGTTCCACTTATTTATGCATTCATTGGTTGCTTCTTGTATGTGCCCCGATTGAACCCACAACCTTGGTATATGGGGATGATGCTCTAACCAACTGAGCTACCTGGCCAGGGCCTTGTTTTATTTCTTCTATCTATTTTCAAGTTATCTATGTTGGATCCTTGTAAATGATCTTAAAGTTTTTCTGGAACAAAATGAAATATAAGGAAATAGTAGTCACTAAACAAATAACACAAACATTCTGGTAAATATATACAACATCCTACTACCTCCGTTGTTTTATGCAGTATTCTTCACAGTAGCTGCACAACAAATTCAAGGATGAAGTTTTATAAATGCTCAAATGCCCCGGCCTCTTTCAGACTTACTGAATAAGAGTCTTAAAGGAAGAGGCCCAGGAAAATAGAAACAAAACCACACAAGTTGCTCAATAAAAGAAATGATTGATAAAATACACTTCATCAAATTTTAAATCTTTTTGAAAGATACTGCTAAGAGAATGAAAAGGCAAGCAAGTGGTGTCCCCCTGTGGAGGGCAGGCACCTTACCCGCCCCTCCCCCCAGACGCATTTTCCTCGCCTCTCTTTCTCCTAAGCTCCAAGGGCTCTTCTTTTGCCTCTGTAACTTGTTTCCTGAGCTCATTTCTTCTAATGCTCACTTCCTCTATCTCTGCAATTTCCTAAATAAACTTTTGTTTATAATTTGAAAAAAAGAAAAGGCAAGCCACAAACAGAGAGGAAATATTTGCAAATCACACATCACATAAAGGACTTGTATCCAGAATCCATAAAGAGCTCTCAAAACTCAGTAATAAGAATACAACTAACTAGAACAAACATAGACAGAAGATGTGAATAACCACTTTACCAAATAAGATATACAGGTAGTAAATAAGCACATGAAAAGATATTCAATATCATTAGTCATTAGGGAAGTTAAAATCACAAAATGCAAATTAAAACCACATCTATTAGAATGTATAACATTTTAAAAATGACCATACCAAGCATTAGTAAGGACGTTGAGCAACCGGAGTTCTCACACTCTGCTGGTGTGAATGTAAAACAACCTAAATGTCCATCAACAGGTCAATGAATAGACAAATTACGGTACTCCGTAAAATGGAATATTATGCATCAATAAAAGGAATAAACTATTGATATATACAACAGTATGAATGAATCTCAAAATAATTATGCTGAGTGAAAGAAGCCAGACAAAAAAAGAGTACATACTATATATTTCCACTTATATAAAACTAGTGGCCTGGTGCACAAAATTTGTGCATGGGGGCGGGGGAGTGTCCCTCAGCCCAACCTGCACCCTGTCCAATCTGGGATCCATCTCGCAATCCGGGACCACTGGCTCCTTACCACTCACCTGCCTGCCTGCCTGATTGCCCCTAACCATTCTGCTGCTGGCCTGCTCACCCCCAAATGCTCCCCCTCTGGCCTTCTTGCCCCCAACTGCTACCCCTTGCCAACCTGCTAGCTCCCAACTACCCTCCCCTCCTGGTTTTCCAAAACGTGTAAACTGTTGTATAAATGGCTGCTTATGGTAGGATGAATTGCTATGGCCTCAAACCATAAAAAACACAAATTTTGGAGGAGACTCGGGGAACAATAGGTTAAAGTCTCACTTCTAATTCCTGCAGTAAAAGGTAGGTTTTTACGGTGCTTAGGTAATTATATCCTTTATGCTGGAAAGGAGCCAAAGTAAACTTGCTGAGGAATAAGGCAAATGCTTGTCCTGGCATCTTCTGGTTTCACATGAGCCTCAGAGACAACAGGCTGCTGCTGTGGGGCTCAGGCCTGGTTAGCCCTTGTCTGGCAGGAAGGGACACCTGCACCCTGCCTGAGAACAAACGTGATCTCTCTGCAAGCGTGTGTTTCCTGGGGGCAGAGAATAAGCCTTGATGTTGATTAATTACCCTTGAGAAATAAATGGTAAATGCTTTCCATTCTTGAGTGCAAAAATGAAAGGCAGTTTTACAAGAGAGTCTTTCAAAATCACTTTCTCAGGTGGGCATAAACGCTGTTGAAAAACCTTATTCAGCTTCAACTTCTGATCCACTGGGTGAGCGTGGAACTTGAAAGCTTAGTCTGGCTACCTGATAAATAAGATCTGTGTGTCTGAATTATCCTCTCACCTCTCTTTTCAAAAACATTCCAAGAACCAGTGATTGGGATCGAGACAATGTCCTAATCTTTGACATAGTTTTATAATAGTTCATCAAGTAGGTTATAGATCTACTATGAAGACTAACACAGAGCACCTGCCGCCCTCAAGCTGCTCACCATCTTTCCCCCAACTACCTACAAGATACCCACAACTGTTTTCTGGGTGTCTTACAACCTAGGGGACTTTGTCTTTAATACTTATTTCCAGCTCTGTGCTTCTGCACTCAGGTTTTCAGCTATGCACAGCTGTGTCCTTCTGTCTTGCATATGTGTTATGTCAAAGAATGATCTGTCCAGTCCTGCATATAGTACTTGGTTCATAGGAAGGCTGGCTCAATGCATTTCTGTTGTATAAGTGAATATTGTGTCCCTCAGCCCACCCTGTGTGAAACTTCCAGTCACTGTAGAAAAGCTAACGGAGCTCTAGCCAGTTTGGCTCAGTGGATAGAATATCAGCTTGCAAACCAAAGAGTCCTGGGTTCAGTTCCAGTCAAGGGCATGTACCTTGGTGGCAGGCTCCTCCCCAGGTCTGGGACACTTTGGGGCTTATGCAGGAGGCAACCAATCGATGTGTTTCTCTCACATTGATATTTCTGTCTGTCTTTTCCTCTCTTCCACTCTCTCTAAGACTAAATGGAAAAATATCCTTGGGTGAAAATTTAAAAAAGAAAAAGAAAGTAAAAGCTAGTGGAAAGGGTTCTCTTGTGGGTCATGGGAGACTATGACTGCCAGATTATAATCTGGGAAGAACAGATGGAAGGATACCCTGCCGGCGAGCCAGGCTGAACATTATTATCCTCAATTACAGAGAAGTACGTAGATATTTTTCCTGATACATGTTTTTTTCTTCTAAGCACAAAACTCCCAAGGACATACTTGGCCTAATCAGAGGTAGAGGCTGAGGTGTAACAAGTAAAATGCAACTTTATGAAGAGAATCAGTGTTTTAATCAGCTCGTGAGCTCTAATTCAAAGACACCCCCTGCTTTGTTTAACTATAGCAGTCTTCCCAGAACAGCACATCTTTCTTTGTTTCCCAGCACTGATGAAGAAGAAGAAGGAGGAGGAGGAGGAGGAGAAAGAGGAGGAGGAGGAGGAGGAGGAGGAGGAAGAGGAGGAGGAGGAGGAGGAGGAGGAGAAGAAGGAGGAGGAGGAGGAGGAGGAGAAAGAGGAGGAGGAGGAGGAGGAAGAGGAGGAGGAGGAGGAGGAGAAGGAGGAGGAGGAGACAAAACAAACAAACAAACAAAACACAATATGTTGGAGCTGACAACCAGATCAACTAATCATCTTATATTCTTCCTCTACAAAGAAAACCACTTCAAAAATGAATGGGATTTCCACACACAGCTGGAATTGAGCCAACATTGAAAACCTAGAGAATTAGGTCTGTTACAGAATTAAATTTGAGAGAAGTGTATTGATTTTTGAGCCAGTTCAATTAGTGCTATTTCCCCTAAATTATTTCTTCAAAGCTATGCCCTTAACAGCATGATACTTTTTCTTTCCTATATCATTTTTGTACTCAATCCCAGTCCAAATGTCAAGACTTGGACTAGCTCTAAAGTGTCACGTAGATATTTGCTGTGTTTAGTCATTCCACGACCGTCACGTATTTGCCATTACACGTGCCTGTGCATGCAGGAGAAGTTGCGTTTGCCAAATATATGTACCAGAAATGTTGAAATGGGTAGATGTCAGCTGACTTGAGAGTATGAATCATTCTTTTCCATACTGTAAGTTATAGTATCAGTGCATGCAATTTGGGTGTTTTCTGCATACTGTTTCCTCTGATCATGATTTAAGTCATGTCTATATTACTTGATGAAACACAATTTAGTGTCAGGTGTGGCCATTTAAGTGGATAGTCAGTGACAGACTTGCTTCTCAGTATGGGAAAAACAAAATGAAAGGGTGACAGGGTAAAGTGCACAGTTTTCATGGAGTGAGGTTGTAGAGCAGAATCTCTGTGCTCATCATACGTGCGTGACACCTGCAATATCATGAGCAAATCTTAGGCATTAAAATTTCTCCTGAACATTTAGATTAAAATGCCTTCACAGGTACCCCTTCAAAACTGCATACAGCCGTCCTAAAGGAAGGAACGAATTTAAATTAAGTGCTATTACATGCTGGGTGCTCTCTAGGATACTGGATAGTCATTAGCCAAAAACTTGACTATCTCTTTTCCCTTCTCACCCAAGATATTCCATTTAATAGGAGCAGCCTTATTACTGATGGCATCATGCCCCAGGTATCAGCATGCCAGTTATTCCCAGGCATGCCCAAGGGGTGAATGGTAGAGAGAAGATAAGTACAGTGTCCAAGTAGAGGGTGCATTTAATTTTCCCAGTAGCAGTACAAACTTCTTTATTTCATTCATTCTGAGAGGTACTCAGTGGTAGTTTTTTATCCATTAGCATTATTTATTGAGTGCTCACTCGAGGCAATGTACCGTTATTATGCTAGGTTTAGGAAAACAGAGGTAAATAAGACATATCTCTGACATAGCCTATCTTAAAGTGGGTATAGAAGGAACATATCCTAACATGATAAAGGCTATAAAAGACAAACCCACAGCTAATATACTCAATGGTGAAAAGCTGAAAGCTTTCCCTCTAAGATCAGAACAAGACAAAGATGTCCATTACTGTTACTCATATTATTAGAAGTCCCAGTAACAGCAAACAGACAAGAAAAAGGAATAAAAGACATCCAAATCATAAAGGAAAATCATTATATGAAAATGGCATAATACTTTATATAGAATACCTTAGAGACTACACAAAAATATTAGATCTAATAAATATATTTAGTAAAGTTTCAGGATATAGAATATAAGAAGTCTGTGCGTTTCTATACACCAATAATGAATGATCAGAAGGAGAAATTTAAAAATATAATCCCATTTATAATTGCATTAAAAAAAAATACCTACCCTGTTTCCCCGAAAATAAGACAGTGTCTTATATTAATCTTTGCTCCCAAAGATGCGCTAGGTCTTATTTTCAGGGGATGTCTTATTTTTCCATGAAGAAGAATACGGTACACATTTATTGTTAAATGAAAATAAAGGAAATTTATTACCTGTATACGGTAGTACGGTAGTTGTCAACACAAACCAGACAAACTGTGAATCCTACAGTATCAAGAATTTACTCATTTATTCAATGACAATCATGTCATTATCTTCTGGAACATCATCATAACAATCCAATTCCTGAATTTCCTGGTGAATTTCTTGTGCCTCCATTTCTTTCAGAATCAGTGGACCAAATCTCTCATGTTTAGCCTGGGGGGGGGGGGGCTTATTTTCGGGAGGATGCCTTATATTTCACTCAGAAGGAAACCTGTAAGTAGGTCTTATTTTCGGAGGATGTCTTATTTTCGGGGAAACATGGTAGTAATAAATTTAATCAAAAAAGTAAAAGATCTATATTCTGAAAATTATGACAATGAAGAAAGAAATACAAATAAATGGAAGAATATATCTTGCTTGTGAGTTGGAGGGATTAATTGTTAAAATGTACTTAGTACCTAAAGCAATATACAGATTCAATGCAATGCAATTTAAAAAATGTGCAGAGGACCTAAACAGACATTTTCCCAAAGAGGACATACAAATGGCCAAGAGACATATGAAAAAAATGCTCAATGTCACTAATTACCAGAGAGATACAAATTACAAAGATATTGAGGTACCACCTCACACCTGCCAGAATGGCTACCATCAATAAATCAACAAACTACAAATACTGGCAAGGATATGGAGAAAAGGGGACCCTAGTACACTGCTGGTGGGAATACAGACTGGTACAATCACTATGGAAAACAGTGTGGAGTTTCCTAAAAAAATTAAAAATGGAAATGCCATTTGACCCAATGATCCCACTTCTAGGAATATATCCTAAGAAGCCTGAAACACCAATCAGAAAGAATATATGCATTCCTATGTTCATAGCAGCATTATTTACAACTAGAGGTCTGGCACATGAATTCATGCACAGGTGGGGTTCCTCGTCCTGGCCAGCAATGGGGGCCAATCAGGACCATCTCACCCAGTCCCAATAGGGGCCAATTGGGGCCAGGTGGCTGGGGGAGGGACTGCAGGAGGTTGGCTGGCCATGGGAGATTGGCTGTGGGAGTGCACTGACCACCAGGGGACAGCTCCTGTGTTGAGCATCTTCCCCCCGGTGGTCAGTGCACATCATAGCAACTAGTCAATCAGTTGTTTGGTCGACTGGTCATAACAGCTGCTTAGGCTTTTATATATATAGACTGATCCGTTGCATGAAAATTTGTGCACTCAGGAAGGTCCCTCAGCCCAACCGGCGCCCTCTCACAGTCCAGGAGCCCTCAGGGGATATCCTACTGACAACTTAGGCCCGCTTCTCCAGGAAGGCAACCAGGTGGGCTGATCAGGGGACTACACCACCCCCATCACTGCCACTGGCCTCCCTGTGAGAGGTGACAGGGTGGGCCGATCACCAAATGCTGCTGCCAGCCTCCTTCTGTGGGAGGCAATCCAGTGGCCAATCATAGGACAGCACCGGCCAGCAAGACCCCACCTGCCCAATTGCCCCTCTACTGCGGCTGGTTGCTACCACCTCCCTCCTGCCTCCCCCATCGCCGTCCCCTCCCTCTGCCCTCTTGCATACACTTTGGCTGACCTGGCACCACCTGCTTGCTGGTCCTGCCCCCGCCAACTGGTTGTTCCACCGTTAGCTCAATTTGCATATTATGCTTTTATAATATAGGATAGCTAAGATCTGAAAACAGCCCAAGTGGAGAAGAATGGATTAAAAAATGGTGGTATATTTTTTTCAATGGAATACTATGCAGCTGTAAAAAAGAAGGATCTCTTACCCTTTGATACAGCATGGAGGGACTCAGAGAGTATTATGCTAAGCAAAATAAGCTTTTCAGAGAAAGACAGTAACACATGATCTTACTTATATGTGGAATCTAATCAACAAAATAAACTAATGAACAAAACAGACCCAGAGACATTGAAGCATGCAATAGCCAGCTAAACTGACTACTTAGTGTGAGTTCACATTCACTGCTTCTCCCTCTCTGTGTGGAGAGCTGAGCTCATTCATTACTGAAGAAGGATTGAATGTCATTTTTGTCAGTATTTTTTAAGGATACTAACAGGCATTTATAAATTAAGAATCCATAAATATTGAATTATATACACTTACTATTCTATTTTTTATTACTATTCTATTTTAATATTTATAAAGTTCTTAAGGAACACTGATGCAGATAATTTTTTTTCTAGAATGCTATATTTTAGAAAAGAATTATCATATTCCTCTCTTCTCTTTTTTTTTCCCAGCTTAAAAGTAGGTATTTTTTTGATACATACACTCTTCAACTTACCTGAAGCTAAAGACAGTAAATTCCTCTTAGATTCATTTTTGTTCCTTAATTTGAACCTTACAAGTTTTAATTTAGTTTATCTGGAGAAACTTGAATTGTTTACCATTGGGTTTTTATATGATTGTGTAGCAAGACAAAGACACTAAAAAAGAATACATCAAGACAAAATAGTCATAATTTACAAATACTTATCAGGAAAAACAAAGCACACATTTGGTAGCACAGCTTTATGTTTTGAAAACAAGATTAATGACACTGACCTGGCTTTAGGTAAATGTTTTTTTTAAAAGAATAGGTAGGTGCTTTCCACAGACAAATTCCTCACTTAAAATCTTTATGTTTCTGCCGAGACTGGTTTGGCTCAGTGGATAGAGTGTTAGCCTGCGGACTGAAGGGTCCCGGGTTCCATTCCAGTCAAGGGCATGTACCTTGGTTGCAGGCACATCCCCAGTAGGGGGTGTGCAAGAGGCAGCTGATCGATGATTCTCTCTCATTGATGTTTCTAACTCTCTGTTCCTCTCTCTTCCTCTCTGTAAAAAATCAATAAAATATATATTTTAAAAATAAAATAAAATAAAATCTTTATGTTCCCATTTCATTTTGTTTCTCTGTGTGGTAGTCAATTAAGCAGAAAATGAGTACTTGAAAAAAAAAAATTCAGTCCCATTATGAATAGTCCGTAGGAGGAAAGCTTTATGCAATTTTGCAGAAAGTACCCGAGTAAACATTTCAATCCGAACTTTCAGGATTCCTGGAGAAATTTTAATGCCTAGGATTTGTTCATGATACTGCCAGTGCCATGTACGTATGATGAGCACAGCCTCATGAGATCCTGCTCTGCATCCTCATTCCACGAAAATGGTGAACTTTAACTTATCAGCCTCTCACTTTGTTTTTCATATGGTGAGAAGCAAGTCTGTCACTGACTGTCCACTTAACTGGCCACATCTGAGACACTAGTTGTGTTTCATCAAGTAATACATATGTGACAGAGCATGATCAGAGGAAACAGTCTGCAAAAACAACAACAATAACAATAAAACCCAAATTGCATGCACTGATGCTATTGGATGCTATTCTTTCCACTTACAATATGGAAAAGAATGGTTCATACTCTAAAGCGATATAAAATTATACAAATGTGAGTACCAAAAGCACAGTGATTTTTATCCTATTAGAATACCTGATATATTCTAAGTGCGTAGAACCGTTTCTGGCAAATACAGGTGTTCAGTAAATATATATCTAGTAAAGGAGTGATCAGGACAATATCGTTGATGAAAGGGCATTATTTCTGGTAAATTCTTACATTCCCTGATTCATGGTTATTCTATCCCTCTCAGATGAGTACATATACCTTGACTTTTTTTTTTTTTAAATTATATGAACTAGTATATCCTGAGATCCTAAGGAAAATCAACATTGGACAGATTAATTTAAACTGGGGAAAGAAATTGGGGTACTCAAGATCTCACAAAATGAGGTACTAGGAACTCAAAAAAAAAAATTAGGATAGAGTGTCTGAGATAGGGCCTAAAAGGCAAAGGTGACTTCAGGGAAGAAGAGGCAGACATCCAAAACAAACATTACCTACTTCATAATTTTGCCTAGGGTCATCTGGATTCCTACACTCCAAGCAAAGCATATTTAAATAAGTAAAGTTCAAAAATAGACTGAGAAGTACCTATTGATAAAACTATTGAACAAAAAATATTAAATATTAAATGATTAAAGATATATTTTTAAAATTTAGACCAAAGTAATTTTTACTTACTTAAACACATCTCTTCTAAAATTTTGAAGAACCAAATGTGTGACTTATATTCATCGGCTGCTCCAGACCAAACTACTTTAAAAGATAAATTTATAATAAGCATACATCAGAGCAACATTGAATGAAATTAGGGGTAAACTTGAGGACTGACCAAAGTCCAACTTCTGTGAATTAATGTGATAGCAAATATTTTAAATAATAAATAAACATGGAATAAAATCTGTTTACTATGTCTGTTTGATTAATAAAATTGGGGGTCAATATTATATTATTTGCTTTTCTTTTAACCTTTGCTTGAACTCATGATCTACCACATCCACAGACGTTATGTTGCAACACTTTATAACCAGAATAATTACACAACCCTTCAAGTCACATGTACAAACCAGTAGTGTAATTTTCCAGACCATTCTATTCTAGTACAGTCAAGTATTACAAAAAACAAAAATGAGCAATATGTCATTGATGGGTATGACTCGTAGGACATTAGTCAACGCACTTTCCAATAGGAGTCTGATCAACAGATATAATGAGAAAGAGGAGAATTTTTCTTAGTAAATTTTCCAACTTCATATTTTTACACTTGACAAGAACATATGGTTCAATACTTTACAGACTTAGCAACGGTGGGAGGCCTGTGAAAACTGTTTGCTGCCACATCTTTAGGGTTTCTCTCAGAACTCTTTTAATGACTTACTTTCTTCCTAATGCTAAATACAGATACTGTCCAAGTATAATCAGTATGAATATTATCAAAAAGAAATTTTTATTTTTACCTAAAATACAAACTACCATAGTTCAGTTTTATAATGAAGAAGAAGAAGAAGGAGGAGGGGGGGGGAGGAGAAACATCTGCTTTCTTTGGGTTATACCAATTCTGCAAATGTTTAAAAAATGATGATTAAGTGCATACAAATTCTACTTTCTTGATTGACTTCACATTTTCAAATCCCACTTCTGTATTTGCTAATCATAACTTGGGCAATTAGTCAAGAGCTAGACTAACAACAAAGGTGACATGCTGAACCCTGCATCATTGAGCTATAGCCCTTTAAATATCTGTTCAAGGTCTGGATTGAGCAGTAGGGTAAGCTGGGCTCATGGTTAGCACCAAGCAGCTGAGAGAAGGAGGGTACTGTAGAGACTTGGAATCAGTTAAGAGCTGACCGATGAGAAAGTAAAGGAAGGCCCTATCAATGAATAGGGTTTTTAAAATAAGTCATCAAAAGAAAACATACTATATAAAACTTACCAACAGAAGAAAGTTAACTTAAAACTTAAGCTATATCTAAGAAAAAGAAGACCTTTTAGTAAGGGCAAGTATTTTTTAGTAAGAAAAAAAATCATATTATTATTATTATTATTATTATTATTATTATTTAGTATTTTTCCTTTAGGTTTAGTCTACACATAATAAGGCAAGAAAAAAATGTCAATACAGACTGTAATTAAGGACATTTTCTTTTTCTTTTTTTATTCAGGAAGAATTAAGTTAGAATAAAAATGAAGTAACTTTCTCTTCCTAAACACTGATTTAGCAATTGTTTGCCATGAATTCCTCAGCTAGGAAGCTGCTCAGCACATTTTTTCCCTTCTTGATTCACTCTCTGATTCACTGTGGAGACAGGATGTGCTAGTTCTGAACTTCACTGAGATCCATCATTTACCACCACATATCATTACTCAATTCCTGGTGTAGGGTAGGGAATACAGTAGGGAATTCGATGTATCATAAGTAGACTTAGAGTAACCTCATAAGCCTTGTATCTGGTAAGCCATGAGTGGCCATGTGTTGTTACTCCCTAACCCTGCCAAGTTGGCTGTTTCAGTTACTTCAAGTTCCTCCTTTAGTAGTCCAATTCATTTTTGGGGATGGAGTCTTACACCAAGCCCCAGTCCACTTGGCTGGACAGCTGATCTATCTCTGGATCTTGACTCCTGAAAGACTGAAGCCTATTTCCTATACTTGTAGCTTCTGACTAGGATTCTTTTCCTAAACCATGGAAATGTTGTCTTCTTATTTTGGAGCTTTGCTTACTGCCTGAATATCCACCTGGACTGTCACTAAGATTGGCCCCCTTTCACACTTAGGTATTAGGGAGGACCTAATATTAGAAAGATATCTAAGGAGCTGCTGTGTGGAGAAAGAAAGCAAAGATTTGGAACCTGACAGACATGGGGCTGATCCTAGCTCTGTTACTTAATTTGAGATAAATCACTGAACTTCTCTAAGCCCATTTCCTCATCTGTAAAAATGAGAGGAGTTATTCTTTCTTACGTGACAACTGTGAACATTAAATAAGATAAATAATCTAAGCATCTACTACAGTAACTGCATGTAAAAGCTGCTTACCGAATTATAGGTATTGTGATTACTAAGAAATTTAAGGGGAAAAAAACTTCATTCATTTAGCCAATAAAAGTTAATTAAGTGCCTATTAGCTGCGAAGTATTGTATTGAGTTCTGGGGGAAAATATAAAGGTGAAGATGAAATGGTTCTTTAGTGGGAAAAAAGAATAGGTAAATAGACATCTTCAACCAATATGCTGAGGATAGTGCAATGACAAACATCAACCTAGTCAAGGGGGTGGGGTGGGGGGTCTAAACTAGAAGAGCATCCTAAAGAAAATGACTGGTAATAAAGTAAGGGGGATAAAAGGTGTGTGCTCCTGGCAAAAGTGAAAAAGCTTGGTAGATTTGGGAAACTGTGTGGTTGAATAATGAAGTAGGGAAGTTTAAGTCAGAGAGGAAAATGGAAAGGCAAGTGGGGGTTTCTCCTGATGGCCCTTGTCGCTGAGCCAAGGAGTTTGGAATCAAACCTGATGGGTTTTAAGTAGAAGAGCAAAATGATCAGATTATGTTTTAGAAAAAATCACTCCAAAGAACTTGTGACATCTTGGATATGAATAACAGCAACAGCAAACCAAAACTACTTTAGAAGAAGCCTATATGCTAGTTAAACAGTGTACTCCATTCCTTTTCATTTTGTAATGTAAATGCCATGCCAAAATGATTCCAAAGGTATTAGAATAATAAAAAAGTTTTAAAAATATGTTTTATTTATTTACTTAAAAATGTAATTATACATTTTTAATGGTGATTAAAGTGAAATTCTAGGACCTTACATGTGCTCCCATATTTATGGTCTTAATACTCTGTGTATGCACCCCTGGTAGTCACAGGTCTGACTGAAAATGACTTAATAAATGGAAATTCTATGTAATGAGGTATGTCTACACCAAACTCTATAAATGTTATTGGCAACTTAAATAAAAAATTCTTAAAATTCTCAAATTTGTAAAATACTTTGTACTTTTATAATATATCTATATATCTAAAAGCCTAAGCAACAGTTATGACCAAATGACCCAGATGACCAGAACAACTAGTCGACCAGTTGCTATGACATGCACTGACCACTAGAGGGCAGATACTCAACGCAGGAGCTGCCCCCTGGTGGTCAGTGCACTCCCACAGCCAACCTCCCGCAGCCCCTCCCCACAGCCAGCCTGCCCCCCATTAGCCCAGATCAGTGGGCCAGCTAGCCAACCTCCCATGGCCCCTCTTCCTGACTGGCTGGCCAACCTCCTGTGGTCCCTCCCCTTTCCCTAGCTAGAAAACCTCCCACAGCCCCTCCCCCCTACCTGGCCAACCTTTCAGGGTCTCTCTCCCCAGCTGACCGGCCTCACCCCCAATAGGCCTGGTTCGCCGGCCAAGTCGAGGGACCCCCCATGTGCATGAATTCATGCACCAGGCTTCTAGTATGTATGCGCACATGTGTGTGTGTGCGCGCATTTGTGTGTGTGTATACACACATGTGTGTATATATACATATACATACACATATATGTACATATACATATATATTTGTATATGTGTGTATTTGTATTTGTATATATACATATATGTGTCACATTATATTTTGAATCCTAAATGTTGTCAGAAAATTTAATTTTTGAGAAATGATTGTAAAGGAACTTAAGTGAATTGAATTATTATTAAAGGCATCTGTTAAATCATACATAAAGTGAAATATTAGGTTAAAGGGTCAGATATTGGTTGTTGAAGCCTCTATTTCTCATGTGGTCAAACTGACCTGATCATAAAAAAGGCATGCTCCAGCCAGTACCCAACTCTGAATTGTTCCATTTCATATTTGTACTTTGCCATTTATCTTTTATCCCTTAATATTGCCTTTTATTTGTGTAGTAGATACTGAGATCATATCTTCCACATCTATCCCTCCGCTTGACATTGTGCATTAGTGATATGGTTGAAGGAACTGATCTGGGCAACTGAGGCAGGCCCTGATTAAGTCTGACTCAGTCAAGAAAATCTGATCCTAAATCAGGCAGTCTATTTTTTTGGAAACAGACTGGTTTAAGAATAGCCACATGACTATATGTAGGCCAATGAATCATGACAAAAAAATTGTGTAGAGACTTCTCGGACAAGTTTCCTCACTTTTCAGTGAGAGTCTTTTGAAGAAAGAGCTTTTTTTTTAAAAAAAAAAAAACAAAGAAGCACTCAGCTCCAATTGTGATTACTACTCTATGACCACAAGGAAAATAACTTAGGATATGAATGATATTATCATAGATCCTTGATGACATTGTTAAACTGTGATTCAACCAACTCTAAAGCCCATTGTACCTCTGGACTTCTGGTTGTGTGAACCACTCTTTGAGCTGGGTTTCTGTTACTTGTAGCTGAATGCATTCTAAGTGATACAATTTCCTACCACTTTTGCCTACCACTTTGCTTCTAACCTGATACACCAACTGGCTATCTTTCTTAGCTCTAACCATCAGGACTCTTCTATCTAGTCATTTCTAGTGAAAATTTTGGTTGTTTATCCAATATATGTTCCTAGCTTCTTCTATTGGACATTATCATGTAGGATAGTGCAGCCAGGTTCTGGAATGATTTTGTTTTATTATAATGTTGATGAGAAGAAAAAAAAAATCATTGATGAGGGGGGGGGAAAATCATTGATTCCTGGCCAGGAATCAATGATTTTTTTTTCTCATCAACATTATAATGAAACAAAATCATTCCAGAACCTGTTGTAGATCCTTTTCTAACATTTCTAGATATCCTGACATTTCAAAGGCCCAAACTTTGAAAACTACCTATAGAGTAAAACATTTCAAAAAGGTGGTCAGAAGAGGCTGTGGCTGTGCACCAGCATTTGTTTTTCAAACTACTGATGTTTATCATCAATTATCAATGGAAATGTGTCATTCAGCTTCTAAATTTAGGGAACTATGTCTCATGAGATTCTAACATTTTCACTCTGGCATTCATTCATTGGCAGACACAACAACCCTGAGAGCGGACAATGCTGTGAGTATGATCTATGAATTTCAAACATACAAGAAAAAAGAGTTTTCGATTCAATACTGAAAAAATAAATTTGGTCATCAGATTTATTACCTGCAATAAACTTTTAAATGTATTGTAAGCAATACACATGTGAAATATGTGCTAAAAATAGCATGGCATTTCTTTCTGGCAGAATTGGTATAGTGTAAGCCCCAAAATTTCATAATTTCATACTATATTGTTGAGTAATACAGAACTAGCATATATCAAAAGTTGGGAAACTTGGCTCTTTGCCTTAGTAACTTTGAATGGTGAGCTACATAATTTGCCAGCACTTACCATCTGCTGTAACCCCTACGCTCTTTCTTTTTCTGGGTGTTTAAAATTATTTTTCTGGGTACTTTTAAAATAGCTTTTAATACAGAAATTACTATCCAAACATTACATTTATTTTATATGTTTCATTACTTTTAAAAAATTAGAACATTCAGACTGCTATAATAAAATACCGCAGCCAGGACTTATACACAACAGAAATTTATTTCTCACAGTTTTGGAGGCTAAATCCGAGTTCAAGGCTCTGGCAGATTCAGTGTCTAGTGAGACTCTGCTTTCTTGGTCCATAGACCCTCCTTCTCACTGTGTCCTCACAGGCTGAAAATGGGGGGGAACTTTCTGCAGTCTCTTAGAAGAGAACTAATCCCATTCACAAGGGCTCCACCTTCATGACATAATCACCTCTGAAAGGCCCCCCGCCTCCAAAGACCATCCCATTGGGGATTATGTTTCAGCATATAAATTTTGGCAGGACACAGATATCAGTCCACAGCAGACACTAAGAAAAAACAAGTTATTTCTCTACTAGCTCACTTAATTAATATTTCTAAGAAGATTACAGTTCAGACCTGAGATCTCCCTAAATTACACTCACCACATACTAAATTCAGTGTTCAACTACATGTAAGGCATTTTCAGATATGCTTTGGGAATACAGATTATTGGACACAAATGCACACAACTCAGTGTTTAGTTTTATAGATATACTTAGCATCACTGACAACTAAATACCATGCTTTTATATTTATTTTCACACTGTTCTCTCAATCTTCTATTTCCATAGCTCTTCTATCACCAGAAAAGTACACGTGAGAAAAGTTGGCATTGAATTAAAATAGCTGATTTTTTTTTGGGGGGGGGGTGGGTTGAGGGGAAGTGTAGTTTCATTTTAAAACAGGTTTATCCTAAATGCTTCTGCACTTGGTAATGCAATTGTGACCAACTATAAAATTTTATCTGCCTCAATTCTCCTTTCATATCCAGAATAGAATTGGCACCAGACCTTTCCAAACATATTAAAGAGAAACATCTTTTTCTGTTCTTATTCCAGACATTTGGAGGTATAGACATGTCCTGGAGAACAAGCCAATTAATTGCTCATATCCTAGCTCTGTGTATGTGACCTTATGCTTCTAATTGCATGGTAGCCAGAACCCACCTTTGCAAATTAATATAGGTAAGCACTTAGAATGACTTAAAAGAATTCTTAATGGAATAGCTCTCTTCTTCTAACCCTTTCTTCCTTATCATATGTGACAGGAGCATATGTAGAATCCATCCCAGGGTGTCTCTGACTGGAAATCAGTGCAAAAAGAAAGCTAGCTATGTCATAGAACTAGTATATTCCACATGCTTAAAAAAATGTTTGCTGGTAAGTTGTACAATAAAGAATTTCTCCTAATATTTCTGAACAAATAAGAAAATGTAAATTAATAGGAAAGATAATGAAATGGTGGGTGTATACCTAAATTTTAGCTCTGTTGAACAATGTGAATGGCTTATTAATTCATTCAACAAATGGTTACCCAGCACTTAGTACATGCAAGATGTGATGGTTACCCAGAAGTCAGTCCCAACCCATTCTCTCTTGCCTCTCTCTAATTACAGAGTTGGAAGTGGACACTTATTTTCCCAGCCACCTTTATAGCTAGGAATAGCCAAGGAAACCATTATGGTCAATGGGAACTATTGGATAGATTATTTGAGAAAGATGTGTCTTGTCTAGTAAGAAAACACATACACAAAAACAAAGGAAGCAAGTCAAAAGCTCTATCAGTAGTGTCCTATGCTTTCTGCCTTTGAAAGTGGTTGTGATATTTGGAGCTTTTACTAATACATCCATCTTGTGATTATGAGTGAAGACAAAGGGAATCACAGATATACCAATCTAAGCCCTTACAATAAACTGCTAAATCAATGCCGACAAGCACCTCATTCTGGACTTCTGTGTTAGACAAATAAATCCCTCTTGCTTAAGATCTATTAGTGTGTTATTCTGTTTCCTATAGTTGAAAATATTCCCAAACTAGTAAAGGAGATTAAAGGGTCTGGACACTAAATAGAGAAAAACTGTGCACCTGAGCTCCAATCAAGAGCAAGGCACAGGTCACGTGCGTTGTTAAGGCACTCTGCTTCAGAAAGGAACTTGCAAAGATTCAGAGCCAAGTTCAAACAGTAAATTTTCAGGGGGGTAGCATGTGTCTAGCCAGGGACACCAGGTAAGCCAAGAGTCATGATTACCTGGGGTGTCTGTCAGTGATACTCTGGGTAGTTACATTTCACATATTGGAAGTTTATGAATTATTTTCAATGCTCAATACACTGCTTGCAATAAGCCATGTACCTCATTTTAAAATCTTACATATTATTTATTCTTTATATGCTGAAATTATAATTGAATCAAAAGGTATACAAATTTTATATTTTTCTCTATGTCATTTTACGGGGATTATTACTTACCAAGAAATTGTTGTCTTGGAATGTTATATTTTATAGAAAAGCAAGGTTTTTTTTGTTGTTGTTTTTTTTATCAAATCTATAACCATGCCACTTTTAAATTTTCTCATTTGTGGACAGCTTTATTCTGATGTATTTGTCGGTATATTATATGTTTAGAAAAATCCATGAAAAGGATTCTGACTTACTCTGAATTGAAGGCTTCTAAGCAAGTCATATTTTTGAACTGGGTGAAGATTTATAGAACTTCAAAGAATAACTGAATTCAAAAACTACTGGCAATTAATCAGGATAAACAAAAATAACTATGGGACTAAATGAATTGGGGATAATTATTCTTATGACTCTATTTAAAATATGGTTGACTTCTAAACCTTTTGTTTCCCAAATATAAGGAAAGTATTATAAAAAGCAGACATTCTGCATTGTAGGAATTAACAAACTGTTAACAGATTCATTTCACAGTGCACTCCCGGGAGACGAAGATTTCAAAGATCATGGCTTATAACCAGGAGATTTGGTGTCTTGGAAAAGACACCAAATAAAAAACTCTCTCCAACCTCCTTGGAGGGGACCTTACCAGGTATTACTAATTAAGGAGTTAGCTCAAGGATTCACCTTTCTCATTTTAAAAAGGCATCTAACTGTGAATGGATGTCTACTTCCATCTCTAACACCCATCTCTGTCTGTAGCAGAGATCAAAGACTTTTCAAGGACAAGAAAAAAACAACTGAGACTTTTCGAGGAGGAGAAGTCGCTGACCACAGAGGCAGATGACGTCAACAAGGCCTGCATACTCACAAAATGATGTTGCTTGAAAATTGTTTTTATATCATCTGATTGTTATTGATTAAATGTACATAAAATGATTTTCATATTATTATTATCCTCCTATGGTTTCCTAGTGGAAACAATATCTGCCTCCCCAAACCTCCTCCCTTATTAGATATGAAAATTTTAACTTGGATACCTGCTAATCTTTCCCACCTACTACACAATGATGTTCTGATTATCAGGTATGATAGTGAAATTAATGCTTTGTTGGCCGCACATTGGTCTTCTATCAATATAAGCTTTGGCACATTTTTTCTGGCTATTTCTACTATTAAAGGACCCACCTTAGGCAAAAACATCCAAGAATACCTCCCTGATAATTCCACTGGTAGATTGTATATGGATGTAATCTGGATGAATATTGTATAGCTATAGAGGTGGATGATGAATATCTAAGAAAAACACCTGGATATGATGGCCAAAGGCTTGCAGCAGCCTGAGCTATCTGTCATAGTATATCTTGTCCTCGGACACACCAGCCATGCTCTTGTGACTGGTTGTCTGTAAAACAAGAAATAAATCAATGGATCCCCATTCCAAAAATTATTGGGATCACTTGGTGGGTAGATATGTCTGTAACTACCCACTCCCCGCCCCATCCTTGCGTCCTGGATGCTTGTGGGAAGCCCTATGGAATACTCACTCTAGATCATTTGGGGGTCACCTTCACCCATTTAACTATGGCATGGGAAACTCAACATTTTTGGGTCCACTCAGTATACCCTAACTGCTCCCAAGTCATAACTACCCAATGGCAACAACATTCGTGGTGGATCCAACAACATTGGCCCCCTAAAAGAAGCAAAAGGGGAATACTTGGAGGAGTAGGGGCTGGCCTTGGTATCCTGGGACAAGCTGAACTTGGCAGCGAATGAAGAACGTCATTCATTAGAAGAGGATTATTTATCTCAAATAGGTCATATTGAAGGAATGCTGTTTCAGGAAGGAGGAAAAGAGTGGGAAGCAGCATGGAAAGACAATAAAGCCTTAGTTTCATGGACAGAACAGACTTAACAGACTATAAAAACTCATGCACAAACCCAACAATGGGAATCCATCTCACTGTATGATTATGAAAGTCAGAAAGGTGAATGGTTATGCCCCCAATCAATATGGAATACTAAATTCACCCAGTCCTGGCCTATTGTATCTATCCCAATGAATAATAATATATGGTATATGGGAAAGGGGCGTTTTTGCTGGGAAGGGTTAAAAACTCATCTGTTATATTAAGAGATTTTTACTGTAATAACACCAAGTTTACATTAAATAATACTGAAATATGGTGTAATACTGAAATTTTAGGCAGAATTTCATAAAAACTGTGATAATATTGATACTGAAAAACCAATGATTTGGGAAATTGGACTTAATCCTCCCCATGAAGTCATTTCTATGGAAACTAATTGGTAAGAAGAAAATTTAGAGCTTCTAGATAATGAAATAGTAGAGAGTCTTAATTCATCTGGCCAAACATATCATAAGGTACAAATGATAGTGAATGAAGGAAGAAAACATATAATTAGCTTAATAAAAAATTATAATGCATGTAAAGGTTTTTTCAGTTGGCTGGGATGCTTGTTCCCCTTAGACTTTTCCTTGTCCAATATTAGACATTTTCTATTCCTAATTGGTGCTACTGGTTTAGTATTGTTACTTTTGTTCCTGATATTTAAATGTTATACTAGATGCAGAAAAAAAAAACTTGACAAACAGCAAGAAGACTCGGATCCTGGTGGCTCAAAAATTAGAAATGATCCAGAATACTTTTTAACAAGGACATATAGGATTTGTCTGCCTCCCATTTATCTGCCCTTTTTGAATAATAATAATAATAATTTGATCTTAAATGCCATCTAAGGTTATGGTCTTGTCCCATCTTCAATGGTCCACCTGTTCAGCAAGACATGCTGACACTGAGACATTCTAGGAATGAGCCTTCCTAGCACCAAGGGACTCCATTATCCAACCAAAAGGTTGGTCATCAATGCATCCTTTGGTTTTATGTGTGGACGAAAAGGGGTATGTGTGGATGAAAGGGGCCACATGCTGACCTGACAAGCTCAAGGGAGACCTGCATCGCAGTCTTGCAAACTCAGAGACCTAAAGTAACCACAAAGGATGGTCTGAAATTAAACTTTAACTAAAAGCAGTTAGGATGGGCAGTTACATTCTAGGCCAGTATCTTCACTGACAAGATCAACCTTTACCTTAACTGAGCCTGTCTTTTTGCATGTATGATACCATAGCCTTGAAATATCTGGGTAACTTATAACTTCCCTTTTTCTGGACCTCTTGGGGCACAACCAAATATGTCGGGCACCAGAACAGATACCACAAATTCCTTCATTATCATTATCACGTTAATTGTTCCTGCACCCACCTAAGTATGTGACCATCGTTTTACTTTTTATCCAATCCCAGGGGTACCCCACCACCACCACCACCACCCCTGCTTTGCTTTATCCCACCTCCTTAATCTAACACCAATGAATTTCATGTAACACACCTGCATCCCCCATTTGATTGCAGTGTATAAATACAGATGCAACACGCCATTCTCTGGAGCATTATCTCAATTTGTTGAAGCTCTGCTTTTCGACATAGGTTGACAGTTTGGCTCAAATAAACTCACAAAAATTCTTAAAAAAAAAAAAGTCTGGATACTAATACAATTCGATAAATAATTCTAGCTGTAAAATACCTTTTAAAATGCCTAATTTGAATTTGACATTGTTTTGAAAATAGCACTTATGTATTTTTTTTAAATATCATATTAAATTACACTTCCTATCATTTGACAGTGTTATCATTCTTCTGTTAAACCTCATCCTGTGGGTAACTGTGTCAGAAATGAAGAAATTATGATTTCAATAGACTATGTTTGTCAACCTGATTTCATAAATAGGCCTATTAAAATTTAAAATGAAAGGAGCAGAATACTGTAAAAATTAGAATTAGTAAAATTTCCAAATTTATTCACTCAAAAGTTTCAAAGTAATTGCATTCCAAAATGAGAGGTCTATCTACACTTTCCAAAAAAATTAAGTAAGATTTTTTGATTTATAGACATTGCAAAAGACTGAGGAGATAATGACAGAGCATATTACAAAATTTTGTTCCTATTTTTAAAATTTCAAACCATTTTTAACCTGTCTAGAAAGTATAATGAGAACTGTATATGCTTTTCTCTCTTATACTTGCCAAGTATCATTAGGGCCTGCGTATTGTTTCAAATTGTTTTTATAAATGAATAGAGTAGCCAATCATCAGTTCCCAGAATTGCTGAATTGTGAGGCAATAAATGAGGCAAATATTCAATAAGAAACCATCAGTGTAATAAATAACAATCCTGGAGCCTTTCTAATAGATTTTTAAAAAGGAAAAGGGGACATAGGTAATACTTTTAACCATAAAGAATCACTTTTAAAAATAAATAAATAAATAAATAAATAAATAAATAAATGAAAATATATATTTAAAAGGGGAATCATTTATTAAACCAGTTCCTAAGACAGTTCATTAACAGGAACTGTTCAGCATTAATGGAAATTACGATGAAGAGTAAAGTTATCAGCATCTTATTATTTTTTATCCACAGCCACCATTTAGTCAGGAAACACAAGGTTAAAAAAGTATTGACCTGTGTCTGGAATTGGAGGATACACAGATGAATGAGACAGAGTCCCTCCCCTCCAAGAAGCTTTCATTATAGAGGCAGCCAGCCACATACACAGAAAGCCTCTAAGCCGTGTCGGAGGAGTTTTGTTAAGGTTGACCCTATTAGAATCTAAGGGTGGGAGAGACATCGGGATAAATGGCTTTATTCACTAGCTTATTAAGGAGCTGCATTTAAATCCCACACCATTGGAATGGTCCGTGTTATTGATGCCCATAATGAGATAAACGTCCTCAAATTTAGCCTAGGTGATGACTGCAAGAATGATTGCAATGAATTTTATAATAGCAAAAGAACTGACAGCCCTAACCGGTTTGGCTCAGTGGATAGAGCATCAGCCTGCAGACTGAAGGGTCCCAGGTTCAATTCCAATCAAGGGCATGTACCTTGGTTGCAGGCACATCCCCAGGAGCAGTGTGCAGGAGGCAGCTGATCGATATTTCTCTCTCATCGATGTTTCAAACTCTCTATCCCTCTCCCTTCTTCTCTGTAAAAAAATCAATAAATATATTTTAAAAAATAAAAAAGAACTGACAGAATGTAGTCAAGCATGTTTTTTTTTTACTTTAATCAAATATTGCTGCTATTTTAAAGAGTTAAAATCAGAATTTTTCTAATCTGAAACTTATTTGTTTCTTGATAGTATTTTAAGAAACAAAAACAAAGATACCTATTAGAATTCTCTATCTTGTCTCTTAGCAGTATTATGTTTTCAGTTATACAAATATTTAAGTCAGGTGTATTTGGATTGACCAATTATTACAGAAATTCCTGCCAGAATTAAAAATGTTATTATGGGTAATTATCATTAAAAAGAAAATTAATCGTATCTTACATTACGATAATTAGAACTAGAAATCAAAAACTATGAAGCTGAAAACATATCCACATTAAACCTTGTATGAGTGTATAAGAACATTCCTAGCAGCTTTATTCATAATAGAAAAAATAATAATACTTCAGATGTCTGTTATTAGGTGACTGGATAAATAAACTATGATATTGTGGTGGTGATATATCCAAAAGATATATCCTCTTGGAACCTATAAATTTGACCGTATTTGAAAAAAGAGAGAGAGAGAGAGAGAGAGAGAGAGAGAGAGAGAGAGAGAGAGAGAGAGAGAGAGAGAGAGATCTTTAAAGCTATAATTAAGGATCTGGAGATGAGATCATTCCCAATTAGAGTGGGCACATATAAGAGAGAGCAGAGAAGAAAGGCACAAACAGAGGAAAAGGCCATGTGAAGACAGAGGCAGGGGATGGAGTTAGATGATCAGAAGCCAGAGATCACCTGGAGCCACCAGAAGGAGGAAGAAGCAAGGATCTGTCGCTGGTTTCAGAGGGAGCATGGCCCTGATGACACCTGGATTTGGGGCTTGTGGCCTCCAAAGTTGTGAGAATAAATTTCTGTTGTTTTAAGATACAAAATTTGTGGTAGTTTCCTATGACAGTCTTTGGAAATTAATAACAGGCATATTCATACAAACTGTAGTATACTCATACCACAGAATACTATTTAACAATTTAAAAAAAAAAGAATGAACTATGCATGCCCTCAACAACTTGGACGAATCTCACAAAACTAGTTGAGTGAAAGAAGCCATACACTCAGACATACAGACGTGGTATGATTTTACTTATATGAAGTCCAAGAACAGGTAAAAATAATCACTGGGAGTAGAGATCAGAAGAGTGACTAACCTATGGGGGCAGGGGAGGGAACTGATTGGAAAGGCATTTGAAGGCACTTTCTGTGGGAATGGTAATGTTCTTCACCTTGATTAGAATGGTTATTACATAAGTGAATACATTTGTCAAAAACTAATCAAAATGTACATTTAAGAACTGCTTCATTTTATCCAATGTAAATTAGATCTCTAAAAAAATACTGAAAAACAAAACTATAAACAGGAGGACTAAAATTATACACTGAGGCAGTGGTTGGCAAACTATAGCCTATGGGCAAAATGTGACCTGCTGCCAATAAAAATTTAATGGGACAAAGCCAGGTCCAATCATTTACATATTGCCTGTGGCTGCTTTCAACCTACAAAGCCAGAGTTGAGTTATTTTGACAGAGACCGTATGGCCTGAAAAGCTGAACATATTTACTGTCTAGCCCTTTACAGAAAAAGTTTGCCAGCACCTGCACTAAAATTACAGTCTATAACTATGTCTATAGATAAGGAGGTCCATTCTTGTCTAACATTTTGTAATTCTCATTATATACAACAGTATGAATTAGCAGTGTTTGTTAAGACACTTGAAATATCATTCACCTAGGCACTTGAGTGAGATTTTGAGCCAAATCTTATCATTTTTAGTAAATTTTTAGTTCATTTTTCTTTACTGTTTTTAGCACAATTAACAGTTCACTACTGCACTGTTCAAAGTCATGGCCTTTTATTAATATACTAGAGGCCTGGTGCACAAAATGTGTGCACTCGGTGGGGGGTTCCCCTCAGCCCAGCCTGCGCCCTCTTGCAGTCCAAGAGCCCCATGATCGATCACCCCACAGAGGGAGGCCCTGCCCACCCACCTCAGCCCACCAGTGTGTGCCCAGGGCCTCCCTCTTTGGGGCTATCATGGAGTCTCCCATTGATCACCCCACCAGCCCGTGGCCTAGGCCACCCTCTGCAGGATGACCATAGGGTGATGGCAATGCCCCCGACTGATCATATTGCACCCGCCTTGGGTGGCCTGGCACCAGTGGGTGTCATAGCATGGTCACTTGGATGGTTGTTCTGCTGTTTGATCAATTTGCATATTATGCTTTTATTATTATAGACACATTAATTTACATGCCCTCTATGCAGTATGCTAGGAACTGAAGGAGTTCAGGACATACTACCCAAAATATGCCACTCTGGCATATTAGCTGTTTTGAGTTAAATGCATTTGGAAATACAGAATATTCAAGAAAAACACTCTGACTTTATTTATTTTTCTTAAAAGCAGAAGATGAAATTCCTATATGAGAGATGTCTTCCCCATACAAGTAGGAAAATAGCATTCTTATTATCAAGGACAAGAAATTAGGACCAAGAGAATTCTATAAAAGCAGACTTTGCTAAAATAATTCTTATCTTCTTTTAGCCTCCCCACATTATTTAATCACTTTTTTGTAGTTGCCTCTCTTTGTTCAACCTAATAAAAAAAAAAAGCAAGTAGGTTCTGCCATTTCACTGGGTCTTCACTCCTTATAAAGGCTCCCATGTCATTAAATAAATTGGTATGTTTTTCTCCTGTTGGATCTATCTTATGTCAATTTAATTCCCAAGGCCCACCCTAAAGGACCTTAAGAGAGTAAAGGTAAAATTTTCCCTCCCCTGGAATCTAAGGAACAAAATGAATTGACCAACAAAATAACACCTGAACTTAATAGTTGATTACAGAGAAATGAAGGAGAGAATTGGCAACAGCAGAGGGCAGGGCTGACAGAACTTATCCACTAGGAATCCCAAAGGGCCATCGGGTGGAGCTTAAGGAGGGTAGTTTGGTTGGCTATTTGCAGGCATAGTTTTCAAAGGGCTCTAATCTGATGATCTATGGGTCCTCAGGTATGAGTCTCTAAGCTTAGAAAATCAAATATTATCAGCCAGATAGGGCTTTTCAATGCCTTTAGAATGAAAAACAAAATCCTTAAAATGGTCTCCAAAGCCCAGAATAATGTGTCACTGCCTACCTCTCAGTCTTTTTTTCTTCCTTTGCTTCTACAACTTCTTTTAACAAAAGGCACATGATTCATGTGGCTCTTCAGAAGATTAGTTTGGCAGCAGTTGGGGAGAGCCTGAAATGGAGAAGAACAGTCAGGGGCCACTGGAAAACTTAAATAATAAGAAATCATTTAATGAATGCCTGAATTGGGACAGTGTCAGTGGGAATGGGGGAAGAAAAAAAAAGGATGAATTGTAGGTTAAATAAAACATTTATTATTCACTCAATGAAATACTGTATTGCAACAAAAATGAACAAAGTATGTTACATATAGCAACATGGATAAATGCCACAAACATACAAAAGAAGCAGGACACCAAAGGATTTAAACAGTATAATTTATGTGAAGTTCAAACAGTAAAAATACTGCTTTTCAGAATACAGTACTTATAGACGTGGGTTAATAAAGAAAAGCAAGGAAACAATTATCATGAATAAAGATAGTGGTTACCTACAGGGGGAAGAGAGAGGCATACAGGTGCTGCTGATGCAATTGTCTGTGTATTTTATATCACAATTTAAAACAGTTTTTTTTAAAGATGAAAGGTAAGAGAGAAGACTTGGAGGTTTATAGCCCTAGGTTTAAATATTGGTTTTGCTAATTATTAGTGATGTACCCTTGAACAGTTATTTAACCGCCCCAAGCCTCAATTTTTATTGGGGGAAGCTAACAGGCCTGCTATTAAGATTAAAGTTATCTTCTGTTTGATTATGTCTCCCTAAAGGAGTCACATCTGTAGACTGATCGGCTAGTTAAACCTCCCTCAAATGACTGAATTGATTAATTGCATGTAATTTTCTGTATCCTAGTAATGGCTATGAGTCTCCCAGTTCCTTTATAGGTCAGGTGGCTGGGCTTTCCAGCAGGTGGAGGATATTAAGCTGTCTACCCTCCTATCCCTATGGTTCACAATCTCCTGGAGAGGCTGTATTAAAACACAGCTTTCTGTGTCTCCTAGAGTTTCTGTAGTGAGGCCTGAGAATTTGCATGTCTATCAAGTTCTAGCAGGTTCCCAGATGATACCATTGCTATTTGTCCAGGGACAACATTTCAAGAGAAAGTCTCAGACAAACCTCTCTCATTCTTTAAACACCTGGTTCTAAGGTTTCCAAACAAAGTTCAGTCTGAACCTTGACTTTGCCTCTAGGATAGGAAGGAGGGGTGTGTGTGAAATTTTGCAATGTCTTATTAAATATGGGGATTTTGCTTTCAGTAAAACAAAACAAAACACACAAAAACATTCTTTTCAGGTAAGAGTTATTTTTGGCACATTTTTATATTTCGTATCTCAGCTATCCATTCCAATATTATTTCTATGCTTTATATACTTTCAAATTACCATGAATAATACAGACTTCACTTAAAGTAAAAAACAGCAAACAAAAAAACTATATGAACATAACTGAAATTTATTAAAAGGTAGAATAAATAACAGCATGAATGGACCTAGAGACCATTATGTTAAGTAAAATAAGCCAATCTGTGAAAGGCAAATATCACATTATCTCACTTATTTGTGGAATCTAATGAATAAAATAAATTGACTAACACAATAAGACCTGAAGCATGAAGGCTTTGAACAGACTGACATACCTCAATGTGTGCATAGAGGGACAAGAAGAGATAAACCAAAGAACTTATATACTTACTAGAGGCCCGGTACATGGCATCCGTGCACTGGGTAGGGGAAGGGGCATTCCTCAGCCCAGCCTAAGCCCTTTCACAGTCCAAGAGCCCTTGGGGGATGTCTGACTGATGGCTTAGGCCCACTCCTGGTGGCCACAGAGGGGAGAGAGGTTCCTAACGCCACTGTGCTTGCCAGCAATCAGCCCAGCTTCTGGCTGAGTGGCGCTCCCCCTATGGGAGCACACTGACCACCAAGGGGCAGCTTCTGCGTTGAGCATCTGCCCCCTGGTAGTCAGTGTGTGTCATAGTGACCAGTTGTTCTGCCATTTGGTCAATTTGTATATTACCCTTTTCTTAAAATATATATTTTATTGATTTTCTTACAGAGAGGAAGGAAGAGGGACAGAGAGTTTGAAACATTGATGAGAGACAAACATTGATCAGCTGCCTCCTGCACACCTCCTCCTGAGGCTGTTCCCACAACCAAGGTACATGCCCTTGCCCAGAATCAAACCTGGGACCCTTGAGTCTGCAGGCCGACACTCTATCCATTGAGCCAAACAAGTTATGGCTGCATATTACCCTTTTATTTTATAGGATATGTATAGCCCATGGACATGGTCAATAGGTTGGTAAAGACCTGGGAGGAGGGGGTTAAGGATTAGGAGGAGGTAGGTAAAGGGGGAGAAAATGGGAGACATCTCTAATACTATAAAAAAAAATTAAAAAGTATAAGATACACATTTATTTATAAAACTTAAGCAATCATTTTGTGGTTTTTAAGGTCAAATTATGAACCTATAACTTTAGAAAATCCACAGTCAATAATCTTAAAAGTGAAAATGTAATTATTAAACTTGTTCTTTATGATTCAGTTAAGTTCAATTCAACATTAACTTTTCATGTGACTAGTAGGTTCAGGGAACACAGAGGGGAATAAATGATGAAATCCTTTTGACCAAGTGTTTGTTTCCTTATCTCTCTCCCCCTCTAACCTATGACTGTCTAGTCCCTAGAGGGGGAGTTGCCTGACTGCCAGGAAGTCTGACTTGTAGTTTCACTGAGGAAGTGGACTTCAGTTGGCTTTTGAAGATACTAAGAATTGGGGTGAAGCAAAAGAGCCTTAAGGGCAGGACATTCTAAATAGAAATTACAAGACAAGTGCAAAAGGACTGACAGGGGACATAACTGTTGAGACTGACAAGCACCTCTGAGGCTACAGCTCCTGTGTTTACTTTGAGGAGGAGAGGTGGTATTAGAGTAAAAAGTTAGGTGAAGCCAGATGATGAAAGATTCCTTTTCTGTTCTAAGGAGTTTTCATTTTATCTATAGGTGGCTGGGAGCCATGGAAGCTTTTTAAGCAGCAGAATTATAAGATCAGCTATGTTTTGTGGCAATGACTTTAGGGTCACAGTACAGAGAGTGAACTACTTCCACAAAAGGTCATGTTAGGATTCTGTCACAACAGTCCTCAGGAGGTAGAACTCCGTTGTTTCAAAAATATATGATTTAACAGCAGCCTTAACTTGTTATATTAAACAAAATGGAACAATTGCTGAAAATGAATTAAAATTAAAGGCCCTAGCCAAAAGCCTAAAGTTCAAAATAAAAGTGCAAAATCGAGTATATCAAAGGATTTCAGAAACACACACACACACACACACACACACACACACACACCACACACTAGGTATGAAGGTAAGGAGTAAAGGTAGCCAGCATGACTCAGTGATTGAGCATTGACCTATGAACCAGCAGGTCACAGTTCAATTTGGTTTGATTCCTGTTGGGCTCAATCCCCAGGTCCCAGGTCTCCAGTGTATGGCATGCAAGAGGCAGTCAATCAATGATTCTCTCTCATTATTGATGTTTCTATTTCTCCCTCTCCCACCCCCTCTGAAATCAATAATATATATATATATATATATATATATATATATATATATATATATATATGGAGTAAAAATAGGTATATTTCCTTCTCAGCAGCTTAACTAATTAACATAAAATAAAAATTCAAACCATCTTTGTCTGAGGGCAGAGGGAGTATAATTGCTGGGACATATGTGGAACAATAATATTTTATCAAAAGAAGTAGAAAAGAGAATTAGAGTTTGTGAATCAATCAATTTAATCCTTAAAAGGAAAAATGTGGGGGATAATATTAATAGCTACATATAAAAGATGTCAATTTACATAGCACACAAGTAGTATAATAATTTCATAGTATTAATAGTCATAGGAAATGCTAACAAAGCACTAGGAAATAGGCTTATGTATTATTATTAAACTAAAAGAAATTGCAGTTTGCAGAGTGTCATAATAAAATTCAGCTTTGGAAATTTATTTTAAAACTTTGAAAGTTTCATTTTGTATTACGATTTAGTTATATATCCTATAAATAAAGATATATAGAAGCCACATTGAGATTGGTAGAAAGGGTGAAGATGAAAAACGGGGTGAAGATAAAAATTTTTAACACGTGTGGAGGTTAAAAAATTGGGAGGGATGCCCTAGAGTTTGTGGCTCAGTTGGCTGGAGTGTTGTCCTATGCCAACTTCAAAGACATCATGACACTTCTTCCCCTAAACATACCAGCAAAACCTAGGGGTATTTTGATACCCAATTTTATCATACTCAACTGACTCTTTCAAAAGCCATCCTGAAACAAACAAACAAATAAATGAGAAATGTAGAGCGAATAAGTTGAAATAAAGAGCATTATATCTGGTCAAAAATGAAGCTGAAAAACCACAACAAATTAGTGGGAAAGGGAAAGATTAGTCAATGAAATACCAGGATAACTGGTTAGCCATTTTTTGAAAAAAGAATCAATTGAATCTTCATCTGAAACTATAGACCAAAATAAAATCTAAATAAATTAAGAATTAATGGCTTTGAAAATGTTACTATTAGAAGAGAAAATAATCACTTGCCCATTTATTTATTTGCTTTTGTATTTATAATTTGCTTGAATTGATATGCTTTGTACAATATGAATGAGAATCAGGTAAGAAAATGGGAGTAAAGGAAAAATAAGTGAATTAGTATTTAACAATCTCTGATTGGGTAAAAACTTTTAATCTTAGTAAAGGAAAGTGTATGTTTTACTACACAACAATTAAAAGTTGACATAAACAGGGGTGGGTGCTCAGTAGTTAGAGTATCAGCCTATGCACCAGAGTGCCAAGGGTTTGTTTCTTGATCAAGGGCATGTACCTGGGAGGCAGGTTCCATCCCTACCCTTGGTGGTGACGTGTGTGGGAGGTAACCAATGTGTCTCTTTCACATCAATCTTTCTTTCTCACCCTCTCTCCCATCCCTTCCTCCCTCCCTCTCCCTCTCCCTCTCCCTCTCCCTCTCCCTCTCTCTCTCTCTCTCTCTAATATATATATATAAATATATATATATATATATATAAAATTTTAAGGTCCTAACAAATGAACTGGCAAGAGAAATAAATTTTTAAAATTAAAAAAGAAGGGATAAGTGACTTAGAAACATTTTTTTTAAAAGGTCAACCTCATTAACTAAAAAATGTTAATAGATTTAACCTTTTTTGCTTATTAAAAACAACCCCCCTCCTTTGTTTTAATGTGCATACCCAATTTTGTCAAGGGTTTTGCTAAGAAAGGGGCACTCTCTGCCTTGCTAGTGGGTAATATTTGGCAATGCCCACACCTTTTGATTCAGCATATGCATTTTGAAGACACCTTGCCAAGTGGAAATACATGTATTTAGGCTTTTAGTTGTTGTTGTTCAAGTATCTGTACTCCTACTCAAGCTCCATTGGATAATGTCGGGCTTACTGTTGGATCCCATGGAATCTGGAAAGCACCTAGAACCAAAAAAATTCTAGGGGATCAGTTGCTCTCCCTTATCTTTCTCTCATGGCATCTCAGATTCTTTCTGCAAGTCTTTCCCATTCTCTTTTTCCTGCTAACTTGTTTCTCTGGCTTATCCATAGTTTCTGATTTTACACCATGCCAAATGCAGTTGGCAGGGGGTTCACTTCAACATCACTCAGGAATCTAGGCTGATGGAGACTCCATCTCAATAGTTGCCTCCCCAATGGAGAATTGTGCAATGGCACTTGCTCTTAAAAGATCTGCCCAGAAATGATACATGCTATTACTCTTCACATTTCACTGGCCATAGTCACACTAACTCCAAAGTGAGAAGGGAAGAGCAATCCTACCAATATCCAGGAAGAGAACTGGAATATTTGTGAACAATTCCTGTGATTCCCTCATCAACATGTTTGTGTGTTCACTTAAACTTCTTGTTAATGTGGATTAAATTGAAAGTTAAGTTCCTGATTTTTTTTTCTTTTAAATTAAGACATGTGAGCATGTTTACTGCATAAAATTATACAAATGAGCACATATCCACAAAACACATGCATCCTGCTCCATTAAAAGCCAGTTGAAAGTTGAGAGGTATCAGTTTAGCAAATTCTCTGTTGAGGAAAAATAGCAAGTAAAAAGGCTTTCTTTTCATCCTAAAAAAAAAAAAATGAAGCAAAAAAGAAGATCTTGTGAGACCAATTGGAAAAGAGGAAGAATCTGAAGTAAACTTGGCCTTAGACCATGTTACATGCTACTCCTTCAACTTGTACAAATTAAGTAATAAGAGGTCACAACTGTTTCTTAATGGGGAAAACTGCAAGGACAGCAAAGCACCTAGGCGGTGAAGAAAACACAACAAAGAATATAAAAATCTATAGTTATGAAAATAATCAAGAAATCATGCTACTAATCCAATTCTGAAGTTTAAGAAACATCAAGTAACCCTGGCTGGCATGGCTTAGTTGGAGCTTTGGCCCGCTCACCTAACTAAGGGTCAATGGTTCGATTCTCCATCAAGGGCACAGGCATGTATTTGGGATGCAGGTTCCATCCCTTCTGCTGGTTGTGGTGTGTGGGAGGCAACCAATCAATGTGTCTCTTTCACATTAATGTTTCTCTCTCCCTCTCTTCTCTCTCTCTCTCTCTCTCTCTCTCTCTCTCTCTCTCTCTCTCTCTCTCTCTCTCTCTCTCTCTTCCCTTCTATTTTCTTTAAAAAAAAAAAAATCAGTGGAAAAAGTATCCTTGGTTGAGGATTAAGAAAAAGAAGAAAGAAACAGCAAATACTATCAAATGATTTAGACATATTAATCTGTTGTGTCTTTACACAAATAAATTACACAAATAAAAGGCTACCCTAATTATTTAGAGGTTTAATTCTGATGGGGAACACCTATTTGCTTTTGAATTGGTCTCATTTTTTAAAACAACTGATTCCCTGAAAAAATATTTTAAAGTTCTTAACCATTAAAGCAAGCTTCTCAGCTACACTTTGATGTGGTTATATAAAAGCTTCACAGCATTAATCTCACTAATACCAAGGTTACTGCAATCAAATTTATTTATAAGCATCAATTAAATTTGCTGTCACCATCCCACGTTATTATAATGACAAAGAGACTGAGTCATTTCATTTCTTCAAGAATAATTACATTTACTTAAAGATTTTAGTAAAACATTTATGATTTATTTCAACAGAATATTCAGGATCCTAT
Organism: Pipistrellus hanaki; assembly: GCF_964339955.1. Classification (NCBI taxonomy): domain Eukaryota; kingdom Metazoa; phylum Chordata; class Mammalia; order Chiroptera; family Vespertilionidae; genus Pipistrellus; species Pipistrellus hanaki. The sequence goes on from NC_140514.1 coordinate 32,872,895, forward strand.
ATTAATAAAAATATAAGCAAAAAGCGTTGCATCTTGGCCTATAAATGATGTTTTCCCCAGTGGACTTATAAGTATTTTTAAAATACCATTAAGGGAATACTGGTTAAAGTTTATCTCTGACACATTTTTAAAAGCCTGCTAACAGCTTTGCCATAAAACTGATTTAGGGTAGTTGTATTTTTTAGTAACATTTAGAACAACCCAGTATTTAGTATAAATATTAGTATCAGCACACTATATTAAAACATAATTGTGCAACATTTTGTAAATTAGCTGCAATTTCAATAGCTCTGTTCACCAACCATGTTACAGAGTTATGTGTTCTCCTAAACTGTATGCATGTCATATATTATATATATATATATAACATAATACATACATATATATATATATATATATGTATGTATTATGTTGTTGTTTTTTATATTCTTCACCAATTACAACAGAAGAAAACTCTGCCTGTGTTATCTTTATTGGTATTTATAAAATATGAGACAGGGTTCTTAGCTCAAGCTGACCTCCCCATGCAGTTGCATTTATAATATCATCACAGTACTTTTCAAACTGGAGACTACATATCTCCTGTATTAGGGTTTGTTAAAAGTGGCAGAAAGTCTTCCACATGGCTTTGCATAGATTTAGCAGTTTGACTTGTTTTTAAAATATATTTTATTAATTTTTTTACAGAGAGGAAGGGAAAGGAATAGAGTTAGAAACATCAGTGAGAGAGAAACATTGATCAGCTGTCTCCTGCTCACTCCCTACTGGGGATGTGCCCGCAACCAAGGTACATGCCCTTGACCGGAATCAAACCTGGGACCCTTCAGTCTGCAGGCTGATGCTCTATCCACTGAGCCAAACCAGTTAGGGCAGCATTTTGACTTCTTAAGGCAGCTACAGTAAGAGGGCATTCCTGTCCTTTCAGTTGTTCTTCAATGGCTCTATACACAATGGCCATCAGATGGAATCTGTTCAATTTCCAACTATCTAGCTGCGAATATTTGAGCAAGTTTGCCACTTTCCAAATGTCTAGCTCCAGATAAGTTCTCAGTTTCAGCTTCAGCTATCCTTTCTTTTCACTCCTTTTCCAAAGCATTTTTTTTTTTTTTTTTGATCTGGTCTCTTTTGTGCTCTTTATATCTGAGGTAGACTGAAAGCTGAAAACCTTCCTGAGGCTTGAACATCACACAACATACTTCTGCCTCATTCTATTGGTTGAAAGCAAGCCACCGGGCCAATCAGGGAAAGAATCTACCTCAATGGGAGAAGTGACAAGGTCATAGGAACACGCACAGGATAGGAAGAATTAGAGCTATCTTTGCAAACACTTTATCACACAGAACTCATTTTAAAATGCCTCCTTTATTTAATGTTCTTAAAAGTAAATTTATATATTGCATATTTGCCATCTAAAACATGTTTCCTAAAGAAATAATGGGAAACCTCTAATATATACCTACATAGCACTCTACAGCTTTTTAAAGTTCATCACAAATATTTCATTTGATAATTCATTCAACAAATTCCAAGCACACTAATATACTCTGAGGTACAAGTTAGATATGGTTCTTTCCCTCAAAAAACTTACAGTCTATGGAAGGGAAAATATATATTTAATAGGTAATAACAATCAAGTAATAATAACATGAAATTAATGTTATGGGAATTCAACACAAGAAATAATTAGCAGTCAGACTCTGTGCCAACATTGAGTGAGATGATATTTATGATAATCCAGAAAGAGGCAAGGCAGGTAATTAGTTGTTATTCTTATCTTTTAAGTGAAGAAACTACTACCGTAGTAAGTAAGGCTCATAGAGTTAACCAAATAATTTATCCAACATTTTCAGTTTCTAAGTGGCAGAAGTAAAAAACAAACAAATAAAAAACAATAAACAAAAACAAAAAGAGGCTATTTTCCAACTGTTTTTTTCCAATATACTCTTCTGCCACCCTAGAAATCAATATCATTATTATTGCCTGAAACAAAAAAAAACCCACCATAATTAAAAAAAAAAAAAACCTATGTGAAGGTACATATTTTGTAAGGATTATTCTGAAGAATTTTCAGTATTTACAGATTTAGAGATTGATCATGTAATATATAACATGCCTAATCTATTGTAGTACACTGATCTATACAACAAGGAATTATGCTTGCTTCTTAAATCTCTCTATCCTAGAATCTAGACTGTGATCATTTGGGGTTCAGAAAAAGCCATTTAAAAAATAATAACTGAAGGGGCTCTTTAACATGACTATTTAAAGCCAACAAAAGAATTAGATGAGAGTGACTAAACTGAATTTCTACTGTAGAATGAAATATGCTATATCCAGTTTACTAAGCAATGAGCTTAATCAAGAATATACATGTTTTGGCCTCAAATTCTTTTTGGAATAAGAAAAGATATAAAGTATAAATAAATATGTGGAAATATGTAATGTATATCAACATATATATGTATATGTACATGCACACAAAAATTTCAAACAATTATCAATGTGTCTTTAGAACTGTTTTATTCCTTTTCACTAGGAAACTAGTAAAAGCCTCAAGCTAACAAGGCTTAAGGGAAGTTTTGATCTATATGAATCCCTTTTTTCTTTCATTGCCCTGTTATTCAATTTTTGGTTTCATATGGGCTTCATTGCATGTTGGTGTGTGTTAGAAAGGCTCACATATCAAATGGCCTAAAGCCTCTTAGTCTGTCTGTGATGCTCCAAATCCAGACAGTAGTCTTCAATAAATGTATTTATATTATTCAATTAATCTTATTTTTCAATTTGTTATCGTACTGATCCATGCAAAGCCAGAATGTCAATAGGCTTGCCGATCTCTAACAGTTTTCTCTTTAAAAATTTGGTTCATGTCCTAACCGGTTTGTCTCAGTGGATAGAGTGTTGGCCTGCAGACTGAAGGGGTCCCAGGTTTGATTCTGGTTAAGGGTCTGTACCTTGGTTGCAAGCACATCCTCAGTAGGCAGCTGATCGATGTTTCTCATCAAGGTTTCTAACTCTCTATCCCTCTCCTCTCCTCTCTGTAAAAAAAAATCAATAAAATATATATTTTTTAAAAATTTGGTTTAAAGTCCCTTCCTTCCTTCCAGTACTGCTTCAAATTCTCTCTCTCTCTCTCTCTCTCTCTCTCTCTCTCTCTCTCTCTCTCTCTTTGTGTGTGTGTGTGTGTGTGTGTGTGTGTGTGTGTGTGTCTGACCAGCAGTGATGGGAGGGATAATATAGACCAGAAACTTCTAATTCTAGTCTTCAAATGGCTTATAGCAGTGAAGCATGATATTGGATACCCTGAGTTGGTTGCCTCAAGCTGCTAGCAGCCTTTATCAGAGGGTGGCCCAAGAGGTACAGCAAATCTACAGGTGGAGTGGATGATGAAAAACATCCAGTAGTTCCATAGCTTCTTTCCCAAGGTGAATAACAGCATGCAATGCTTGGTAGCTGGCTGCTAGAGTAATGTCCAGATGGTAGAATAGCTCCTTGGCTGTGCTTAGCACATTGCATCCAGCATGGAGCTCCCGGATGGTGCAACTCTGATGGCTTTCAAACTCTGACTTCACAGGCATCAGACACTTCTATTTGCAGCTGATGTGGCCTTTTTTTTTTTTTTTAATATATTTTATTGATTTTTCACAGACAGGAAGGGAGAGGGACAGAGAGCCAGAAACATCGATGAGAGAGATACATCGACCAGCTGCCTCCTGCACACCCCCCAACTGGGGATGTGCCCACAACCAATGTACATGCCCCTGACCGGAATCGAACCTGGGACCCCTCAGTCCGCAGGCCGACGCTCCATCCACTGAGCCAAACCGGTTTCGGCTGATGTGGCCTTTTAATAGAATCCAAAAATAGTTCTGATCTAACGAATTCAATAACACACGTGATTTTTATGAATTAAAGTTTCATCATTATTTTAAAATACTTGATAGAAAAAAGTTCAATTAAATTTAAATGTTAGGGATAGTAGCATCAACTTACTCACCTAGAAGTACAGTCTATAGAGGGAAAATAAATATTTAATAGGTAATAATAATCAAGTAATAACAACCTGAGATTAATGTTATGGCTAGGCAACCCAGGAAATAATTATCAGTTAGACTCTGTGCCAATTATCAAATCAGATTTCATCCTGTGCTTGTCAATAAAAAAGAGCTGTTAGATTCTCTAATTATAATTTCACCCCATTATACATTTTGAATGGTTGCAAAAGAAATGGTTAAAAACAATTTATCACCAGTTGTACAAAGTTTTTCATGAATGATGACTCCTTTGGCTGATGAAACCAATTACCACAAACTGGGTGGTTTATAACATCATATGTTTATTTATTCTTTCACAGTTATGAAAGCCCAAAGTCTGAAATGAATTTCCATGGACTGAAATCAAGGTGTTACCAGGGCCACGCCATCTCTGGAGGCTCTCGGGGGAAATCATGTCCTTGCCTATTCCAGTTTCTGAATGTTTTCTTCATTCCTTAGTTCATGGCCTCAAATCACATTGCCTTTTCTCTTCTTGCTTCCATCATCACATTGCTTCTTTCTTCCTTGTCTTCAAATCTCTCTATATTTTACGAGAGGTCCAGGGCACAGAATTCATGCACTGGTAGGTCCTTAGGCCTGGCCAGCGATCAGGGCCAATCGGGGCCTTCCAGCTGCCAGCTAGGGCCTTCCTTCCCCCAGCTGCCACTCAGGGCTTTTCTTTGTTCCTCGCTGCCCCTGGGCGTCAGCCCGTGTCATAGTGAGCAGTCAAATTCCCGGTAGGTCAAACTCCCGAGGGGACAATTTGCATATTAGCCTTTTATTATATAGTAGAAGGGCACTTGTGGTTACATTTAGGATCCATCCAGGATAATTTCTCCATCTTAAAATCCTTAATTTAATCACAGTTTTGAAATCCCTGTTATCATCTGAGGTAACATTCACAGGTTTCAGGATTTAAGAACTGGATATCTTTGAGGGCCATTATTCAGCCAACCACAGTGATTATCAAGAATTTGAAGAGAATATCATTTTGAAAGTCTTGATCAGAAACTATGTGTAGCTATTTTTTTTTTAATGCTTTCATTGTTGCATAATTGACAGCAACATTTTTAAAATATATTTTTTATTGATTTTTTACAGAGAGGAAGAGAGATAGAGAGTTAGAAACATCGATGCGAGAGAATCATGGATCAGCTGCCTCTTGCACACTCCCTACTGGGGATGTGCCCGCAACCAAGGTACATGCCCTTGACCGGAATTGAACCTGGGACCTTTCAGTCCACAGGCCGACGCTCTATCCACTGAGCCATCTGGTTTCGGTTGTGTAGCTATTTTAAACATAAAATCCGATTCAAAGAATTTATGTTCATGTAGAAAGTTCAAATTTGTCATTAAAAATTTTGAAAAAATTTTATCCTAAAAGTTTTATACAAATTATATTTAATATTTCCCCTATTATTTTGCATTCACTTTTATTTTTATAATTCATGTCATTTTTAAGCAATTGATTTTTTAGCATGTCCAATATAGATATCCACAAATTCCCTCCAGATTACCCTAATTTTATTTACCCTAATTTAATTACCTAGACTACCTTTTTTTTTTTTTTTTAAAGGACTACCAAAGAATATTTTTTAAAAGAACTACCTTTAAAAAAAAAATACTACTCATTCATTAGCAATCTGTCTCACAGATATTTGTTATCTTTTCCAGTTAACACTGTTTATGTTTGGACTCAAGTGAAATGCCCTATTAAACATTTTTTAGAAGTCAGTTAAAAATAGTACCAGAACTTAACATTATTATACCACAGTTTTCTCTAAATATGTCATTCTCCTTTTCATTCTAGAAAGGGAAGAATAGTGTTACTTTTTTATTCCCTAATTTATATTACACATTTAACAATATATAATTGCCTAATTATTTAGGCCTCATTCAAAGAATAATCCTGAAAATCTTCTCTTTAATATTTAGTTAGAATGGTGAGTGTTAAATGTTTAAAATAAATTCCCTGAGACTAAGAAACAGAAGTTCTTTATCCTTCCCTTCCCAGTGGTGGCAATGGCAGGAAATTTAATAAGCTGACCAGAGGCAGAGATGTTTGGAAAACCATCAAAAGAAATTTGATGGGATGAACAATAGGGCATCTTTAATATGGTTGAAAGAGGAAAAAATAGAGTTAAACTGAATGCTTTCCTATTTGACAGCTCTTTTCTATGAGGATTTCAAAATCACTAAGAATAAGTAACCTCATTATCTATACATACATCACTACAGAAAAGAATAATGTCTATTCTATCTTAGTTTATTAAGGGATGTGTTATTTCTCTGTGTGTGTGTGTGTGTGTGTGTGTGTGTGTATTTCCAAATTATAATTACATAATGACCTATGTTTGTTAAAAACCCCAAGTGAATACAAGATTTTTAAAATGGTTATTCCTGTGCCTACTCACTAAAGGAAATAACTCTTCTGTCTCTACAATTAAGGGGGGTCTGGAGATGCAGTTTGGCACATGAGTGAGATACAGTTTCATGGGCATCACCAATTCTCATCAGCACTCTCCTCTGGGCAACATACAGAACATGAGAAACAGGAGACATGTTCGTAGTAAGAACATGTCTCCTAAGCAACTTTCAGAGAAGAATGTAGAGTAGAATTCTTGATGTGAACAAGATAACGCATGTTGTGGTTAAACTGCATTCTTGAGAGCCCGATGATTTTTAAAACTACTTAGAAGATTGGGTTTTCAACTCTTTAGATAATTATCTGTAATGTGAGACAACCCTGTTTTTAAAGCAGCTTAGTTATTCGAATTGCTACTGTTGTGATATACAAGTTATATAACCTTCCAATGGAATTTAATTTCATACTATGAACAAATGGAAGGATATGTCATAATTTAAATTCATAACTTGTTTCAGCAAACTTCCTGATTCATTAACAAACCCGGTGCTGGCAACAGGAAAGAATGAAGTCTTTCTCTTCCTCAAGTATTTGGAAACGCCATTCATTTTTAGACTACTCATTCATTAGTAGTCCATATCACAGATATTATTTGATATCTCTTTCCAGTTAACTCTGGTTATCTTTTGATTCAAATGAAATGCCCTATTGTTAGACCTAATCAGTAACTGGCAATTTCTGACCAATAGTAGCCCCCTTTTCTGCTTTCATGTGAGTGGCCTAGGATTTATGATGGATACAGGTGGGAGCCAATGCTATGTATGGAGTGTGGGCACCAGTCCGGTGTATAATTGTTACCTGGCCTCTTGGCGAAACACTTTAGGCATGACTGAAAATTTATGTGTCTAACATGTTTTCCAAAACTGCTTTATTTTCGTGTGTGTAGGGAATTGGGGTAGGATAGACAAAAAACCCAAACCCATACACATTACTGATCTGTATACTTATTTCATGCTTTAGCAATTTCTAAACCACCCCATTATTGGATAATGACTATGGTGGGTACTTAGCAAAGTTTACTGTTAAGTCATCAAAATGTTGCATTTGCTGCTTTATACTTTGGCCCACATTGATATTCCAGGTGGAAATAACTGAAACAAATACCTCTAAATATAAAATTTAAAAATCTTGTATACAGCTCTCAGAGTAAAGGATACAACACTGGAGTTAAGAAGATTTAATGGCAATAAATTGGTCAGTCAGTAAATACTTACGGAGTGTTTGCTATGTACCAGACACTGTGCCAAACACTAAATCTAAAGGGCACAAAACATGATGGTTAGAAATTGGGCAATAGTGATTGTCTCCTTGTTGTTGATAGAATGTTCCTATGTAACAAAATAGAAAATGATATGGCAAGGTTGTTATACATGCCAGGGCATGGAACTAGTTAAGTGAAACTGAATTTTCTCACGTTTCCAAGGGGAAGTAGAAAGAAGGAAAGAGAAAATTATAGGGAGAATTTGTATCATCCTTAGATGGTAGCATATGGTACCAATGAAAAATTGGCTATCAGGCTTCTTTTTAGTTTACAATCCATTATAGTTCATCCCTGCACACACACTTCTTCCCAGCCCCCCATCTTCATTCTCCTTTAGATACCCTCAAGTTTCTCCCAAGGTTTATCTGCAAAGCTAAGATTAGATTTCTTTTTAATTTTTTTATTTTATTGATTTTTTACAGAGAGGAAGGGAGAGAGATAGAGAGCTAGAAACGTCGATGAGAAAGAAACATCGACCAACTGCCTCTTGCACACCCCCTACCAGGGATGTGCCCGCAACCAATGTACATGCCCCTGACCGGAATTGAACCTGGGACCTTTCAGTCCGCAAACCGACGCTCTACCACTGAGCCAACTGGTTTCGGCCTAAGATTAGATTTCTAAATTAGATTTCTAATGATATAGATATCAGCATCATACATCTTGGCAGATAACTCCATAGTAGTGTATTATGAAAAAAAAAAAAGGATTAAACACACACACACACACACACACACACAGAGCGTAATTTTTCAGGTATTAAATGTATGGCTATATAGAGAAGTAGTAACTGCCTTCTGAACTGATTTGAAATTGCTCCATCACCATGGTATTTCTTCCTTAACCCCACATGATCTGCCAAGTGAGGTTGTTTCCAGTGGCTCTGAGGGAGTGGGAGGCTCTTTTACAAAATCTTTTGGGGTTCAAGATTAAAAATAAGCCACTGTATGAGGAAATTCCATTTACAGGGCACTATTTAAAAATAATATTTAGGAATATAGCTTGTAGTATTCTCTTAACAGGCAGCATCTGGGTGGTTATAGAGTTAACTATTCAAGACAGGTAGTTATATTTTTTTGGAAATTTCTTGATGCATCACATGTACAACATCCTTTGGTACCAAATCTCAATATATAATTACTCATAAATCAAGATGTCATTCTTACAAGTATTACCAAATGTTCTTTCTCAATTAAAACCTACTTCCTCTTCCTTCATCTTCTGCAAAGATAGAAAATAACTGATCTTCCTTTTTACAATAAACTTTGTATAATTAAAGATTCTTCAATGTCCTTTATCTAGTGAAAACCAAGCAACCCTAGAGCTGGAGCAATTTCTCTACTGTACACACAAGATGTGGAGATTCTGGTTAAGATCCTCAGTCTCCAATGCCATTCTTAAAATGTAGGCATCTGGATTGTAGATACTTCTTTGGTTTTATTTGGGGAAATTATTTTATAGCCGATAGGTCTTTGGATGTAATGTTTTTGGATTTCACATAAGAAACACAGTAATAAGAGTTGTATGTCAAATGAGTCACTGGCCTTTTCTGTGTTGTTTAACCTATACTAATAAAAGGGTAATATGCTAATTAGATTGGGAGACCTTCCAGGAGACCTTCTGGACATTCTTCTGCACAAAGCCATGGTGGAACATTCTTCTGCACAAAGCCATGGTGGCAGGGCCAAGGTAGTGGAGGTTAAGGGCCAAGAGGGGATTGCAGTTGTGGGTGATCAGGCCGGTGGGGGGCAATTGGGGTGATAAGGCAGGCAGGGGGGACAGTTGGAGGTGAGCAGGCCAGCAGGCTGGCAGGGAGTGCCCTTGGGGGTTAGCAGGCTGTGGGGGGAGAAGGGGGACAGAATGGTTAGGCAATCAGGTAGGCAGGCCGGCAGGTGAGCGGTTCGGAGCCAGCAGTCCTGGATTGCAAGAGGGATCGGGCCTAAACTGGCAGTTGGACATCCCTCGAGGGGTCCCAGATTGGAGAGGGTGCAGGCCAGGCTGAGGGACCTCACCCCCCACCCCCATGCACGAATTTCATGCACCGGGCCACTAGTGTTTCTATATAAATATGTGACACTCAAAATATTAAGTGTGTTTAGAGAACTGTCAATTTAGAAATTCTCACTTTACCTTTGTTGATTAGTGTTGTCCAAACTCTTGGTAAGAATCACCTGGTTTACTGAAGGCACCTAAGAGAGTGCTGACAATTCATCTGCCCCGATGTAGGTTAAATTGAGCCATGAAGTATAAAATCTAAGATGCACCCATGGACTGGTGCACTGAAGTCATACAAGGCCGGTTGTCGAGTGCTGGGCGGCCCTCTTGCACACCCCGGCCACTGCCAACCTTCTGTCTTTTCACATCCTCTCTCTTGGAGGACTTGGAGAAGATATATTGCCACGCCAGCATCTCTTGGAGGGTTACTTAAGCCATCTCCACTTTGATCGGAAAAGGAAACGCCTATCATAGCAGAAATCTCTACTGGAATAGGAACCGGACGTGGTGGTTCCGGGGGGAGAGCCTTCCTAGGGCACTTCCTTCCACGTTTTAAATCCCTCCTCCTGTGAGTGGGCCCCAATACATTCCACTGCTCACTCCTGAAGGCACCTTCACCCTCCCCAGACCCCATAGTGTGAGCGGAGTTTGTGAGAAGGGCCTGGGCTCTTAGGGGCCGCTGCTGTGGAGTGCTCTGCCTCTCTATTCGCCGGATAGGTATCTAACTCGTCCCCCTCCGGTAAGCGGCACCATATGTACGGACTGCAAAACAACCACTCCCTGGCTGAAGTTGTCTGTAGGAAGCTGGGTATTTACTGGTGAGACATCCCTGCTGCCTGCGCCGCCTCAAGTGCGGGAACCCACCACGCGCGGAATCCCCTCCTCCGGCTCCGCGCCCGCACCGGCCGGGCTTCCTTAGAGCCGCAGACGCCCCGCCCCCTGCCACCTCGGCACCTCTCATTGGCCAGGCCTGGCACCGCCTCCGCTCCTGACTGGCGGCTGCCGCTGTCCGTCCGTGCGGCAGGAGCGTTTCCGCATTGAGGGGGCTGCTCCCCGCGGAGGGGGGAGGGGAGTGATTCAGGCGAAAGTGGGGGCTTTCAGGTCTCCGGAGCCGGCAGCCGGGTGGGCGGAGGGCGCCGGCCGTGGGGCTGCCGCCGCTGGCGAGGGGTTCCCGGTGTGCGTGTGCGAGTGGGGAGAGAGAGAGAAGGAGAAGGGTGACATCCTCAGCCTGCGAGCCTTCTTCCCGGCGCGCCAGAAGCGGCCCCCAACTTCCCAGCCGCCGGAGGAAGAGGAGGAAGGTGGGTCTCGGCGGCGGCGGGGCGGGAGGGGCGGGGACGGACGTCCCACCCGCCCGGAGGAGGGTGTGTTCCCCTCTGAGAAGGGGAGAGTCTCTCTCCTTCACCAGCTGTGGCCGCCTCCCCCTCCCCACCCTCCCCCGCCCCCGAAGAGGGCCGAAGCTGGGGCTCGGAAGCGCAGGGGCTGGCTGTGAGCGGGCAGGATGGGGCCTTCCCGGCTCCTGTCCGCGGGGCTCGGGCGGCGCGGCTCTCCCCTCGCGGGCGGCCCCTCCGGGCGCGGGGGCGGGCGGGGCGGGGCGGGGCGGCTCCGGCCCCTCCTCCCGCGGACGTGCCCGGCGCCCGGGGAGGCGGGAGCTGGAGGCCGGCCCGCCCATGGGGAGTTCTTAGCTCCTCCTGGTCCCGGGGTGGTTTGGTAAGGTGACCAGATTGTAACATTGGTAAAGCGGGACACCATTGGGGAGGGGGCGGGGGGGGGCGGGGAAAGAAGGGGGGAGGGTCTTGATTAAAAATTTGGTCTCTATGGAGCAACAAAAATTTTCATAGAACGCAAAAATAGTATTGTAATATATATATATATAATTTTAAATTTTAACATAAGTGCAATTTACAAATATAATAAATAAAATTATGTATAGTCGTAAATATCACTTTCAAGGCTGGCGCTAGACTTTTTGCCGCCACTGAAATATAAATAATACGAGGTCTGTCTGCTGACTTCAAGGGAATTTACGTATTTATGAATTTCTGAATTATCTGAATAGCTGACTTGTAATGACGTCACTTGTTTAACTAGCTTACTAGCACGCAGTTACCAAATGTTTTCCTCTTCGTTGCCCATCCCCAAAACATGCCATTGTTCATTGGGTCCAAACAATGGTGGTCGAATTCTGACAGCTGATCGGCAATGCGAACTTTGATGAGCAGTTCTCGATAATCAGTTCTCAACAATGACTTGTTATTGTTAAAAGTTTAACATGATAACATTAACAAAAATAATATAAAACTCATATCCTGGCTAAATAGCCACATGGCCGAGGAAAAGCGTACATTCCCTTCCCGTTCTCCCGCCCGTTCCCTAGTTTGTGCATTCTTTCCAAATACCTTTCCAAAAATCGGGACTTTTTTTTAAAACACTGCGGGACGCGGGACAAATTGTTAGAAATCGGGACTGTCCCGCCGAAAGCGGGACATCTGGTCACCTTAAGTTTGGGGGCTGGGAAAAAATGGTCGCTCCTCCCTGGCCTCTGCCACCCCCTCCCCATCCCCGCTGGGGGGGCGCGGCCGGTTTGGCGGAGGACCGGCCGGAGGCTGGCGGCCGAGGGGAGGGGAGGCCAGGCCCGCGGTCGCCCGGCCCCGGAGGCGTGGGGACCCGGGGGCGGTGACACGGCCGCGCTGGGTCCGCCTCTTTCATTGATGAAATGTAACTTCGTGCGGTTTTACCTTTCCTGGGAGTCTCCGCTGGCCCTCGGCGGTGTCAGGCGCGCAGAGTTACCAGCTGACTCCGTCGCACCAAGTTTCTGCCTTTGGAAGTGGAGGAGATTTTCCTTTTTCTTTCTTTTTTCTTTTTCTTTTTGGGGGCAGTTTTCAATCGCCTTGACTAAATATTCCCTCAAGTGGCTAAACCTAGGAAGAGGAGAAAGAACACGTCGGTGGTTAGAGCAGGGGAGGAGGAAATCACTACCTGGTGGAGGGACTCCTCTAGGCGTTAACATAGACACTGGTAGATAACCCGGCGTATTTTAAAAGGAAATCCCTGCCATGTCGAGATATGTGCAAGGTAAGGCGCGCCGCTTCCTAGCTCCCGGGTGCTTCGGCGGGCTGTGTGCGGGCACCGGCGCTCGTGGGGGCGGTTTGGGGGTGGAAATGCTCATTGGAGAGGCTGTTTTGAGAAAAGCCTTTTGGTTCCTTTGACGTCTGAGCTTGGGCTGGCGTTCCAGAGACCTCTGATTTATGTCCCTCTGCTCCCCTGGGTTTAGTCCTGACTGCCTGAACTCAGGTTAGTTAGTAAGCGCTCTGATTCCTCGAGCTGGTGGCTGTAAAGGATGATAAAACAGGATTCTGGCTGCTGGTTCATCTGTTTTCTTTTCTCGGTCGAAGTTAAGGTAACTGTGTGTGTGCGTGCGCCGCCAAAATGGGGAACTGGGAGGGCCGGGCGACTGGCAGGTGGGTTTTGCCAGGACTGTTGTGCTGGGGGAAGTTGGACTCAGCTCCGATTGCGTTTGTGTACTTGGTGTGAGTCTCAGATTCATTTATTGCGAAACCTGGAGTAGCTCATAGAAGCTGGAGGTCATTTCAGCAGGAGAAATGACTTTGCTGCATTGCTGTGTGTGTTTATTTATTTATTTATTTATTTATTTATTTATTTTTACCGACTCTAGAATCTGCAAAGATTATTAAGGTTTCTTTGAAATTTGAAAATTGCCCTCTGAATTCTACATGTGTATTAAGAAGGGGTTAAGGAATTACTCAACTGATTTAAGCAGTAACGCTGCGTGTATATGTGCGTACTTTGTACACTTTGAAATTGGTGCTGTCTTAAACCAGTTTATAGCATGGAATTCGCCTTCTCGTAGGCAAGTAAACCTTTTTCTTTTTTCTTTTTTTTTTGTAGACCCCAAAGTATGAAAGCTTCAGCCATCTTGAGCACACAGCTATAGTAAAGTTCACAATCACTTAATGCGACTCTTAATAAATGTAGATGTACTTTGAAAAAATTGTCAGTAATGGCCCTCATTTGACCCAGGGAATAAAAATGCCCTAATAACTTTTACAACACTTTATTAACTCTTCTTTGAGTTTTGTATAAAAAAGTAAGGGAATCAGATGGCCTGCCTGTGGGAAATGGCCTGCCTTTAGCACTAAGCTCAGAAAAGCCACTTATCATTAGACTTTCAAAGTCTTACTATACCTTTATATGTGGTGAGAGATGCTTCGTATGTGTTTATTGAATAAATAAATGTCTGAGTCAGAAATAGCAAGGCAGAAGTAACTGTTAGAAATTTGCTTGTTTTGTAACAGCAATAACAAAATTTAATTGCCAGAGAACCGGTATTTTGCAAGAATATGCTATGCAAAAGTGCACCAAAGTCGCTTCTCTTTAAAAAAGTAGGAATATTAAACTCCAGCTGCTCCTTGTAGTTGTGTTTTAGAATAGCTTGCAAAGGTTTTGCGCCTTGACTGATTCCACAGCCTTTACTGTTAATGGCTGCCTTCAGGACATTCTAAATCAAGTGGCAATACAATACTTAAGAGTTTCTGTGAATGTTGTCATTTCTTTCCCTTGTCATCTATTTTTTATGTTGGAATATTTTTGTTTGTAGGAAAGTGACACATTTGTCAAAACTGAGACATCATGGGTTTATTACTACTACTTATTCAGACTTCAAGTGTAACCCCTTTATGTTTAATTAACTCTGATGCTCTTATAAATGATAAACCTAATTAGCTAATGACTTGGCTGACTCCATAGTTTAGTTTTAAAGTGTAAGGATTGAGATTTTTGTGTTGGAAATTTTTTGTAATATATCAAATTTTTTAAATCTTTGTTTAGCACTTATTGGTATTTCCACTCATTGATACTTAGGGCACACCACTCACAGGGGAAAGATTGGACAACTATCGGTCCCCTAACTCTGCATATGTTGTCTCATGTAAGCTTTGCAAGTCCCTTAGAAGTAGCAGGTTTTTTATCATGGCTTCTACGGTTGAGGAGATAGAAGCATATTGTCAATTCACAGATAGTAAGCACTGCAATTCATATCTGGGTAGATGAATCTAAAAACTCTTGTCCTTTCCAATACCTTTTGCCTCTTTCATTAAAAAAAAAACAACTTATCCAATGGCTTGTTCCTCCAAACTAGACTGCCAGTTCTCTTTGGGCAAAGATAGGGAAATACAGTATCCTGAAGTGGTTGATGCTCTAAAAGAATTTGTGATGGGTAATAAACTCAACACTTTCCATGTACTTTTTCATAGGTTAGCCTACATTTTTGGTTGTAGGGTTTGTTTGTTTTTTGTTTCTTGTTTTTTTTTAATAACACCTCTCAAAATTACATAGATGTTGAGAAGAAAAAAGGGTATGAACTCTGTTGCTAAGAGGTGAGCTTAGACTAAGGTGACCAGATGTTAACATTGGTAAAGCCAGGCACCATTGACCGGGGGAGGGGGGAGGACCACGACCACGGGAGAAACGCAAGGACGACACACGACTTTTTTAAAATGCCGTTGGACAAACTGTTAAGAATCGGGACTGTCCCAACAAAAGCAGGATGTCTGGTCACCTTACCATAAGTTGTTTCCCGAAAAAATTCCTGTATTTTGGAGGAAGATGCAGCAGTATTTAAATATCTTTTATGTTTCTGTGTCTCCAAGTGCTTTGAAATATCATTCTTCCCGCCGTGCGAAATAGAAAATTCACTATTACATTTCTCACATTTTACCATGTAATCGCTTTTGGTTTTTTTAATAAAAGGAAATTCACTTCTTAGATCATCGTTGAATTTGCATCCTCTTTTCTTACTCATTATGTTAAAAATCTAAAAAAAATAATTTAAAATTATATTATAAATTATTATAGACATATTGCTTAAAAACACAGTAAGTAGGTACATAATTACATAAACATTTTATTGTTATTTATAAATTAAATTAATTTGATTGTTATAAAGTAACTATATTTTAAAAATTATTTTAATTTTAATCCTATATTGCTAAATAACAACAATAGTAACTTGTATTATTTTTCCTCTGAATTTGCTGTAACGTAAGTCATAAGTGTCACTTTCAAGGCCGGCGCTAGACTTTTTGCCACCACTATAAAATATAAATAGTACGAGTACTGTCTGCTAAATTCAAGAAAATTTATGTATTTATGAAATAGATAAATTACTTATCTAAATTATCTGAATAGCTGATTTGTAATGACATCACTTGTTTAACTAGCTTACTAGCACGCAGTACGATGTGTACCGTCTGAGAGACAGTTATCAAATGTTTTCATCGTTGCCATTCCCAAAAATGCCATTGTTCATTAAATCCAAACAATGGTGGTCGAATTCTAACAACTGATCAACAATGCGAACTTTGATAAGCAGTTCTCAATAATCAGTTCTCAACAATTATTTGTTATTCTTAAAGTTTAACATGATAACATTAACAAAAATAATATAAAACTCATATCCTGGCTAAATAGCCACATGGCCGCCGAAAACCATATATTTCCTTCCTGTTCTCCCACCTATCCCTAGCTTGTCCTGCATTCTTTCCAAAAATCAGGACTTTTTTAAAACGCTGCGGGACGCGGGACGTCTGGTCACCATACCTTAGACACAACTTTTCTGAACCTCAGTTTCTACTTATATAAACATTTGGTATTATTACCTATTCCACAGGATTATTGAGAAGCTAAAATGAGATGAATTATGTGAATTTACTAGTCACATACTAGATGGCTAGTAATTTTTACTTTTCTTTCTTAAAGTGACAGTGGCCTTTCAGATAGCTTTGTCCACCGTAAGGATAATGTCCTTAATAGAAATAAATAGAAACACAGCAGGTATGATGAGTCTTTATTTTCCTTTCCCAGGTTTGGTGTTCAGGCCCCTAGCACGTGGAAGCTGATATGTGTAACAACAACAAAATGAAGTGTGGGGGATAGGGGAGAAGCTTAACGGAAATGTAAATACATACTTGGTGACAGTCTTTGTTTCAGTCCAGTCAACAAAAAAACTTCTGAGTGCTTACAAAGTACAATGTACTGTGTTGGGGTTTCTTGTGTATTCCTTACAGAGGAAACTTGAAATTTAGATGATGTGTTGTGTACACATGTTTTCGAATTTCCTGGAAATTGGGGCTGCTGTACTTGGCTTGAATCTCTTCCCCCCAAATCAATGTGCTTTTATAGGACAGCTTGGGCCTCTCCATTCTCAAATGTTTTAACCATAAGTTACGAGGTAAAAATGTTCATTTAATAAAACTACTTAATGTCAATTAAGGAGACTTCTCAGCATACCGTGTTTCCCCGAAAATAAGACCTAGCACATGGAAAGATAAGACATCCCCTGAAAATAAGACCTAGCGCAACTTTGGGAGAAAAAATTAATATAAGACACTGTCTTATTTTCGGGGAAACGGTATATGCCTTGACCAAAGGAAGGTTCAACTTTCTTTGGGCATCTTCCAAGCCTGTGTTCCTCAAGCACTTAAGATTTCTTTTCAGAGGAAGACCCTACTGATTCTAGGGCATAGTACCCTAATTTGGTGTATTCTACCTTCTGCCTACCTGTGATATTATTCTCAACTTGGTAGTTTTCTCCCCTTGAGGGATTGTTTCGGGGCCCCCAGTTATTCTTAAAAAAAAAAAAAAAAAAGTAAGTACTAGCTGAGTGAGAAGGGGCTTCTTATCTCTATTGGAGGTAGTAGAGGTAATCAGCAGCTATGACTTTATGCTAGGCTTGTTACTGTGTCATTTGGGATTTTGCTTTTTAAAAAGTTCTGATTGCTGTGGAGTTATCTCCCTACACATGATTTGATTCTTATAAATGGCGCAGGGACTTTTGTCACTAGCCAGCTAAGGCCATGTTATGTGCTTATACTGTAATATTAGAGGATCTTTTTAAACAAAACTATTTTTAACAGACCATTATCTATCTAAATTATATACTAGTAAACATGTCTCTTAATGTTCTTAAATTGAGGTACTCTCTTACATTTCAGGGGAAGCCATTTGAATATCTCTGTTAAAATTATTTGAGGCCTGTCAATGCTCCCACTTGTTGGAATTCTCTCTTTATGGCTATTCTGGTGATGCTTGTTTGGTAGATGGCAGCTCGCCAGGAAGAATCAGCTGAGCTAATAATAACCAGAGGGGTCTCGAATGAATACAGGGATGAGAAACATTCTGGGCCAGGTTGTGGAGGTCAGACGTTGGCCAGGTTCTTCTCAGATCCTGGGACCAAATTTAGCCTGTTGCTGATTATGTAGAGGACGTGGGTGCTTTTAGCCCAGGCAGTTTGTGACATGGATTTGAGGCAGGACTAGAGGTGGCAAAGCAATGACTACGGCACACTCCTCATTTTTTAAAGATGTGGCTTAGGATACATTATATTGCTAGAAAGTGAGGGATTTAGTTAAAGTCAGAGTCACAATTATAAGTGAGAAATTAAAAGAAACTGAGTTGAGCTGATGAAAACTTTGTTTTCCAATATATAATCTCTTATTGCCTTTGTTGTTAGTAACAAGGTTGTTTTTTTTTGTTTTTTGTTTTCTAGTAGGATAGATGACTTTTATTTGTGAAAGCCAATTGAAGAAAAAAAAGAAATTGACAAGGAACATTAGAGAAATAAATACTAGCTGGTACACTTCTCAGTAGTGCCATTTTAATCTTCTAAAGATAAACTGAAAAATAATTTTAAGAGGAAATTACTCTTAAGATGTTAAATTTGGGGCAGTAGGTGTTTTCTTATGATGTGGATTCATTCACATTCTCAGTGTGTTATTTTTCTTCATAGACAATTTTAGTAACTTTAATTAAAATAATAGGATACTTGATTTTATGTGAGGAACATTAGTTGGCCTAATAATGAAAATGTTTTAGGTAAAAGAATAATGTATTACAGTTTTTCAATTTCCACCAACTTGTATTTGTTACTTTTTGTGGAAATGCAGGAATTCCCAGAAAGTCAGATATATCCATTATTGAAAAGTTAATATAAATTAATACTTGAAAGTCAAATCAATTTGGATTATCTATAAAAATGTATAATTAAGAATTGACTGTGCTTCCCATAATGCTATTCCTTTTGATACCTAGTATTTATGCCATTGGAGAAAATTTCAGCAATGTTAGAATAAAATTGTGGGGGCAATCCTCTCAGGTTTTGGGATTTAATGAATGAGGAAATTCACTGACCGCCTTTTGATTGTATAAGATCTCTTTAGAAGCTGGAGTTTTTCTAAAGACTGGTGTCCTTTTGACATAGCCTACAGTTATTGTTGTTTTTTTCTAAAATATATTTAAACTTGGCATAATAGTCTTTGAATTGTGGATGTCTTGGGTAATTTAATGGGTTGTTCAGGTACAATGACTATTAGTTGAAATCAGATGTCTTATACCTCTAAAATTCTACTACCAGCCATGCATCTTTTTGTTAACTTATTAAATTCTTTGAAAGTTAGCTTGCTAAGCTACTGAAAGAAAATGAAATCTTGTGTTTTTTTATTGGGCTAATGTGTGAGAAAGGGGATAATACTTCATTTGAAAGCTGTTTCCCAGTTCTTTTGGTTGGTGATGCAGGCATCTCTTTTGGTTTGTTGCACAGTAATTGTCCAGGGCTCAAATTCTGCCTCTGCCAACAGACCCATTGTTTATTTTTCTCAGTCATTGCCAAATGAAATTGATTGTGCCCCCAAACCATTTTGATAATTAAGGATTGTTTTTGAGAACCAGGGAGAAACTGGCTGTGTTGTCTTAGTTAACTTACATAAACAATGAAGTGTTTCATTTTCCAAAACACTTCTAGATATTTGTTAATTTTTTGAATATAAATCAAGAGAGTTCCCAGTTTCTCTGTGAGTTCATGTGTAGCTTAAAAATACTATTCATTGTATTCATGTACATGCAGTAGTCATTATGTTTAATCCACTTTTTAATTATTAGTTACTAAATTGTAAGAAATACTATTGTAGGGGAGCCTTCCTTTAACAGTAGCACCACTTGCTCTTCCTTGACTATGGAGGCCTGCAGGCAAGGTGATTGGCCTTTGTGTTTTTCTCTGGTTGTTGTCCTGGCAAAGGCTGCTGTGATGTTTCCTTTATGTTACAACCCTGCCTAGAATTTTAAAACTTCGAGTATGGGAAAACAAAATAACATAATTCTATGCACTGTATTGGGTCCATTTATATCATTGGTAAAATGCTTCTTGGCCTTGGTAATAAAATATTTATAGAATAAATAAAAGCTTTGATTTTTCATTGCCCAGAAAATAAACTATATAGAAAAAAAAGTTGGAGAGCATAAGGGAATGCTTATTCTGATAGGTAGTTTTAACCTCACTTAGTAACACATGATAGACATAGTTGGGTTTTGTCAATTTTCATTACACCTGAGTTGGTAAACCATGTAAATGCACGGTAACCAAAAAAGGGGAGATCTTCCTCCAGGTTGGAGAGTAGGGCAGCAGGGTTTGGATTCCAGTGGAGCATTGCACTGCGTCCTTTGGCAAGTCAGCACCTCCCTCCCCACCCCCCGCCCCCACCACAGCCCGCCTCACCCCTTTATCCCCCAACCCATTCCATCTTCAAGACAAGGGAATTAGACTCACTCACTGACCTTAAAGCTTTTGGAGCTTAAAAGTTTAAGTGCACATATATAAAATTACAGGGCAGGCCTGCCAAATAAGTTTTTGGTCTTTGATGGTGATTTTATGTTGTATCCCTTTTCCTTACCCCTCAGCAAAAGAATGTGATAGGCTTCTTGGCATGTCTTCTTTCTTAACATCCATTAAATTTAATGCAAAGTGTTAACTAGTTGACAACATCTCTTCAGACTGTTGTTTTTCAGAAATGATATTTTCTGTTTTTGGTTTTTAGATTTTAAGAGCTACTTTGTTTTATGAGAGTAAGGTTATTCTTAATAATGAGAAATCCAGCTTAGCGATAAATTTTCACAGTTAATGTTTTTTTTAAAGTAAGCAGTGCATGATTAGTAAAAATTTCAATTAGCACGTGGCTCTGCATACTCAGTGCTGGAGTATTGGAACAATTCTCAAAAGTGTGGTGCCTCTTTTTGTTATAAAAAAGCATTTATTAAGCATTTTTCCTAATTCAGGCTAAACCTAAATATAATTGCCCAATTTTGTTTAATCTCTATCTAGAGTTATCAGCATTTATATAGGATAATAAAAATTGGGGGAAAAAATTAGAGGTCACTTCATCCATCTAAATTGCTTTCCAATTGGAATTTCTTTGACTGGGTTCTTGATACTTGACTAATCAGCCTCTGCTTGAGAAGCCTTAGGGACTTCAAGTACTCAGGATATAGTCCATGATTTTCTTAGCCCTCCTTTACTAGGATCAGAAATGACTGTTTGGCCTTATCAGGCACTACCTTCATGAAACTGGGTTCGATCTTCTGTCTGTACCCAGTACATAGCCATCATAATAGGCTCTTCCTCAATTATTTAATAAGCATTATGTGAGGATTTATTATGTCTCAAGCTCTGTTTTATAAAGTATCCTGTATAATAAAAGGCTAATATGCAAATCGACCAACAGTGGAATGACTGGTTGCTATGAAATACACTGACCACCAGAGGGCAGAAGCTCAATGCAGGAACTGCCTCCTGGTAGTCAGTGTTCTCCCATAAGGGGAGCGGAGCGCTGCTCAGCCAGAAGCTGGGCTCAAGGCTGGCAAATGCAGCAGTGGTGGTGGCAGTTGGACATCCCCCAGGGCTCCCAGATCGCAAGAGGGCACAGGCCAAGCTGAGGGGAAACCCCCCTCCCCCATGCACGAATTTTGTGCACCGGACCTCTAGTGATGTTATAAAAGAGTAGTAGGACTTACTATGTGAGCTTGTAATGGCCAACTTCGTTAAGTTTAGGAAGCTTCTAGGAGATTACATTTAAAGTGAACTCTGGCAAATGATATATTAGTGGCTACTCAAGCCACTAATATAAGAATTTAAGACTTGAACTCCCAATTTATTTAAACATTATGAGGTGCTTGTATTGTGTGCCAGTTGTTAAGGTAGGTGTTGGGGGAGCTTGTTCCCTTAAAGTATTGCAAACAAACACCCAAGCAAAGAAAGTTTTGAGGGTGTTTGATATAGTGCAAATGGAAGTGCAATAAAACTTTCACATAAGAGTTGTGGTAGAAAGAAATTCATCTTTGAATGTTCAGAAGCTACCACCTAGAACACTAGGAATGCCACTCTCAAAATAGCAGAGGCTAAAGTCAGAGTTTGAGCCTCTGGGGCTGAGGGATAAGATTTCCTGGAGGATGGGATAATTCTCATGATTTTAGAATTAACACTAGGCTATGAATTTGTAATTTTTCTCCTTGTTTCTGCCTACCCTTCTTTAAGTGTTGAATGACACTTGAGATGTGTGTTTGGAACAAACTTATAATATTATAGCTATGATGGTTTTAATTTCATGGAGCAGAAAAATACCAACTCAGTTGGCTTAAAAAATGAGGGACTTATATCACATGCAGCTTGAAGTAGGATATTCCAGAATTGGCTAATTCAGTACAAAAATTGCATGTCTTTCCTTCCTTCTGCTCTCTTATGCATAGCTATCTCATTCTTGGGTCAGCTTCCTTAAAGGTCACTAAATGGCAGAGGAAACTGAAGGTGAGAGATGGACACATGCTTATTGTGTCCAGGGATGGAAAAGACACTATTTCTTCCCATGTGTTTATTTTTCTCAGTGAGGAATGCTTTTTTCCAATGTCTTTTGGCAAACTTTACTCATTGGCTCACTGACTAGAATCATCTGTATTATGTTTCATGCTTAAACCAATCACCGGGAAGGTTTTAAAATCTGGGCCTGATGCCATTTCTTAAGCACATGGGGCCTTAGGGCAGACAATAGGTGACAGAAAAGCATTGGGATAGGGAGAAGAACAATGTGCATAACTGTTACAAACATATTAAGACGGAGAATAATCTATATCATAGCTACTCAAAGCAATACTGACAGCATTTACTTATTAGTAATGCATATTCTCCCCATTCCAGACCCACTGAGTCAGAATCTTTGGGAGCTTGCCCAGGGATCTGTGTTTTAACAAGCCCTCCAGGTGACTTGTATGCACATTAAAGTTTTAGAAGCACTATTGAGATGTCACAAATAGAGTAGGAAATTGCCGCCTTTAGGCCTTCTGCTTTAGCATTTTTTATTAGCTTTGGCTACTTGAAAGGATAGTTCAGCTTGGGTGTTTTTTTGTTTTTTTTTAAGACATGCCTGGCTAAGGAATTTATATCTATATTTCCCATCAAGTGAGGAAGAGAAGTGATATGATCGGGGTTGCAGCTTAGGGAGAACCAATCCATCTTGCTTGGTACCACCAGGTTAGAGTGACAGATGGGCAGACCAGGTAGAAAGCTGTTTTCATTATGACCATGAGAGGGAAAATGAGAGGGAAATTAAGATAGCAGCAGTGGCCGAAACCGGTTTGGCTCGGTGGATAGAGCATCGTCCTGCGGACCGAAAGGTCCTGGGTTCGATTCCGGTCAAGGCATGTACCTTGGTTGCGGGGACATCCCCAGTAGGGAGTGTGCAAGATGCAGCTGATCAATGATTCTCTCTCATCGATGTTTCTAACTCTGTATCTCTCTCTCTTCCTCTCTGTGAAAAATCAATAAAATATATTTTAAAAAAAAAAGAAAAAAGAAAAAAAGATAGCAGCAGTGGAAAGGGAAAGAAGTGAGTGGGATTGTGTTGTGGTTCAATTAAGAAGTATAGCCCTAACCGGTTTGGCTCAGTGGATAGAGCGTCAGCCTATGGACTGAGGGGTCCAAGGCTCGATTCCAGTCAAGGGCATGTAACTTAGTTGCGGGCACATCCCCTGTGGGGGGGTGCAGGAAGCAGCTGATGGATGTTTCTCTCATCTCATTGATGTTTCTAACTATCCCTCTTCCTTCCTCTCTATAAAAAATCAATAAAATAAAATAAAAAAGTATTGTATTGAATTGGATGTAATATTCAGGGGAAAGGAAGGAAGAGCTAATTGCAACTGAATTTCTAGGTCACCTAGGAGTGACTAGGAGAATGTTAATGCCATGGAGGGTAGGGAGATGGATTTAGACGATTTTGGCATGTTGAGTTTGAGGTACCCATTTGAGTATCTGGGTGCAAAAGGTTTAGAATATTATAGGGAATGTGAACCTGTAACTCATGGGGAAAAAAAGAATAGGATGAGAGGCACATATTTAGGAATTACTATTGATAATAAGGAGTTTGGTAAAGGAGTATTTGAGGGGAAAATGGTCTTGGGGCAGAATCTTAGGAAATCCCGGGAGTAGAAAACGAAAGAGGAGTATGATATGGAAATTGAGGCCTGGACAGAGATGTAGATAATGTAGCCTAATATTGGGTTATGGAATTCAAAGAAGAAAAGCTTTTCTAGGAGGCATACTCACAAATAACCGAGTTTAAAAGACGATAGTGTAACCCCAGAAAAGGATGGTTAGTTTTAATTGGCTATAAATCTAGTCGGTATGTATATGTCTTTAATTTTATTCGTGGTTATTTCTAGTTGCTACTACATTAAGGTGACCAGACGTCCCACTTTTGGCGGGACAGTCCCGATTTTTAAATTTGTTTTGCGTCCCTCGGCTTTTTAAAAAAGTCTCGATTTTTGGAAAGAATGCACGACAAGCTAGGGATCGGTGGGAGAACGGGAAGGGAATATACGGTTTTCAGCAGCTATATGGCTATTTAGTCAGGATATGAGTTTTATATTTTTGTTAATTTTATAATGTTGAACTTTAATAATAACAAATAATTGTTGAGAACTGATGATCGAGAACTGCTTATCAAAGTTGGCATTGTTGATCAGCTGTTAGAATTCGACCACCATTGTTTGGACTTAATGAACAATGGCATTTTTGGGAATGGCAACGACGAAAACATTTTGTAACTGTCTCTCAGACGGTACACATCGTACTGCGTGCTAGTAAGCTACTAGTTAAACAAGTGATGTTATTACAAATCAGCTATTCAGATAATTTAGGTAAGTAATTTATTTATTTCATAAATAAATTTTCTTGAATTTAGCAGGCAGTACTCGTACTATTTATATTTTATAGTGGTGGCAAAAAGTCTAGCGCCGGCCTTGAAAGTGACACTTATGACTTACGTTACAGCAAATTCAGAGGAAAAATAATACAAGTTACTATTGTTGTTATTTAGAAAGAAATATAGGATTAAAATTAAAATAATTTTTAAAATATAGTTACTTTATAACAATCAAATTAATTTAATTTATAATTAACAATAAAATATGTTTATGTAATTAGGTACCTACTTACTGTGTTTTTAAGCAATATGTCTATAATAATTTATAATATAATTTTAAATTATTTTTTTTAGATTTTTAACATAATGAGTAAGAAAAGAGGATGCAAATTCAACGATGATCTAAGAAGTGAATTTCCTTTTATTAAAAAAACCAAAAGCGATTACATGGTAAAATGTGAGAAATGTAATAGTGAATTTTCTATTTCGCACGGCGGGAAGAATGATATTTCAAAGCACTTGGAGACACAGAAACATAAAAGATATTTAAATACTGCTGCATCTTCCTCCAAAATACAGGAATTTTTTTGGGAAACAACTTATGGTAAGGTGACCAGACTTCCCGATTTTCAACTATTTGTCCCGTGTCCCTCAGCGTTTTAAAAAAGTCCCGATTTTTGGAAAGAATGCAGGACAAGCTAGGGATCGGCGGGAGAACGGGAAGGGAATGTTCGCTTTTCCGGGGCCAGGTGGCTATTTAGCCAGGATATGAGTTTTATATTATTTTTGTTAATGTTATCATGTTGAACTTTAAGAATAACAAATAATTGTTGAGAACTGATTATCGAGAACTGCTTATCAAAGTTCGCATTGTTGATCAGCTGTTAGAATTCGACCACTATTGTTTGGATTTAATAAACAATGGCATTTTTTGGGATTGGCAACAACAAAAACATTTTGTAACTGTCTCTCAGACAGTACACATCGTACTGCGTGCTAGTAAGCTAGTTAAACAAGTGATGTTATTACAAATCAGCTATTCAGATAATTTAGGTAAGTAATTTACTTAGTTCATAAATACATAAATTTTCTTGAGTTTAGCAGACAGTACTCGTTTTATTTATATTTTATAGTGGCGGCAAAAAATCTAGCCTTGAAAGTGACACGACTATACATAATTTTTTATTATATTTGTAAATTATACTTATGTTGAAATTTAAAAAATATATAATACTATTTTTGTGTTCTATGAAAATTTTTGTTGCTCCATATAGACCAAATTTTTAATCAAGGAATCCCCCCTCCCCTCGGTCAATGGTGTCCACTTTACCAATGTTAAAGTCTGGTCACCTTATATTACATTCTTGGAGTTTTACATTTACTTGGATCACAAGTCATTTCTTAGTTTAAGATGAAATGAGCTCTCCAGTTCTCTGACTTTGAGTAAGTACATCTATCTCAATGTGGGTTTCCAATGAAGGTTGTGACTGTTCAGAGATAATGGGTGGTAGCCTGGAGAGGGCTCCTCACTCTCTTTGTTGCTCTTGGTGGTGTTTTTTGTTTGTTTTCTTTTTCTTTCTTTTTCTTTGTGTGTGTGTGTGTGTGTGTGTGTGTGTGTGTGTGTGTGTGTTTGTGTGTGTATTTTTTTTGTTTTGTTTTGTTTTGTCAGCCTTGTTATGGTCTTTGCTTTGTGAAGCTAGCTTTCTGTTTTAGAGTGTGAAGTTGTTTTATTTGTGCCAGTATCATGATATTAGGGAAAGGTATGTACACTTCTTAGCTGCTAAAATGGATGAAATGAAATACCTGAATTAAGAAATGAAAACAATCACTTGCTAGATTGTATGTCTCCTACCTCTTGATTTATTCCTTTTTCTCCTCCTCCTTTTTGGTGTTGGTGTTGGTTTCCAGTTCGATAGAGGAGACTATGATGTGGAAATTTTGGTTCTTATAAACAAGGAAGAATTAGGAAATTGAGGTGGGGGGAAAACTTGTAAAAGAATTAGGAAATTGAGGTGGGGGGAAAACTTGGCCTGTTCTATGCCAGATTGTAATGAAGTGAACCAAGACAATTCTATTAAGCTCAGTTTTATGTGGTAGGCAGGGAGTTTCCTTTTATGTCATTGAGGATAACACAGCATCCTAATAGGAATGCTTTTGGAGGAGAGTGTTATTTAAAGACTTTGTGTCATGATTAAGAAGCTAGACTGGGAAGGAAAAATGAGCAGGGTATTTTCACCTCATTGTATTGGGCTGGGGCTCAGCATAAACTGCCTTTGTTTTGGGGTTCCATTAAACCTTGGATTAGTCATTTAACTATTTCAATTTTGTTTTCATATCTAAAATGTTGAGAGTAGATTAAATGCTTTTTCTCATCGCTAAAAATGTTTTGATTTATGACTGACATAATGAAATGTTTTATTTCTAATCTACTCTCTGTCTACGTCAAGGAGAATCAATTTCTTTTTATTGCTAGGAAATGAGGGACAAAACATTTTAGGAGGTTAGAAATCTTGCATTATTCAGGGGATTCTGTAATTGACCTTACATTAGAAACTCAGCTGTCATTGCCAGAAGTGTAACCTCAGAAGGGTAAGTCCAAAAGCATCTAATGTTTGTACTTCTTTTAATACCAGAAATTCCAGACCTTTCTTGAATTTGGGATGTACAAGATTACTAGAAAGGGAAATGGCTTCTAGCCCTGTGCCTCCTGGTCTTGATTAAGCACACTTATTCTTTATTCTTGAATATTCTCTATTCCTTAAAAGCCCTTATTATCTAGTCACTTAAAAAAAGAACCTCACAGGTACACTTTCCTCCAGGAAAGGAGAGGGAAACAGCTGTGGACGGGGCTGCAGAAGTGATAGGCATGTAATGTTTTTTGTGTGTAAGCGGTTCATGTTTGTAGAGGGGTAGAAGGAACACAAACTGATCTTCGTGTGAATTTGGTGCTATGTCGTACAAATGGAAGGAATAAAGGTACGGCCTATTTGTCACAGCAGGCATTTGAATCTGCGTCTGGCTTTTTGAATTCGTGTTTGAGGGTTGGACCTGCTGTAGCTGGCAGAGAT
The DNA here is from genome assembly GCF_964339955.1 of Pipistrellus hanaki. Lineage (NCBI taxonomy): Eukaryota > Metazoa > Chordata > Mammalia > Chiroptera > Vespertilionidae > Pipistrellus > Pipistrellus hanaki. The sequence goes on from NC_140514.1 coordinate 32,900,713, forward strand.
CACATGTAATATTACATGTGAGCCTTTCAGTCAGTCTTCTTAGCTTGGCTTGATGGGGAAGATAGTGGCTTGGATTCTGTGCATTTTGGTCTTAAGTCACGTAAGGCTGATAGGCTATTGTTCTGCAGAGTCTCTAAAGTTTGTATGTGGTGGGGTGTTTTTTGTTGTTGTTTTTTTTCATTTTTTTTTTTTTTTTTTTTTTTTACTGTTCTCATGAAGCCAAATCTCAGACAGCTACTAGGGAGTTATTTTTAAACTTAGCAGTTACACTTAGTTTTATCTCATTTTGGCTTTTGCCCAGATATAAGTAAGTTAAATGTTTCCATCACTATATTTTTTAGGAATGTGACTGAATGTTGTTGGCCTTCCAGATCTAACTTCTACAACAAAGCAGCAAGTCTATAGGTGTCTTGAATCTAACAAAAAAAAACTACTCCACTTACTTTAAAAAATCATTACATATTAATTTCTTGATCTGTTTTAATCAATCTCTGACACAGACACAATTCATGTGTAATTTAGAGGTTTTATATTTAGTAGATAGTCTCCCCAAACTGTTTTCTAAACATTAATCTGGGAGTTGGCTTAAAGATTGGGGAAGAGAGAGCCCCAATATGAGGGGTGGCAGATTAGAGGACTTGTGACAGATTTTAAACTACAGCTAAGTTAGCCAAGGGATGAACATGTGTATCACATTGACTTTAGCTTAAAATGTTCTGGTGGAGGTTTTTGTTTGTTTGTTTTTACTACCTATCATAGTTATGCAAATGTGCTCATCTATTGTCATTGGTTTTTATAGACCACTAGAGGCCCGGTGCATGAAATTTGTGCACAGGAGGGCGGGGGTGTCCCTCAGCCCAGCCTGCACCCTCTCCAATCTGGGATCCCTCGAGGGATGTCTGACTGCCCGGTGGGATCGGGCCTAAGTGGGCAGTCTGACATCCCTCTCACAATCCAGGAATGCTGGCTCCCAACTGCTCGCCGGACTGCTTTCCTCATTGCCCCTAACCGCTTCTGCCTGCCAGCCTGATCACCCCCTAACCACTCCCATGCCAGCCTGATTGATGTCTAATTGCTCCCCTGCCAGACTGTTTGCCCCCAACTTTCCTCCTCTACTGACCTGATCAACCCTAACTGCCCTCCCCTGCAGGCCTGATTGCCCCAACTGCCCTCCCTTACAGGCCTGGTCCCTCCCAACTACCCTCCCCTGCTGGCCATCTTGTGGTGGCCACTTTGTGTCCTCATGGGGGTAGCCATATTGTGTGTTGGAGTGATTGTCAATCTGCATATTACTCTTTTATTAGGATAGAGGCCTGGTGCACAGGTAGAGGCTGGCTGGTTTGCCCTGAAGGGTGTCCTGGATCAGGATGGGGGTTCCCTTGGTGAGTGGGGCAGCCTGAGCGAGGGGCCTGTGGTGGTTTGCAGGCTGGCCATGCCCCGGGCTACCCAAGCAGAGGCCCTGGTATCTGGAATTTATCTCCTACAATTGAAACTTTGTAGCTGGAGTGGAGCCAAGCCTCTGCTGACTCCGTGGTGGCAGGGGATTTAATTACCTTCTGTAATATAAGTTTTGTAGCCGTAAGTGGAGGCCTGGGCTAGCCAGGGCGTGGAAAGCTTGGCTTTTTCTCTATCACCTGGGAAACCCAAGCCTCCCTCCTGCTTTCTCTGTTACTACAGCCATCTTGGCTGGGTTAATTGGCATACTCCCTCTGATTGGCTTGTGGTGTGGCTTGTGGGTGTGGCTTGTGGGTGTAGTGGAGTGATGGTTAATTTTCATATTGCTCTTTTATTATATAGGATAATCAAATTTCTACTTACTATTTGAAACATATCCTTAGGTTGTTTATGAAACACACATGTGTTTCTTATGGTGTTTTTCTTTAGCTCACAAAGACTTTGTTATGAACCACAATTGGGGCCACTTTGGTAGTTTTATTGGAGTCCATAAACTTAGTTGTGTTGTGATTTATGCCTGTAAAAAGAGCACAGTTAGAGAATGGCTATTTTAGGATTAGATTTTGTGTTCTCCCCAAATTTCCTCTTTTCTCTCTCTCTCTCTCTCTCTCTCTCTCTCTCTCTCTCTCTCTCTCTCTCTCTGTTGGATTTTAATATGATAGAAAGTGTGTATAAAAGATTTTTGAAGATCTATGTTAAATATCTCATTTGTTAGCATTTTTAGATATTAAGGAGGGGGAGAGGCTGTATATATTAAATATATTGCATCAGGAGTTAACATAATATACTAATTTCTGCTCTCAAAAGTATCTTAAAATATTTGTTATGTTGGCTTTAATTCTATCTATATAAATGTTTCCTGCTGCCCAGATAAGTAAAAGAATTTATGGAATGTGAAATATGATTCTGCTAAATTAACCAACATTTGTAGAACTAATTATTAAAGAAAATGTTTGAACATAAACTTCACAAATACATTTATAAAATAAGATTGAGTTAGGTATTGAGGATGAAGGGGGAGGTGAATAATAATCAGATTGTCCCTTATAAGAAATAAGGTAATATAAATACTTAAGTGTGTAAAATATCTGTGTTGGCATTTTCCTCTCAAAGTACGTGGGCCTACAATGTTTCCTTTTTCTGTATGTTTCTACTTTTATTTTCATCTAAAAGGCATTTCTGTCATCTTTAGCAAGATCTGTCTGTCACAGAGGTGCTCAGCTATGCCAGAAGCCCTGGTGGTCTTGTCTGATACAGATGAGTACTGAAAGTCTTGACTGAAATTGAGGACCGGAGTGGGGAAGTAGTCATGTGCCCTCCTCTTTTTAAAATTAAAATTTTGATGCCAAAGCAAGTAGAAGCAACTTGGAATTGCCATTATCTATTTCTCAAGGGATTCTTCTAGAAAGAAATATGAAACTGTAATGGCTCTCCTTCTAAAATAGAAGGGATTCCTTAAATTTTTCATGTGGCCCCAAGGAAGGAGTCTTTTGCTTCTGCAAAATTTCTAGACCCCTTGATTATCTTATGATGCAGCAGGAGTTCCATAAGGGCATGTTCCATAACACATATCCTTATTACCATTATCCCAGTTATTCTGATTTTACTCTAGTTTTAATGGCTAGGAAGGCAACATGAATAGAGATAGAATTATATACTCAAATGAAGATTAATCTTTTTACTTTCACCTGCCCCATCTTCCCAAAAGTGTTTAATATTTCAGATATATTAGTAAAGCATATAGATACATGAAATAGTCTAATTTAAGCACATTCTATATAATAAAAACCTAATATGCTATGTGTCCAGTCATTGTTCAACCAATTAAAGAGTAATATGCTAATGATATGCTAAGGCCAATCAACTGCTCACTATGACGTGCACTGACCACCATTAACTTACCAGGGGGCAGACACTATGAATGGTAAGTTAGCTTGCTGCTGGGGTCTGGACGATCGGAAGGAACTTAGTGAGCCAGGCCAGACACACCCTGGAGCCCTTCCATGGTCCCTCCCTGTCTGGCCAACCTCCCACGCCCCTTCCCGGCCCCTATCGTGCACCAGTGGGGTCCCTTGGCCTGGCCTGTGCACTCTCGCAATCTGGGACCCCTTGGGGGATGTTGGAGAGCCGGTTTTGGCCTGATCCTGCAGGCCAGGTCAAGGGACCCTATTGCTGCATGAATCATGCACCGGGCCTCTAGTGTGATTATATAGTCCTAACTAGTTGACACTACTGAAATTCTGTGAAAGGATGATGGAACTATAGCATTGAGCCCTTTTCATTAGCTGAAACACCAGAAATAAATCAGTTTTAACTTGCCAGCTGTTTAAATGGGTTTCTTATTTTTCAGTTGATTGTTTTATATTTTTGTTTTAAGATCTTAGCAAAGCAATGTCTCAAGATGGCGCTTCTCAGTTCCAAGAGGTCATTCGACAAGAGCTGGAATTATCTGTGAAGAAAGAACTAGAAAAAATACTCGTCACAGCACCATCACATGAGTTTGAGGTAAGGCCTCTATAATGTTTCTTGCTTTCATTCATCTATATGCTGAGTTGCTGTTGCTGATCATCCCATTTAAAATAAGCACAAGATGTAACGAGAACATAAAAAATAAGGATTGCTTAATAATTAAGAATTTTCAACATTTAGCTATTATAAAACCATTGTCTTTTTCTTAATTCTAGGAAGTTTCTAAAGTCTAAACAGAACAAAATTACACTTTATTTCTTCTGTGTTTTGATATCATTGGGTAGAGAAATGGATACCAATGTTCAGAGAAGTTAGTTTATGAGCCATATATCCTGATTGCCTTTTTAAAAAGAGCCAGTTCTAGTAGAACTATGCTACTTGTCAGCTGTAATAGAGATCCCACGATAGGCAGATAAACTTTTCTACTTACAAATCAATAGATTATCCTTTTCGTTTTCATATTTAATTTGTACTTAATGTTTTATAGTTGTGTTTTGTTCCTTTTTGTTCTCTTAGTGAAGATTTATTTTCACTGAAAAGAAACAGAGAAAGATATTGGTGAATAAATACAGGGAACTATTTGGATTTCCCATGGACCAAATGATGCTCAGAGTACATGACCCTGGTGGGAGAGGGGGAGGATTATTTGCTTGTATTCCTTGTATTCTTTTCAGTGTGGTTCCTATAAGCTTTTCCTCCCTCTTTAGTTTTAAATTGGGGATAAAAAAATTCCATGTTCTAGTAGTTTAAAAATTTATTGAGAGCATTTTAAGTGTATAATATATATGTTTTTATTAAATATTAAGCATTCTGCTAGTTGTAACAATGATTTCTGTTTTTATAGCACACTAAAAAAGACCTTGATGGATTTCGTAAGCTATTTCATAGATTTTTGCAAGAAAAGGGACCTTCTGTGGATTGGGGAAAAATCCAGAGACCTCCAGAAGATTCGGTAAGTTTTAGTAATATGTGGGAAAATTTAAGGTAATTTAGGACATTGGTTTAACTTTGGGGATAGAGTAACCTAGGGGATCTGTAAAAACCATCAGGAATATTCAGACACAGGAATATTGCTTTACTGTTCCCTCATGCTGAAACTACACATATAGCCTTCTACATTATGCCTTCCGATAGACCCAACTTTCCGGTTCTGCAAAAGGCTTATAGAAGTCTAATCTCCCTTTAATACCACCTTATAACTTAATATCCCTGACTGTGAAGCAATTCTTTGGAAAATTACTAAACGCACAGTAAGGCTCCCAAACCATCTGATTTCTTGCTGTCTGTAGGGTAATGTATAGATGCTAAGTATTAGTTGTTTGTATGCCTGTGTTGTCTTCATACTAGTCTTTAATGCCAGGGGATTATGTGTCATGATCTAACATTTGTTGAATGGATGATTTAAATGAAGTGATTGTCTAGAGGGGGGACCAAGATGGTGGCATAGGAGGACACTGACCTCACTCCCTCCCAAGAACACATCTGAGAGACAACTGAGAGCGAATTGAACATCTTCTGCACACCAGGCAAGTAAGGGGGGGAGGGGAGCCATTTAGAGTGACATTTCTCACATCAACCTGCATCAAAGGTGTGCATGTAAACATTGTCATAACAGAAGATCTATGTATATATTTTTTAAAATATATTTTATTGATTTTTCTTACAGAGAGGAAGGGAGAGGGATAGAGAGCTAGAAACGTCGATGAGAGAGAAACATCGACCAGCTGCCTCCTGCACACCCCCCACTGGGGATGTGCCCGCAACCAATGTACATGCCCTTGACCGGAATCGAATCTGGGACCTTTCAGTCCGCAGACCGAAGCTCTACCGCGGAGCAAAACCGGTTTCGGCAGAAGATCTATATTTTTGAATAGGAGTTGGCCACCTTGTTTTGTAAATAAAATTTTATTGGAACACAACCACACTCATTTATATATTTTCTAATATATATAGTTATATTGCTACAATGGCAGAGTCAAATATTTGTGATGGAGACCATATGGCCTGCAAAATCTAAACTATTTTCCTTCTGGCCCTTAATGAAAGACTAGGGGCCAGGTGCACAAAATTCATGCAAGTAGGGTCCCTAGGCCTGGCCGGTGATCTGTGGGACGACTGGCGGGGTGATTGGGGCCCCCTGCTTGCACCCACCTTGGCTGGCCTGGCGCCGCCTGCTCGCTGGCCCCTGGTCGGGGTCTGTGGGCTCAGAGCAGCTCTTGTGTTGAGCATATGCACCCTGGTGGTCAGTGCACATTATAGCTACCAGTCGTCCCACCAGTCATTCTGCTGTTAGGTTGATTTGCATATTAGGATTTTATATAGATAGATGTTTTCTGACCCCATTTTAGGTATAATTCTTTTCAGCAGATTGTTAGTAGTTTACTTCTTTGTTCCCCCAGAAAATTTACTTTTTTCAATTTGGATGATTACTTTTTAGACAAAAATAAGATCAGTGTTTTATACTAGAGCATGGAAGGCCAAGTCAGCATATACACCTTCATATGTCAACTTCATTGTTTTCTAGAGGCTGTGAGAGTGTCTTGCTTCTGGTCATGTGCAGTGTTTGAGCTTACCCATTGGGGATGGGGAAGGATGGGAAATAGATAAAGAGGTGAGGGGTTGCAGAAGCTGCTCATAAAGGTACTGAGGCTAACAGTTTATTTTAGCCTGTTATCACCTGGCTGGCAGTGACCTCTGGTGATAATAAAGTATATTCTCATTTATGTGAAAAATGTTCTCTAAAAAAGGCCATTTCATTTAATTAGTAACACAAGTTAAGTTGTTCCTAGTTATCATTGTCATTGTTCTTGTTTACTTTGAAAAAGGGTGAAGGAGTTATATTAATCAACTATTTTTTTTTTTAAGTGAGGCAGAGAATTGGCATACAAATATCATACCAATATGGTGTTTAGCTTCTATTAATAAAATAACTGAGAGCTTTTTGTATTCTTAGTCTATAAGTACAAAAACATTGAAATGTGTATGTTTAAATGACAAAGCATTCTGAGAAAGTTACAGTGTACATGTGCAGAGTAAAAATACACAGGTTTTCTTTTCTTTTTCTTTTTTAATGAATCATAGTATATTGTTCAGCTAATGTTTGCACGTCTCTTTGAAAGACTCACTGAAGGCAGTTTGGGCAAGGATCTGACATGATGTGACACAGGATGGTTTGCTCAGAGCATGGTGAAGACTTGTAGCTGCAGTCAGCTAATGCTAAAGCCATTAGAGACTTATTTGGTATGTGTGTGGAGATAAAATGAGGCCCCAAATGTAAATGTTTTCTACAAAAAGGAAATAGTGGCATTTAAGGAAATAGCCCTAAGAACATTGCTGGATACAAGAGTCTTAATATGATAATTTTAAAATGATAATATATAGGTTTACTAATCTAAGCAAATAAACTATAATAATATTAATTTAGCAAATATTACAAAATCTAATTTCCTACCTTTTGATTCCCCAGTGAATTGAACAGTCTTTAGTTTTCCCCAGGACTACCTTTCTTCACGCGTGCCTTTATATTTATAGGACCTTTATTTCAGGAAGAGGACAAGCCAAAGGAGACTTACCATGAGTCTGTGATTCTTAACTCCATTCTGGTTACTTATTTATTATTTCACTTTATAAATAGTAAATACATGGCTTCTTTAATGTCAGCCTCATGACTGACTGCGAGAGACCCAGGTAATGTTGAACCAAGGTCTCTAACCACTGCCCTTGTGTCCACTGCAGGGGACAGTCCAGTGCCACAGAGTTGAGCTCCTTGGGAAAATTGTAGTGTGGGTATTTGTGGTAGTGCCACTCTTTGAACATATTATATACTACCATTCCGGCCTCCACAACCCCTATCCTACAGAGTCTTTTTGGACCGTGGCTCATGTGTTGTAATACAGGTTATTTTAGTATTATTCTCTCCACATGTATCTTTTATGTAGGTATCTTGTGTCTTATAATTGGATGAGAAAAACGTGCTTGTGAGGTTCTCCTGTCCCACATCTTCATCTGTGGTACAACTGTTATGGAATTTCCCTATCTTTATTTAATATAGGATAGCCGTGAACTTGTAAGGTTGACACTGAGAAAATTTTATATAAGATGGATGGCCTCTGCCTTCCTCTAATTCTGATCCTTTCTGCCCTGTAATTCCTTGGGGATATTTTATTAAATCCTTTTTTTTATTTTTTATTTTAGGTTACATTTGGACAGCTGACTCTGTTTCTCCCATTGTATAGAATGAAACTGGAATGTTTACACCAGGCATCTCAGCCTGGGAAGTCTGCAGGGATTTTAGGCCCTTCATAGATTTCTTGAAGTTATAAGTAAAATTTATAAATGTACATATTTTTCAGAGCAGATTCCCTGACTGTCATCAGATTCTCAGAGAGGTTCATAACCTTTGAAGGTTAGAACTACTGTCTTAGCGTGACATTGAAGAAACAGTTATAGTATGCCGTTTCTCTACAAGGCACTAGCTTGGTGCTGGGGTTACAAAAATCAGTCTTGGTCCCTCTTCAGCATTTTGACTTCTAGTTTGTAGAGAAAATGGGTTCAGAAACAGCTATCTATACAGAACAGCATGGCAAGCAGTCCAGGGGGTGCCGTGGACACATCTCACTGGCATGGGGTGGAGGTAAGACTCTCTGGTATTAAGGTAGACTCTTGGGGTTAACCTGAAGGCAAGACTTCTCTGAGGATGGGAGGAAAATAAAAGAGAAAAAAAGGCTTTGAGAATAGAAGGAGTCTAGAAATAATAGGCGTATAGCATGCAGCTTGTTTTCCGGTGGTGGAGCATATGGTGGATGTGCCTGCTTCTCAAGTGTAACTTTTCCTGCCACTGCAGCTCCTGTTCACAGAAGCTACACTGGAGAGATGTCAGAAACTACACTTTCCATTTAAGAGAGACACTAATGTTGGAAGATTGGAACAGAATTTAAAAAGCATGCTTCATTATATACCACAGATAGTTTGGTTAGATTTTCAGTATTGTAAAATATCAACCCAAATAGTTTAAAAATACTTATTCTTGTTTTTTGTGTTTGTTTTTTTACATTGTGATAAACAAACCTTATAAGGTTAATCAGCATTTTAGTTGTTAAGTGTTTTTCTTTAATGTCAGGTTTATTGAGATATAATTTAAGTATAATAAAATTCCCATTTCCATCTTCCCATAAACACACAAGCTAAGTAAATATATATCTTTCTGAAATACTGCTTTTCCTTCTTTCAGACATCTTAAAAGGAAAAAGCTCAGCCTCCACCCTTAGTTTTATTGTCACTGGCCTTCCTTTCAGCCTTTATCTACACACACACACACACACCTGCCCTTTATCCTCCCATAGAACCTTTTTTGTATAACCTCTGGTCTTTCCCTCCCTCCCCCACTTACATTTTTTCCAAAGCTGCCCCAGTAATGTGAATGACATAATTAAGCTAAAAACGTACTTTATATTACTTTAGTCATTGGCTATTTGGTATCGCAGAGTTTAAAGCTAGTGTACAGCGTAAACAGGATGACATTAGAAGCTTCAGTTTTATTTTTAAGGAATTTGGGAGTATCCGTTATTTTGAAGCCTCTTTTGTTCGGTTAGATGAACGGAGGGTTGGCTTGTAGGAGAGACTCAAGATGTGGTTTCAGTAAGGAGCCAGTCCTAGGCACATAAGTTGGTTGGCTTTTGGACCCTCCCATCTCTCCTGTTTGAACTCTTTTCCAATCCCCTGGGTCATTCACCTTTGTCCTTTCTAACCCATGCGCCCTGGAGTGCTCTTCGAAGACTACTACCTTGACTGATAAGGATATGGCCCAGATGCCTCACCTGGCTGACTAATTTCGTTAGTAAAGCTGACTTCTGTAAAATGGTGATGAATATTTACCTTTTGTAGTGTTTAAGGAGCAGTTAGCACCTTCTCTTCATAGTTACCTTTTTGTAGGATCATTTGCCATCTGTAACCACCCAGCTTTTTGTTTGTTTTTGTCATTTGGGTTTTCTGCCAATTCTTTTACTGTCATCTCTTCTCCAGTTTACCAGGTTTAAAGTACACCATCATAATATTATAATTTTATATGTCAGCATTTGGGAAGTTGCTCCAGTTTTTAATGGTAGGGCAGTAAAAATGGAACTTCAAGAATAAGAAATAAAATGCTGTAACAATGGAATAAGTGAAAAACAATTATTATTACATGAGTTTTAAAACAAACAATTTTAGAATAGTTTTATTTATAGAACAGTTCCAGATACACCATTTTAAACCAGAAACCTTATATAGCTATCCAAGATGTTACCTATATCCCATTTTATAAACTTCCTGCTGTGTCCAATGAAGCATAAAATAATTAATGAAAATGCTGATAGAATTTTCCTTTCAAACTCAAAAACAAAGATGTTAAATATATTCACACTGTTGTGCAACCAATTTCCAGAACTTTTTAATCTTGCAAAATCTAAACTATATCCTTGAAACAATTCCCATTTTCTCCTACTCCCATCCTGACAGCCTCCATTCTGCTTTCTTGTCTCAATGAATTTGGCTACATACCTCATAAAAGTGGATAAAAGACTTTTCTTTTTCATCTTAGGTTTTCTTTTTGTTGTTCTGAAAATTCCCTGAGTCCTACCAATTACACTTCTGTAGTTTTACTTTCCTGGACAAATATAAGAAGGAACAGAAGCCTGGGAGATTGTTACTTGGCAGTGTTCTTGCCAATGGAAGCATAAAGCCAGCACAGCCTAAAGGAGATCCTGCTCTCTGAGGCCATCCTGTAGGTCATCAGACAGTATAAAGCCATTTTAGAAGCTTAGTTTGAAAAGGCAGAAATATTATTAAAACTTGCATTTTTCTCAGCTCAGAATACTATCTTAAACCAGGATTTACAGACCTTTTCTGTGAAGGTCCAGTTGGTAAATACTTTAGGCTTTGAGGCGAGGCAGTTTCTGTCATGATTATTCAACTCAGCCATGATGGCATGAAGGCAGCCATAGACAACATGTAAGCTAATGAGAGTGTGTGTTTCAGTGACACTTTATAAAAACAGGTGGCAGCCCGATTGCTTCTCGGACTATAATGTGTCGATATCTGTTTAAATTATTCTCAAGCTACATATGACTTGTACCTTTTAAGCTACATATAGAGAGACTGGGTGAAACCAATCCCTGTTAGATCATTAAGCTGCTTTGCAACTTGGAGCTGAAAGAAAAATTCAGTTCCACATTTTATCAAATTTATGCTATTGATTATAAGTTGTACCTTTTATGTATCATTAAGAAAGAAAAAAAGTGCAACCAGTTAATTTTAGGATCCTATTGTGTGATGCATCCTGGTTTCAGCAATGCTAAAATGTGGCGGGCAATGATGGGTAAGAGAGTGTGCCTCAATCAGTGATGTAGTGGTAACACCAGCAAACATTTGAAGTCTTACTGTGGGACACACACATTGTATAGCACTTTATATGTATTATCTCACTTATCCTCATAAGAAATTCGTGAAGTAAACGAAAAGGGTTTGGAGCAGTTAATAATTTGCCATAATAAGGAGTAGAGCCCAAGATTCAAACCCAGGCAGCCTGGCATTAAAGCCTGTGCTCAGCTGCTGTACTGTGCTGCCGCGTTTGTGTTTGGAGCAGTCTTTTCCACCAAAGGATACCATCCACTCTGGAATTGGTATTGTTTATTACAGTGATCTGACTCAGGTCACAGAGGAAGCAGCAGCTACATCAATCCCCTTGGCATGTCTTTGAAACGTCAAACATTTCTCAGGGCAGCCAACTACTGGTTTGCATCCTGCTGGTTTATGTGTCTGCTGATTTCCTCAAAGAATTACTAATGAACCTCTTCTGAAAATGTTTTTAAACTGATAAAAGTTTCTAAGCCAAGCAACGCTTGTGCTGGAAGAGAAGTCTTGGTTCTCAGTGCACAGGTAACATCTGTGATGCCCGCTGCGGAGGAGAGTGAGAGCCGCCTGCTAGGGTAGTGCATCCCCTCCGCATCTGTGAGCCTTGCATTGGAGATGGTGCAGTCCTGCAGGAGTGATGCAGACCTCACCGAGGATGACCTCACTGACGTTTGAAGACACAGGCAATGTGAGCCCTAGCGCTTTCCGAGTCTTGGAAAGTTCTGATGTTCTTAGCACGTCTGCATTCACTGACAGAGTTTGCCTTGGAGAGAACTGAGGTTTTCAGTACTTGCAGTCATTAAAAAGAAAAGTCAAAATGGAATGGCATCATGTAATCATCTCAAATTAAATCACAGTGTCAACGTACTCAAACCAAACAGAAGACTTCTCATTGAAATTCAGTTTGAAGAGAGTTAAAGTTTACTTTTTGCTTTATTTGCATATTAACTTTTATCGGAAAATATCATCTCTTAGAAAGATTATTTTTATATTCTGTGAATGAAATTTCTATTGCAGTGAAGTAAATAGTATGCAAAATATTTTTTGGGGGGTGTTTTCTGAAAGAGGGTCTATTCTCATTTTCACAAATGCCTGACAGCTCATAAAGTCTGAGAGTCTCTGGTCTGACCTGAGATGTGGAGGATGAAGAAATGGTCATTGGTGAAGGGAGGTTGCATGAGGGGGGAAATGCAGAGGACTACAAATGAGATGTGGCATGTTAGAGAGCTTACCTGTGTTCCTGGAGCACAGTTTGTTGGGGATAGGAGAGAAAGGGTGAAAGGCAAAAGGGCTAAATCATAAGGACCTTGAGAGCTGTGTCTTCCATTTAGGATTAGATTCAGTTATATTTAATAGTGAAACTCAAAATAACAAAAGAAACTCAGACAGAGACTACCCGGAGCTAGTATGACAGAGTGGTGATCATCAGGAGCTTGGGCTTCTCTGTTGTACCATTCTTCCTTCCTTGGTATATCTCCTCATGACCTCCTGGATGGCCACCTGAGTGTACTTTAGTCATCATGTCTTCATTCCAAACAGCAGGAAGAAGGAAGAAGGGTATGTCCCTAACATTTTCACAGAAACTTCCTGGGATTCTTTCAGCTCCCTTCCAGTTAATCACACTGATCAGAAGTTTGGCACAAACAGCTACTGGGAGGCTGGGTGATGTAGTCTTTTATTTGGAATGGTGATGTGGCCAGCTGAAAATTAGGGTTCTAAAATGGAAGGGAAATTGACTACAAATAAAGCATCAACTTTGCAGTCTGAAAAAAATAAATAAAAAATAAAATGGAAGGGAAAAATGAAGTTGGGATAGGCAGCTAATAACTGCTATGCCATGTCAATGTCTTTTTTTGGTGTAATAAGCAGATAAACGTGTTCAAGTTCTCTTTTTCAAAAGATTGCCCATTTGCAAGCTAGAGAGTAAAAAGACTGCTGCATTAACACAGGTAAGAGGCACGTAGGGTGCTGACTGATGGCAAGATTGACTTGATCACCCATCAGGTGTGAGTAGGCTCCTGGCTTAGCAGCTGAGTGTGTCTTGGTGCCCAAGAGACAGGAGTGACTGGAGCCATGGGAGTGGGGCAGATTGCCAGGAACAAGGAGGTCTACTTAGGATGGGCTTGAAAAGGATCAGGCAGAAGAGGAGGAAAATAGAGTGTGGTGTTTCAGAAGTCAAGGGGAATAGAGCATTTTAAAACTTAGGGAATATTCAATTATGTTAAATGCAGCTAAGAGTGCAAGTAAGAGAGGTATTAATGTTATGGATATGGTCTAGCAGTTCCAAGGATGTTGATGACCTTATTAAGAGCAATTTATTGAATGATGGAAAAAACTAGATTGTACTGAGTGAAGGAGTGTAAAAGGGAGGTGAAGAAGTAGAGGTGAATGTAGTAACTTTTGTCAAGAAGTTTTGCCTCTTAAGAACATGGAGAAAAAAAGGATGTGAGTGTTGGAAGGAATGAGTGAGTATATGTCGCCGTTTTCCTTGATTTTTCAATAGCAAATATTTGAATATGTTCATGCAGATGAAAGGAATGGAGAGGGGAAGACTGAAGCTGAGACTTGATGAGTGAAGAAATGAGGCTTTTGAGGGGGGCACTGGTGGAGAGATTGCCCTAGGGGGAGAGACAGCTCTTCTTGTAACCAGAAGGAAGGGAAGAAGTGAAGATGGAGGTGCAGGGAGGCCTTGAGGAACCGGTGCCTGAAAGTTGAGAGCATTATATATATGATGGTTTTTATTTGCTTTGTGAAATACGAATTTAGCTCAGCTTAGTGACTGAGAGGATGTTGAAGAATTTGTTGGTGGACCATGTGACAATGTAATGATTTGTCAGCTTTCCCTTAATGGGGAAAAAGATCCCTGGTCTAGGTATGACTTTGCTGTCATTAAATTAATCTCTAGAAGCTTTCAAACGACCCAGATTTTGTTACCTTTAGGAATGTGAAATAGACAATATGCCTAGTACAAAAATTGGCACTCAAGACACTGCAGAAAGGGTTGAGTGGATAAGCCCATGTTCTTGGGACACTTCCTGTACATATGGGGTGTCTTCTAAACCTGTTTTTCGGTTTACCCAGATCATTTTTTCAGCAAGCATGCTTTTGTTGGGGAAAAAAAAAAAAACTTTCACCTTGCAATAATCACACCCTTGTGAATCGTTACAGGGCAGGTACTGTTAGCTTGTTTGGGCTCTTTGGCATCGTCTCCAGGAATAGCACAAATATGCTACCAAGAACTGGGTTATACTCTTGCTAATGGGAACAGTGTGTCCATGACTGTGTGATGAATTCAGCTTTTCTTCTAACTGGAAACTAAGTTGTGAACAGACTTGGCAAGAAACAGATCATGGCAGACAGTTTTTTAAAAGATCTTTTAAAAAATCAGCTTCTGCAGAAAAACTTGATCGACGTCCTAGAGGGCAGAATAGTGTTTAAATCTTGCTCTTAAATAGATTGCCAACTACTTACTGTTGTTCATTCCCTTGAGGAAGTTGGGAATTTGACCAGTTCTTTTATCCCAGGGAGAGGAGAACAGGACTGGCCTCGTCTTGCACGTTTTGCAGGGAGCCTCACGGGGTCTCCCCACCTCACCCGTAAAGGTGCCCTCCTGTGTGTTTGGTTGGACTAGAACTCTTTGAACACCGAATTCTACTCATGGCTGGAAGAAAGAGAAACAGGGTGATTAGGATTGAAAGCACAAAGATCAAACTGGTAATTGACTAACGGATTCAGAGTAGCATTGTGCACATATCAGGCCGTGCATGGTACTCCCTGTTGTCTCCAAATACCGTCAATCTTTGACTGAATAGATGTCTTTGTGCATTCTCCTGAGAGAGCTGAGAAGGGGATAAGTGAAGAGCAGGTAAAAAAAATGTCTGTTACTAGGTGTGCCCAGTGCTGTTGCCAAGTAACTTTCTGACACAGATACCTGTGGCTTATGGAACTAAACTGAGGTCTGAGGGATTGCTCTGTGAGGTTCCTGGTGAGGGAGTGGACTGCATGACCAACAAAAAGAACTTCTGTTGGCATATAGGGTGATTTATGTGATGGAAAGTTGTGTTTAACCACTAAATTTAACGCATAATAAACTTTAGACAAAGTGTCCTGGCTTGCTGTAATCAAGCTGTTGGTGCCTTTCTTTGTGCGTGCGTGCGTGCGCGCACATGTGCATGTATGTGTGTGTGTGTGTGTGTGTGTTAATAAGTCCCCAAACGTGAAAGACCTCCAGTGAAGGCTTCTAACAGCAACACTACCCTGACAGTCTGGACATCTCTTCCCTCATCGTACCGTGTTACCACATACCTTATGACTCTTCTTCCCTTTCCCTCCATAGCTCTCCTCAGAAATGGTGTTTTAAGTGTAGGAGTTGGCATTTAGTCTTCCTGAGGTGTAAGCTAAATCTGAATACAGATTATTTGGTGAAATTCTGAGACTGAAGTTAACCATCAGTGTATCCTTAGTAAAAACTATGCATTACTATGCATTATGTTACTACTAGAGGCCCAGTGCACGAGATTTATACACTGGGGGGGGGAGGGGGGGGGCGGAGGGAGTAATGAGTGTCCCTCAACCCAACCAGCGCCCTCGTGCAGTCTGGGACCCCTTCGGGGATGTCTGCCTTTCAGCTTAGACATCCCTCTTGCAGCCTGACTCATTGCTCCTTAGCACTGCCTTGGAGGTGGGAGACTCCTGTCCCTGACTACCAGGGGGCAGCTCCTGTGTTGGGTGTCTGCCCCCTGGTGGTCAGGGCGCATCATAGTGACCAGTCATTCTGCCGTTCCATTGATTTGCATATTAACCTTTATTATTTAGGACCAGAGGCCCAGTGCATGAAATTGGTGCACGGGGGTGTGTGTCCCTCAGCCCAGCCTGCACCTCCTCCAATCTGGGACCCCTCAAGGGATGTCCAACTGCCAGTTTAGGCCCGATCCCTCTTGCCTAGAGTGACAGTGAAAAAAGTGCCATTCTGTTGATCTTGTGACTACATACTTAATTATGAACAAATCTCTTTTTACATTGTTTTCATCTTGAAGTAACAGCTTGCCCATCCTTCAGAGAAACTAGTCAATCAGAACTCAGTTGTTGAACAGTGTCTAAAACCCATATCCTGCCATTCTGCATTGTTTTCACGTGTTTCTGAAGAGCAGCATTTTCTTAGATTTATACTTTTAGAACAGTGTTTATGCTTGTAGTATTCTTTTCATTCTTTTAAATTAAAGGTGTGTTGTTATGTTTATTAAATTTAAATAAAGGGAATCAGTTTTCTGATTAGTAAGACTTCAGAACTTGTATTCTATTTAATATCTGCAAATGGAATAAAAAAGTTTTGTAAGGCTCAATTTGCCATATAATGTCAACCTATATCTGTATTCCAGGCCTTGATACCAGTCCTTCATATACACAAGTAAACGTTATTAAACATGGACCTTTTCCTGGAAAAACCTGCATTATTTGGGGACATCCTCAAATATATGTCACTTAAAAAAATGCAAAATGAATCTTGAGGACATTAGGCTAAGTGAAATAAGTCACAAAAAGACAAATGCTGTGTGTGTGATTCCACTTGTATGAGGTGTGCAGAGTAGTCAGGCTCACAGAGGGAGAAAGTACAGTGTGATTGCCAGGAGATAGGTGGAGGGAGGGAGGGAACGCACCTTGTTTCTTAATGAATATAGTTCCAATTTTGCAAGATGGAAAAAAGAGTTCTAGACATTGTACAATAATATGAATATACCTAATACTATTGAACTATAATATATACTTAAAATGGTTAAGATGGCAACTTTTATGCTAAGTATATTTACAATTTTTAAAAAAGAATGTTGTAAATCTGGTTCTTCCAACTTTGAGAGTATGTTGACTATTCCTGGCCCTTTGCATAATCATACACACTTTAAATTGGCTTACCAGTTTTCACACAAAGAAATTCTTGAGATTCTGATTTGAACTGCATTGATCGGTTTGAGGATAACTGACACCTTTATATTGGTAAGTCTTCTAATTTTTATTTATTTAATTAATTAATTAATTAATTTATTAATATATTTTATTGATTTTGTACAGAGAGGAAGGGAGAGAGATAGAAAGTTAGAAACATCGATGAGAGAGAGTCATCGATCAGCTGCCTCTTGCACACCCCCTACCGGGGATATGCCCGCAACCAAGGTACATGCCCTTGACCGGAATCGAACCCGGGACCCTTTGGTCCCCAAGCCGACGCTCTATCCATTGAGCCAAACTGGTCTTGGCAAGTCTTCTAATTTTTAAACATGATAAATACATCTGATTTTCTTTTAAGTTTTCTCAAAAGTGTTTTTTAGTGTTCCATATAGAACTCTTGCATATCTTTTGTTAGATATATTCCTAAATATTTGCTATTTGCTATTTGTGATGGTATTATAAAAGACACATTTTAATCAATGTTATCTAATCTTTAATTATAGGAACAATCTTTTAAAATCACCTTTAAAGTGTCTTAAGCATACATTCTTAAGCAAATGTGAAATACATTCACATTGTTGCACAACCAATCTTTAGAACTCTTTGTCTTGCAAAATTAAAAATCTATACCCATTAAACAAAAACTTCTCATTTCCCCTACTGGCATTCCTTGGTAACCACCCTCCTACTTGCTGTCTGTATGAATCTGACTATTCTATCCTGTTTCCCCGAAAATAAGTCGGTGTCTTATATTAATTTTTGCTCCCAAAGATGCGCTAGGTCTTATTTTCAGGGGATGTCTTATTTTTCCATGAAGAAGAATACGTTACACATTTATTGTTAAATGAAAATAAAGGAGATTTATTACCTATATATGGTACGGTAGTACGGTAGTTGTCAACACAAACCAGACAAACTGTGAATCCTACAGTATCAAGAATTTACTCATTCATTCAATGACAATCATGTCATCATCTTCTGGAACATCATCATAACAATCCAATTCCTGAATTTCCTGGTGAATTTCTTGTGACTCCATTTCTTTCGGAATCAGTGGACCAAATCTCTCATGTTTAGCCTAGGGGGGGGCCTTATTTTCGTGGGGATGCCTCATATTTCACTCAGAAGGAAACCTGTAAGTAGGTCTTATTTTCGGGTAAACACGGTAGGTGCCTCATATAAATAGAATTAAACAAGCATTTGTCTTTTTATGACCATTTATTTCACTTAAGGTTTGTCCATGTTACAGCATGTGCCAGAATTTCCTTCCTTTTTAAAGCTGTATAATATTCCATTTTATGTATACATCACATTTGTTTTATCCATTGATCTGCTGAAGGACAAACTTAGGAATGAATGGAGGAGAATGGCAAAGAATATTTTGGTTTTAGTGTTTGTCTCCTTTGGAAGAAGAAACAATGTGTGATCATCTATAAACTTCGCTGGAATTGAAGTAGATCTTGTGCGCCAGAAATATTTATAGGCTTGATGACTTTTGTGTATCCCATTTGTTATGTTGATGCGGATTGGGAATTCTGAGTTTTTGAAGGTAGTCTGAAAGGACTGCATGTTCTCACCAGCCAGCCAGATATGTGTGGACTGTAACTTTCCCCTTCTGGTACTCCGTTGTAAATGAACCACTGAACTACGTCCGTGTGCCAGGGAAGTTGCCAGTACTTGCTTTTGAATAAGAAGGGCTTATATGGGAAATACAACGGAAACTTTCCACAAAGAAAGCCAAACTCTTGAAGAAAGTCTGAAAGTAACCCTGGGATTGGTCTGGTTTAACCTTTCAGAAAGCTGATTGAATTACTTCTATAATTCTTTTTTTAATTTTATTTTACTTTAGATTCAACCCTATGATAAGATAAAGGCCAGGGGCTTACCTGATAATATATCTTCTGTGCTGAACAAGTTGGTGGTGGTAAAACTCAATGGCGGTTTGGGAACCAGCATGGGCTGCAAAGGTCCAAAAAGTCTGATTGGTGTGAGGAATGAGAATACGTTTTTGGATCTGACGGTTCAGCAAATTGAAGTGAGTAACATTTGGCCTTTCTCATGAGCTACTGAAGTTGTCTTTAGTTCTTAAGTATTATAAGCATTACTTTATAAAATATCAGATGTGGATTTGAGCTAGTCAGGGAGCTTGCTGTCTTTAGTCTCTGTTTTTATATATAAAAAGGTCTGGTGTTCCTTAGGGCACATCCCTAGGGTGATGTAAAAACTTTAAAATAGCTTTTGTGATTGCTGAAATCTCTGGACCTACTGTTTGGATTCCCTTTGATGTCCCCTCCTCTCTGCCTGCCTTTTTTTTTTTTTTTTTAAATTAAGATATTATATGTGTACATATCTTACCATTCCCCCCCTCCCCAGCCAGCCCACTCCCATACATGCCCTCACCCCCCAATGTTTTGCATCCGTTGGTTATTCTTATATGCATGCATTTAGTCCTCCCATTGATCTCCTCTCTCTCCCACCTCTCCCTAACCTTCCACTGTAATTTGACTCTCCTGCTTTCTAGGGGCAGCCTTTTCATCACAGCTGGGATGATAGAGCTTTATTAACCCCCTCTGGGGAGGCTTGGGAAAATTTCACATATCTGGTTAGATGTCATGGGCTAAGAACTTACTCTTGGTTTCTCTCTTACTATAAAGTCATTAATCACAGACCATAATAAGCTTTTCAGGGGCAATGGCCTTTTTTCATCTCTTCATCCCTATTTTCTAATATGGTGCTGACAACCACAGTAATACTAGCAGTAGCAGTAGCTAACATTTATCCAGCATGTACTTTACACCAAGTATTATTTTGAGCTCTTTATATGAATTGGCTTATTTGTTCCTTTCAAAAAATCTGTAAAGTAGGTACTGCCATCACCCCATTTTATAGGTGAGGAAACCAAGGCACAGAGAAGTTGATTTACTTGCCCAGGGTTCCCCAGCTAGCTAGTAGGTGCAGAATGGACAGTCCGAATTCTAAGACCTTGTTATCTTTCCACTCTGTGTTGCCTCTTAGCTCTTTCCAGAGATTAAAAAGATTTCAGTTGGGGTATGATGCACAGCTCCTGACATCCATAATCCTGAGATTAGGGAGCCACGTCTTTGTACCATTGTACTTTCACCCCACCGTGCTCTGGACACACACTAAATGCTTAGTCAGTGCTTGCTGAGGTCATAGGGCCCTCTGGCTGGGCACACTTTCAGTAAGTTTGTTCAAACCCTTGTTCAAACCTGGGCACTCTGGTGGGGAAGAAGGTGTCCCTGATCTGCTGACCTGCCTGCCACATCTTTGGGCCTCAGTTTACCATCTGCAAAATGTAGATAATAGTTTGTCTCAAAGAGTTGCAATTTAATGAGCAAGTAATGGTGAATAGCTTATCAAAATAGCTTATACTAAGAAGTTGTTTTTTTTTCCTCAAAACTAATATACTCAGCTACAATGTTTTGAACGTTTTGTGATTAATAAGAGTTAATTTCTTTATGCAAAAAAAGGTGGATAATCTGATTGTCATTTTCCTCCCTAGCATTTGAACAAAACCTACAATACAGATGTTCCTCTTGTTCTAATGAACTCTTTTAACACAGATGAAGATACAAAAAAAATACTACAGAAGTACAGCCACTGTCGTTTGAAAATCTACACTTTTAACCAAAGCAGGTACGAGTAAAAACATTAACTCTGCGGGGTGTCATTCCTGGGAAAGGACTTCTTTGTCTTGTTTAAACAGAGCAGCCTCAAGATGTACATTTGCCACAGATTCATGTTTGCAATGATCGATGCCGTTAGAGGCTGAGCATTGAGGTATTGCTGCAATCACTGTATGGGCCTGTACCTTCCAGTTCTTAAAGGACAGTCCTGCCCTGTCCAGAGTGCTTAGGATAGCTTAGTCTTTGTTTTCTGGGGGCATATTGGGCTCCAGGTGGGGCAAGGAAAATTTTTCTATATTCCACAATATTGATAACTTCTTTCCTATGGGAAGGAATTTTTTTAACATCCTAATACAGGCTTGGGGGAAATTTAATAGATTCTAAAGAAAATCATCTACTTTGGGGAAAGGAGAGTAAGTGAAAAAAGGAATTCAGAAGAATTGTGATAAAGCCCAGGCAACTGTGGCTTCCAATTAATGACAAACACTGGTCTATGTGAATTTGTGCGAAGGTATATTTCTCTGTACCTTTACTTTTTTTGGTGTTTTTTTAATCTATTTTCCAAGGACTCAGAGCACAGGTGTTCTGTCTCCACAGTCTGGTTGGTCTTTAGTCTGTTTCAGGCCTAGCTCCTCTTCCCCCACTGCCAGCCTCCACACGCGCTCTCACTGGGAGCAGGGAGGGGGCACTAACCTGCTATTGATTTTCTGTGAAAGAAAGAATACCTCCTCTGAGTATGTTCATAAGAATGGACAGCTTTTCCAAAATAGGTTTTCAGGGAAAAGAACTATCCCATGACCAAGTAAGTTTGAGAAAACTTACTTAACATATCTCCCCTCTTCGAGAGTCATAAAACATATCAATATCTTAAAAATATGAGGTGCCCTTCCATGTGTATGGGAAATTTTTTGTTTTGCAGCAAATATTACTATCAAGGAAACTGATTTTTGGACACAGATAGTGAGATTTTCTTAAATGGATTCACATCTGATTAAATTACTAATGACAGTCTGAAAACGAGGGAAGTTTAATTTAAATGCATTGTTTTTCTTAAAGGTCTGGAATGCTCCAAAGAGTTGATATTGAAAAAGAACTTTTGTTTTTTAAGGTACCCTAGGATTAATAAAGAATCTTTACTGCCTGTAGCAAAGGATGTATCGTACTCAGGGGAAAATACAGAAGCTTGGTACCCTCCAGGTCATGGTGATATTTACGCCAGTTTCTACAACTCTGGTTTGCTCGATATCTTCATTGGAGAAGGCAAAGAGTATATTTTTGTGTCTAACATAGATAATCTGGGTGCCACAGTGGATCTTTATATTCTTAACCATCTAATGAACCCACCCAATGGAAAGCCTTGTGAATTTGTCATGGAAGTCACAAATAAAACACGTGCAGATGTAAAGGTAATACTGAGAGGAAGCTTTTTGGGGATTCACATATTCATATTTCATAGGTTATGTAGTTCATACTTTTTTTTATTGGAAAGTCTGCAAGTGAAGCAGAACACATTTACGCACTTGATGTCATTGTAAGAGAATGAAATAGTGTTCTGTAGAGCACCCTAAATTCTGATTGATGTAACACTGTGTATACAAATCCAGATTTAATACTATAAAAACCATCATTTGGGGGCAATACTCTATATGGGCAATTTTAACTGAAAACATTTCCACATATATTTGTAACAAATCTGAAACATGTGAAAGCACTTTCAGTAAGTTTGTTCAAACCCTCATTATTCTTCTAGTTTGAGGCTTACATGTCTTTAAATTTGATTTAAAATTTTTTAAAATTTTTATTGATTTATTGGGGTGACATTGGTTAATAAAGTTATATAGGTTTCAGATGTACAGCACTATAATACATCGTCTATATATTGTACTGTGTGTCCACCACCCCAAGTCAAGTCTCCTTCCAGCACCATTTAAAATTTTGATTTTTAAACTTTGCATGTTTAGTGGTAATGACACTTGGCCTTTGATGAAATGGTATACAAGGTTTTAATAATGACCCCACAGAGAGTAAAAAAAGTGGACAGTGGATACTAAAGTGGTCAGTCCCTGGGCTGGGTTCTGTGCCTCTTATAAATGTCCACATCCCACAAGAGTGAATGCTCCTCCCCCCACACTGCTGTGGCCTCTGACTGTAAAAACACCTCCAGGCTGAGGCCAGGCAGGGGGTCACTTCTCATCCACTTGTGCCTGTCTTCCCTTTTCTCGCTGTACCCTAGAGCCATATTCAGAACGGGGTTATGGTAGGACTGGTTATTTGGTGATAGACTGTGGTTTGAGAATAAGGGGAATGCTGTCCCTGAAGCCAGCCTTCAGAAAGTGAGGACTTTGATGTGATATACTCCCAGGGCCTTTATCATGGGCAAGAGGGCAGATATACTGTGTAAAATGACAGACAGCCTACATTATTTTCTTTGGTTCTGTCTTCATAAGTATATTGCTTTGTATCACGGGTAGAGTCACTGCCAATGCTTTTTATTTCTGGGGGATTTTACTATCAGTATCTTTTCTGTAACATTCAGAGGCTATAAACTGTGGTGGGGCTGTGTTGGGAGGGGCGTGGAGCACTCACTCACTCTCCTCTGCCTTTTCTAGGGTGGGACACTCACTCAGTATGAAGGCAAATTGAGACTGGTGGAAATTGCCCAAGTGCCAAAAGCACATGTTGATGAGTTCAAGTCTGTATCAAAATTCAAAATATTTAACACAAACAACCTCTGGATCTCTCTTGCAGCAGTTAAAAGACTGCAGGAGAAGAATGCTATTGACATGGAAATCATTGTTAATCCAAAGGTAAGCCAAGGGCCATCTCACAGGTCCTGAGATCACTTTAGGCTACACACAGACCACCCCCCCTCCCTGCCCCCCCACCACACACACACACCCTCTGGCCTGCCCAGTGCATGAGTCACTCCTCTCTGCCAAGCTCCTCTCTCCATGTCCTGGCCCTGTCTTCGTCTGCACCAGCTCTGTGGTGTGCTGAGCCATGGTGCTTTTACTTGGCGCTGGGCTATGGTGGTGGCAGGAACACAGGGCCCAAAAGCAGAGGGCCTACCTCAGCTTTCTTGTGGCTCTGATACTTATAAGCCTTATGGCCACTGGCACCTTGCATAACTTTTCTAAACCTTCAGTTCTCTATCACAAAATGGAAATATTATCGAATGGAAGATCTGTGATGCTGAGAGGAGATCACATATGTACAAGTACCTGACTTATGGTAGGTGCTTGATAAATGTCACGTCTCAAAATTCTGTTTTCTTCAATGGATCTCTGAAACCACTCCCCACATATTACCTAACATGGAACTACATTGTTGAAACTTGTATACCTCTCCCTTTCTTACAGACTCTGGACGGAGGTCTGAATGTCATCCAGTTAGAAACTGCAGTAGGGGCTGCCATTAAAAGTTTTGAGAACTCTCTAGGTATCAATGTTCCTAGAAGCCGTTTTCTGCCTGTGAAAACCACATCGGATCTCTTGCTTGTGATGTCGAACCTCTACAGCCTTAATGCAGGGTCTCTGACAATGAGTGAAAAGCGGGAATTTCCCACGGTGCCCTTGGTAAAACTCGGCAGTTCTTTTACAAAGGTGAGTAATTGTAAAGATGTGATATACGTGTGAATTGGAATCCAGTCAGTCTCTGCTGCTGACCGGTCATATTTCTACATCTTTTGTGCCATTTAAAGGGAATCGACTTTAGAAAATAAAGCTGTAACTCACTTTTGAACTTGATTTCTATAGAGGAGAAAGGAATGTTTAAATTTTGGAACATTTTATCTATGTCTTTTCTAAGACTATTACTGCTTTCATCAGAAGGAGAATGTTAATTCTGGCTTAACACAGCCCCTACATGTACATGGCAGTGTTCTCGGTCCTGGGTATTTAACAGTAAATAATACAAGGGGCTTCAGCAGTGGAGCTGGCTCAAGGCAGAGAAGTGTCCAGGCACACGGATGGGGCAGCTGTGTGGCACACATTTCCGAGTGTCAGTCACAGGGTCTCTGACAATGAGAGAGGACTGTGGGAACCACCACCACTTGCTGAGATGATGTGCATTGTTCCTGAGACCACTTCCATCAGGAGCACTAAGGCATTTGTTAAAAAAGGCAGAGTAGGAGGAACAAGACATGCTCCCAGGAACAAGCTGGAATTACAAGTGAAATACGGAAAGGCTTCCTGAATAATCAAGGGAAAACTCACAGGAGAGGACCCTGATACCCAGGGACCAAAGTTAGAGATGGCATAGAAACTGGCAGGAGGGGTGGAGATGCGAAAGGATTGGCCAGGCACCCACAGATGGCAACTGAAGTCCTGGAGAGAGACCTCAGCTGTGGGGGTGCCACTGAGAACTCTGGGATCTAATCCCGAGGCTGGGCTCCCCTGCAGAGAGCGCCAAACTGAGGAGGATGCCCTAATAACCAGCTGTGAAAAGCAGTGGAGTGCTGTCTGCCAGGCAGTGTCAGCTGAAAGTTTGGGCACCTTCTTAAAGGGCCAATGCACAAAAATTTCCTGTGGCACCATACCCTGCAGGAGATAAGAACATTTGCTGCCTCGATTTGCCAACAGGGGCTGAGTGGGCAATAGCTAGTTGCTCTGAGGAAGAACATGTTTTAAGAACATTTGAGAGTATAATACCCCTGCTGGTCAGTGCACATCATAGCAAGCACCTGGGAGCCAGGCAGTGGCAACACCTTCCCCCCATTACCCCCCCACACACACACCTCCACTGGTTACCGTCTATGGGGTGATTGGGCCCCCGCTTGCACCTACCTTGGTCGGCTCCGCCTGCTCGCCTGCTCCACCATCCTGCTGAAGTCCTGCTTTTGTCGCCCGCCATGTTCTGCATTGCCCCCTGGTGGTCAGTGCACATCATAGCAAGCTGTTGAATGCCCCAGTAGAACACCACCCAAGGGAACAATTTGCATATTAGGCTTTTATTATATCGGATGTCTGATCTGCTCAGCTGTATTGTAAACTGTTTGATGGTAGGGACAATGTTCTATCCCCTGGTCTCTCCTGCACAGGATCTAGCATTGCAAGTGCTTAACAAATAGGTTCTTCCAATAGAAGGCCTAAACTTGACCATAAACAGAATGTTTCGTTAAACTATTTTATTTTAACCCTTAATCCATTTTTGAAACAATTTATATATTCCTATTTTTCTTTCAGGTTCAGGATTATCTGAGGAGATTTGAAAGTATACCAGATATGCTTGAATTGGATCACCTCACCGTTTCAGGAGATGTAACATTTGGCAAAAATGTTTCATTAAAGGTGTGTTATGAAAGTTATAGATCTTCAGCTTTATAAACATGTTTCATTTACTAGTCCTAAATTTACCTAATACTTTCTAGTCTGTACCAGATATTTACATTTTAAAAATGAAATAGCTTACTACAGTATTTAGTATTAACAATGTCTTCAGTTGATATACAGCATAATTAAAATACAATCATAATAGTTGTATATAGGAATCTTGTGGAATACAGCATTCAAATGGAAAGCAAACACTAATAAATAATTGGGCTGGCACTATTTTATTGAAATAGGACAACCTTTAAAATAGAATCACTATTAAATTAGCATTAATTCACTAAAGATGACTATTTGAATCTAAATGAAAGTAGAAAAGAACTTCATTTATACTGTGTATAATCTATTCCTATTAAACTAACCTATTGTCATCACTATTATAAACAATAGTCATTCACATTACATAGTACTTGGGTACTTTTATAATCATCATTCCAGACTAGCGTAAGAAGGACTATGGGTATAAGTATTAAAACTCAGAACCAAAGATAGAAGAGCTTTTTCTAATCAAGTATTTTTTTTTTAATCCCATACCTAGATTTCAGTTATTTAATGAAGATTTTTTTTAAAAACAAAAAAATATATGTATGAGGTATATCTATATTATACAACCGCACATATATAGAGAACTTTATTGTTGATATTGCCTCATTGAAACAGTTTCACTTAAGATATGAAAAATTTTTCTGTAAACTATTCTTAATAAAAACTCCAAACTGTTATGTAAATATAAACTAAGCACCCTTTAGTTTCT
The DNA here is from genome assembly GCF_964339955.1 of Pipistrellus hanaki. Taxonomy (NCBI): domain Eukaryota; kingdom Metazoa; phylum Chordata; class Mammalia; order Chiroptera; family Vespertilionidae; genus Pipistrellus; species Pipistrellus hanaki. The sequence goes on from NC_140514.1 coordinate 32,927,697, forward strand.
TTAATGCTGGTGGCTTTGCAAGTAGTTCTCTGAAAGGGCCAGTCATGTTGTGGCACGGGGTCCACTTCTCACTCCTGGTACCACCTCTGATGACTCGAGGAATCCAGAACTACTGCCAGGATGATACAGAGGACACATTACAGTTTTCCTTAACATGTTGTTTTTCAAGTTTAATATTGTTTATATAGTTACTCCATTATCAGTAGAGTTCTACATAAACTTGAAAATTGTAAGAAAAATCAATTGCATTTCAGCTTCAGTTGCAAGTACACTCTTGCTTTTTATTTTCCCTTAGGGAACCGTTATCATCATTGCAAACCATGGTGACCGAATTGACATCCCACCCGGAGCAGTATTAGAGAACAAGATTGTATCTGGGAACCTTCGCATCTTGGACCACTGAAATGAAAAAATACTGTATACACTTTATACTAATCATGGGCTAGTTTCTTACAACAAAATGTTCTCTAGCACTCTATAATAGGCAGGCACTTTGTGTTTACTGTACCTGCAGTGTTAATTTTTAAAGTAGAGTTTTCTGCAGTATGCTTTTATTTTAGTCTAAGAAAAGCACAGATGGAAGCAATACTTTTCTTCTCGGAAGAGGATCCTGGAAGTTCATCTTAAAGTACAATATTGTTTAATCTTAAAACTGAGGCAGCCCTGTTGTAAAATCTTTTAACAGAGGCCTCAGTGATGGTCACTTTGAATTGCTTGTGATTTCAAAAATAAAGCTGTGAAGCAATACATGTGTACACTTATACTTTTAATGTTAACTTTATGAAATGAAGAAAAATGGTATACTCTGGCTAAATAGTTAATCAGTTGGAAGATTTATTCTTGGAATATTTATACTCACTGGCAAGTTACCTAAAAAGTCAACTTTTTGCATTTCTAAGAATCTTAACCACATCATTATTTCCATAGGAATTAAATTTGAAGGTATTTATTAGTACCTTTCATTCAGTTCTAAACCTGGGTGCCTGCCATGCTTTCCACAGACTCTCCATTTACTGAAACAAAGTGGTGTTTCTTTTCCCGGCTGAGAGAGCTGGGGTGGGGAGAGGCGGAGCATTTCTTTCACATCATGTTCTCTAGTATAATGGGTGGGGGTAGAGCTTTTTAAAGTTCCCTTTCCTTGAAGCTTGCTTGTCACTGAAAAATGTTCTTGAATAACCTTTCAAATCAGGTCTACTACTGGTATAATTTGTTGCTTTATTCTAAGAATCAATTACATTTTTCAGTTCTCCCATACTTATTTTTTCAGTAGGCTGCTTGTTTCAAGTTTACTGTATACTATTAAAAAAGTCTTTTAAAGTCTGGTAATTGTTTACAGCTTTATTTTAGACAGACAGTTAAGAACCAATGACATACCTCTGTAATGAAAAGGAAAGAAAACAGGCTTTCCTTTAGGAGATCAAAGAGCACAAAATAAAACTATCTCATTGTACATAATCACTACAATTTAGGCACTCTGACAGGGTTAGGCAAGATTCCTGGTGTAAGGTGAGACACAGGCACTTTCATTTGTAGCGTGCTGCTGATTCTGTTTTGAAGGTGACTATTATAAGGTCTGACTCTGGCCGGTGTGGCTCAGTTGGTTGGAGCGTCATCGCGTACACTGAAAGGTTGCGGATCCCAGATGGCACACATCTAGATTGCAGGGTCAGTACCCGGTTACGGCGTGAATGAGAAGCAACCAATTTATATCTCCCTCTCCCCTCCCACAAACACAACATCCTCTTTCCCTTTCTCTCTTTAAAATCAATGAGCATCCTCAGGTGAGGATTTAAAAAAAAAGTCTTTAAATAAGTTACTCATCACCTTGTATTTCTGGCCCCAACACAGCAGCTTATATTTTCTATTTCTCCCTGGTCTTTGTTCATATACACATCGAAAGTAACTTAAAAACAAGAATCCAAGGGAGCCACACTCCACATGTTAAATGTTAAAATGAAAACTTGTAAGTAGGCAGAATATATAAAAATGTATTCTTACCTCTACTAGAAATAAAAAGACAAAAAAAACAACCCTTCGTATTTTTTATAAAAATACAACTATTAAACTTCAGGCTTTCATATACCACTTCTCAAAAGTATTTAAATTAGCTGCATAAATAAATGCTAATACCTTATTATTACTTGTGATCATCCTTTCAAGTATTTAGACTATTCTGGAAGGCTTCATCCAGTGGTGGTAGAGAGACTAAATATGCGTCACACAAAGCCTAAAACTTGGTCACTGAAAAAAAAAAATTGAATTCCTAAATCCAAGCAATCAAAAGATGTTTATTTTTTTATAGAAAGATCTGTAAAAAAATAATTTTCAAACAGTTTTACTTTCATAGAGAAAACTTTCTACAGAGATTGACTTAAGTTTTTAATATTTTAAATTGTACCATCATTAAATAAAGGTGGGACACCATATGAATTTCATTGCACTGGAAGAAATGCAAAGCATTTTTTAATATAAAGTATACAGAGCATTCTAGTCAACTACAGCTGTGTTACAGCTATGTGTTCTTTTGGATTTGGTCCAAAGAAACCTGAGTCTGTTTCCAGAGAGAATGAAAAATATAGACACCTGATCAGTTATTCTTCACTGAAGGAAGCATAAAATTGGCATTCCTTGTAGATCCCACTGACTCCCAGTTTCCCCAACACTGATACTTTCCTTTTCCCTTTGCCCTACCCCAGTTCACTTGGGTTCCAAGTTCAGTTCTTGAATCACAGGCATCCATATTTTCTTAAACACATACATCCCATGGTCAGGCTACCCAGTTTTCCAGTATGTCATCACCTCTTCTGTTCCCAGATCTCAGCCATATTTAGGTCCAAATCTTTAAGGCCTTTTAAGGCTTGAAGATTTCCAGTGTAAAAAGCTACATCTGCTGTGACCAACCTAAGCATTGGAGAGAAAATTATTTTTAATATCACACTTTCTATTCAAATAAAGTAGCATTGCTCACAGAGTCAAAAGTCCTATCCTAGCTGCTCAACTGTTACTTAAAATTCAGATTTCCTAGGAACAAAAACAAATTTCCTATAAATGTCAATATATCTTAGTAGGATTGCTGCTATTATGTGTTCTATTCCAACAATAAAAATGTTTTTAAAAAGAATAAACCAATGCAGGTTGGACTCAGTTTCATAATTCTGCCCAATAGATTTGTCTTAAAACAATGAAATAAAATAGAGAAAATAACAGGTTAAATTGGTTTTTGATCAGTTGCCACTAAGGCAGTGGTCGGTAAACCTCGCGGCTCTTTGGCCCCTTGAGTGTGGCTCTTCCACAAAATACCACACGCGGGCCCGCACGTACAGTGCGATTGAAACTTCGTGGCCCAGGTGCAGAAATCGGCCCGGGCGAGTCTATTTGAAGAAGTGGTTCTAATGTCGCCCAAGAGCCGCATGTGGGTCGCGAGCCGCGGTTTGCTGACCACTGCACTAGGGTATATATGTACGTGACTAATAAAATCACAGTACTCATAATCAATACAACAACACTTGATGAAAAGAGAATTACACTGAACTCAAAATGCCTATCCCTGGAAAAAAAAACATTCCTGGCAACAACATTTAAACCCAAATATCAAAGCTCCACACATAAAAACAGGGCAGGTGTGATTACGTTTTGAAAGATGTGGCCCACAGAAAAACAAACAGACTTTGATTTAGCAGTTTGTAAAAGACAGGAGGGAGTCCGGCTTTAATATTTTAATGAACACCTAAGTTCTGGATTGCTGAACTACTTACTACCTGGGGCAAAGGTATTCAAGTACCCTTAATATTTGCACTATATTCTAATTTATAAATACCTTATGCACTTAATGTTTCACCTTTTATCATATGTCAGAATTTACTAAGGACCATATTTTTTGTTTGAAATTAATCTAATTTAGGGTGCTTTAATATCTATAAATAATTCAAATTATACTTGTGATAATATGGTAAGTACACTGAAACTGACACCAATAGTTAAAAAACAAACAGCTTTTCTAAGGCAATATTGCTACATTAAAATTAAGCAAAATTAATATAAATCTACATCTTAAAATACTGTTATGTTTAACTTAAAAAACTGATAAAGAACATAAAACCAGGCATTTGAAACATATAGAACCAACAAAGGATTAGGTTGAGGTTATATGGAAAAATCTAAAATCAAGAAAAATGGACAAAGAATGTGAACAGGAAAAATCACAAGATGAGGATCTTTGAATGACTAATACATGAAAATATAACAAGCATTAAAAATGCAAATCAAAATAAAATACCATTGTCTTCCATCATACTGGCAACAAAAAATCTTAACAGCAAATGTTGGCAGGATATAGAGAGAGAAATGGTGGGAGTGTAAGCTTGGTACAGCCATTTGGCAGAACATTCTGGCAATGCCTAGTAGAGTGGAAATGTATTGTACATTTGCTCTAATCCACTTGTAAGTATATATCCTAAAGAAAAGTACGTACATATTCACACTTTTTTGTATCTCTATGAAGGAATTAGGCAGACTTTATCCTCATTTTATAAAAAAGGCACAAAGGTTAATTAACTTTCTCATGGTGACATGGCTACAAAGTAGGGCCCTGAGTCCTGTCTGGATAGGGAAGGCTATTGGGTAATCTAAACAGGTGCTACAAACCCACACTGCTTCAAAACAGACACATAAGGTCAGTTAAGTAATTGACCATTTATAAAAACACTTAACGGAGATAGATATAGATATATATCATCTCCACAGAGAGGGAAAAAGCAAAAGGTTGCTGATTTTATAATTTTTCAGCTCCAGAATGATTACAGTAGAAAAGGACAACATAATGAATAAAACCAACGTAACAATTTGATAGGGGAATAGTAAAAATATTTTGAAAAACATACCCATTTTGAGGTCCTCCATCATTTATCACATTTAAATGAGATAACTGCTTTTTCAAGTGGAATTTATAACTTGCATTAATTCTTAAAAATAACATCTGGAAAAGAAATAAAATTTAAGTTTCTTAAAGCTCTACTGAAATAGAAGACAAAAGTATCAGGAGTTATCAAATCAGAAAAAAAATTTAAGTAGCCTTTGTTTTGGCATATATCTTTAAAATGCTCCCTTGAAAATATTTTATTGCTAGTTCAGTATAAGTTTTTGCCCTTAGCTGGATAAAAGCTTTTTTCTCCCTTTTCAGTACTATTTCTTTTCGTAATATGACTTATTAATGCCTTTCTGCCCCTTAGAAGAAGTCATCTAAGATATGTAAATAGCATATATCACTAACAGGTAAAAAGAATAAAAAGAAATAGAGAGTTCTGTAAAATATTAACTACGAACTTGACAGAGAAAACAAAAAAAAGCCTTAACAGTAGAGGCAAGGACACCTTTATCCTTCCAACCTTGTAATATTACCTGGAAGTATTTTATTGCTCCTGCAGGCACACTTTTTAATGCAATGACCCAATAATTCTTTGGGAAATACCTGACCTGAAAGTCTATACAATTAATCTATGGAAAATGTTTTGTGGAATTACTGGTATTCAAGTGATAATACTGACATAAAATCTATTATTTGTGCTCAGCTTTGATAACAGTTTCCTTTAAATTATGATGTAGAGAAAAACACATGAGATACCTGTATGCCCAGCTCCCTCACCTGGCTAAGCCTTGCACTAAAATTAAACTCAGATGACATCAAGTTGGTCAGAAAGTAAGAGATAGGGGATCTTATTTGTGGAATGGAAAGGATGGCTTGGCTAAGGAGAAATGAGAAAGAAAAAGAGACCCTAGTGATTGTTCTGTATCTTATGGATCCTCTTCAATCCTCAGCCCCAAATCATGAGGTCAGTATGATTAATGAAAAGTTAGGGAAGCATGGTGACAGTATGTAAGATGGAAGCCTGAAGTGGCATGGGAAAGGAGATTAGCAGGAGCAAGAGTAGGCAAGAGTAACTAAGAAAGCTACCTTTGCTCCCAAATACCATTTCCATGCATCGAACCAATTAGAGACCAACTGAAATAACTTGTCTAAATAGCAAAAATCCCAGTGAAAGTTAAGTTTATATCCTAGTCATACAACAACTAGGATTGTATTATAACACTATCATCCTACAACTATCTGGTATAGAGGGAATGAGCTAAGCTACGGTGGGTAAAAAAGACTGAGAAAAAAAATACTGGAACCTTTGAAGTATTGAGAGAGAACCTAGGGAAATGGGAAGTAGCAATGTCACTAAAGAGTGAAGAGAGAGTCAGTCTCTTCCGCCCCCCCCCCCCCCCCACACCTCTCTCTCTCTCTCTCACCAGTGCCTTCCCCTGTCCCCTTCCCCCAGGTACATTTCTCTTGCCTCTCCTCCTCCAAATGCCAAGGGCCCTTCTTTTGCCTCTGTAACTTGTTTCCTAAGCCCATTTCTTCCACGCCTCACTTTTTCTACCTCTGTGATTTTCTAAATAAACTTTCTCTTATTTACAAAAATAAAATGAGAGAACTCTGTGATATTTCTGTAGATGAAGACAGTAGAGACAGTAGGTGGATACTTCATAGGTGGAAGGTGCTAAAAACTACACATTTTGCTTTTTCCTGGTTTGTGCCTATTATAGATCATTTATGCTTATTTAATAAATATTAATGACATATTAATTTACTTTATGTGTCATCTGATTATTAACTCTATCATTAATTCCTCCCCTATCCAATTTGGGTAATATAATTCATATTTGTTGATAAATGACAATTTTGATTTTTAAGGAAATAATGTAATGAGTGGTGTAAACAGAATCTGGGATCTCTGGATGGACAAATGGAAAATGTGCTTTTTAGAATTGCTAACCATATAGCAAAGCTATTGTATTATTGCTTTGACTTAGAGTAAAGGGCACTTTGAAATCAGAATTTTTTATCCATATTCCGTAAGTCAATATAACAACTTAAAAAAATATTAGAATATGAACTAAGCTTAATTGTACCAAAAGGATATAGAACACTCTAATTGTACATGCATATTATACTATATTATACTAGAGGCCTGGTGCACAAATTCGTGCACCAGTAGGGTCCCTCAGCCTGGCCTGTGGGGTTGAGCCGAAACCAGCTCTCCAACATCCCCTGAGGGGTCCTGGATTTCAAGAGGGCACAGGCCAGGCCGAGGGACCCCACCAGTGAACAATCAGGGTCAGGGAGGGACCACGAGAGGGCTTTAGGGCATGTCCTGCCTCTCTCGCTCAGTCCCTATTGGCCAGTCCCCCAGCAGCAAGCTAACTTATTGGTCAGAGCATATGTCCCCCCCTGGTGGTCAGTGCGCATCATTGTGACTGGTCAACCAGTTGACTATCTACCCCCCTAGTGGTCAGTGCATGTCATAACGAGTAGTTGAGGGGCCTTTGCATATCATTAGCATATTACGCTTTGATTGGTTGAACGGATGACTGGATGACCAGACACTTAGCATATTAGGCTTTTATTATATACGATATGCTATATAAAAAGTAATTTTAGGAAATACTACTCACTTGTGTTTGCTCTTCTGGAAGGAGGTCAATTATAGCTTCATGCATTTTTGTCATTTGTTTACAAATATTCCTGAAACAGGCAGAAGGAACAGGAGCTTTCACCTCATACTGGCAGGGAAAAATAAAGAAAATTATGTTAATGTCCCCACAGAAAAAGGTTTTCTGCCCCTACACATCTAACTAATATAGTGCTTAAGCTCACACTTCAACTGTGATCTGATTTACTCCCGAAATCTCAAGAACTCTTCATTAAATATCCTAATCTACTTTGAGAAAGACACATAACCTTGTGGCTAAGAGCACAGGCTACTTTCCTTAAGATGGCCTGCTTGGGTTCAATTCTCAATTCTTCCAGTTGTTAGCTATGTGACATTGGGCAAGTTCCCTCATTTTTTTACATCTCAAAGGGCTTGCTATGAGGATTTTAGAAATGGTCCATAAGAAGACAAAACAGTGCTTGATACAAAGTAATACTCAAAAAATGTTAGCTACTAATCTGTCTCAATATATAATGATGAATCACTAAAGTGGGCCCTTCAAATGAACAGATTATTTTTAAAACATGATTTTAAGAATGTGTCAACATGATCATATCTGAAATTACTTAACTCTGGTAGAATTAAAATGTTCTATTTCTTTCATAGGTAGGCCAATATAATAATCACTACAGGCCCTGTACATGAATCCATGCACCAGTGGGATCTCTTGGCCTATCCTGTGGGATCAGGCCAAAACCGGCTCTCCAACATCCCCCAAGGGGTCCCGAATTGTGAGAGGGCGCAGGCCACGCCGAGGGACCCCACCAGTACATGACTGGGGCCAGGGAGACCGCGGGAGGGCTCCAGGGCATGTCCAGCCTGTCTCGCTCAGTCCTGATCAGCAGGAGCCCAGCAGCAAGGTAACCTATTGGTCGGAGCATCTGTCTCCTGGTTGTCAGTGCACAGCATAGCGAGCAGTTGAGTGGCCTTAGCATATTATGCTTTGATTGGTTGAACAACCAACCAGGCAACCGGATACTTAGCATATTAGGCTTTTATTATATAGGATATTTACCCTAAGGTTAAGGAAAGACATATGTTTATATGTAAGTATATGGTTACTTATGTGTATTTATAATATGTGTATGCTTATGTGTGTATATGTGTATGTTTGAATGAAAGGGTCAGATACGCTGCTAACTGGAGTATGCAAAGATGAATTAGAGGAAAGTCCCTTAGCTAACTGGAGTATACAAAGATGAATTAGAGAAAAGTCCCTTTGGGGAGCTGACTGTCTAAAAATTAGTTGGTGTTCCAGAATGCAGACATTGCATGATATAGGTACATGGGTAAAGGACATTTTGATGGTCGCAGATATGGCTTCCTAAGCAGCACACCAGGACTGCTGAGTCTTTAAAGTGAAAAAAAAAATTAAGTAAAAGTGAAACAGAGAGCAGGCTTATGGTTGCCATATGGAAGGGAGGATGGGAGACAGAGTGAAAGAGATGAAGGGATTAAGAAGTAAATTGGTAGTTACAAAATAGTCATGGAGATATAAAGTACAGCATACGGAATACAGTCAATAATATTGTAATAACTATGAATGATGCCAGGAGGGTACTGGAAATATTGGGGGAAGAACTTTGTAAAATATATGATTATCTAATCACTACACTGTAAACCTGAAACTAATACAAAATAATGTTGAATGTAAACTGTAATTGAAAAGTAAAATTTAAAAAATTAAGTGAAAGTATTTCAAATAGAGTACATACCTCAAAGCCATTCTGCAATCTGATTAATACTTATAAAATGCAATTGTGTGATTCATTAGTTTATAAACTTTGGAGTTTTGCTTCTGCTTAAAATTTAGAAAGCTGCAAGAGCATGCTGCTACTACCCTAACCACAAGAAAAAAACTGGAATAATTTATAAATAACTTCTTAAACTCATCAGAGAGCAGAGGGCACAGAGATCAAGGAACTAATTCCAAAGAGTGACAAGGCCCTCTAAGGAGATGGGACTGTCTCACTTTGGGCAGAGCATAGGAATAAGAGGTAATCAACATAGAAGCAGATAAGAAAACAACAAACCTTTCAACAAATTCTCAAAGGCCAACTGTGGGCTAACATAGAGTACGTGAGGACCTTACCACAGCAGAGACTGCACTCATGCACAAGGGTCTTCAGTAAGTGCTTACCAGCAACACTGGGGTCAGGACAGGAGACCACAGAGAGATACATGCAAGCAGGAAGAGGTACCACTAAGAAAAAGTAACAAACGCCACCTACTTCTCTGAACCCTCTTCTTATACAAAGCAAAAAACTCAAGTCTCTGAGAAAAAGCACCAAACTCTGTCATCCCTGGAGTCTTTGTGTGAGGATTAGAAACAAAACATGCCTGTTCCAGAGGGAAGGAAGGAAAACACCTTAAGCCCAGGATCCTACACCAATCAATGCAGAGGTTGGCTACCCCTGGAGGAGGGGTTGGAGCAGAGAAGGCTTCACCTTTAAGGACTCACATGACCTGATTTCAAGACTTAGAATAATGTTACAGTAACAGACATATAGATCAATATTCAGACAGAATATAGATCAATGGAACAGAAGAGAGTACAAATTGTTATAAATTGACACAAAGATAGTCTACTGATTTTTAACAAAGGTTCCAATAAAAAAGATAATCTTTTCAAGGAAAGGTATTAGATGTGAAAGAAAAACAAAACTTTGACCTATACTTTGCACTACAGTTGTCCCTTAAACTAGTGGTTGTGGTCCATGAGGTCTGAGAGGTTGGCGACCACTGCCTTAAACAACACATGTGTTAACTGAGAAGGTGTACTTATTCACGATATCTCAACAGACTGTGATAATGCTTCAGAGAATGGCAGTTTCTCCTCTATTTTTATGCATTGCAATCAAGTAGGTGGGTTACACGAAATCCATTGGTGACAGATGAGAGGCAGGAGAAAGAAAGGGGGGGACCCCTAGGATTGGATAAAAAGTAAAAGGATACACATACTTAGGTGGGTGCAGGATAGTTAACAATCAACAATTATCATGATAACAATAACAACGAAGGGATTTATGGTATCTGTCCTGGCGCCCAGCACATTAGATTGTGCCCCAAGGGATCCAGAAAAAAGAAATTTACAAGTAACCCAGACATTTCAAGGATGCTATCATAGTTACAAAAAGACAGGCTCAGTTAAGGTAAAGGTTGACCTTGTCAGTAAAGATACCGACCTAGGAGGTAACTACCCACCATAACTGCTTTTAGTTAAAGTTTAATTTCAGACCATCCTTTGTGGTTATTTTATGTCTTTGAGTTTGCAAGACTGCCATGCAGGCCTCCCCCGAGCTTGTCAAGTTAGTATGTGGCCCCTTTCATCCACATTTGGTTATCCTTCTTTCCCAAAATTAAATTTTCAGATAAGAAAATGAAAAGCTAAAAACTGAGAGGCTAACCAAAACTAACCACTAAACTTTTTTTTGGTATGAATTAAAAATAGGGCCATACTACTGGGCAACTCCTGGAATAAAAAGTATATATGTCAGAGAGGGGCAAAAAGACACTTGTTAATAAGGGGAGAACACATGTCAGGGTAACAGAGGTCATCAATGGGGAAGGAAGTAGAGCAAACACTAAATCAGAATAGTCTGGGTACATTTTTTACATTAAAAAAAGACATAAGATATGGGAAATGGGCATTGGAAATTTATAAAAGACTTAAGAGACATAATAACTACATGTAGCATGTAGACACATAGAAGTCTTTGTTCAAACAAGTTATTGTGAAAAAAATTTGTACAATTGATAAGATTCAAATAGAAATAAGTATTAGAGGATATTAAGAAGTTATTGTGAATTTTGTCTGGTAGAGTGGTTATATAAGAAAGTGTCCTTAGTTTTTAGAAATACATACCTGAAGAATGCAAGTAGAAGGAAAAGCATATCAAAGTGCCTTGCTGTATAAGCTTACTCTAAACAATGCTCTTGGGCCAAAGTATAACTAAGAAAACCTTCAAATTTTCAAGTTATAAAATTTCTGCTTTCTCCCATGATACGTGTTTGAAAACTTAGTTCGAAAAGGAAAGAGTGACAGATAGGGCAAAAGTAACTGGGACTGATTAAGTGACATTTTTCTGAATATACCCTCCCAGTATAATTCAGAATTCTTTGGAAAATATTGCTTCTTTTAACATCCTATAGGGAATGGGAAGCAAACAAGAAACAAATACTGAAACTGATTACCTATGAGGAAAATAACAGAGCACCTCAGACTCCACATTTTTAAAGTAACACATTTTATCACAAATTACTTTTCTTTTCTATTTCGATCTTTGTTCTCTAAATTTTGTACTGGAAGGCTTTCAGACTAAAACCTATTTTTGAAGAAGGTACATATTTGTCAATGCAACTAATACAAAATTACTTCTGTACAGTGTTTCTTTCATCTTTGAAATCCTCCCTCCCCTTGGACTCCGATGAATATCAACTATTTGGGCAATCTGAAGATTTTATTGAGTTTTTTTCTAAATCCTAAAGAATTTGATTTGTTAAGACAACTATGAAAAAGTCACAATGCCTTTAAGCAAAGCCAAATAATTTATATAAATCATTACCTTAGATAACAGCTTGTCAAATAAGCTATCCATTATCGCTACAAGCTTAGCTGATATTTCAGCTATGTGGTCATGGTAATCCTGTAATGAGAAATAACAGTACATTTCAAAGCCCTTGGGCTACACCTAAAGAAATACTTAACAATCACGAATTAAATTTATGAAACTCCAACAGAAAATATATGAAAAAGTACCTTAGTGATATGATCAAAGTGCCTAAGCATGCTGTATTGCTTAGGCTGCAGCCGAGCTTCAAAATGAGCCCGGATCACAGGAATGTAGTGCACAATTAACTGCAAACAGCGTGAAGAAAGAGCTGAAGATTCAAGTGGTAGACATATCATGGAGAAACAAAAAAGGATATTAGTTTACTTTAGTACATATCAAATTAAGTAAAAACATCAATGAATTTTACACAGATCCCAATTTATTTCATAAATGAAGAATATTGTAGCAGAAAGCAACATATTTGGTATTGAATAGTGTAATGAACATGCTAATTTTCCAAATGGATTCAAGTTGTATTACTGGCATGAGGAAGCTGGTGGCACAACTGATTCTCTCCTGATACTCAGGTATCTTTCACCCCAAAGTACTTTATACATAAAGAATCTTAACACTTCCCACAGTGGTGCAACTTCCAAATAACATACTTGCTAAAGTGGAAATTCCTCAGAAATTAATTTTTCCATTATGGTAAAACATGAAAAAGTGAAGTAGCACTTGCTACTTTTAAAGCCTTTGGTCAGAGCCACAAGAACATCTACTAAAAACACAATGAGTACAGTAGCAATAATTACAACACCTCAGTTGTGAATTAAATTCAAGAATACATACCCAAATTTTTTGTAGTTATTGTTTTTAGTCCAACAACTTGCAGTGCACCAGCTCCAAGAACTAACTGACAACTTCTTGAATTGAAGTACTAACAAAGGAAGGAGAGAGAAAAAAAATCCAATAATTTATTAAAAATTATTCTTCATATGTTGGCAATGTTCTAAAAATACACATTTCTCTTTTCTCTCATTCACTGACCAATCTAGTAGGAGCAAGTAGGATCTATTTATGTAATAACAAAAAAAGGGGGAAGGGGGAAGGGTATTCCTAAATGATAATATTTATTGTCTGGTAAAAAAAAAAAAAAAAAAAAAAAAAGTTAAGAAATTCTAAAAATCAATTGTTCAGAAACTATCCTTTAATTTGCATTCACGAACTAGTTCAGTCATTTTCCTCAGTTATTCTTACTGGATAGTCCTATTTTCAAAAGGGTAGCAAAATCTCTCTGGACTACAATATGACAACTCTATTTTGGGACCAAATTAATTGATAGATTAGACATTTGAAAAAAATGAAAACTTTTCTTCATGTTAGCAGTTAAAAATATCTGTTAATATGAAACAGCTGAATAAAATTATCACTACATTTTTATTTCACATCAATGGTTCTGAAAGAATGATTTAAGAAAAATCGCTAACCTTAGTGAGATGAATTTTGTAAAGTTCAGTGAATTCCTTCCATGCACATTTGAAACCAGTCCAGGTTTTTTGACCTAAGTGGCCTCAGTCATGTTCAGCACCTAACGAACAAATCATCTCCTGTCTCCAATGTCATTAACAACTCTATGGGTGTAATGAGGAATCACTAAGTGTAGAGTGAGAAAGAAGCAGGTGGCCTTCTTCCAGTTACATGTGATTTAATCACAATAAAATGTCATAAAATTAATGTGTTAAAGATAACTTAAACTTTAAATGTCTTAGAGTTGGAAGATAAGTCACACCTAAAGAATTACTTCTACCAACTATGTTTCCATAACAGAATAAAATCATACCCACCTTCAATAAATCTGACAGACGAGTAAGCATGTCAGTAGTAACAGATGGGATATTATCCACACACTGGCAATATTCCAGGATAATTCTTATCAACAACAATACAGTTCTGTAAGAAAATAAAGATGATTCAGTAGGCAGTCAAAACATAAAAATCAACAATGATCTTGGTAACTGCTAAATTAATTGTTTTACCTACAAGCACAGCATGGTAAGAACTCATTGGGCTGGGGAGAGAAATTCCTAGGGTGCAAAATTAAGGAGGCACTCAATTTCAAAGTCATGTAATTGCAGGATCAGCACTTGCATGACACTGAGAATGAATACCTCCTTACATTTTGTGCTGTGGGCACAACTCTCTGTATGACATCTTAATTCTCTTCTATAAAGCAGATATCCCATTTTTTGGCCAATTCAGAAACACTGACAGAAAGATTACCCAGTGTTTCTGATTATGTAGTAGACCCTCAGTCATAACTGTTGAATTAATGGCAGGAACCTAGTCCAGATTTTCTTAATGAGATCAAAGAGAAGCTGTGGCTTCTAAGAACAACTTAACTCCTAAGATGTTTATTGGTAAGTCATATGAATAAAAAACAAAAGGGGCAGCTGGTTTGGCTCAGTGCATAAAACATTGGCCTGCAGACTGAAGGGTACTGGGTTCAATTCCAATCAAAGGCACATGCTCAAGTTGTAGGCTTAATCCCCAGTAGGCGTGCAGGAGGCAGCCGATCAATGATTCTCTCTCATGATTGATGTTTCTATCTCTCTGCCTCCCTCTCTGAAATCAATAAAAATATATTTAAAACAAAACAAAAAAACAAAAGGGGGTTCTTTGGAACAGTGGTCGTCAACTTTTCAGACCTCACGGATCACTGGTGGGATCTGAAAAGTAATCTCACAAGGTGATCTAATTATAAATTCCCATCTAGACAGGTTATGGTGGTCTCACTCCAGGCCTATAAATTTAATAAAGATTTATCTTTGCATTGAGCAAGCCCCATCCATTGTTTCTGTACATCAAGGTTAATAAGCCTTTGAAATAAGTCTAACTACACTAAAGAGAGCACATAATGTTGTTAATTGTCCTATAATCCCATCCCCACCTTGTTTCTCCCACCTCCATGTGATCTTTCTTCTGCTTCCTCTTTAATTTCAAATACATAAAAGAAGATGCAAAACTGTTATTCTCTAGAGCAGTGGTCGGCAAATTCATTAGTCAACAGAGCCAAATATCAATAGTACAATGACTGAAATTTCTCTTGAGAGCCAAATTTTTTAAACTTAAACTTCTAACGCCACTTCTTCAAAATAGACTCACTCAGGCCATGGTATTTTGTGGAAGAGCCACACTCAAGGGGCCAAAGAGCCGCATGTGGCTCTCGAGCCCAAGTTTGCTGACCATGGCTCTAGAGCAGTGGTTCTCAACCTTTCTAATGCTGCAACCCTTGAATACAGTTCATGTTGTGGTGACCCCAACCATAAAATTATTTTCATTGCTACTTCATAACTGTAATTCTGCTAATGTTATGAACTGTAATGTAAGTATCTGTGTTTTCCGAAGGCCTTAGACCCTACAGCAGTGGTTCTCAACCTGTGGGTCACCTAAGACTATTGTGGTTGGGGGTCACCACAACATGAGGAACTGTATTCAAGGGTCACAGCATTAGAAAGGTTGAGAACCACTGCTCTAGAGCATTTGAGATCTTGCTTCCTGGCATATGTCATCAGTTTGGCTCAAATAAACTCTTATAAAAATTCTCTATAGGCCTGGAAATTTTTTACATTGACAGTCACAAAAGATTCTTTAAAAATGAGAAAGTCAATAGCTCATTAGCAGGATATATCAGAAGTTGAAAAGAGAACTTTAAATTATTTGCAAGTATTTTCTTTCATTAATTTGATGGAAAGAGAGAGGAGGAAGAGAGGCAGGGTGGGAGAGAGAGAGAGAAACGATTTGTTGTTGCACTTATTTATGCATTCATTGGTTGCTTCTTGTATATACTATGACTGTGGATTGAACCTGAAATTTTGGTGTATTAACCAACTGAGCTACGTGGCCAGGGCTCTTTGGAGGGTTTTAAATTATTAATCTAAAATTTCCAACTCACATCAAGTGGGAACTAGAAGACGTATGTTTAAAATAATTTACTCAACTAATAAAGAAAAACGTGTCACTCACCCAACAACAGCATACTGTTGTCCCTCGACAATGAGAACTTCAGCTGGTTTCCTTTCCTCTGTAACTAGGGAGTAAAGCAAATAAATAAGGAAGATATAGGTACAAGATAAAATATTGTAGAAAAATTTAAAGTAGGAAAAAAAATGGAATAAGACAGTTGCTATATAGAGCCTAAAACTGCCTCATTTCTAAAAATAAATATCTACACCTCAGTAAACAATTTAGCACAGAGTAAATAATATACTGAGTTTGAAATCAAAGATATTTGGATTTGAGTTCCAGTACCACCAATTACTGGAATCATGACCTTAGGCCAATTAATTAACGTATTTGAGTTTCAATATCTATATCAATTAAACATGGATAACAACACGCTAGAGGAATGCAAGAATCAAGTCAAAGCAAAAAACACCCAACTGGAAAAGCAAAAAAAAAAAAAAAAAAAATCAAAAATATGAAGATAGTGTAAGGAGTTTCTGAGACATCTTCAGGAGTACCAACATCAGAACTACGGGGGTGCCAGAAGAAGAAAAAGAGCAAGATACTGAAAACCTATTTGAAGGAATAATGACAGAAAACTTTCCCCACCTTGTGAAAGAAATAGACTTACAAGTCGAGGAATCACAGAGAACCCCAAACAAAAGGAATCCAAAGAGGAACACACCAAGACACATCATAATTAAAATGCTGCTGAAACCGGTTTGGCTAAGTGGATAGAGCATCGGCCTACGGACTGAGAAGTACCGGGTTCGATTCCAGTCAAGGGCATGTATGTTGGTTGTGGACACATCCTCAGTGCAGGATGTGCAGGAGGCAGCTGATCAATGTTTCTCTCTCATCGATGTTTCTGACTCTCTATCCCTCTCTCTTCCTCTCTGTAAAAAATAAGATATATTTAAAAAAAATTTTTTTTTTTAAATGCCAAGAGCAAATGACAGAGAGACAATATTAAAAGCAGCAAGAGAAAAACAGTTACCTACAAGGGAGCACCCATACGACTGTCATCGGATTTCTCAACAAAAACTATGCAGGCCAAATGTGAGTGGCAAGAAATATTCAAAGTGATGAATAGCAAGAATCTACAATAAAGATTACTCTACCCAGCAAAACTATCATTCAGAATGGAAGGTCAGATAAAGAGCTTCACAGATAAGAAAAAGCTAAAGGAGTTCATCACCACCAAACCAGTATTATATGAAATATTGGAAGGTATTCTGTAAGAAGAGGAAGAAGAAAAAGGTAAAGATAAAAAAAACTATGAACAACAAATACATATCTATCAACAAGTGAATCTAAAAATCAAGTGAATAAAAAAATCTGATGAACAGAATAATCCGGTGAATATAATAGAATCAGGGGTGTAGAAATAGAATAGACTGACAATCCTCGGGGAGGAAAGGGTGTGGGGGGTGTGGAAAGAGACTGGACAAAAATCATACACCTATGGATGAGGACAGGGAGGGGTAAGGGTATGGGGTGGGGTCGGGAGGGCTGTGAAATGGGTTGAGGGGAGCTATAGTGGGGGGCGGGGAAGAAGCAACTGTAATAATCTGAACAATAAAGATTAAAAAAAAAAAAAAGAACATAACTATGAAATTATAGGATGTTGGTTTCAAATCCCAGCTCATCACATTTATACAAAATTTCTTAACCCTTGAAAACTTCATTGCTTCCTCATTTCCTCAATGTTAAACAATGTTAACAATAGCCCTATATAATAAAAGCCTAGGTGACATCACGCCCTTATGCGACGGCACCATAAGATGGCTGCCTTCATGTCATCACAAGATGGCCACCACAAGATGGCCAGCAGTAGAGGGCAGTTGTGGGAGATCAGGCTGGCAGGGTAGTGCAGTTGGGGGCAATCAAGCCAGCAGGGGAGGGTAGTTGGAGGTAATCAGGCCAGCAGGGGAGCAGTGAGGCATCAATCAGGCTGGCAGGGGAGTGGTTAGAGGGCAATCAGGCAAGCAAGCAGGAGAGTGGTTAGGAGCCAGCAGTCCCAGATTGTGAGAGGGATGTCCGATTGCCCCCATGAGGTCCCGGATTGGAGAGGGTTCAGGCTGGGCTGAGGGACACCCCCCCACTCTCGTTGCACGAATTTTGTGCACCGGGCCTCTAGTATCTTCATAACAGATTGAGTTTTAAAACTAGAGTTTAAAAAAGCACCTGGTACAGTGTCTGACATATGATTACCCATCAATAAATATCTAAACTATAAATCATCACAGATACTTTTCCAGTCAACTACTAACTAAACTGGGAGTATTAGTTCTAGGCTTGTAAGGAGGTATTGTCAATTAATGAAATATTAAGCATTCCTACAAAATAAACAAACAATATAAAATTGGAAGAGAGTGTGTGAAAAAACTCACATACCCCCTGACTTTTTTTCAGGTAAGGCAATCTTTCCATCTGATAGAGAATCAACAAGATCCTGAAATTCTGCAGGAACATCAGCTTGTTTCCAGCGCTCATTGTCTAAGAGGAGGCTATTTAAAAGTAAAAAGAAAGATAAACCTTAATAACATTTTAACGCCATTTTTCTTGTTTGAAAATAGCTGAGAAAATACATAAAATTTTTGTTATATCTTTTAATAATAAAAACTACAAATAAGTTAAATTCAAGTAGAGCTTCATGCAATACAAGACACTGAGTTTTTAAATAGCAATGACTATTAGCTGTATTGTTAGTACATAAGACTTAAAAGTGTTGAACACATTAGTAAATTGAAATCATTCATAAATAGTATAAATACTTTCAGAAAATATTTCTCTTTTTATATGTCTTAGCCTAACCAAGAAGAGTGATGAAACAATTATCTTCACTTTGAGTGTGAGAAAAAGGAAATCTATTAAGGATCTTCCTGATAAGTATTTTAATAGGAATAAGCATTCTAACTTCATTTTGAAAACCCCAAAAAATGTGATTTTGATTCCAAATATGCCTTTAATTAAAAAGGAAAAACTGTGTCAGGAGTTTGGTTGGCCAATCAGTTAAGTTTCTTCTGTTAAATATAATTGTTTTTGTAAAAAAAAAGGAAAAAAATGGACAGAATAGATATAGTAATGATACCTGAGCTTAGTTTTTCTCTCTTCATGAAACCTGTTTACAAATTTATTAGCTTGGCTCTGAAGTGCTCCAAGTAATGACATGCTTTTTCTTCCACAGATCTGTTCAGTATCTAAAATGAATGTTTCCATTAACCTAGAAAGTGTTATGAATTCCGTGGAATTTAGCTTCTCAAGAAAACCATCCTAAATTTAAAGATAACACAAAAATCGTGACAGTTAGTATATCAACAAATATGGATATGCTACAAAACCAGTCAGTTTGACAAATGTTTTTATTTTATTATATTTAATATATTAATTCAAAAAATTATTTTGAAATCATTATTTTAATGATTCTAATACTTTAGTCTCAAAAATTGAATGTAAAAAGCTTAAGATGTCTCAATTTTATCCCAACCCATTTAAAATACAGCATCTCAAATAAATTCACAATCTACACTAATAAGAGAAACATGCAAATTGACTGTATCTCTGCTACACCCACCAGCCAATCAGTAGCAAGTATGCAAATTAACCCAACCAAGATGACTGCGGCCACAAAGTGAGCAGGAGGCTTGGGTTTCCCCAGCAATGGAGGAAGCCAAGCTTCCAGCCCACTCTGGTCGGCCCTGGCCTCTGCTCACGGCTACAAAGTTTCAATTATAGAAGATAAATAAATCCCAGATACCAGGGCCTCTGTTTGGGTCGCTGGGGGGGAGGGGTGGTGGTGGTGGTGGTGGTGGTGGTGGTGGTGGTGTGTGGCCAGCCTGCAAACAACCACAGGCCCCTCACCCAGGCCACCCCACGCCCCAAGGAACCCCCACCCTGATCTGGAACACCCTTCAGGGCAAACCAGCTGGCCTCTACCCATGCACCAGGCCTCTATCCTATTTAATAAATGAGTAATATATAAATAGACCGTCACTCCAACAAACACAAGATGGCTGCCCCCATGTGTACACAAGATGGCCCCCACAAAATTGCTAGCAGGGGAGGGCAGTTGGGAGGGTGATCAAGCCTACAGGGGAGGGCAGTTAGGGGTGGCCAGGCCAGCAGAGGAGGGAAGTTGGGGGTGACCGGGCCTGCAGGGAACGGCAGTTGAGCGGGTGTGTGTGTGTGTGTGTGTGTGTGTGTGTGTGTGTGTAACAGACTCAGGTCTGCAGGGGAGAGCAGTTGGGGGGAACAAGGCCTGCAGAGGAAGGTAGTTAGGGGTGACCAGGCCTGCAATTGAGGGCAATTAGGGGCAATCAGGCTGGCTGGGAAGTAGTTAGGCATCAATCAGACTGGCAGGGGAGTGGTTAGGGGCAATCAGGAATACAGGCAGGTGAGCAGTTGGGAGCCAGCAGTTCTGGATTGTGAGAAGGCAGTCAGATATCCTACGAGGGATTCCAGATTGGAGAGGATGCAGGCTGTGCTGAGGGACACACACTCCCGTGCACAAATTTCATGCATTGGGCCTCTAGTATTATATAAAAACTAGAAGCCTAGTGCATAAAAATAGTGTACTTCGGGGGGGTCCCTCAGCCTGGCCTGCACCCTCTCGCAGTCTGAGACCCCTCGGAGTATGTGCACCTGCTGGATTAGGCCCAATTCCCCTGGCAGTTTTGGATCCCTGGCTCCTTACCACCTGCCTGCAGTGGAGGAGGGAGGCTCCTACCACTGCTACTCTGCTCGCCAGCTGTGAGCCTGGCTTCTGGCTGAGTGGTGCCACCTGTGTGAGCATACTGATGACCAGGAGGCAACTCCTGCATTGAGTGTCTGTTCCCTAGTGGTCAGTGCACATCATAGCAATTGGTCGATTTGCATAATAGGGTTTTATTATATATTATATAAAAACTAGAGGCCCAGCGCACGAATTTTTGTATGAGTATGGTCTGGCCAGACCTCCCTGATCAAGGTCGATTGGGCTGGTTGGCCGTGGGGAGGGGATGCGGCAATTGGCTAGCCAATCCCACCTCTGAATGGGGGTGGAGCTGGCTGTGGGAAGGGACCACAGGTGGTTGGCCAGCTGGCCCCACCCCCTTGTCAAACTCCTGGTCATGGGACAATTTGCATATTAGCCTTTTATTTTATAGGATTTCACAATATTCAAGTTTAACTAATTTTAATAATATATTGTTTGACTAGTTACACTCACATGTACAAATTAGCATTACTAATTTCAAACTAATTATTAAGGAATATTTCAAAGTAAGTCTTTTATTAAATCATTTATTTGAAAAGAATACTTGAATACGCTTTCCTATTTCTCTTATTTGGATTATTTTAACATCTTCTTAATAATTAATCTTACTAAGAGTTAAAAATATAATATGCATTATGGGGAACATAGGGACATAAACAGGGATATGATTTCAGATTTTTAAAATAATTACACTATATATAAAATATCTAAAGGTTTATCAAAACAACTAACCTTTGCTCTTGACATGAGAAATTTGACAGCTCGGTCATGGCATATGTCTGAGGCACTATACAATAACTCCTGGATATTATTTACCAGCTTTCCTAGTTCTAAGTCAGTTAATTTCATGTCTTCATTCACCCTGAAAATGATAAAAAATAGATTCTAAGTCAGGGAAAGTTGTGAACACATTGTTCTACATAGGTGACATACAAATAAAAAACAAAATGCAATAAAGTTCTCATTTTAGGAAAAATTGTGATGTGCCAAAAACTTTTTATTTTTTTTGGCGTGGTGAAGGATCTATCACTTAAACAAGTCAAGACAATACAAATATATTTTTCCCGAATCTTATATAAGAATAATTTTCTCTTTCTACTAATATTTTTAATAGTTAAGTTCAGACTCTGGTTGGAAACTTTGCAAAAATTACAACAAAAAAAACCCCTCTACTTGGGTATAAAGTGGTTGCTCTAATAGGTTGTGCACAGGTATTTAAGATAACACGGTGGAAGGAGGAAAGGAGGAAGAAATGTTATTTAATGACAAACAAGCTCTCTTTTTACTTATAATATGAATGTTAACATTCAGTTTAACTGAACTAACATCTCCTGAGTATTTACTGTGTATAAATGCTTGGCAATGTAGGGAAAATAATAGATCACTGCCCTCGGTGAACTTAAAATTGAACAGAAATATTTACAAGAGGTTATGTATCTTTTTCCAGTTTAGAGAAGGAAATGTATCACTTTTAATTTTTATACATTTTCCCCTGGTATATGTAAAGATCACTGATTCCATGGCAACAATTCAGTTTATATAAATCAAGTTAGTGCCTTAACATCATTTTCTTTCTTTCAGTTGAATTAAAATAATTTTCAAAGATATAAAGAGGCTTTGATGTATATTAATTTTTGAGGAAAACCACTACTCTAACTGGGTTAAATAAGGTATTAATGGAAGTGATTTACTGCTATCCTTCAAAATTATAATATCACTAAATGTATTTACTAATGTTCTAAAATGATAGAGGGGTTAATATTCTTAAAGTACTCTCACAAATAGTAATTTGTTTGGTTCTCACATTCTGAGGCAGGTAGGTAAATATCTTCTTTATAGATGAGGACACTGAATCTCTAAAGGTTTAAAGTGACCTACCCAAAATTATAAAGATGAAGAGGATGAGACCAGAATCCAGAATTAGTGTAATTTTATTTCTAATGTGCTAAACTGCCTCTACTCCAACACTTACTTTTACATAGATGGTTCAGTACTATTTCAATACCAGCTCCTACAAACTGCTTAAATTTCAAAGTTCAAGTTTATTATTAAAATAAAATGTTATTTTCTGAAGAATTTCTAAAATTAGTCACTATATAACCACAGAATGATAAATAATTTGGAACTCTTGACAATATGCTACCAAGTCACAAAGATATAAAAAGAGATCAAATGAAAAACAACTTATATCTTTAAAAAGTAGGATGACAATTCACAAATCCGAAAGTTTGTGTGTTTTTAAGTCATTTATTTAATTATTAGTAATTTTGCTTTTTAAAATGATTTTTAGTTTTAAGGCTAATTGGATTCTTTTTTATGTTAATATGGGGAAAGCTTCACAAGTGTTTCTGGGTATATATGCAAAAGAAGTGAAAGCAGTATCTCAAAGAGTTTTTGCACACCCATGTTCAAGTAATAGCACCAACAACAATAGCCACAAGATGGGAGCAACCCAGGAATCCAGTGATAGATGAATGGATAAACATTCATTGCCTATGCATAGAATAGAACAGTGTTCAGCACTGAAAAAAGTAAATTCTGACACATGCTACAACATGGTTGAACTTTGAAAACATTATGCTATGTGAAATAAGCCAGACACAAAAGGACAAATACTGGTAGTACTGAAGTGCTAGCCACAGCGATTAGATAAGAAGAAAAAAATAAAAGGAATCCAAAATGGAAAAGAAAAAACTGTCATTATTCACAGATGATATGATATTATACATAGAAAACCCTAAAGACTCCATCAAAAAACTACTAGATTTAATACATGAATTTATATCCTGGCAATGTAGCAGGATATAAAATTAATGCCCAGAAATCTATGACTTTTTTTATACATCAATAGTGAAGTTATAGAAAGAGAGATTAAAAAATAATCCCATTTACCATTGCACCAAAAAAATTAAGATACCTAGGAATAAACTTAACTAAGGAGGTAAAAGACCTGTACTCTGAAAACTACAGGATGTTGGAAAAAAAAAAAGATAGAAAAAAAAAAAAGAAGTGGAAAAATATACTGTGCCCATGGATTGGTAGAATCAACATCATTAAAATGTCCATACTACCCAAAGCAATCTCTAGATTCAATGAAATCCTCATTAAAATACCAATGGCATATTTCATAGACCTAGAACAAACTCTTCAAAAATTCACCTGGAATAAAAAAGGACCCCAAATAGCCACAGCAATCCTGAGAAAGAAGAACAAAGTTGGAGGGATCACAATACCAGATATCAAGCTACTAGTATTTTACAAAGCCATTGTTCTCAAACTGCCTGGTTCTGGACAAAAACAGACATATAGACCAATGGAACAGAAAAGAGAACCCAGAAATCAACCCAAGCCTTTTTTGCTCAATTAATATTTGACAAAGGAGGCAAGAGCATGACAGAGAAATGGAGTCAAGACAGTCTCTTCAATAAATGGTGTTGGGAAAATTGGACAGATACATGCAAAAGAAATGAAACTAGACCACCAACTTATACCATTCAAAAAAATAAACTAAAAATGGATAAAGGCCTTAAATGTAAAATGGGAAATCATGTAAGTCTTGGAAGAATCCAGAGGCAGCAAAATATCAGACATGTCATAGCAATATCTTTACCGATATAGCTCCTAGGACAATGGACACTAAGGAGAAAATAAATGGACTACACCAAAATAAAAAGCTTCTAGACAGCAAAAAAAAAACCATCAACAAAACAACAAGAAAGCCCACTGCATGGGAGAACATATTTGCCAATGTTATAACCGATAAGGGTTTAATCTCCAAAATTTACAGGGAACTCATACAACTTAACAAAAGGAAGATAAACAATCCAATCAAAAAAAGGGGCAAACTTCCTAAATAGACACTTTTTGAAAGAGGATATATGAAAACATGCTCAAAGTCACTAATCATCTGAGAGATGCAAATCAAAATGACAATGAGGTACCATCTTACACCTGTCAGAACGGCTATCCTCAACAAATCAACAAACGACAAGTGCTGGTGAGGATGTGGAGAAAAAGAAACCCTAGTGCACTACTGGTGGGAGTGCAGACTGGTGCAGCCACTGTGGAGAACAGTATGGAGTTTCCTCAAAAAATTAAAAATGGGACTCCCATTTGACCCAATAATTCCACTTCTAGGAATATATTCCAAGAAACCAGAAACACCAATCAGAAAGGATATATGCACCCCCTGTTCATAGCAGCACAATTTACAATAGCTAAGATTTGGAAACAGCCTACGTGCCCATCAGCAAATGAGTGAATTAAAAAACTGTGGTACATTTACACAATGCGATGCTATGCTGCTGTAAAAAAGAAGGAACTCTTACCATTTGCAACAGCATGGATGGAGCTGGAGAGCATTATGCTAAGCGAAATAAGCCAGTTGGAGAAAGATAAATATCACATGATCTCACTCATTTATGGAATATAATGAACAAAATAAACTAATAAACAAAAACATCCAGAGACAGAGAAGCATGATCAGTCCATCAAACCTCAGAGGGAAGGTAGGGGAGGGTGGGAGTAAGGAAGAGAGATCAACCACAGGACAATATGATCCACTTGGAAATTCATGTCTTTGAAAAATCAAAAGCTGTAAATCAAAAAGATTTTCACTACATACAAAATACAAAGTGACATAGAAGAAAAGAAAACTAGGTAATACTGATCTGAGTTTCAGGACAAGTTCTGTCACTACTGACTTTAAGTCATTTAAACTCTTTGAAATGAAGGCATTTACTTAAATGATTCCTTTCTAGCCTTAAAACTCTGGAATTCTCGATTACTTCCAAAGCTCATCTCCTAACTACCTTCCATACATTTCCAAAATATGTTTCATAAAATTGATTTTTTTAAAAGAAATTCCAAGACCAAAGTTTACATTGTTTTTCAATAAACTGAATAATCAACCTACTAAAACTATTAATAAGATGATTCAAAATCTTGTTAGTTGGCAGCAGTCACCATACTCACATAATGTCCACACCTCCTGGAGTAGCTGATGATGATGTCTGCTCTTTACTGGATGAAGAATCAGTAGTACATTCTGGTTCAGATACTGAATCACTGCTGCAGGGCTCACTATTTGGAGATGCATTTCTTTGAGAGGTAGTGTCAATTGTTATAGGTGTTAATTCATTCTCACTGAATGCATCACTTACAAATATGCCTTCCTGGATTAAATAAGCCACCTCTGTGTCCAGGGAATTATCCTTTGCAGCATTCTTCTGTTGTGAAATCTCCTCCAATTCTCTAGTTCTTTGGTTTTTGTCAAGAACTGAGAGAACAACAGTGTGAATGACATTTAACGTTGCCTACAAGAAAACAGGATACATTTTTAAAGGATTTAAAATGTCTTGCACCTAAAGTTCCTAAAAGTAAATTCTGTGTATGTACTTTTGAACATTTCATAAATGAGTCAATGTCATGTATATAACACTGTAAAGGTGACTTGTGAAAAAGAACTGCTCAAGAGAAATGGGTACCCTAAAGCTTAAGTAAACTTCTGTAGTTTAGTTGATTTTGTGAATTAAAATATCCATAAATATATTGCAGATTTCTCTAACCTCTTAGCTAGGTTACACTAAACATAACCTGCCTATAAGAAATCATATTTGTTGTTGTGCTTGCTTAAAAGAAAAAAGCCATATTCCTTACCATGCCTAACCTTAGATCCATTTCTCTCTCCTCATCTCATGCCTGTTTTCATTCACTCATCACTATGCAGACATTCTGGTTCTCTTTTTACTCGTCCAACTTCTATTGTTCCCATATCAAGGCCCTATGTTGTTTCCTCTGCTTGGGATGCTCTTCACCTTGACCTCTGCATAAGTGTTTCCTCTCATCACTCAGGTTCTTGAAAAAGTTAGTTCCTCAAAGAGGCCTTCTCTGACTCTCCTTCCAGCAACTCCATTCCATTACCCAGTTTTAAAAATACAACTTTTATCATTATATATTTAACTTTTTTAGTCTTTATGAACTATTAAGAAATAAGGGACTACTTGTCTACTTTAATATTCATGGTGGCATTCTCATAATTTGTTGCCCCCTTTCTAAAAACTACTGATTCCTTTTTTAAGATCTACATGGTTCTAGAGAAAGACTCCAACTTCAGGTCTTCAAAGATAGGATTTAAAGGTCTAAGCTCATGCAATCAGCACTTGGAACCATCCAGGCCTGAGCTTAAAGCTAAAGATGCATAGAAGACAAACTGATAAAAATACAGAGAAACAAAACAGAGGAAGAAGAGGAGGAGAAGGAAAAAAAAAAAAGGAGGAGGAGGAGGAGGAGGAGGAGGAGGAGGAGGAGGAGGAGGAGGAGGAGGAGGAATTAAAAATGGCAATAAGCACATAAAAAGATCAACATCACTCAATCATTAGAAAAATGAAAATCAAACGAAAATGAAGTACAACCTTACACCCATTGTGATGTCTACTATTAAAAAAAAAAAAGCAACAAGTGTTGGCAAAAATGTGGAGAAATTAAAATTGTCATGCACTACTGGTGGGAATATAAAACTGCAGCTATTATGAAAAACAGCATGAAGTTCCTCGAAAAATCACAAACAGAATTGTCATATGATCTAACAATTCCACTTCTGAACATATACCAAAAGAACTGAAAGCAGCTATGAGATATTTGTTCATATTGTGAAGCATTATTCACAATAGCAAAAGGTGGAAGCAACTCAAGTGTCCACTGACAGAAGGAATGAACCAAATGTGTAAAATATATATATATATATATATATATATATATATATATATATATATATATATACACACACACACACACACACACACACACACACACTAGTCTAATGGGATGTTACTTTACCTTAGAAATGAAAGAAATTTTGACACATGCCACAATGAATGAACCTTGAGAACATTAAGCTAAATGAAACAAACCAATCTCAAAAGGACAAATACTGTATACTTAGCCCTGGCCGATGTGGCTCAGTGGCTGGAGCGTCGGCTCCTGCACCAAAGGGTTGCAGGTTCAATTCCCAGTAAGGACACATATCTAGGTTGTGGGCTCAGTCTCTACCCCCCCGGTTGGGAACATATGAGAAGCAACCAGTTGATGTGTCGTCTCTCTCATATCGATGTCTTTCTCTCTCTCTCTCCCTCCCTTCCACTCTCTCTGAAAAGCAATAAAAAATATCCTAATGTGAGGATTAACAACAAAAAACTATATAATTACACTTATATGAGGTACCAATAGCAGTCAAACTCAGAGAGGCAGAAAGTAAATGGTGGTTGCCAGGAGATAAAAGGAGAAAGAGGGAAGTAATTGTTTATTTTATTTTATTTTTTAACTAAAGGCCCAGTGCATGAATTCATGTATGGGTGGGGTACCTTGGCCTGGCCAGAGATGGGGGCTGATCGGGGTCATCTCACCCAGTCCTGATTGGGGTCAATGGGGGCCAGCCAGCCTGGGAGGGACTGTGGGATGATTCCAAGGCATGTCCAGCCCTCTGGCCCAGTCCTGACCGGAGGGACCCAGGAGTAAGCTAACCTACTGTTTGAAGCATCTGCCCCCTGGTGGTCAGTGCATGTCATAGTAACTGGTCAAGCGGTCAAATAGTTGACCAATTGGTTGGATACTTAGCATATTATGCTTTTATTATATAGGATATGTTTTTATTGATTTCAGAGAGAAAAAGGAAGAGAAATAGAAACATCAATGATGAGAGAGAATCATTGATTGGCTGCCTGCTGCATGCCCTCTATGGGAATGAAGCCCACATCCCAGGTATGTGCCTGACCTGGAGTAGAACCACGACCTCCTGGCTCATAGATCGACACTCAACCACTGACCCACAATGGCCAGGCAAGTTATTGTTTTAATAGCTATAGAGTTTCAGTTTTTTTAGATGAAAAGTTTTATAGATTGATGGTGGTGATAGTAGCAAAACAATGTGAATGCCACTAAACTGTACAATTAAAAATGCTTACGGGAGAACCAAGATAGCAGTATAGGTAAACACCTTACTCGTTGCCTCCAACAATCACATCAAATTTCAACTAAAATAGCCCTGACCGGTTTGGCTCAGTGGATCAAACATCGGCCTGCAGACTGAAGAGTCCCAGGTTCAATTCCGGTCAAGGGCATGTACCTTGGTTGTGGGCACATCTCCAGTGGGAGGTGTGTAGGAGGCAGCTGATCAATGTTTCTCTCTCATCAGTGTTTCTCTATCCCTTTCCCTTCCTCTCTGTAAAAAATCAATAAAGTATATTTAAAAAAATTTTTTTAAACTAAAATATA
Organism: Pipistrellus hanaki; assembly: GCF_964339955.1. Classification (NCBI taxonomy): domain Eukaryota; kingdom Metazoa; phylum Chordata; class Mammalia; order Chiroptera; family Vespertilionidae; genus Pipistrellus; species Pipistrellus hanaki. The sequence goes on from NC_140514.1 coordinate 32,956,811, forward strand.
GAACAACCATCATCCAGAACCATCTGAAAGCTGGATGAATAGAAGTCCTACAACTAGAGAAGTGAAGAAAACATGTTGAGACTGGAAGGAGGGGCAGAGGCACTAACCAGGCTGAATTGGCACCCACGTGTGCAGATTTTTTTTTTTAATTGGGAGGGAAATGCTCTCTGTAGAGGCCCCCGTGGGGAGCAAGGGGTCTCATCCCCATATCAGACCCCAACTCAAGCTCCCACAGCTGGGCAATGAAGTCCCATAACTAAGGGCTGTGAAAACCAGCAGAGATTGTGGCTGAGTGACATGGAGGCTGCTGGAGACCCAGATGTTCCTCTTAAAAGGCCAGCACATAACCTGAACTTACAAGATCCCGATTTCTCTGAGCTCTACTGTCAACACAAGGCCCTGGGGCACCAGACACATATGAGTAGGAACTGGATTGTTTGGCATCAAGGCACTGGGGAGTGGGTTTCTCCTAGATGGAGGTGTTCACAGGGGTCATTATTCCTATGCTGGGACCTCCCCTTTTGCAGGGCTGATTGGCAGGCATTTCTGTTTGCTCCAATGTAGTGATTCCCTGAGACCCCACCCCATCCAATCTGCAACCCCACCCATGCTCTTTGCAGCAGCTTTTGCATATGAATGGCCTGTCCTTGCTCAGGCTTCAGACTTTGCTAAAATCTCTCAAACAAGCTGTAGCTGGGTCAGGGAGCCCCAAATCTAGCAGACCCAGCACTAGTACCAGCCTGCCTTGCTTTACAGCTAAACCTTGCCTGGGCACTTTCAAGCCCGATACATATAGGAGGAATCTGCAGATCTCTCTCTAGCTCCTGACTTTGCACCTCCTTGGATCAAGAGCCAGTGCACCCAGTGGTCCTCTACACACTATGAGTGACACACTCATGTGGCAGATTCAATGAGCACCAAAGCCCACTGAAACAAGTCCTACTCTATAAGGGTATCTCTGCACAGCAGTTCTCCCACTGTAGTTGAAGCTGGTCTTCCCAGCCAATTGGCCTAGAGGTCAATTCCTCCCAGTGACACCAACAGCAATCAAGTCTCAACTACTACAACAAGACTGAGACACAGCCCACAAAGGGGGGCAACCTAGTGTGCCCAGCTCAGGTGAGTGTGGAGGCTAAGCCACTAGGCCCTGCAAGACATCTACTACACAAGGCCACTGTACCAACTCAAGGAGACATTGCAGCTCTACCAATTCACAGAAACAAATACAGGGAACCAGCCAAAATGTGGAGACAAAGAAACATGTCACAAATGAAAGAAATGGAAGAAAGCAAACTACTGGATATAGAGTTCAAAACCACGGTTATAAGGTTACTCAAGAATCTTCATGAGACAGTCAAGGGATTTGGTGAGATTTTCAAGGATGTTAGTGAGAATGCCAATTCTATGCAATGTGAAAATCCTCTATATCCAGATATGCAATAACAGAAGTGAGGATGTCGTGGTGGGAATATGAGGAAAAGTGACCTAGTTATTGATCAATCCACAGACACAGTTTTCCTATCTCTGTCAATAGGTGGAATCAACATTTTGGTAGGAGTCTAAATTAGATATAGTAAATAAAGTTTTATTAAACTTTTCCCACTCTAATTGGAGAGCTTATGCATATGACTTAGCATTACTCAAATGTCAGCAATGGAAAGTCATGTCATAGGTAATTCCCTAAGTCCCGAAGACTGTTAACATGATACTCAGGAGATGTCAGGAATGTTAACTAGTACATACAACATAATACTGACATATGATAATTTAAAAAATATCTCATTTCATAAATAGCCTACTATACTCAGTAATTCCTAATAGCTTTCTCTTATTAAAACACAATCCCAAACAAAATGTATTAGAGCATGTGACATCTTTTCTTCTCAAAAACGTTGTGCGGTATGTATTCTTTTCCTTATATTTAATGGCCTAAAAGTAAGTGGTTTGACTAAAGAGACAAAGTAATTAAATGTAATACATGAACCTTAATTGGATTCCAGATTGAAAAATGAAATAAAAACTTGCAATAAAGGACATTAATAAAGCAATTTAAATATGAAGGATGTTTTAAACTTCCATCAACACTAAATTTTTAGAAAAATTAAGTGGTTTAGGATAGATTTTTGTATGTTATATAATATTGGTCCTCTAGATAATCTAGAGAAATTCAAGTCTCACAGAATCAGAAAATATTATTGTATAAATTTAATGCCAAGCAAGCTTATTTCTTTTAATATCTAATAATCCAAATTATAAAAGGTACCAAAATATTCTGCAACACTTCAAATCTTATTTAAAAACAGGCCTTAGAAAAATTATTAAAACAAAGAAATTGTGATTCTATATATATTTATAAATCTATAAAGTTGACTTAATTTTAGGGAAATTTTGGATAAACTGATAATCATATAAGCTTACCTTAACTCTCTGTAGGAAAACTGTAAACTTAAAGAAAATATCCTTTAGTAGATCAAACCACTGAGGAAAATTCAACATTCTCATCTGATCTGCAAGCCTATAAAAACAAAGACAAAAATAATGATTGTCTTTGGGCCAAATGCTATATGAAGTAAACTTACAAATTAAAGGAAACTATATTAAATATTAGTATAGTTTTTATACTACCCTGTTTCCCCGAAAATAAGACATTAATTTTTGCTCCCAAAGATGCGCTAGGTCTTATTTTCAGGGGATGTCTTATTTTTCCATGAAGAAGAATACGGTACACATTTATTGTTAAATGAAAATAAAGGAAATTTATTACCTGTATACAGTACAGTAGTACGGTAGTTGTCAACACAAACCAGACAAACTGTGAATCCTACAGTATCAAGAATTTACTCATTCATTCAATGACAATCATGTCATCATCTTCTGGAACATCATCATAACAATTCAATTCCTGAATTTCCTGGTGAATTTCTTGTGACTCCATTTCTTTTGGAATCAGTGGACCAAATCTCTCATGTATAGCCTAGGGGGGCCTTATTTTCGAGGGATACCTTATATTTCACTAAGAAGAAAACCTGTAAGTAGGTCTAATTTTCGGAGGATGTCTTATTTTCGGGGAAACACGGTAGTATACTAAGTACTATATAATAACATAAGAATTATGTAATTTCATCTAGATACCTATGTCAAAAAATTGAGTTGAAGTCAATTACCAAACAACTTCTTGGTTAAATATCTCTAAGACTAATCTGGTTAAGTATACTGACTTATGAATCTTACAAAATAATTCCATGTGAGCATAATTCGTGACCATTGAGTAAAAAGCCAGAGAGAGATAAACCAATTTTAGTTTAAGATGGAGAAGAAATATTCTGAAATAAGTAAAAATAGGAACATAACATGTCCCTTAATAACTTAATAACCTACTTTTTCTAATTACAAGCTAAAAAGTACTTTTCCACATATGACATGGTGGCTAAGAGCATGAGCTATAGGCCCACAATGCCTTGGATCAAGGTCCAGCCCTGCCATTTACTAGCTTTATGATTCTGGACAAGTGACTTAACCCCTAAATGCTCTAATTTTCTCACCGTAACATGGGTGAAAGTAATAGAACTTACCTTGTATGAATGTTATGAATATTAGCTGAGTTAATTAGAAGTACATAGAATAATTCATGGTGCATAAAAAATTCTATGTATTAGCCAGTATGGTATCATTATATATATTAGTATAATATATAATAGTACAGCCAATATTTTATAGCTAACAACAATAACTAAAAAGTTAATGCAAAATAGTTACATAAAATATTTTATAGTATTACAATGACATTACTCTAAATTTTTAACTAATACTATTGCAGCTAAGAGTTTATTTTCTTTTTCTTTTGTTTCAAGAGTTTATTTTCCAAAGATATCCCTATACTTGAGATACAGGAAGTTCTCTATTTGAGGAAATATCCTAGGGAAGAAAACAAAAATAACTGAATTTCCATGTGTATAGGGCTTTAAAAAGAGTCCCAATAACTTAATTTTTCTAATTACTGCACTAGTGATTCCTGCAGTATTAGGGCTGCTTCAACTAACTCTGAAACTGAGTTTTCACTAGGTAATAGTATGTAAATTAAAACTCCACATCCTCATCCTATGAGTCTCACAGAGGAGTTTCACATTAGTCCATATTGTTATTCATATTTTAGGCCAGTTAATAAAGTTTACATATCTATTTGAATGAGAAATTCATAGTCATAAAATATTTATCACTATTCTCAAAATAAAAGAATAGGGATTACACTGGTGAAAATAAAGTTATAGACATGGGCAATTCAAAATCATGTACTCAACTTTTCAAAGCCAATTAGAAGCTGGGTTTTATTTGGCCAACTAATTTAAATTTCACACTGATATCCTCTGAAATGGGTTATCTGCAATTTCCCCCTCATATCTACATTGTATCCTCTTTACCCTGTCTGCCCTGGGAGATGATCTGCAGGGCTTGGTCAATGAGGAACCTTTACAAAAGATTGGAAGGAAGAGGTCTGGCCCATGTAATGAAGTTGACTGGGCGTAGTACTGAGCACTAAAAGACTGCAGGTTTGAGTCCTGGTCAGGGCACAGGCCCAGGTTGTGGGCTCAATTCTCTGTGGTGGGTGTGCAAGAGGTAGCTGATCAATATTTTGCTCTCACATGGATGATTCTCCCTCCCTCTCTCCTTCCCTCCCTCTCTCTTCTCTCCCCCTCTCCTTTACTTCCTTTCTCTTAAAGAAAAACCAAATCAATAAAAAATAAAATTAAAAAAGATTGGAAGAAGAAAAGGTGCCTATAGCTCTATCTCTTCTCCTTGAGGGGTTACCTCCAGATGACAGCCTCCCTCCAGTGAAGATAATTTCAACTACTGAATGTCTTTTTTTTCACTACCACTACAAATATTTCTCCTTCTGAATTCTATTAACTGCTTTCTTCCCTTAATAGAATTCAAAAGGAATTCTGTGACTGATATTTATACTTACTTCGTAACAGCATCTCTGTCTAGTTCTTCTATTTGTGAAACTTTATTAATCACACACTGCAAAATTTAAGAAAAAAATGTGATTAATGTGAATTCTAAGTACTGTATATTTAAAAGGGCTTCAATGGGTAGAAATGAAAAAAATTAAAAATTAAAAAGTGTTACTTTGAAAATACATCTTAAAATTAAATGAAAGTAAAAGGGCCTCAATGATTATCTTATCAGACTCCTCTTGTGTCTTTTATACATACCTCAAGGTGTTTAAAAAACTTCAGCATTACCATTACCTTATTAAATAATTATTCCAGGGTAGCTTAAATTGTATTAATTAAAATCTACTATTTAAAACAATTCAAAACATAAAAGAGCACAGAACTATAATACTTAGGAATAAGATATAAGCCCCATATTAAAATCACAAATAAGACAAATTTCTGTATGTTGATTTTGTATCCCATTATTTTAGTGAATTTCTTTATTAATTCTATTATCTTTTGATAGATTCTTTAGGGTTTTCTACATATAGTATCATGTCATCTGCAAATAGTTAGTTTTACTTCTTCCTTTCCAATTTGGATGCCTTTTATTTATTTTTCTTGTCTGACTACTGTGACTAGGGCTTCCAGTACTATGTTGTATTAGTGCTGAGAGTGGGCATCTTTGTCTTGTTCCTGATCTTAGAGGAAAAGCTTTTAGCTTTTCACCATTGGGTATGATGTTAACTCTGCGCTTGTCATAATCAGCCTTTACCAAGTTGAGGTAAGATCTTTCAATATCCACTTTGTTGAGACTTATCATAAATGGATGTAGAATTCTGTCAAATACTTTTTCTGCATCTTTATTAAAATAATCATAGGCTTTTTATCCTTGGTTTTGTTGATGTGATGAAACACATTGTTTTTTGGATGTTGAACCACACTTGCATCCCTGATATAAATCCTATTTGATTATATAGTATAATCCTTTAATGTTAACTGTTGAATTCAATTTGCTAGTATTCTGCTGACAATTTTGTTCATCAACAATGTCAATAGATGAATGGCTAAAGATGTGTGACACACACACACACATCCACGTAGTATTGTATTTTGTGTATATACACACAAACACTGGAATATTATGTGGTAATAAAAAGGATGAAATATTGCCATTTGCAAGAACATGGATGGTTCTAGAGGGTATTGTGCTACGAGAAATAACACAAATACAGTATAGTTTCACTTATGTGTGGAATCTAAAAAACAACAACAAATGAACAAACAAAACAAAAACAGACTTAGAGAAACAGAAACTAAAGGGATTATTACCAGAAGTGAGTAGATGGGTGAAAAAAGGAAAAGGAATACAATCTGTATTATTATGATAAGTTTGCACAGGGAAGATGATTACTATAATTAGTGGGGTGATCATATTGTAAGATATAAAAATGTTGAAACTAATATAACCAATATAATATTGTTTACCAACTAGACTTAAGTTTTTAAAAATATAATTCCAAAAGAAATTTATTTGGAAGCTACATTTTCTTTTCTTTTTAAATATATTTTTATTGATTTCAGAGGGGAAGGGGAGGGGGGGAGAGAGAGAGAGAGAAACATCAATGATGAGAAAGAATCATTGATTGGCTGCCTACTGCACATCCCCACTGGGATCTAACCCACAACCCAGGCATGTGCCCTTGACTGGAATGGAACTTGGGACCCTTCAGTTCCCAGGCCAGTGCTCTATACACTGAGTCAAACCAGCTAGAGCAGAAGTTACATATTCTTGCAATACATGCAACAGTTTAAAGTTGGGGGGGTGGGGGGGAATGCTTAGACTTCCAGAAAAGTCTGGGAATTAAAACAGCAGTTTTAAAAACTTATTTAAAAGCATATTATTCTTACCAAAAAAAAAATTGTACAAATTATGTTTATTGCTCAGTATTTTTTCACAATGAAATGCACCTGTGTAACCAGAACTCAGATCATGAAACAAACACTGTCAATAGCCTTTCTCCTGCTCCCATCTGAGAGAGTTACCCTTATTTCCTCCCCAAAGTTACCCCTATCCTGATTCTTGAAACAACAGATGTTTGAATCAAGTGGGTAGAATCATACAGTGTATATTCTTTGGTGTCTAGTTTATTTGGCTCCACATTATGAATGTGAATTTCATCCACATTGTCTTATGTAATTTATTTATTCTCATTGGTGTATAGTATTCAATTATATAAATATGCCACAATTCTGTTTATCTTTTCTACTGATGACAACATTTTTCCCCCATTTTTTAAATAAAAATAGTGCTACAATGAAATTCTTGAGATGTCTTAGGTGAGCTTATGTATGCATTTTTGTCAGGTAAATACTTTGGAGGAGAACTGCTGAGTCATAAGTATATATTTAGCACTAGCAAATAGTGCCAACAATTTTTTAAAGTGGTTTTAACTATTTTAAAATAGTGTTTCAGCCAGTGTTTGAAAGAGGTAAAAGATGGGGTGACTGTAATTTTTTATTTGATTTTATTTCAACATTAAAAACTTGGTATTGTACATTCAACTTCACGATGGTCAATTAATGCTAGTAAGTACATTTTAAATTGGTTTTTTTTTTCTTCATATTCAGAAAAATTGGTAAATAAGATTTATCTGAGTAAAAAAAGTCAAAACAGATCAGGAAAGACTAAAAAGTTTCAGTTTACAATTATGATTTCTTGGAGATCAAGTGTAAGATGAACATTTATCTACTGCTGGTGACAGCATATATTGTTAATTTTTTAAAATTTTAAAATCGGTCACTTTCTGACCAATAATTCCACTTTCAGAATTTAGTTACAAGGCAATTGTCTTATGTAAAACTAAACAAACAAAACTTTATACCACAGATACTTGTCACAATGTTTTTAACAACTTAAACTGCATATTTAAGTTGTTTTTGAAATGAAAACAACTTAAATATGCAGCATAAAGAAAGTATTAAGTTTAACATAATATAGATGAAATGTTATACAACTGCTAAAAGTCTAACTGAAATATATGAACAAATCAAAATAATATATGCAGGATGGTAATGATAATTAAAAATATCAGTAACAATTTATACTTGTAAATATTCTTAAATTATAATATTTTAGCTGATAGAGCTATGTTCTACTTTTCTACATTTTCAACTTTTAAATAAATGAAAAAATATTACTATTATACTACATATATTATTTCTAGGGTCATGTAAACACAAATGTCACAAAAGATTCTAAAGCAAAATATGTTAAATAAAAAATGTATAATTACCTGTTTAATGATATTCTTTGCCGTAATAATCATTTCTTCACTATAGATTTCTAAAAAATTAAGTTTTCTTTGTTTTAAAAGTCCAAAAACAAGGGATACTAGTTTTTCCTATAAAAATAAAAGAAAAAAATAATAAAATGAATAAATAAATAAAAGAAGAATGTGTAACTTCACACTTTAAATGCCAAATAATCTTAGAGATAGAAATATTAAACACCAAGGGTTTTATTTTTTGAGAATCTATACTACATATGGTATTTTTTAGAAGCCTGGAAAAAAAAATCCTTCTACTGCAATCTGGTCATCAGATTTTTGGAGGCAGTGTTCTAAAATAGATAAATCCTATTCCATAAGAGTGGACCAAATGAAGCTGGTTTAAGGGCAAGACAATACAAAAATATATTTTAGCCTAGTTTCAAGTAGCTAGAAAACATCTTCTTAAACCCTGATAACTAATAATACTCCATGATCCATGTGCTTTTTTAAAAAAATATATATATATAGATATTTTTTTATTGATTTTTTACAGAGAGGAAGGGAGAGGGAGAGTTAGAAACATCGATGAGAGAGAAACATCGATAAGCTGCCTCCTGCACACCCCCCACTGGGGATGTGCCTGCAACCAACGTACATGCCCTTGACCAGAATCGAACCCGGGACCCTTGAGTCTGCAGGCCAACGCTCTATCCACTGAGCCACACCAGTCAGGGCTCCATGTGCTTTTTAATTAGTGGTTTAGAAGACCGGAATGATGACCTGGACTATCTGTGGGGAATTAACTGCTGACAGGTAAAAATATATCTTAACTACTAGACTGCCATCAGGGCTTTTTGGAACTTTACTAGTTCTTGGCAATAATCAGCATTGAGAAGTTACCAGCTAAGTAAAGCCTGGGTACGATGTATTTGTATATGCATGTGCATAAAACATGTTCATAATAAGTGCTCAGTGAATGACTGATGAGTTATAAAAATAATCCATTTTTAAAGAGACATACTCCAGTACATGCATATACATGGATATATGTTAATTTGTTCATATCTACATTTTGAATTTTGTTTGTAATCTACATAGAGATCTCATTTTAATTCCAATTTCTAGTTAAGGTATAAAATTATTTTATTCTCTAATTTCACAGGATAATAAACAATTATGGTACTTGCTAAAGTCATATAATGAAGTATTTCATAGGTCTAATAAATTTAATGTAATTCTGAAATTTAATGTAATTCTGTTCATTATAATCTGAGAAGAATGTGTTCTAAACTAAGGATTTCGGGAATTAGCACCAAGCAATGACATCAATTTCATTCCGGTGCTCAAAAACCATACCTCTTCTAAAATTTGACAGTCATCTTCCAGTGGTCTATTTAAGTCACTGTGACAATAAGTAGAAAATTCTGCAATCATCATTTTATCTATCAGTTTTTCTAATTCACAAAGCTGTGATCCCAAATGCCTACAAAGGAAGAAGAAAATATTACATATTAAAAATCCCAATTCACTCCACAACTAAGGGAACTAGTAGCAAAACTTTTCTAACTGGCAGTACTTGTGCAATAATGTAATGCTTTAGTAAAATGGAGTCCATTAACTTAACAAAAATAACTGCAACAGTTCCACATCACCTCCCAAATTCTATTTTTCTCTTTAACTTCCAGTTAAATGTGTTACAGAAAACCTGGTACTAGAAATTCCATGACTGTTTTTTGGTCTAGTTTTACAGAGAAAATATTCAGATATTCTGAGTCCCTTCTTCACTAACCATTTACTGCAGGGGTGGAGAATTAAGTTTTAATTCTTTAAGAATTCTTTAATTCTTAAAACTTAATTATCTGCCAAGGGCCATTTGGATATTTATATCGTTCTTGGGCCATACAAAAGTATCAACTTAAAAATTAACCTGCTATATTTGGTCAAACATTTAATTAATTCACTTTTAATGCCTTGCAGGGCTATAACAAATGATTTTGCGGGTCTTATATGGCCCATGGGCTGGACATTCCCCACCCCTGCTTGAATATCAATGCCAGTAGCTCCCAAGCCACTCATTTATTCAGTAAACAGAAGCACCTACTATGTGCCAGATCCTGCTCTGGGTACATATAAATATCACAAGGACTATCAGGACAGATTGACTCAATTCAATCTCTGTCATCATCAGTTTGAGTTACTGTGCAATATCCCTCAGGTCCAAAGAAAATTATTTCAACTGACTTTAACACATAGTAATTTATCCATTCATCCACAAAGGATATATCTTAAGGAAAAGAAATCCTACATTACAAAAGTAATCATATTGTTAGTTCTAAGAGCATTCTAAATTACATTGTAGGATAAAACAAATAAGAAAGTATGTTGACATCATTAGGAACTACAGTTTTCAGCCTGTTCAAAAGGATGTATGAGTAAGACTGAAGAAGTGAAAACTCTACAGTCCTGAATTGAAACTACCAATATAAACTCATATTTTTTTATAAAGGGAAAATTATTCTCTAGCTCTTTCTACTACAAATTACCTCTAGTACCTAGACTATAATTTTAAAATACCATTTTCTACTAAGAGAAACTAGAGCTCTTTAGAAAAATGGCAGCTTGCGAGTCTAGGGCAGAAAATAATGTAGGAGTCTCTTGTCATAACACAAAGTAAGAAAACAATGACTACTGTCTCATGTCTCAATAATGAATTGGAGGAGATTCCTACAAAAGATAGGACAATTTGAACATTGATAAAAATAAAAACAGCAAAGAACGTAAACACTTCAAATATATATAAATTTATGTATTTATAAAAATATTTTTAAAAACTCGTCACCTTTGATAGATGTTGGATTTTCAAATCACTATTTTTTAAAAGTTCTAAATAAGGGGAAAGAATCTAGAATTTATTCTGGCTACACTTATAAGAAATGTTCTTCAGCCGAAACCGGTTTGGCTCAGTGGTAGAGCGTCGGTCTGCGGACTGAAAGGTCCCAGGTTCGATTCTGGTCAAGGGCATGTACATTGGTTGCAGGCACATCCCCGATAGGGGGTGTGCAAGAGGTAGCTGGTCGATGTTTCTCTCTCATCGACGTTTCTAGCTCTCTATCTTTCTCCCTTCCTCTTCTCTGTAAAATATCAATTAAAAAAAAAAAAAAGAAATGTTCTTCAGAGTTATCAAATAATTGTTACGTAGAAACACTGATTTAAGGAAATATTCCAGTTAGTAAATGAATAAAGAAGTATAGAATTAGAATATCATTATTTGGAACCCATAATAGATAAGTCTAGACAATGAACATCAAATTGCTGCTAATATCACAAAAAGAGAGACAACCAGATATATGCATCGTGACTGACAAACACACCACTACCTATTAGGTGCTCTTAAGAAAAAGTAAAACTTAAGTCTGGTCAAGACTTTAAATTTAACTACCAGTTTATAAACTTATAGGCAAAAGAAAAACACGCTAAATATGAGAATATAGTCAGCAAAACCCAGACTCTGAGAAGGCTCTAAAAGACAACTAACTCAATTTCTTCAATAAATATTTTGAAAGGAAGAATACAAGAAGAATGGAGAACTATAAATCAAGACATTTGAAATATATTAACCAACTGTAATGCATAGATCATATGTGGATCCTTTTTTCAAGAAAAGTTATAAAAATGAGTTTTGAGACAAACAGGAAAATCTGAACACTTACTAGATATTTGAAAGTATAAATGAAATTAGAGTTATGTTTTTAAAAATCTTTTTCTTTCAAAATATATCGTGAAATATTTATGGAAGAAAGGAAATGATGTTTTGAATTTGTTTCCAACATAGGAGTAGGAGAAGGGACATAGAGAAAAAAAGTTGACTATGAGTTTGTAACTCATGTGCAATACACAATTTATTTACCTTCATACAACTCTCGTCCTATAATTTCTTCTATTTTTTAATATGTCTAAGTTTTCAGTAAGTTTTAAAAAGTACTAACAGAGCCAAAACCGGTTTGGCTCAGTGGATAGAGCGTCGGCCTGCGGACCGAAAGGTCCCGGGTTCAATTCCGGTCAAGGGCATGTACCATGGTTGCGGGTACATCCCCAGAAGGGGGTGTGCAAGAGGTAGCTGATCGATGATTCTCTCTCATCAATATTTCTAACTCTCTATCCCTCTCTCTTCCTCTCTGTAAAAAATCAATAAAATATATATTTTTTTTAAAAGTACTAACAGAGAAGGATATAAATCTACCCATAATTTTACTATTGCTGGGTTGTTATTTTTTATGATAATCAGATTTCTTTTTAAGGCGCACTAGAGGTTACACTCAGGTATGTGTTACATTGAAAGAATAGGTATGAAAGAATAGTCTTCAACAAATCCCAAGAAAGAATTATGGTGAGAAGTCAATATGATGTTTTGGCATCAAAATAAAACTCTAATTTCAGCAAAATAACTTATATGTAAGGTTCTATTTGACCACACATATTGTCTTAACTAAGTAGCTTCATTTTTATGCACTCTATAACTTCTTTCAAAGTCTGATAACTATAATTTTAAAAAGGCAGGTATGAATTTTAATACTAACATCAATACTACATAATCACATTATATATACACAAAGATTTGTCTAGGAGAAACCAAGATGGTGGCATAGGTAAACACCTAAACTGCTGCCTCACACAACAATTTCAAAACTACAACTAAAAGACAAAAGGTCTATCAACCAGAACCACAGGAAAGCTGGCTGAGGGGAAGCTCTACAACTAGAAAGAAAGAGAAAAGAGCATTGAGACATGCACAAGCACTGAAAAGCTGAGGTACGGTGGCAGGTAATAGGATGTGTTGCTTTTTTTCAACTGGAAGGGAGATAAGCTCCCAATTCTGAAATCCAGTTTCTGGGGAGAAGCAGGAGATCCAACTTCCTACGGGGAGAAGCTGGACTGTCCGCCATCAGGTTGGAAAGTAAGAGTGCCTTTCTTGCAGAGGCGCCAAGCAATCATTTTTACTGCACTGGGGTGCTGGATGCAGGGACTTGGAAACTTGGAAACACAGAGAAGGCTGACTGGCAGCCATCACTGTTTGCCACGCCCTAGCCTAGTGACATCCTGAGATGCTGCCCCGCACAATCTACAAACACACTCAATGGATCAGCCTCCCTGAGGAAAACAAGGAAAAACAATTGCAATAATCCAAACAATAAAGATTTATTAAATTAAATAATAAAAAAAAAAAAGATTTGTCTCAACAAATCCTTAAAAAAAAACTTTCAGGGTTAAGATGCTATACAAGATTCACCTATTCATCCTTGCTCTAATTGTTTTTTATATTACTGACTGCTTTGAGAATGGATATCATAATAGTGGCCTCCGCGTTATTAACCTTATAAAATATTTAAAATAAATCTGTTAACAATTCATTTTAATAGCATGTATCCTTGCCTAGACAGTGTGGCTCAGTGGTTTAGCATCAACCCATGAACCAATAGGTCCCTGGTTCGATTCCTGGTCAGGGAACATGCTTGGGTTACAGGAGGCAGCTGACTGAGGTCTCTCTCTTATCAATATTTCTATCTCTCTAGCCCTTTCCCTTCCTTTCTAAAATCATTAAAAAACATTTTTTTAAAAAAGTACGTATCATAATAATCACATACAGTAATTCAGAGTGGTGAAAGAAATCTACTGAAACAATAAATAACCAAAATATCACTTTCTGAAAAAGCACTTATCCTATATAATAAAAGGCTAATATGCAAATAAACCAAACAGCAGAACAACTGGAACAACTGATTGCTATGATATATATGGACCACATGTGCGGGACATGGATGGTATTGGCCAAGGTGGGATGGTGAAGAAGATGAATGGAGTGAGCCTCTGGCGGTTACTAAAAAGTCTTTGCTCCAGCGTGCTGTGGTCCGGTCCCGCCTGGCACTCACACATGCCCGGTACTGGTCCCAATCACTTGGCACCATCAGTGAGTGTGAATGGCGGCTGCCAATCCTGATTGCCCGTGAGGGCTTCTCCACCTCCCCCTGCTCCTGAGGGACAATCGGGACAGCAGCCACTGCTCGCACCCACTGATAGCGCCAGCCCCGCTGGCACCTGCTGCTGGTGCTAGCCCCAATCATTCCAAGCTGTCAGTGGGTGCGAGCGGAGCCAGCGCTATCAGTGAGTGAGAGAGGCAGTGGCAGAAGTGGGGCTGCCAGCAGACAGGGGACTGGGGGCCATGGTGGGAGGGGCTCGGCAAAATAAATCCACTTTTCATCGCCAGTCACAATTCGATGCAAAAAAGGCTCCCTTTCATGCCGCTGAAGCAACATTTTACTGATGACTTTTTGGCTTCCCATTTGCCTTTCGTTCAATTGATGTGGCACCCATTTTCCTTCCTTTAAAATCTTTCCCATTGCTTGTAAATGATCAGAAATTGTTTGCTGAGCAACATTTAATCTTTCTGAAAGTTGTTTTTGAGTTTGACACTCATCTTCATCCAATAATGCTTGTAATTGGTGGTCCTCAAACTTTTTTGGTTGACCTGGACAATCTTTGCCTTTCAATCGAAATTATCACTGTTAAAGCACTTAAGGCATTTAAAGCAGCGTTCACAAGTATCTTGAGATGGAGCATGTTCACCATAGCTTCCCAAAGTATTCAGCAGCACTTTTCTTCAAAATAAAGTAATGAATTAAAATTTCCCACAAATGCTATTTTTTTGGGCACAAAATTTGATATTTTTAAGCGTAAAAATGTTAACACCTTCAGCAAATTTAACATGAAGTTTTGAAGCCTGAAGCCTGAAGTCAATACAACAAAATAGCATACAAATCAAATCACATATATATCAACATATGTGTAAATCCATCTATTGAAAAAAAATCCACATTAACTGATACACCTAGTAAATCTTTACATAAGAAAGAGCAAATAACAACACAGCACCCTCAAATTTCAAAGTAATTGAAATTTTTCTATATCAAAACCTATAAAAAATCAAGGTTCAAATATATTCTTAGGCCTATAATGATATTTTGTATTCATCTGCTTAACAAGCATGTGAATGTCACTAACTACAGCAAAACTTTTAGAGAAATTACTAGAGATCACAAATGATATATTTTGTAACACTGATTATTATACAGTTAAAGTGATATTACCACTTTAACTCCATATACTGCTAATAGCAGAATTTCATCCCATGAGTAATGGTTAAAAATATGTATGTCCTGCCTTGGCCGGTGAGTACCAGTCGTTAGAGTGCCAGTCCAGGCATCAAAGAGTCACGGATTCAATTCCTGATTAAAGGCATGTACTTGGTGTAGGGTCACCCCTGGCCCAAATAGGGGCACCTGCTGGAATCGATGTGTCTCTCTCACATCGATATCTCTTTCTCTTTCTCCCTCCTTGTCTTTCCTCCCTTGCATTCTCTCTAAAAACTAATAGAAAAAGTATCCTTGGGTGAGAATTAAATAGATATATATATTAACTGAAATTGCCCAATTTTGCAACAATTTAGCCAATAAAATAATTTACATTTTTAATTACAAAAATCAACAAATGTACAAAAGATCCAGCTTATTTATTTTTTTGTTAATCATCACTTAAGGACATAATTTCCATTTTTAAAAAGAGTGGAAGGAAGAGACACATCAATTGGTAGTCTCTTGCATGTCAATTGGTAGTCTCTTGCATGTGCTCAAACCTGCTGGGGATCAAACGTGCAACCCAAGTACATGGTCTTGACTGGGAATTAAATCCAAGAATGTTCTATTCCAGGGTGTATTCTCAACCACTGAGCAACACTGGCATGGACCAAAAAATCCACTTAGTAATTATGAATTATTCAATGATCCAAAATTTCCCACTGTTTAAATTACTGTCCACATTCAGAAGAGGGGATCAAACTGGATTTCTACGCTGCTAACAGATACATTAGTAGTGCCCTCTTTGAATACAGACAGAAGGATGTTTTAGCTGGAAATTTTATTTTAAAAAGAATAAAATTATATAAGAAGATATTACCACTTTAACTCCAAATCCTGAAAAAGCAGAGGACCCAATGGTAATTTAAAACCAAGCTTCTCAGTTCTAGTGCATTTTAGAGACTCCTAGAAAGCTTTGTTCATGGCTTTATTTCCAGTATTCTGTCTTGTGTCTGGCATGTAATAGGTGATGAAAAACCATTTCTGTAATGAATGAATCAATCAATCATTACATAATCCAGTGTGTGCCAATTTTTTTAAATGCTTCCTAAATAAATGTTCTAATTACATATCTTTAGTCAAAAAGAATTTATAATTCAGAAGAGAAACAAAATGTTGGCTGAATAGGCAGACATGTCCCGAGCCTTATCCCAGAGCGGATAGAAGGAGCAACTAAATTGAATACCACTGGCCGTAACGGGCAAAGCAGGCACAGCTGGTGAGACAATCTGCAGCCAGGGAGGTCAGAGGATGCCTGGGAAACAGTAAAATCGGGGATCTGGGCTGGAGAGAGTTGTGTGACCTCTGAGCCCAGAGGGTCAGAAGGAAGCTGCATGGCTGTCGAGTCCTTTGGGAACAGTTGTAACGTCTGACTGTGGAAAGGAAGTCCACAGGGCTGCTGGCAGCAGGAGATTCTAGACCGAAGCCCACAGTCACGAGAGGCTGAGCCCGGAGAGGGCAGCCTAAACAATTGCCCAAGCCTAGCAGTGCCGGGGGGGAGAGAAACTCGCAGTGGCGCAGCTCTTTCCCCTCCTTTTGGTCTTGGAGGTTTCAAATACAAACGTTCACCGTGGCTGAGATACAGGTGGAGGGGCAGAGTTGTGGTGTCTGGGGAGAATACAGGTCACAGAGAGGTGGCCAAGAGTCTGGCACTGGGACATACTAAATACTCTGGACCTAAGCAGCCATTTTCTCCTGAAGAGATAGCTCCTCCCTGCAGTCTCCAAGACAACCAATACAGCCATCCCCAGACTGTACCCTGAGTGGTACAAAAGACACAAAAAAAGTCTTAACAGTCCTGAGAGCCCTCAGGATGGGGCTGAGGAGATTCCTTTCCGTTCCAGAAAGCAACATGGCACCTTCCCTAATGACAGCCCCGTCAGAACAGCTGCTGGAGAGATCAGGCCTGACAGAGGCAGACAGGCCACGTAGACTGTGGGAACCTGCTGGCAGCTAAGGTGATGGAGACAGACACAAACAGAATAATGGTGGTCCGCTTAAAACTTCAACAACATGCTGACTACGTAACAGGAAACTGAGAAGGGGCAGATAGTACAGAAGAGTGGAATCTTAAACCAGCCCCCATGGGCATTAAAACTAGGCCAAAAGAACATTTCACTTTTTAAATTTTATTATTATTTTCTCTTTTTCATTTTTTTAATTTTGTTTTCATCTGTTTCTTTTTGCATTATTTTTCATCATTCTATTTTTACTTTTTATTATTTTATCCTATTTTTTTAATTTATTTTTTTCTCTTTCTTTTTATTCTTATACTCTATCTCCTCTATCCTGAACCAAGTTCCTCTCCATATTCATCCAATTCCTTAACCTTACTTTCTATATATAAACTCAGCTTCTACAGATTCTGTCCCTACCCTCTTTTCTGGGTGTTTATTGTTTCCATTTATTGGATTATCTATTTGTTCTCTCTCTCTCTCTCTCTCTCTCTCTCTCTCTCTGTGTGTGTGTGTGTGTGTGTGTATGTGTGTATACACACAAATATTTTTTTCCCCTTTTTCTTCTTTTTCTTTTCTTTCTTACCATTTTTTTCCCCTCCTTAATATCATTTGTGCTCTCTTTTCTCTCCGCTAATTATCTTTTCTCTGGTGGTTAGATATATTGGGGTTAATGGCTTCACAGGGGAGTTTTACCAAACATTCAAAGAACAACTAAAACCTATCCTCTTCAGACTACTGCAAAAAATTCAAAAGGAACACTTCCAAGCTCATTCTATGAAGCTAGCATTATCCTAATCCCAAAACCAGATAAAGACAACACAAAGAAAAAGGATTATAGGCCAATATCCTTCATGAACATAGATGCCAAAATCCTCAACAAAATTCTAGTAAATCAGATCCAACATTACATCAGAAAGATCGTACACCATGACCAAGTAGGATTTATCCCAGGGATGCAAGGATGGTACAATATCCACAAATCAATAAACATGATACATCATATAAATTGAAAGTTAAAATTCACATAGTCAAGTCAATTGATGCAGGAAAAGCATTTGACAAAAATCCAATACCCTTTCTTGATAAAAAATAAATAAATAAATAAATAAATAAAATAAAAAACCTCAGCAAAGTGGGAATAGAGGGAACATACCTCAACATAATAAAAGCCTTATATGACAAACCTACAGCCAACATCATACTCAATGGGCAAAATCTAAAACCATTTACCTAAGAACAGGAACAGGACAGAGATGCCCACTTTCATCACTCCTGTTCGACACAGTGCTAACCATAGTGGTTAGACAAGAAGAAAAAATAAAAGGTATCCAAATTGGAAAAGAAGAAGTAAAACTGTCATTATTTATAGATGATATGATACTGTACATAGAAAACCCTAAAGACTCCCTCAAAAAATTATTAGACTTAATAAATGAATTTGGCAATGTAGCAGGATACAAAATTAATTCCCAGAAATCTATGGCATTTTTATACACCAATAGTGAAGTTACAGAAAGAAATATTTTTTAAAAAATCCCATTTACCATTGCACAAAAAAAATTAAGATTCCTAGGAATAAACTTAACTAAGAACGTAAAAGACTTATACTCTCAAAACTACAGGACACTGAAAAAAGAGATAGAGTAAACAGATAGAAGAACATACCATGTTCATGGATTGGTAGAATCAGCATCATTAAAATGTCCCTATTACCCAAAGCAATAGATTGCTTTGCACTCCCCGTTAAAATATCAACAGCATATTCCACAGACCTAGAACAAACTCATCAAAAATTCATCTGGAATAAAAAAAGACCCCAAATAACTACAGCAATCCTGAGAAAGAAGAACAAAGTAGGAGGGATCTCAATGCCAGATATCAAGCTATATTACAAAGCCACAGTATGTTTTTCCACCTGTTTATATCTTACTCTATCTCTTTTTTCAGTGTCCTGTAGTTTTGTGAGTCCAAGTCTTTTACATCCTTTCCTAACACTATTTATTGAAGAAACTGTCTTGACTCCAAATAGCCACAGCAATCCTAAGGAAGAAGAAAAAAATGGGAGGGATCTCAATACCTGCTATCAAGCTCCATTACAAAGCCACTGTTCTCAAAACTGCCTATGTGTTTGCACAAGAACAAACATAAAATAGGAAAGAGAACCCAGAAATCAACTCAAACCACTATGCTCAATATATGACAAAGGAGGCAAGAGCATATATATATATATATATATATATATATATATATATATATATGTATATATATATATATATATTGGATTCAAGACAGGTTCTTCAATAAATAGTGTTGGGAACATTGGACAGATAAATGCAAAAAAAAATGAAACTAGATCACCAACTTATATCATTCACAAAAATAAACTAAAAATGGATAAAGGACTTAAATGTAAGATGGGATACCATAAAAATATTAGAGGAATCCACAGGCAGCAAAATCTCAGACATATGCCAAAGAAATTTCTTTACTGATAAAGCTCCTAGGGCAATGGAAACTAAGGAGAAAATAAACAAATGGAACTACATCAAAATAAAAAGCTTCTGCTGGTCACAAAACTCTGGGGAGGGAGGGTATGTATGGGAGGGGGGGCACTGTTAAAATATGTACACAGATAATAATTTAATTAAAAAATGTAAAAAAAAAAAAAAAAAAAAAAAAAAAAGCTTCTGCACAGCAAAGGAAACCATCAATAAAACAACAAGAAAGCCTACTGCATGGGAGAATGTATTTTTCTAATGTTATCTCTGATTAGAATTTAACTGGCAACATTTATAGGGAACTCATACAACTTAACAAAAGGATGGTAAACAATCTAATCCAAAAAATGGGCAACATACCTAAATAGATACTTTTCTAAAGAGGACATACAGAAGGCCAAGAGATATATGAAAACATGCTCAGAGTCACTAATCATCTGAGAGATGCAAATCAAAATGACAATGAGGTACCATCTCACACCTGTCAATAAATGGACTATCAACAAATGGTAAGTGCTGGTGAGGATGCAGAGAAAAAGAAACCCTTATGCACTGCTGATGGGAATGCAGACTGGTGCAGCCACTGTGGAGAACAGTATGGAGTTTCCTCAAAAACCTAAAAAGGGAACTCCCATTTGACCCAGTGATCCCACTTCTAGGAATACATACCAAAAAACTAGAAACACCAATCAAAGGATATATGCACCCCTATGTTCATATCGGCACAATTTACAATAGCTAAGATTTGGAAACAGCCTAAGTGCCCATCAGCAAATGAGTGGATTATAAAACTATGGTAGATTTACACAATGGAATACTACGCTATTGTATTCCTACCATTTGCAACAGCATGGATGGATCTGTAGAGCATTATGCTAAATGAAATGTCAATGAGAGAAAGATAAATATCACATGATCTCACTTATTTGTGGAATATAATAAACAACATAAACTGATGAACAGAAACAGGTCGAGACAGAGGAGCATCAATCAGACCATCAAACCTCAGAGAGAAGTGGGGAGTCTGGGGTGAAAAGGGAGAGATCAACCAAAGTACTTGTATGCATGCATATAAGCATAACCAATGGACGCAGACACTAGGGGAGGTGAGGGCACGAGTGGAGGGGGGGCATGCAATGGGAGGATAAGAACACATATGTAATATCTTAATTAATAAAGAAAAGAAAAATGGTGGGAAAATAATTTATAATTCAATAATAAACTTATTTTGAAGCTACGTTTTCCAGAATATATTAAGTATCTTTTAAGTTATAGAGCACATCCTATCTAATAAAGAGGGAATATGCTAGTTGACCCTCATGCATCTCTAAGATGGTGAAGCCCATAGCCAATAAGGAGGGAATATGCTAATTGACTGTTCCACCCTCAAAGATGGCGGTGCTCACAGCCAATAAGGAGGGAATATGCTAATTGACTGCCATGCTCTCAAAGATGGCAGCACCCACAGCCACAAGATGGCAGCACACAGTCCCCTCAGCCACACGGGGGTTCCATGCCTGCTTCTGGAGTCCCCCAATCCACTCATCTCCCCAGCAACCCAGGGTCATCCCGAGGCTCAGGAAAGCCTCGGATGACAGCTGCCCAGCCTCCCAGGGCTGGCCCAAGATGCAGGCAAGCCTCGGATAGCATCTGTCCAGCCGCCCAGGGCCACGTGAGGCTCAGGTAACTAGGGCTGACAAGGTTTGCGCTGCCGGAAGTGGCAACAGCAGAGGTGTGATGAGGCATCACGTTCCTCTGATCACTGGGTCACCTCCCGCCCCTGAGAGCTCTTGGACTGTGAGAGGGGTCAGGCCAGGCTGAGGGACCCCCGCCTTCAGTGCATGAATTTTCATGAACCAGGCCTCTAGTATCTTCCATAAAACTTCTTTGTAGTTATGAAGAAGTGTAAGGTTTGGATCGGTTTCCCAGCAAATAGAAACTTCCACAAGGACACTGCAAGCCTGCTGAACTGAATTAAATTTTGTGGCTTGCAATGGGTCTATCTATAAATTAAACATTTCCCATGTTCTCACATAAAATAACTAAAATGCTAAACTTAAAGATATTTTCAAAATAAAAACAGAAAAAACTGGGTCTTTCCCAATACCATGTGGAATTTTTTGGAATGTGAAAAAAATGAAAATCAGAAATAAAATTTAATATTAAATTAAAAATCTAGTCAAAAACTTTAAAAAGGAACTTAATTTTAGATATATTGGTATTTCTTCTGCTACCTGGATACTATCCTGACAAAAAATTATTTCAGTATTTCCAAAATGTTATTTTCAAAGTTGTAATTGGCCTTTCATTTATTTCATCTACTAGAAAACGTAATTTCACTTCTTCATCCAAATGTCCCTATAAATATTGATTCTTATGGGTTTTGTTAGTTTAAGCTAAGAATAAAATATCAAAATGATAACATTACTAAACAGATCAATCTGGAAGAAAAAATAACCATGTAACTTTAAACATATATTTCAACTAACCTTACACACTAAAATTTATACTTTAAAATTTTCTAACATTATTTCTAATGGTTTACTTAACTGACGTACCGGAAGCTGTGAATGCCCTGAAGTTCCTGCTGTAGAACCTCTTGTGTTGTTGATATTAAGTCCAATGCTCCAACAAATTCAGAAGCCGATAACAACACCTGTACTGTAGGTTGAGTCTGGTGTACAGTGGCCATTAACTTCAGTTTATTGTACACTTTAACACAATTATTTCTGCTAAGAGCCAGTCTTAAAATGTGTAGTGATCCTTCACACATTACTTTATCAATCTGTGCAATTTTATCTCGAAGCATTTTTACAGCCTGGGAAGTTTTCTTGAGGTAGTCCTGCAATTCGTGTTGAGAGGTCATTGCATGAAAAAATGCTTCTGAACGTAGAGAGATCTGGTGAGCAATGTTTACTTCCACAATATCCAGGTAATGGCTCAGCTTGAGAGGGAAGAAGAAAAAAATTATGGAATATTATAAATATACCTTCCTTGACTATCCAAATACTTCCTGAATATGATACAAGATTTCTACATGTATTTTAATCCCCTTTGGGTGAACTGTTTGCTTATGGGATCCTTGGTATTAGACATAACAAAATGGAAGAGAGGTAAAGATTTAGCCCAAAGATTAATAAGATATAAGACAACAGAGTAGAAGAAGGTGATTTACTGCCCTCCAAACACTAACCTCTTTCTAAAAAGTAAAAGTACATCACAGTCATCTCAGATTATAATTTTTATAGTTTCACAAATTCTAAGATCTGAGAATGAGCTCCTTTAAAACCCAGACATCATTTTCATCATTAACATACAAATCACTTACCTGACTAAAAGATGATTATAGTTAATATTTATTGACCTCCTCCTCCTATGTACCAGGCACTGATATATTACATATATAATTTTCTAATTTTAATAATCTTGTAATAAAGGTATTATTATCATTTTACAGATGAGGAAACTGAGGCTCAGAGGCATTACGTTGCTTGATAGTCATGTAGTTAGTAAGTGGCAAAACTAAAATTTGAACCCAGGTCTGTCTGACTCAAAAGCTAAAGTTGTTTATACTATATACCATGCTGCCTTGAAATGCTAAAGAACTCATAAAAGACCAATTGGTGGTCCAGTCACAAATTATAAAAAGTACTAAAATTTATTTGGATCTTTTTTTCAAAGCTTCTTATTTCACATCTCAAAAATTATTAGCAATTTGTAATATGCAGTTTATTTCCAATGTATTTTCTTTTTTAAAGGTTAACAAATACCTTAAATAATTAATTCATATAACACCACCAAGATGAATTCCTAGATTAACATAGAAATTAATGTTACTCTAAAAAAAAAATTAAAAATGTTTTCTAATTTCAAATATGGACTCCTAAAACTTGAGTTGCTTTTCTTCCTTTCTAACTGCATATGTCTTTCGATTTCTCTCCCACTTTCTCACTTGTAGGTACTTCAACCTATAGCAAAAATTTAAGCATTATTTCTGAACATCTCAGGAGAATTCATAGTGTTAAAGGGTGAATGAACTTTAAACACTTAAAACTCTTAAGACTGGAGGAAATATTTGGTCACCTAGGCTGTATCTTTAATACCATGCAGGATCACAATATCTTTCATAAGGCTCCTTCAGTAATTTATTATAATACTAGAAGCACAATGAACAAGATTCATGCAAGAGTAGGCCTTCCTTCTCCCAGCTGCTGGCACTACTTCACTCTGGCTCCTGGGACCCGGCTTTCCTCGCAGCCCTGGCTTCATCTGGAAGGATGTCTGGTCTAATTAGCATATTATGCTTTTATTACCATGTGTACCGGTTAATAATTAGTCTTTTGTAATCAAAGAAAACGCGATAATTTCAAAAGAAACATCAAAAGTGCTTTATTAAAGTAATGATCATTGCTAGCTATACATTTCCCCATCTTTCAGGTAATTTGTGGATATCATCTCAATAGAACTCTTCTTGTTTTGAGTCAGATGATTCAGAGACCCAATTTTCCACTTCTTCATACCTTTTGAAGTGCTGCTCAGAAAGTGCATGTGCCATCAATTGAAATAAGTGGTAATCTGAAGCAGCAATTCTGGTGAATACACCAGGTGGGTTAATACTTCCCAGGCAAGATCTTTTAACATGACTTTAACTGGTTTTAAAGTGTGTGATGGGGCATTATCATGAAGCAAAATTACTTTGCCATGTCTTCTGGCACATACGATCTAAGTGTGGTTCAAATTGATTATTTGTTGTCGGTAGCGATCAGTATTAATATTTTCACCTGGTTTTAGAAGCTCATAATACCACACCTTTCTGATCCCACCAAACACAGAGCATTGTCTTCTTTCCAAAGCACTTTGGCCTTGCAGTCAATGTTGATGGTTGACCTGGATCAACCCATGATTTTGTGCATTTGGGATTCTCAAAATAAATCCACTTTTCATCGCCAGTCACAATTCGATGAAAAAAGGCTCTCTTTCATGCCGCTGAAGCAACATTTTACTGATGACTTTTTGGCTTCCCATTTGTCTTTCGTTCAATTGATGTGGCACCCATTTTCCTTCCTTTAAAATCTTTCCCATTGCTTGTAAATAATCAGAAATTGTTTGCTGAGCAACATTTAATCTTTCTGAAAGTTGTTTTTGAGTTTGACACTCATCTTCATCCAATAATGCTTGTAATTGGTGGTCCTCAAACTTTTTTGGTTGACCTGGACATTCTTTGCCTTTCATATCGAAATCATCACTTTTAAAGCATTTGAAGCAGCGTACACAAGTATCTTGAGATGGAGCATGTTCACCAAAAGCTTCCCAATGTATTCAGCAGCACTTTTCTTCAAAATAAAGTAATGAATTAAAACTTCCTGCAAATGCTTTTTTTGGGCACAAAATTTGACATTTTTAAGTGTAAAAATATCTGTGATGTTAACACCTAAAACAAATTTGACATATGAAGTCTTGCAGCCAACAAAATAGCATACATATCAAACATATGTGTAAGTCCATCTATTGAAAAAATCCGATTAACCGGTACACCTAGTATAGATAAAATAGGTTACAAATAATAAATTTTCCCACAGTTGAAGTTTCTTGCATTTATACCCTTCTACTATTGTTCTTTTCATCTTCAATACAGCTGTTTCACTTATTTACCTAAAAAGCAATATTGGAGACAAAGGTACTAAGGTACATTGCAAGCTAAAATGGACTCAATTTTTAGAACAGTAAATGGAGCATGGGCAACTCCTTCAGGATAGTGTTATGCAAAAGGTAGTTTGTATACTGCTGCCAATCTGTGAACTATTTAGCAAGTCCATGAAAAAACAATGAACTTCACTAGAAAGTAAATCAACTATATCACTAAGCCCACTGCATTATTTAAAAACAAAAAAAACAAAAATAAAAAAACTTGCCTAATGAAGGAAGCAGTTTGCAATAATTTCTACTGCAAATGCCTTATTTCATTGCAGGCCAGCAAACTTCTTTGACCCTGGTTGTAGCATACCCTCTCTTTAAAGCTAGCAAGATAAAACAGCTAATGTCAATCATAAAGTGATCATCCCAATCAAACAATAAGAAAAGGAATAGTCATGATTCTTTTCCTACATTTTTCTCTTATCCTCCACAAGTTAGTCCTTTCTTCAGTTACTGAGCGCTGAACCTAATTTATTGAATCACCTTCCTGGGGAAGCTTTCATACTGCCAAGAGATGTCACTAGGCTATAACAAAATGCTTTCTTTTCAGTTTAGAACCACAGTCAGTTTTAGGAAAGCTCTAAACTAAGTGTAAAAACAAACAAACACAGATATCAAAGGTCTTTACATTTTTGATATGTGAGTTAAGATATTTTTAAAGTTCTACATTTAAAATGATGTTCAAGATGTTGGCTTCTGAAATATAGAATACTGTAAAAAAATTAAAAACTGCTGAGTAATAATATGCAAAAGACTAGGCTTTGTAAAGCTAAAAACATTTAGGAATATTAATATCATGGTTTTGCTTTAAAATAATAATCCTTAAACCCCGGAAGGTGGCTCAGCGGATGAGTGTAGAACATGAACCAAGAGGTCACAGGTTTGATTTCTGGTCTGGGCACATGCCAGGATTGCGGCTCCATCCCCAGTAGGGGGTGTAAAGTTGGCAGCCGATTGATGTTTCTCTCTCATCGATGTTTCTATCTCTCTCTCTCTCTCTCTCTCTCTCCCTTCCTCTCTCTCTGAAATCAATAAAAACATATTTGAAATAATAATAATAACCCCAATGTGTAAATGAGGACAAATAGTACCTCAGGAAAATCTGTTTTTTTTGTGTTTTAAATCATACAGAATATAAAATTGGCAATATGTTGCTCAGGATACGTGTAAAGCAATTATAATCACGTATGTTATCTATATATCCTTTTGACTGAAATTTTATCAACTGCTGTTTCAAATAATAAACACTCAAACAATAAGCTTTTTCCCCCCACCAGAACAACTTATATTCCATTGAATCAAAATACTATTACTTTTCCAGTAAATATTCAAAGGCTTATAATTATTAATAACAACAAAATGAAATTAAAAGAATGCTTACTAAGTAACTAAATCTGAACCCATGCCAAGTAGCACCGCTTAACTAGAATAAAATTTTCTATGAGGATAAAGTAAAAAAGAAAATACCTTTTCTTGTAGCAACTTTGAGGAAGCTGCATCACGATTTCCTTTTCCACCAGCAGTATTAAAATGAGACCATGGTAAAACTGAATTAAAAGTTAAAGAATCGTCCAAGGCAAAATCTGGTTTCATAAAAATCTATTAAAAAAATTCATTTCTCTCGATTAGAAAAACATTTTCTTTACATTCATTATCTCTTCTAAAATCATAGAGCATTAAATAATTAATTTGGATCTCAAGCATAAGCAGCAAAAGCAAGTGATAACATGTTATTTACATAAAATCTATAGAAAAATGTACAAGTAAAATCTCACCTAGGTAAACATGCTCATGAAAAATAGAAAAAAAATTTTTTTGCCTTAACCAATGGATGTGTAGAAGGCCGCCTGCCCTGTTTATCAGAATTCGACTTAGGGGAGATTTAGGGAAGTGTCAAAGATGGCGCCCCTAAATATTCCTTGACCTTTCCAAGCAAGTCTGTACATATGCAGATCCTTGGGATATTTACTGGAATCCTTATGCTTAATCCCTGGATACCTTTGCTTAGAGATTACTCATCCTACTGATTGCATCTAAAAATAAAAATTCCAATAAAGGCCTAATGAGGCAGGCAATAGAGGCTGCCCTGGCCACTAAAACCAAGGGCCCCTTATCCCTCTCTTTCACTGTCAAACTGTCTGAGTAATCTGTTCAACCATCGTTCAGGAGCTGTTGGTCAGCCCTGGCAAATGGAGATGATCATTTCATTACAATTTGATCAAATGCACTAATGTACTCCCACTGGGCACATACCAAAGGGAGGTAGTGTATGTGTGTTTTAAATGCCAGATATCAATTTCTCTATACTTATATTTCTACTTTCTCCTAAAATTTCTTTCAAAATTGTTTTTTAGATTAGACATACACTAAAATTTAAAATCATAACCAATTCAATTTTATGAAAAGCCAACTCCTTTTCTCTTATATATCACATCCATCTGAGTACTAAGTAGTATTCATTATATTTCCTAAATATTGCTTGAATCCTTACATTCCTCTATCTCCACAGCATTTCACCAATGCAGCTCTTCATTATCTCTGGATTACAGTAAATGGACACTTAATGATGTCCTTCGATAATTTATCCACTATACTGCTGTTAGATATCCCTTTAAAATGCAAGTATAACTGAATTAACTTCTCTGTTTAAATCTCTTAATAGAGTTCCATGACCCACAGACCAAGCTTTTTAGAATGACATTGAGTCCTTCAACTTTTGGACCCACTTACCTCTTTTTACCTTGCCACTATTTACAAGTTAAATTTGAGCAGTATTCAACTATCTTCCATATCCTCTTATGCTTAAGTATACATGTATTGTTGGCCTAGAATGCTCTTGCCTATCTTCCTAGAGAATTCAATCCAATCAAAGGGACAAACATGTCCCTGTGAATGACACAGAGATTAATCACCCCATCTCTGAACACAAATATAACATGTACACTTATTTATCTCTACTTCACCAAAAATTATATATATATCAATATTTATATATATATATATATATATATATATATATATATATATATATATATATAATATATATATATATATATATATCCTATATATAACATATATGCTATATATAAACATATCCTCCTGGAATATGTTCCTCTAAGATTGAATTCATAATTATTTTTCTTTGTATCCCCATAAGGCAAAAAACATGCTTTAATCAGTTAATTACTTCATTAATTTCTCTATTTTATTCTATTTACTGATTCATTTTATCTTTATGCAAAAATCGTTATGAATGTGATAGGGAAACTCTAGGGACATGAGTATATTTTCTAGTCACTGCTTTAGTATTATTGAAAGCATTGATTCATTCAATAAGTATTTACTGGTTGTCTAACTCTTATACTAGGCAGTAAGAGAAAACAAAAATAAATTATTACAGAGGTACTAATCTCAACGATCTTTAGACCAAGGCATATGATAAAATATATACATAAGTATCTTATAAGAGAAAGAATAACAAAAATCTTGAAAGGGAAGGCTGGGATCTAGATAAAATGCTATGCAAATTCAGCAAAGGGGCACATTATCTTCAGTTGGGGAGAAATGTATTCATGTAAAGTTGCCAGTTAAGCAAAAGAATGTAAAGAATTAAATATAGGGAGATGATGGAAAGTCTCTGTTTCCATCAGGGTTCAGGAACAGTTTAAGAATGGAGTCAACAAAAGAGTCTGACTGAAGTAAAAGATGTGTAAAGATTAGGAGGCAAAAGTTAAGAGTGTAACTACGAAGGGAAATGAATAATTAAGGACCTTAAAGTACAGGGTTTGAATTTTATTTTATAGGAAACAAAAAATTTTAAAAATGACTGCCCTCTCCTTTATGTTTCTGTCTATCTCTTCTCACCCTAAAGAGCAATTACCACAGACTCCTTTGAGAATCTGATGAATGCAATGGATTCTTTTCCCAGGAAAAAAAACAACAAAAAACCTCATCTATTACACAATTCTACAATTGTTTTCTTCTAAAGGAAATGTATTTTAATGATTTGGAGGGAGAGTAAGATCAACAAAATTCTTCTTTGAGAATGGAGAGACTTAAACATATTAATAAGTTTTGATGATGAAGGGATTGATGATGAAAAAGAGAGAAGAATGTAACAAAGTTACAGAAGAGGCAAAGTGAAGTGTCAGAAAATAGCTAAATGAAAGCTTCTTAAAGGCAAAATTAAAGATCAAATATTAAAAACAGTATTCTCATTTTTTAAGCTTTGTTACCTTAGGTACTTGCTCCAGATCTGTCCTGGATTTATCTATTTAAAAAAGGGGGAAAGGAGAACTTGATTTTTTTAACTTGTTTTCATTTTACTTCCATAAAATATACTTTGACAAGATTCAATACTATACTAGATCACAGCCAAATAACCACATAAGTTTCTTTGTTCAACAAGTATCTATAAAGCACCTCCTGCATCCTTAATAGTATACAAAGCACTCAATATGGCATCTGTGCAAATAATTGTAATCAGTTGTTTACTAGCAATAAAACAACTTAATAAATTTTAAGTAAGAATGATTAGTCTATAATGAATTAGTTTGTAATGATTAGCTACACAGAAAGTTAATCTTACCATGGTTTGGCATGCTATGTAGTTTTAAGAATAAATTGAATTCTAAAATAGGAATACTGTTTTTTAATTCTTCAAAATATCCACCATTCCTTCCAGAATTTCTTCTGATCAAAGATATTTTTAAATATATTAATTTTCTTCTTATACATTTTAGTTTGTATCATATACAAATTTATCTGTGCCCATCTGATGTGACTCAGTAGTTGAGCGTTGACCTATGAACCAAGAGGTCCCTGGTTGGATTCCCAGTCAGAGCACATGCCCGTATTGCAGGTGGCAGGCTTCATCCCCAGTGGGAGGCATGTAGGAGGCAGCCAATTGATATGTCTCTCTCATGGATGTTTATATCTCTCTATCTCTCTCCTTTCTGCTCTCTCTAAAATTGATAAAATGAAATAAAAATTACCTGTAATTGAACCTACAATACTTTACCTTCATCTCACCAGTAAGACCTCAGGTAAGATACCCTCCTTTCCAAAAGTAACCCATTCCCTCATGCCTCTTCTGTGACCTTACTTCATTTACCCTGCCTCTCTCTGTATCTTCAACCTCTTTCTCCTCCTAAAAGCATTTTCCTCTCTGCATATAAACATGTTTCATTTAAAAAAGAGAGGGGTGGGGGAGGGAGGAGAAGGGAAGGAAAAATAGGAGGAAGGGAAAGGAGAGAAAAAGATAAAACATAGGGCCTGGACTAGATTGAGGCAAGGAAACCTTGGTGCAAAATTTTAAAAATCACTCACTTTCAGGGTTATGCAAATGCCTCTCTTGCCTCATCTAGTCCTGGCCAAGCAAAAACATTCTTCCACTCTATTCTCTCTGTAGTCAATATCCTATATCTCAAATCTTCAAGTTAAATACACACTCTCCATTTCTTTCTCTTATACTCACACTTTAATATATAGTGTTGAGGTTTCTGTAACCACAGCTCCAGTTTAAATGCTCTCCCTAAGATCTCCTAAATTGCTTAATCCATGAAGACTTCTCAGTATGCAAACTGAAATTCTGTGACAATGTAGACTAATTATTCTCACTTCTTTGAAATTATCAAAGGTGGAACTCTCTCTTGGTTCACTCTCTTATCTACTTCTGCATAGTCTCTTTCACAAGTGCCTAATTTTCTATCTGCCCCTTAAATGTGACAGCTTCCTAGTGTTCTATAATATTATCAGTTATTTTCTTCCCACTATTCACATCCTGCCTGGGTTATCCCATCCATGCCCTTGGATTCAACTACCATGATACTGTTTAGCATATTGTCTATGATAATGTCTACTATACCTACATCTCCAGCCCGGATCTCTTTCTTGAGCTCCCAGTTACTTACCAAACATGTTTGCAAAACTGCAACTAAACCAGCCTCTATCTCCTCCAGAATTTCTCCTCTTATATTGGCTATATCACTGAATTGCACCTCACCTAGCCAGCTGCCCAACCAAGAAACTAGGGAGTCATCCTTGAGTCAACTTGTTCCATTATCAACAACTAACTGACCACCGAAACCTACTATGCCTCAATCGCTCAAAGGCCTAATATCCTCTTCATTTCATTATAACTGTGAATTGGGGCCACATGATTTCTCACTTTTATTATTGCAATAGTTCCAACTGTCTCCTTGACTCCAGTACTCATCCAAAATTTATTATCCACAACTGTTTACACAGTGAAATGTATAACATAAATCTGATTTTATCTGGTTAAAAGGTTTTGTAGCTCTATACTGCTTTAAGAAATATTCTTAGCATGGCATACAAGCTCTAGATCTGACTCCCACCTATTTTTTCAGCTTCTTTTCTTGTTCCCAGTAGAGCCAACATACTGAATTCGTGCAGTCCCTTGGACATGCTAATTTATTTCTTGACTCTATGGTTTTATCCAAACTATTCCTTTTTTCTGGAATGCCTTTTACACATAAATATTTCTCAATAGCTAGTTTAAAACACAGGCAATCATCATCAACTCTAGAAAATTTTCTAAGCTAAATTTGAAGCTATATACTATCTTGCCATGATGAACTTATTACTTGATATATAGTGCTGCAATTTTTTGGTTTATTTATTTAACTTTACCCAGGAAACCATCAGCTTCTTGATGACAGGGACCATTTCTAATTCACCTATTTTTTAAGCAATAAGCAAAGTATCAAGCACATAGATATTACATAAGTATTTGTTGAATTGATGACAACACTATCATCAGACCCAAGAATTTTCACTTAAAAGCTTTTAGAAAAGATTTTAACAGTAAGCTATAAAAATTTTACTGGAAAGAAAAATTATGACAGCCAACAAGGTCCCCAAGTTAAGATTTTGTTCATTAATATTATTCTCTTCTACAAATTTCACATATTCATCTATGTATTATCTACAAATAGCATATATTCATACCATGACTATGTAAGAGAGTCCTGTCAAAGGTATCTTTAGGAGGACAAATGTTCTTGCATCTTTCGTGAATCTTCTCTCTCTAATAAAAGGAAAATTAAATAAATAATATAATCGATGCTGTGTGGCAATACAAATATTCAAAGCATTAAAATCTCAACAGAAGATAAAAAATTAGTTCTATGATTTTTAAATCACTAGCATTTGAACTTAAATACATATAGTAAGTATGCTTAATAAACTAAACATCACTGAGATGTATGAATACCTATTTACTTATATTCATCCCATTTCACATAATTAGTAAAATCTCCATAAATCTGGAATAAGTGGGAAAGCAAATGAAAAATCCTTACTTATATGACAGAAATCAATTAAGAAAATAATTTTTAAAAGCAAGGAAGAAAATTTGAAAACTGATATACCTAAAATAGATAATTATTGACACCTTCTCTCTGAGTAAAGAAAAATAATTCCATTCTAATTTCAGATTAGATAACCACTAATGACACTGTTATCTTTTCAGAAGTACCATAAATAGGATACATGGGAAAGTGGAGTGTGGTAATAAAAAAACACTGGGCCAAGAGTGTTCAGAATTCTGATAGTAGTTCTGACAGTATGGAACTGTCTGCCAAAGAGGCTGTGCATTCTGCATCCCTATCCACAATGAATGAGAATCCCTAATAGTCCATTTCTTAAACCTCACAAATAGTCTGGGCTTTACAGGTCTAATAAAACCATTTTTTCCTTGGTAAGTAGGGGAGGTTTCATGCTGAATCTTAGCATTAACAGGATTATTTCATTCTGAAAAATCACCAGAGTAAGAAAAATATATTTACATAAATCTAAGCAAAGAATTAAATACAACCCAGTACAGAATGTATCGATATATGAACAAAAAATAAACAGATTCCTCAAAGATTACTGGTAAAAATCCATTATAAATTACTTTTCACCTGACTATAACTAACTTCAAGATTAGATGTTACCTGAGAGATTTCCTGTTGATATACTGTAAAATGTTCCTTGCTGATCTGTGGGAGGTAGAATGAAGGTATGACTTCAGTGTCCACAAAGTCCAATCCCCATGATTTTGTGAAGAAGTCAGATTCTCTTTTTGCTAATCTAGGATCATTTAATGCTGCTGGGAGATTTACTTTGGAATGATATATAGTCCATTTGTGTTGATCTGTAACTAGAGATGGAGCAACACATAAACTGTGTGAATCACCTGCAAAAAAATAAACAAGAGAACTCTATAAAATAAGTTCTATGTTTGAAGGTATACCCTAGAAAAATAAAAATGCTTAGATTCTACATTATACAAAGCAACTACACTCTCTTCTACGGCAAATGTTTTAATAAAAATCAATCAGATTAAATAAACTTGAGCTTTCAGCATCAATTGCTGAAGGAAGAAAAAAACTATAAAGATCAAACATGCAAAATTTGAGAGCTGTAGTCACAGGGTAGGGTAAATGGTAAAGAAAATCTTACATTAATTCCTTTCCTTGCTGTACAATTTATCTTTTTTCAACATAGAAACTTTTCCACCTTCAATTGAATATCTTCTATCCCTTAATATTCCATTTTTCCCCATAAGTAGAGCTCTTTTTTTTTTTATTGTACTATGGCAGACAGTACTAGTTCCATTTTTTTTTTTTCTTATCCTATCTAATAAAAGAGTAATATGCAAGTTAACCATCACTCCACTACACCCACCAGGCACGCCCACCAGCCATGCCCACCAGCCAATCAGAGCAAGTATGCAAATAAACCCAACCAAGATGGCTACAGTCACAGAGAGCAGGAGGAGGCATGGGTTTCCCAGGCAATGAAAGAAGCCCTGCCAGCCTAGGCCTCCACTCAAGGTTACAAAGTTTCAATTATAGAAGGTAAACAAATCAAAACAGAAATGGTGGCGGCCAGGAAGCTGGAAAGAGCAAGAGGCCAGAGTTGCCCTTGGCAATGGAGGAAGCAAAGCTTTCCATACATCCTGGCTGGCCCAGGCCTCAACTTCAGGCTACAAAGTTTTAATTATAAAAGATGCATAAATTCCAACAGAAATGGCTGCTGGCCATGGAGGGAGCAGAAGGCTTGGCTCCACTCCAGGCAACAAAGTTTCAATTGTAGAAGGTAAATAAATTCCAAATACCAGGGCCTCTGCTTGGGTCGCCAGAAGGCGTGGCCAGCCTGCAGACCACCACAGGCACCTCGCCCAGGCCACCACATGCCCCAAGGGAACCCCCACCCTGATCCGGGACACCCTTCAGGGCAAACCAGCTGGCCCCCACCCATGCACAAGGTTTCTATCCTATCTAATAAAAGAGTAATACGCAGATTGACCATCACTCCAACACACAAGATGGCTGCCTCCATTGGACACAAGATGACCTCCACAAGAAGGCCAGCAGGGGAGGGCAGTTGGGAAGGACCAGGCCTGCAAAGAATGGCAGTTGTGGGCAAACAAGTCTGCAGGGGAGGGCAGTTAGGGGTGACCAAGCTGGCAGAGGAGGCAAGTTGGGGGTGACAAGGCCTGCAGGGAAGGGCAATTGAGAGGGACCCAGGCCTGCAGGGAAGAGCAGT
This sequence comes from Pipistrellus hanaki, assembly GCF_964339955.1. Lineage (NCBI taxonomy): Eukaryota > Metazoa > Chordata > Mammalia > Chiroptera > Vespertilionidae > Pipistrellus > Pipistrellus hanaki. The sequence goes on from NC_140514.1 coordinate 32,991,915, forward strand.
TAGGGATGACTAGGCCTGCAGTGGAGAGCAGTTAGGGGCAAACAAGCTGGCAGGGGAGCCATTAGGCATCAATCAGGCTGGTAGGGGAGTGATCAGGCTGGCAAGCAGAAGCGGTTTGGGGCAATCAGGAAGGGAGGCAGGTAAGCAGTTGGGACCCAGCAGTCCTGGATTGTAGGAGAGCAGTTGGACATCCCTCGAGGGGTCCCAGATTGGAGAGGATGCAGGTTGGGCTGAGGAATTACGCCCCCTCTCCCCTGGCCCCGCCATGCACGAATTTTGTCCTCCGGGCCTCTAGTAATTAGATAAATACTGCTGTGGCATTAACCATAGAGGAAAGAAAAATACAGTTGATTTCTGTTATCCACACTATTCTAGAAAGTCACTAAACACTTAATTAGCAAATACTGAAACACTGACCCTGCAGTTAGATTCCTGCAAGTTTTTATGGTCAGAACATTTTCATCAATTGATCAATACAGAATCACATGCATGTGTCTATTTAAAAACACATTGTTTGCTATATATTTAATATAGTTATATACACTTACTACATATTTAATATATAACATATATTATCTGTTCATTAACATGGAACTTTAACTTATACCTGAATGAAGCTTGTATGACATGCATATTTTCCTCATAAGGCACATTACAGCTTTGTATACTTAGGAATACTAGAAAACACTTCAGCACTATGTTTGAGAATATTTTAAAAAACAAAATCACCAACAAGATACACAAAAATACAAAAAAAAAAAAAAGGTAGCACTAAATAGACCACAAAAAGAACACTTGTAGCTGAAACAATAAGGCAGAGTGTTGCCTTGTTCAACCTCAGGTAGAACATATACATTGGGTAATTTAAATTTTTCACTCCTCTCTGCATGTTTGCAAATGACCACAAAAGTGGCACAAATATAGAATTCGGGGTTACAAATAATTTTTAAGGTGTAGGCAAATTTGCAAATATGGAAATCACAAATAATGAGGATTGACTGTAATATGTTTTAACTAAAGAACTTTTCGAACTGTACATTTCAAAATATTTTAATAGTTTATCTAAATACTTCTTTTATAGAAATGGATGAAAAGAACTATATTCTAATCTCCTAATCTACTTATATCCAAATTATTTATATCTCTTTAGTTTTAATATAAAATTTACTCTTTTAGATAACTATACGAAATCCGTCTACTCCTTTACAGTTAATATAAATCCTCAACAACAACAACAAAAAAGCATTACCTGTGGGTTCCTTGGGACACACATCTGGCAGTGACTGCACAGGTCGAATGTGTTTTGTCGGATCTACCTCTTTTTTAATGAAAACATCACTGCTGCTTCCTTGAGGCACTGGTGAAGAACTGTGGCTTGAAGCCATTGCATAAAATCACCACTCAGCTGAAAATGAATAAGAAATAATAATCAAGACACTTAAATCAAAATTCATCTTGCTGGAAGCAAATTTCAACAGTTCATAATTACGTAAGAAGTTCATCAGACAGCTGATGGACGTTGGGGCTTTAGCAGGGCTGGTAATCTGCATATTATCTAAATAGCTGTAGGCATTTCCCCTAACCTGATCATCTTTTCCTGTTTACTGAACCCTACCTCTGATATGTATATCTGCTTTGCTAAAGGGAAAATGTGTTAATAAAAAGTCATGGGTCTGGAGATTGGAGATTCGGAGAGCCCACTTCACTAGAAAGTGGAGCCCCCCCTGGTTCCCCCATGCCTCCCAAATTTAATTCTTTGTTTAGTCTCTTTATTAATTTACATCACAGCCCCTTCTCTAGATTCCTGAACCTTAGCTGTGAAAAAGACTGCAGCACATCTAAAGGGAAGGGTAAAAGTAGGTTTATAGTTCTGAGTACACAAAATACAGTTAATAAAGTGACTGTAATAATCATAAAATGTCTTTTTCCATACTAAAAACTGTAAACCTACTTTTGCTTCTCCCTATATAAGTATTATACATGTCACAAACTTTCTTTCTTTCTTTTTTAAATATATATTTTATTGATTTTTTACAGAGAGGAAGAGAGAGTGATAGAAAGAAACATCGATGAGAGAGTCATCGATCAGTCGCCTCTTGCACACCCCCTACTGGGGATGTGCCCACAAGCAAGGTATCATGCCCTTGACCAGAATCTGGGACCCTTCAGTCCGCAGGCCGACACTCTATCCACTGAGCCAAACCGGTTTCAGCTTGTCACAAACTTTCTTTCAAAAACAGATACAATATTCAAAATCCCCAAGTACACAATTTGAATATTTTCTATTTGTGAGTCACTCAATACTTACTTAGTTTGCAAAGAAAGTTATTTGTCCTTGTTTAAAAAGTATTCTTCCCCAAAATGACCTATCCTTAGACTTTAATCCAAAGTACAAATAAATATCCAAGCTGCAACCAGTATAAATTAAAAAACATCCCATTCATTCAACAAGTATATAGTAACTATACATTAAAGCAAAATGGATAAGTGCATGGGTTTCTGAAATGGTGACTGCTTTATGTACCAGTAGTATAACCCTGAGGAAATTTACTTAACCTTTGTGAGCTTTACCTTATCTGTAAAAAATGGGGATGAAAAGAGGTCCCATCTCATAAACACTTTGTAACGAAGAAATGGATACATGTAAAATAAACCATTTAAAATTATGTCTCAAAGTTTGTGTTTATAAATGTTAGTATAATTATATTTATTATTACTATGTGGCTGTCACTATATTAAATGATTATGAAAGTATCACTCTTCAAGGTGATTGCAATTAAATTAAGCAAAACACTAAGCAAAATACCAGTTAACCTGTGTCTACATTTTGTAGTAAGTGCTGAAAGAATTTGTGGACAACATAATATAAGCTACAGTGTCAGGTATGACATTACAAATGAAGTAGTACATAACTTGGATAAACATGTGATATTCTATTATTAGAGAATGAATAATTTTATATTGCTGAACATACCTATCAAATAGCAGGCATTGAATAAATATTTTTAATGAAGGAATAAATAAGTGGATATAAACACACGCTTATAGCTGAAAGGAAACAAAGATCACCTAGTCAAAGTTCCCTCACATTGTAAATAAGACTAATTGTTTACAAAGATATCTGTGGTTTAACAAGTTTTTAAAAAAAATCCAATTTAGGAAATCTGGTGAATAGAAAAATAATAATAAAAAAGAGCAGAGACATAAGGTAGGACCAGTGACAAAAAGTTCATCCGTTCTAATTCTTGTCCAGTTTGGTGAAAACTAGCAATTACATTTCCCAGACTTCCTTGCATATCTGTCTCAGTCCTTCTAATGCAAAGGAGACATTTCCAATTACACCATTCACTAAGACCATCAGGAACAAGCTACTAAGAAGATACAGAAAGATAAATAACTTCCTCATGGTCCCTGAACAGAAGGCAAACAACAGCATGAATAAAGGTTAAGGGACATGGTATAGTCATAAGATTGTGTGGAAACTGACTTGGCTAGAGTGAAATATTTACAATGGGAAGTAATGTCAAATAAAGTATATTTACACACACACCCCCACCCACAGTCTATATAGTTGTTCCTCTAAGCAATAAGGAGCAACAAGCTTTTTTGTCCTGTGGACTTCTTTGACAGTCTGGTGAGTTCCATGGGACAAAAAAATACTATCATGAAAATATCTGAGAAAATTAATTAGGGCCTTGGTTTGAAAAGAATCATTGGCTTGCTGCAGTTATATCCATACACATTAAGTGTATGGTTATTTCTGTATAAAAGCATTTGCATATTTAGGAGAGAAGAAATATCTAAAGGATAGGAAACATTGTATGAAATAAAATACTATATATTAAGCATTTGGTAAAAAGTTGTTTTTACCAAATGCTTAATATATAGTATTTTATTTCATACAACTTTTATTAATTTCATCAAATAAAATGGCTAAAATAAACACATTTTGACACTTTAAGTGGTAAGCTGCCAATATATAGAAAATGTATTTATACTGAACATCCATTGCTTGATGTCAGATAAATTAAATATTGACTCCAACAATAGTACTCAACAATTTCAATTTATTTTTCTTACCTTCATGTTGTTTTTAGCAAAAAGAAATCCTAAGTGCCATATTAGAAAGCCAGAAATACTTCTGGAGATAGGAACTTGTAGAAAAACATTTCTAGGTTCCTATAAGTTATTTCTGTATTTGGGAGGATAAGGGGAATCACTTTATTTACTCATTAAAGATTCTGAATTAGGAAACATTTGCAGATTTTCTATTTTTTTCTTACAACTAATTCTTATGAAAAGGACAATCTCTAGTTTTAAAGGGATTATGTGAAATTAGGGCATTGCCTACATAAGTGAGTCTTATGAAGGAAGAAAGGAAAGGCCAATTGAATATAACATATTGAATAAAAATTAATGAACGCAGAGTGATACCTGAGTGGAGGGAAGAGACAAGGAAAGGCGGTGGAAGGGAATCAGTTGAGGTGAAAAAAGAAAAACTCTTTTTCACAGAAAGCTAGTAATAAATGTGAAAGAATGACTGAATTAGAAAGTCATTGTTTTGTAACCCCCAATGTAAAATCCAATTCAGGCAAAAATCATCAATGTATTCTAAAGCCATTAGGTGAAAGGTTTTTCAGAAACAAAATTCACCTGATATCAAAGTATCACCCTACAGATTACTTAGCAATGCAAAGGGAAAAATGTATCTTAAAATGGAAAGATCTCCACCTTAACTAAGTCATCAAACTTGGTATTACTAAAAATAGAAAGACAATTCGATATTATGTGACTTATGAAAAAACAATATAAAATAAACATCTATGACACACACACACACACATATATATATATATATATATATATATATGTATAAAGAGAGAGAGAGAGAGAGAGAGAGAGAGAGAGAGAGAGAGAGAGAGCGCGCACGCACGCACGTATGCACACGTACCAGGGTCCGTCATATCCAAAACTGACCAAACACCAGGCTAAGGTCCCGGCCGGCACTGTGGAAGTCAGGCCTGGGTCTGTCTGCAGTGGCCTGAGAAGTAGGCAGAGGATAGACCACTGAGGGTCTTATATACTATAGCAGGAAGCTTACATTTTATTCCATAGGAGGAAAAGAAAGAATGTCAAGCATGGGAGCATCCTGGTCTTGCTTTCATTTTAAGTGAACCATTCTGGTGGCTGTGGAAAGGATCAATTTAGACAGCTGCAGTGTTTTTGGGCCCAAGAAAAAGAGAGACTGATGCTGGGAACTGGGATTAGACAGAGGCAGTGGATCAGAGACATACTTATGAGGCAACCTGATGGAATTATGTAGCTGATTACACAGGGATGAAAACAAACGAAGCAAATGGTATTAGCCCGGGTTTTCCAGTTTGGGCAACTTCGTTGAATGGGTGATTCTAATAATTGGGAGAAAGTATCGAGGAAAAGGAACAGTGTAAGGGAGCTTGCTAAGTTCAGCAATAGCCAAACAATTAGAACAGAAGATAAACTTAGTACTCTTTCTTGGCTGCAGTGTTTGTTTTTCTGCCTTCAGCCACCACCATGTAAGGCTAATGTGCCATCTTTTGTCCTAATCTACGATATTATCCATCTACTACACATTCCTATCACCTAAGTTAGCTTTCCTGCATGATCCTTTAAATATATTTATTGAAGTCATTCAATGCTCTGAGTGTATGGGGACTTTCAAGATGTGAAAACATTATGAGCCTCTATAAATTGATAAAGAGATATTGGGTGCTCAATTTTTAATAATAAAAATCAAATACTGAATGTGGTCATGCCAGAGGCATAATTTTAATGAGTCTCTTTACTGAAGTGTCACACTTCAAAAGAGATCCTCTCAAATAACACAATGAATGACACTCATCTGGGTTGCCTGTTAAAATGTAGGACCACACCTTGAAAAACATTCCTTCCAGAGCTCATTTTGGTGAATAAATCTCCCTCTAAATAAAGCAATTTATAATAACAAAAGTATAATATGCTAAGTAAACCAGACAACCTTACAGATGAAGCCAGGGCTGCGAGGGAAGCCCAAGTTCTGGGTGCCAGAGGGAAGTCGAGGTTCTGGATGCCAGAGGCAAGCTGTGGCTGGCAGCCAGGGGAAAGCAGGCCTACTCTTGCACGATTTTCGTGCATTGGGTCTCTAGTACTATATAGTCAAGGTGTAGTATGCAAATCAACCAATCCGCAGAACAACCGGTCAGTGGGGGGCAGGGCCGCAGAGCAGGTGTTGCCAGGCCAGCCAAGGCACATGCCAGCGGGCAGAGGAAAAGGACAGGGATAAGGTGGTGGTAAGGGGGGTAGTGGTGACCAGCAGTGGTGGGGTGAAGGGGACCAGCGCCATCCCCTGATCGCCCACCTGGTCACCTCCTGCGGAGTGAGGCCATGGGCGGCAGCAGCAGCAGCAGGGCGATTTGGGGCAGGGCCACCCAGCACCATCCCCATAGAGGTATGCCGGGGTTGCCTCCCACAGGAGGAGGCCACCAGTGGCTGTGGAGCAATTTGGGGTGGGGCTGTCCGCTTGCCATCCACACCATTCCGATCGGCCCGCTTGTCACCTCCCACAGAGCTGGACATCCCGAGGACTTCCAGACTGAGAGAGGGCACAGGCCGGGCTGAGGGAATACCCCTCCCCCACCGGGTGCACAAATTTTCATGCATCAAGCCTCTAGTTTAGTCATATTTTTGCTTCTCAATTATTGCAAATCTCTCTAAGCAATAAATGAGCATAAATATTGAGATACTTGCAACAACTTAATATGATGTGAAACTATCTAAAATTTCTGTTCGTGGCAAAATTGCAGGAAATGATAACAGCCCTGTGAAGGGTTTCCTATGTCCTATATAATAAAAATGTAATATGCAAATGGTCATTATGCAGTGAAGTGTTACTGGAGGCCTGGTGCATGAAATTCATGCATGAGGGATGTGTGTCCCTCAGCCCAGCCTGCATCCTCTCTAATCTGGGACCCCTCGAGGGATGTTGAGGGATGTCCAGGGATTGGGTGTAAATGAGCAGTCAGACATTCTTCTCACAATCCAGGACTGCTGGCTCCCAACCACTTGCCTGCCTACCTGCCAGATCGCCCCTAACCGCTTCTGCCTGCCAGCCTGATCACCCCCTGAGCCAGGGGTCCTCAAACTTTTTAAAGTGGGGGCCAGATCACGGTCCCTCAGAGAGCTGGAAGGCCGGACTATATGAACTACTTAGCAGATCCACCAATACAAATACAGGGAAGCAGTCAAATGTGGAGAAAAAGAAACATGTCACAAATAAAAGAAATGGAGGCAAGTAAACTACTGGATACAAAGTTCAAAACCACAGTTATAAGGTTACTGAAGGTCTTCATAAGAGCTTCAAGGACTTAGTGAGACTATCAAAGATCTTAATGAGAATGTCAAAGGCATGAAAAAGAACCAATCAGAAAGTAAGCTTACACTAACTGAAATGAAGAATAATATATAAGGATTCAACAGTAGAGGAGAGGATTCCAAGAATCAAATCAATGATTTGAAATATGAGGAAACAAAAAACACCCAATCAGAAGAGAACAAAAAGAAAGAAGAATCCAAAAATATGAAGATAAAGAAGCCTCTAGGACAACTTCAAGTGTACCAACATTCATATTATGAGGGTGCCAGAAAGAGAACAGAGAGCAAGATACTAAAAATCTATTTGAAGAAATAATGGCAGAAAACTTCCCCTACTGGTGAAACAAATATACTCACAAGCCCAGGAAGTGCAGAGAATCTTAAACAAGAGGAACCCAAAAAGGTCTACATCAAGACACATCATAATGAAAATGCCAAAGGGTGTGTGTGTGTGTGTGTGTGTGGGGGGGGGGGGGGGGGGGCCGGGATGGATGTCAATCAGGGGAAAAGGAGAGGTATTTAAAACTTTAAATAATAAAAAAAGAAATGCCAAAGGTTAAAGACAAAGAGAGAATCTTAAAAGCAGCAAGAGAAAAGCTGTTAGTTACCTAAAAGAAAGCACCCAAATGACTATCAGCTAATTTCTCAACAGAAACTTTGCAAGCCAGAAGGGAGTACCAAGAAATATTCAAAGTGATGAACAGCAAGGATCTACAACCAAGATTACCCAGTAGCCCTAACAAGTTTGGTTCAATGGATAGAGCTTCGAAGCCTGCAGACTGAAGGGTCCCAGGTTCGATTCCCAGGTTGTGGGCACATTCCCAGTAAGGGATATGCAGGAGGCAGCTGATTGATGTTTTTCTCTCATCAATGTTTCTAGCTCTTTCTCCCTCTCCTTTCTTCTCTGTAAAAAAATCAACAAAATATATATTTTTTAAAAAGATTACCCAGCAAAACTACCCCGTTTCCCCGAAAATAAGACAGTGTCTTATTTTTCTCCCAAAGTTGCGCTAGGTCTTATTTTCAGGGGCTGTTTTATCTTTCCATGCACTTGGTCTTATTTTCGGAGGATGTCTTATTTTTGGGGAAACACGGTATCATTTAGAATTGAAGGTCAGATAAAGAGCTTTACAAACAAGAAAAAGCTAAAGGAGTTCATCACTATTAAACCAGAATTATATAAAATGTTGAAGGGTATTCTTTAAGAGGAAGAAGAAAAGAAAAAAAGGATAAAAAATATTAATAAAATGGCAATAAATACATATCTAGCAACAATTGAATCTAAAAAATAAAAAATAAAAAAACGAACAAGAAAATGAACAAAATAGTAGTAAACTGGTAAATAAAACAGAATCAGAAGCATGGAAACACGGAACAGACTGGTAAATCTCAGAGGGAAATGGGGAAATAGGGGAGGGAAGAGGTTAACCAAAGATCTTATATCCATACTAGTGACCCGGCACACGAAATTGTGCAACCTCCCCCACCCACATTCGCCCTGCCCACCCACCTGCTGCCCTGCCTTGACACCCTAATCTCTCCACCCAGAGCTCGAGCACGCCTGGCCCTGCCCCTAATCCCTCTGGCCTTCTCTGGCCACTTCAAGCCGCCCTTGGTCCTGGGAGTCACCTTGGGCTGGTCCCGCTTCCTCCAGGAGCCTCCCGCTTCTGTCCCATCCCTGGAGCAGCTTGGCAGCTCTGCCCATCATGGTGCCGGAGGAGAGCATGGAAGCCTCCCCCCCCCCCCTCCCCCCCCCCCCCCCCCCCCCCCCCCCCCGCTGCGGAGGTTTGAGCGCCGCTTCCTGCTGGCACGCACGGTGTGCTCTTTTCCCTGGCAGGTGGGCAGCGGGTGCGCTGAGGGTGAGCAGTGGGTGGTGAAGGATTGGTGAGAGGGGCGCTATGGGCTCTCACCCTGCCCTCCCTGCCACAGGATGGTCCCACCTCCTCCGGGCGCCTCCCCATTTCTGCCCCATCTCAGGAGCAACTCGGTGGCTCCACCCTACCGTGCATGCAGCCTCTTGCTGAATGGTCATTATGGCATGAGAGCATCACGGCCATTAGCATATTAGCTCTTTTTATATAGAGTATGTATCACTTACGGACACAGACAATAGGGTGGTAAAGCCCTGGTGCAGGGGCAGGAACCAGGTGGAGAGAAAAATGAGGGTGGAGGGGAACGGGGACATCTGTAATACTCTCAACAATAAAGACTTTTTTTTTAAGTTTTAAAACAATTTCAACTTTAGGATCCTGAGCCTTCCCTTTGGTGTCCTTTGCTTGAGTGATCCTAGTTTGGGGATAGAGAGCAAATGAATATGAGCAGATATAATTTAATATCAGAAAAGTAACCAAGCATAGAATAGAGGACCTCAAATCCATGCTAGCTAAAGGAAAGAAAAAAAGTCCTGGAAAATGATGATAAAACTAGAGAGCATGGTGGCCTAGAACAGAAGCTATTCTGATAACACAAACTGTACTTGTGGGAGAAGAGAGGGATGAGGAGGTAGAAAGTTTGGAAATAATGCTTTGGAAGACATTTAAATAAAGGCCAAAGTTGAATCCTTGGGAGTGGATGAGATAAAAATTACAATTTCTGAGTTGGATGGCTCAACTTTCTACCTAATATATGAATCCTTTTTCAAGGGGTCTCTCTGCTTTCACCTGAAAGCCTTCAATAATAGGGAATTGACTATTTCAAAAGCAGATTATTGGTATAAAACAACTATATTGCTTTAGGAAAAAAAAATATTTCTTGTCATGAACAGAACCCTGCTTCTATCCAATGACATAGAGTAAATAACTCTAGTTACAGGAAAGTAATATTACAAAGGGAGAACGTTTGGCTAATGAGAGCTCAGAGCAGGGGGTGGGCAAAAATACATTTAAGAGGAAAGGAAGAAAGCTATCAGAAATCCTTATAAGAGCCAAAGAAAAAGTGTCTAGAGAAAAGGGTGAACAGAAGTGTCAACATGCTGCAGAGAGAGCAAGATCAAGGAAATTACTAACTTCAAAAAGGATACTGGGTTAGAAAAAATTTAGGACAGTGGTTGGGACAGAAGCCATAGCACAAGAAATTAAGTAAGAGATGAAGTAATAAAGGCAACAAGATTAACATCTCTTTGATGGTGAAAAAAAAGAGACTAACAGTTGAGCAAGAATATTTTAGGCCATGGGAAACCTGAGCATATTTGTAGGCAAACAGCAAGAAACCAACCAAAGTATGAGGTTAAAAAGGAACAAAGAAAAGAGGTGGAGAAAGATGAGGAAGAGGAAAAGTAGATACACATGGGAATGTGGGATTGGGGGGAGGGATGGAGGCAGAGAGAAAGAGACTAATCACACCCAGCAACTATGAGGCACTTTAGACTCTGCCCCACCTCAAGAAAGACAGAACTTTGTCAAGGCAACGGAGAGAAAACGAACAAGCTAATCCAGAAAAGTTGCCTTCCACCCTTACTCCTCTGCCTAACTGCCCTTAAGGGAGTGGGGGGAATCAGCTGGAATTTGAACAAACCTGGATTTCCTCACTCCCACTACTAGTTCTAAAGTTTCCGTGCTGCCCTAAGATCAAAGAGTTCATTGAAAATATATTACAAATTAAAGAAGTAAAGGCAGCAGGGGAGAAGTAACCAATGTTAATACAGTAAGAAGAATTACCTATATATTATCAGTAATTTGACTAAATACTATACAGTTCATAATTGCTTGATTCCATTCAAATTATTTTGTTGGTCTTCCTAACAACATAGCAAGAAACACATTTCTAAATGACTAGTGAATGAATGAATCCATGATCCTCATTGTGTGGATAAATATACAGGTTCAAAAGTATCGGTTTCAAGACCATTTAAGCCCAGCTGGTGTAGCCCAGTGGCTGAGCATCAACCTATGAATCCGAGATCACAATTCAATTCCCTGTCAGGGCACATACTAGGTTTCAGGCTCTATCCCCAGGAGGTATGTAGGAGGCAATGATCAATGATTCCTCTCATCACTGATGTTTCTATCTCTCCCTCTTCCTTCCTCTCTAAAATCATAAAAATATTTTTTAAAGATCATTTAACTAGTTAACTGTGAAGATGGTATTGGCATTCAGATTTCCTGATTTTTTTTTTTTTAATATTTTGGTTAATCCTCACCTGAGGATATTTTTCCACTGATTTTTAGAGAGTGGAGGGAGAGGGGGAGACATCAATGTGAGAGAGACACATGGATTGGTTGCCTTCTGCACACACCCGGACCAGGGCCAGGAAACCTACCTGCAACCAAAGAACGTGTGCCCTTGACCAGAATCAAACCTGCGACCCTTCAGTCACTCCATCCACTATGCCAACCGTCAAGGACCAGATCTTCTCATTTTAATTCATGCCTCTGTCTCTACATTACACTGCCTCTCAAAACAAACAAAAAAGTTATTTCACTACTGTCTCTCATACACTTCAATTCTTCTTTTTCTCTTTATCAGAGCAATTACTGATCCAATAATAATTATTTACAGTAATAAATAATTATCATTTATATTCATCTTACGTTAAAAATAAAGGTAGCGATAATTAACATCTGATTGTGATACCAATTTTTAAGACCATTTTTTTCGTTACAAAGAATTTTATAAAACTGGAACTGCTAGGAAAACATTTTTCAAGTAAGAGACACTATATATATTTATCAGTATAACTTAATATGTTTTCTTAGCAAAGGGATAAATCTTGAGCTTCATCTGAGATTGGAACTTGCAAAATTATTATTTGCATGTTTTACATAGTTTTTCTCTGGCAGTGTTCTGCAGCCAGGAACAAAACAAAGAGATTATATTGAAGATGGATAAAGGGAGGAGATAATTGAAGATATAAGGGAGATTATCTCTCTATATAAAAGACTAATATGCTAAGTGTCTGACTGTCCCATCAGTTGTTATGATGTGTACTGACTACCAGAGGGCAGATGCTCAATTCAGGAGCTGCCGTGACACGCACTGGCCATTTGCAGAGAAATGGCATCATGGACCTGGTGCCCACAAAGCAACCCTCGGCTTCCCACAAGTGATACACAGGCCCCACCACCATCCCGGAGTGATAACCCACCAAATCACAGCCAACGCTGCCAAGACCTCAAGGCACAAAATATGGTCCACAGCCCAGTGCAGCCCAGAAACAGTGGCTGTGGGCACCGGGTAATGATTCACATAGCAAAGCCTGGCTTCCTCCCCCTAGGGACTAGCCTCCTTGGAATTTCTCCAGTCCAGTTACATGACTTGCTTTATAGCCACGTGGAAACATTTTACACTTTAACCAAATGTCTGTGAAGTGTTTTCCCATGCCTCATCTCATTTGATCCTTATAGAATTCCTAGAGTAGATAAGAGGGAGACTTGATGAAATCTTATTTTCTTTTCATTAGCTGGAAAATGGAGATTTGGAAAGCTTAGAAACTTGACCTTACTGAAAGGAAGTAAGAAATGACTTCAGGTTTTCTCACTGCACAGAATATAGTCAAACACTGCTATAGTTAAATATTTTACCCTTTGTTCTCCCTGCGTGATCTACAAAAATAATTTGCTTCATGTTGATATTTACTGCTGTGTTGCTGACAATTACCTGAAAGAGAAGTTGGAGTACTTCACTAGCTGGAAAAAGTTTAGTTAAATCAGAAAGCAGGTCTACTTAAGCAAGTTTACTTGCACATGCAAAATACATATAAAGATCTCGCTGGTGCCAATCACAATCATGTGTTTCGTTCTGTCATTGTCAATTGTGAATTTGGTTGACACTTCTATTATAGAGAAAGGGCGAATCACGATATTAAAATATTTCTTCTAATTAATTTCCTTTAAAAGAATTCGTGCACCAGGCCACTAGTTGGGATATAATTGACCATGGGATCTAAGTTAAGTAGGGAAGCTAGTAAGGCTGAACTGAGCTAAGAGATCCAATAATGCGGAGGAATGTAGAGGTAATGTCAAGCAGTGATTACTCAAAATACTAATTTATTGTTGATTTGGGGTTATAGTAGTAATGAACTTTATAGTTACTTAACTTTAAATGTTAAGCTAACATTTTATATTTTTGTTTCCAAACCACTTGCTGACCCACTGAAGATGAGTTTCTAGCTTTTTGCTTTATTTTTTTCTAAAAGGAAATTCCTTGGCCCAACTGGCATGGCTCAGTGGTTGAGCACTGACCTCTGAACCATTTACAGGGCACCTACCTAGGTTGCAGGCTCGACCCCCAGAAGGGGGCGTGCAGGAGGTAGCTATCAATGATTCCCTCTCATCATTGATGTTTCTCTCTCTCTCCCTTCCTCTCTGAAATGAATAAAAAATATATTTTTAAAAATTCCTTGAAAGCATCATTTGTTACTTAACATTCATAGAGCACTTGTTTAGAATATCTGAAGATCCTTGACTTAATCTTGTATTGGGGGAGGAAAGGAGAAGCTATAAAGAATTTTGAGACAAATGAGAAAATTTTAAGTATGGACTCTATGCTGAATAATATTGTTGAGCAACTGTTGTTATTTTTAGATGTCATATCGTATTGTGGTTGTGTAAGACAACCACAGTAATAGGAAGATGCATACTTACGTATTTAGGGATAAAGCATCATGATATCAACATTCTGTTTTCAGATTTGACAAAAGGAAAATGTGTGTGTGGAGGTCTTCACTCTACTATCCTTTTGACCTTTCTGTGGGTTTAAAATTTTTTTAATAATAATAAACCAATGAAAGTTTTCCAAGAACTAAAGATAAGTAGAAATGTGACATGCAAATGGAAGGGAGGAAGAGCGTGACAAGGAAAACATTCCAAGAATAGGAAACTATGTGCAAAGGCTTGGAGGGAAGAGAGAGCCTATTGCCAGAAACTACAAGTAGGTCAATATTTCTGAGAAAGTTATATATTTGGGGGAAGGAGGGAGTTACGGAGAGTCTTTAAACTGGAGAGATAAGTTGAGAAAATAAATGAATTTATAAATTTGTTTAAAATAATAAGGAATATGGATTTCATCTTGAGAATAAAAGTCACAAATAATTTAGTCGCCCTTTAGAAAGATCACTAATTATAGCACAGAGAATGTATGTACTAGTATTAGAGAAGTCTAAGACTAGAAGAGACCAGATAGCAAACATGCAATAATCTATTTGAGAGATGAGTGTAGCCTAATCTCAGATAATGGTAGAAAAGATGGAGAAAACTAGATAGATTCAGATCTTTCTGCAGTTCTAACCTGTTTTCAGTATCTCACACCCAAATCTATAACTGCCTACTGGGCATCTTCCCTTACAAGTCTCACAGATACCTAAAATTCAATACATCCAAAATTTAAACTCATCTATCATCTTTACTCCTCTCTTCCACCTGCCAATAATTTACTCCTTCTCTGGCTAGTTAATGGCAACACCAATTATGTACTTTACCATGCTGGAAACTGTAGAGCCTCTTGACTCTAATCTCTTTACAATCTTCAATTTCTATACCAACTTGGACTGTCCTTTGGATTCTACTTCCAAAATTCATTACAAATTCATGACTTGCTCTCCATTCCAACTGCAACTGCTCTAGTTCACAATTTTATTTGCGGTTTAGACTATTGTGAGAGTCTCCTACCAAAAGTCTTTCTTTGTTCTTAATCTCAACTTCAGAATCATCTTTCTAAAATTCATATCTGATTAGATCACTCTCTTTAAGTATTCTTTGATAGTGGTATATGTCAAGTCTAAAATCTTTACAAACTGAGCCCAACCTACCCTTCAGGTTAGCCAACTTGAAAAGACACAACCACACACACACACACACACACCACAGCGTGAACTTTCTTGACATAATTATTTTTATTTCTAAAGTTTACTTTATATACTCCACAGGAAAAAAAAAAACTCATAAAATGCGATGCATCACTAAAATATTCATACACAAACACCCACCCGCTAAACTTCCTTTTAGTCAAAAAGCCAACTATTTGAACATAAAATTCTCCAAATTAGTGGCATTTTTTCCCCCTAAAAAATGCCCCCTACTTCCTATAATCCAATTCTTAAAGTCCGCCATATTTTTTAAAATTTATTTTTATTTATTTTAGAGAGGGAGGAAGAGAAGAGGAAAGAGAGGGAGAGGGGAAGAAAAATACTGGTAGAGATAGAGAGAGAAAAAAACAAACGAACAAAAAAACATGGTTTGATTGTCTGCAGCAGGTGCCCCAATGGGGATCAAGCGAGCAACCTAGGTATGTGAGCTGACCAGGCATCAAACCCAAGACCTTCCAGTACAAAGGACAGAAGACACTCCAACTAACTGAGCAACACTGACCAGAGCAAGTCCACCATATTTTAAGTACACCACTTGATTTATTCTGAATATTGTCTCAAACTATTCTACTCTCTCGCTACCCCAGAAAAAATTTCACTGAAAAGCTCCAACTCTGCTTACCTGCAGCCTTACTTTCGACTGTGAAGGAGAGTTGGCCAAGTAACACAATTGTAGGAAATTAGATTTCCCCCCATTCATTTCATGTATTTTAGTTAATTCAATTTTAAATGCTACAGAACAAACTATGGACCACTGGACACGTCGAAAATAAAAGCATTTCTTTTTGTGGGAAAAGATGTTGAAAAATAACAGAAAAGGAAACAAATCTAAAAAGATAGAATTTACAAATAGTATATGGGCTTAAAAAAAACCTCTTGTTTGTTCAGGCAAATCTTCATATTTGAAGAGCACTTACCAGTGGTAGAAAAGAAAAAAACCCTTCAGATCTAAAGGAAGGCATGAATGGCAAATGAAGACAAAAATAATTATTCCCAACAAGGAAATTAATCCAGATAACTGTAGCTTACTCTCAAAAAAAAAAAAAAAAAAAAAAAAAAAAAGGTTAAATATTTTTGTACAAATAACTTCTGCAAAATTTAATTCCGAAATATTATATTTTCAAATAGCATATTTTGAAAACAAGGTAACCTTTTCCTGATAACTTAATTTCACCATTATAATAATCAATTTATACTGTTTTATAACAGTGATAATCTTAGGAAATCAGTTTGTCCCTATATTAAAGTTTCTTTTTTTTTAAATACATATTTTATTGATTTTTATACAGAGAGGAAGGGCAAGGGATAGAGGGTTAAACATCAATGAGGGAGAAACATCAATCAGCTGCCTCCTGCACACCCCCTACTGGGGATGTGCCCACAAGCAAGGTACATGCCCTTGACTGGAATCAAACCTGGGACCCTTCAGCCCTCAGGCCAATACTCTATCCACTGAGTCAAACAGGTTAGGGCAAGAGCTTCTAATTGTGGTAATAATACTAGTTCTTTTGCTAGTTTGTTATCAATATATTTTTAGAATTTCTCTCTTCTCCCTAGAAAGGCTGTTAGCAGTCACTGTTCTCTACCTTACTATCTATATTATTTCTGCCTTTGGCACCTTCTCTATCCCTTTCTATTCTGATTCTTCTGAAACAAGTAACTAACTTTTTTAAATTGAGATATAATTGATATAACAATAGTTTCAGGTATAGTAACTAACTCGTACACACAGGTGTTTTATAGCTGACATAGCACCTTAACACTCATTACATCATTCAAGTCTCACAATAACTTTATAATGCAGGAATTATCATTATTCCTATTTTATTGATGAGAAAATTGAGGCTCAGAAAGATTGAATAATTCACCTAAGGTCAAAAAGCAGATACATAGCAAAAGTTATCCCAACTGTCAATCTTTTCTTCTTTCACCGCCAAATTGAGCTGATAAAAACAAATTAAAGAGCCCAAACTGAGGCCTATAAGAAAAAAAGATAAGATTTATGTATAAACTTTGAAACACTTTGGACATTAATTTTAAAACAGCCTACTTCTCTTTTTGTTGGCATTTGATGCTACCATGAAAAAGAATCACTTCTAGATAAACAAACTACTACTATACTATGTTTATTTCCAATGTTAAAAAAAACTTATGCTCCAGTAACCAACAATTCAAAACATAATAGTTCAAATTTACAATAAAATAGAGCTGCCATTTCTGGGGGGAAATTTTTTTCTTCACAGAGGAGGTAGAAGAGGGTATAGTGGGAATAAATGATGATGGAAGGAGACTTGACTTGGGGAGGTGAATACACAATATATAGGTGATGTATTATAAAACTGTACACCTGAAACCTATATAATTTTATTAACCAATGTCACCCCAATAAATTCAATAAATAAATAAAAATTTCTTCAGGTTTGAAGACAACAAAACAGACTAAAGAATACCTTCATTGAGAGAAAGACAAATATCACATGATCTCACTTATATGTGGAATCTAATGAACAAAATAGATCCAGAGACATACTAGTAGAAGCATGGAATAGACTGTGGAATCTCAGAGGGAAGGTGGAGGTGGTTGGGTGAGATCAGGTGGATGGGGGGAGGAAGAGGTTAACCAAAGAACTTGTATGCATTATGCATAACAGACAATATGGGGCAGGAAAGGGGGTGGGCTAGAAGGGGTCAATGGAGGAAAATGGGGGACATATGTAATACTTTCAATAATAAAGATTTAGCCGAAACCGGTTTGGCTCAGTGGTAGAGCGTCGGTCTGCAGACTGAAAGGTCCCGGGTTCGATTCCGGTCAGGGGCATGTACGTTGGTTGCGGGCACATCCCCAGTAAGGGGTGTGCAAGAAGCACCTGGTCGATGTTTCTCTCTCATCGACGTTTCTGGTTCTCTATCTCTCTCCCTTCCTCTCTGTAAAAAAATCAATAAAATATATTAAAAAAATAATAATATTTAAATTTTTAAAAAAGAATATCTGTATTGAGTCATAGATTTCCTTTTACTTTTGTCTCAACTGCCTCCCCCGCTTCAAAGAAAGTTGCTAGAGAACCTAAAAGTTTAATCTGATCCACCAATCAGTGTCCAGAGCATTTTACCACCAGCTCAGGCCCTTACCAGAATCATGCAAACCACAGTTTAGAACAATACTACTGACATTTTGGGTCAGATAATTCTTTGTTGTGTGGGTAAGGTATGTCCTGTTCAATGTCCTCTTCAATGCCCTGTTCAACATTTCTTGGCTGGATGCCAATAGCACCCACCTTCAGTTGTGATGATAAAAAATGTTTCCAGACACTGCCAAATGTCCCTTGGAGGCAAAATCACTCCCGCTTGAGAACTAGACTTAGATGTTAGGGCCCTGGATCTTTGTAAAAGGAGGTCTTCAATCAGCCCTGTTAATTATAATTTTGTTTTTAAGTTTTGATTTTAATTATAATTTTTGTTTTTTAAAAAAAGTTCAAGAAGATACTTAAATAATATATATGCCTGCCTCTTTAGAGTAAAGCATTTGTAGAGAATTTTGTAACATGGATTTC
The DNA here is from genome assembly GCF_964339955.1 of Pipistrellus hanaki. Classification (NCBI taxonomy): domain Eukaryota; kingdom Metazoa; phylum Chordata; class Mammalia; order Chiroptera; family Vespertilionidae; genus Pipistrellus; species Pipistrellus hanaki. The sequence goes on from NC_140514.1 coordinate 33,010,656, forward strand.
ATCTATGTGTATACATTAGTCCTCCCTCTGCTAGTAAAATGTCCAGTTCTCTCATTCCTCTGCTAGTAAAATGTCAAATACAGTACATACATGCATGCATGAATGCATACATATACAAGAGAACTTAAACAATTCTAACTTACAAATCCCTATTTCTTGCCCTTCATGACCACATTGTGGTTTTTGAACCATGCATCCAAGAGATTCAAGCTTCCACTCTTCAGATTTCTTGCCATCTGTTTGTGAAGCAAGCAGGAAATAAGCTGATGACCTTTAAGGTATTTTTCCTATCTTAATATCCTAATACTCTCAGGTTTTACTTATTGACTTCCAGTTGACAGACCACCTCTTACGATCACTAAAGCCATTCATGCTTTTTTCTTTCTCCATATGTATATTAATCTATGCTGAATATAACCAAAAAGTATGTCAGTTGTTTAAAGCATCGCTTAGTAATGGTGACCAGTTGCTTATTCTGACTCAAATATTTTAAACATATGAAGTTTAAAACAAAAACTTCTCAAGCTATGAACTGATACCATTTATACTAGTATGAATGAACCACAGAGGCAAATATTGAGATGAAAAGTAGATCAGCAGTTGCTTAGGTCTGGGGTGGGGTGGGGAGAATGGGGAGTAACTGCTAATGATGAGTTTTCTTTTTGGGGTGAAAAAATGTTCTAGAATTGATTAGGGTGACTGTTTTTACAACTTTGTAAAAAATCTAAAAGCAGAAAAAATTAGTTTGTCAATTTTAATTGATAGAAAAAATGTGATTAAGGACAAACTGCAAATTTGTCCATTTCATGAGTTTTAAGATTTTATTTTAATTCTGCAATTATTAAAAATGTAATACCTATTCAGAAATAAATTTTAACTTTTCTAGAAAATCAATATATGCAAATTAATCTTTTCCTAGTAAACTTTGGATGATTTGAAAGCAATAAAAAACATTTCAGAAAGCTAAATGCTAAAGTAACAATACAAAATATATTAACATGGTCAACAACAAGGGAACATGAACAGGCTATAGTTTTGTTGTGATACATTCTTTATAAAGAAAACCATTCAAATATATTTCTTTTTTTTAAGTAATCCTCAGACTATAAAGTCTGTCCTGGTAATGTAATAATTCTGAAGTTTCCAGAGCATAATTTAAAACTAGCCAAATAACATTAAATTGCAAACATCTAATCTCCAAACCCACAACTACCAACTACCCCAAATTTGCACATATTGATATCTTTTTACCCAAACTTATTATGAACAATGATGATCACAATGAACCATCAATACCTACTGGTCCAAAACCGGGACTCGAACTACTACTATAGGAATAATCAAACACACAAAACCCCATTATTCTTTCTGTTCTATCATAAATGCTTAGAAATAAACGATCAAGGCTCTCAAGTACTTTTCCAATTAGAACTCTCCATAAAGTCAACCTGAATATCCATCAAAACCTTCCATTTTCACAGGAACACCCTTCTCAGCCTACCATCATGTCATCACTTGCCTTGTAGTAAAACATTTACTAGGAAGATTGCCCTGGGGTTTGACAAATCAGAAATAGAGCCAATTAAACACACACACACACACACACACACACACACACACACTCCAAACATTTTAACTCTTCGAAAGGAAAGCCTCAATAAATAATAATAATAATAATAATTATTATTATTATTAATAAAGCTGGTTAAAGGGGAATTTTTTTTTTAATGCAACCTGGCTGGGCCAAAACTCTAAATATACCATCCTGAACTCAGCACCTGGACAGGCCAAGAGGGCAGTGATCATGGGCAGCCCAGGGTTCCCTCTCGGCGGCGGGGAAGGCCTGCCTGTGCATCAGAGCAGCGCAGGGAAAGCAGCAGAACTGAAGAACATGAATTATTGAACAAAATACTGCGAGTGAAACGGTCCAACTGCAAAGCATTCAGTTATCCTTTGGGTTAGCCTTCTCCCGGAAGAAAAACGATTTTTTTTTTTAATTTAAATTATTCCAGTGTAGTATCAAAGGGGGGCCAGGGGCCCGGCTGTACAAAGAAAGTTTGGGGGCAGCCTCCGGGGAGGGCGGCGGAAGTGCCGGAGCCCGGAGCCCGGAGCCCGGAGCCGGGAGCCCGGAGCCCGGAGCCGGGAGCCCGGAGCCGGGAGCCCGGAGCCCGGAGCCCGGAGCCCGGAGGGTGAGGCCGCCCCGGGGCCGGAGGGGAGCCCGACTGCCGGCCGGATCCCAGGCGGAGAAGGGAGCTCCCAGCGGGCCGGGAGCCGGGGAGGAGACGGAGGGGGTGGGGTCTGGGTCCCTCTCCCCGGAGGAGGTCGCGGGGAGGGTGGGCCGCGAGCGCCGGGGCCGAGCGGGGCCGGCGACACCTACCTGCGGTCCCGGGCAGCCGCCCCGAGCGCGGCCTAGTGCATCGCCGCCGCCGCCGCCAGCCCTCGCCGCGCCGACTGCTGCTCCGCGGCCGCGGCCGCCGCCGCCCGGAACCCGGAGCCCGGAGCGCCCGAGCCCGAGCCCGGCTTCCCGCCGCTGCCCTTGCCGGTGGCCCGTCCGCCGGGGGAGCGCAGGGCCGCCCTCCGGCGCCCAACGCCGCTCGCGGGGAGAGAGGCGGCCGCGGCGGCTCCCTCACGTCTCTCCCGGCTGTCCTGTCAGCCAGCAGTCTCCCCCGGGTCCGCAGCGCCGCCTCCGCCGCTGCTGCCGCCGCCTCTCCCACATCCCCGGCCGCCGGAGGGGCCGCCGCCGCCGCGCCGCGCCTCGCCGCGACCACCGCCGTCCGCGCGTCCGCCCCGGCTCCCGGCCGCCCCGCGCCCCGCGCCCCGCTCGGCCCGGCTCGGTCGGGGGAGCCCGCGCCGGAGGCCGCCGCAGCCCCCGGCCCACAATCCACCGCGCGGCGCCGCCGGGGCGGGAGGGCCGCGGCCCGGCCGGGAGCTCGCCGCCTCCCGAGAGGCCACGGCGGCGGCGCGGACGCGGCCCGGGGCCCCCGGGCGGGAACCCCCCGCGCGGCTCCCCTGCGGCCCCCCGCATAGCCCTGCGCGCGGAGAGGACAGAAACCCGCGCTGAACCCGTCGTTTCCCCGCCACGACCCTCCCGCCCGGAGCAACCTGGGGCTGAGCCCTCGCCCATGCCCCACACCCACCGACCCACAAAAGTCCCAACATCACCCGGGACCAAGTCAAGGAGATTTTATTTCCACAGTAGTCCCCCTCTCACCCCCTCCACGTGAACGCTGTTCTGAGTTTCCCTAATAAATATCCTTGGAAAGGTTAAAGGTCACGCCTTCCCCAACCACCCGCTGGACCCTGAACACCGCCTGGGGGGGGAGGGGGGAGGGGGGAGGGGGGCTCCCCCACCAAGTCTTCCTTTCCCTCTAGTTCAGGCCTCCCTCCCAGTCGCCTAGCACACTTCTCTGGCACTGAAAATCAGTTATTCCCTAAGTGTGTATATTATTCTTACCTCCTCATGGTGATTAACAGTAATCCAATTCAGCTTGGTTTCAGAGGGCTTTCAATCTTTTTTCAAAAAATATATATATATATTTTTTTATTGATTTCATAGAGAAAAGGAGAGGGGGAGAGAGATAGAAACATCAATGGAGAGAGAATCATTGATTCTCCTGCATGCCCCACACTGGGGATCAGCCCACAACCTGGGCATGTGCCCTTCACCAGAATCCAACCAGGACCCTTCAGTCCAACAGGCCAATGTTCTATCCACTGAGCAAAACCAGCCAGGGCTCAATTTTTTTTTAAAGTATGTTTTTATTGATTTCAGAAAGGACGGGAGAGAGAAACATCAAGGATGTAAGAAAATCATTGATTGGCTGACTCCTGCACCCCCCTCCCCACCCCACCCCTCACCCGCACACACATTGAGGATGGAGCCTGCAACCCCAGGCATGTGCCCTGGAATTGAACCCATGATCTCCTGATTCAAAGGTCCACACTCAACCACTGAGCCAATCTAATAAAAGCCAATCTGCAAGAAAGGGAATGTCTTTGAATATTTTTTAAAAGAGAGGGAAAAAAAATGCCCTCATTCATTTGAGTACTTGATTTTAGGACGATTTCTCTCAATTTTGAAACTATTTCTTTGTCTAAAAATATTAAAGTTTCATGCCTTTATAAGACAGTATGTTTTTACAAATCAAAAGTGAAAATGTAACTTACAGTTGGTAATTGAAAAAAAAAGTTCATACAAGTTTCACTTCTAAGAAGTCACTTTGAAAACTGCAAACATAACTGAAATATGTTTCCCACAAAAGAGCTAACGTTGGGGGAAGGGAAGGACATAAGAGAAGGAAGAAACAAAGTTCATTGAAAGATAATCCTTACATTATTTTTTTTTCTAAATTCAATTCTCCACAATTTTTATGTGTTGATTTTAGAGAGGAAGGGAGGGAGGGAGAGGAAGAAGGAGAGAGAGAAAGAAACATCCACTGGTTGTTCCACTTATCTATGCACTCATTGGTTGGTTCTTATATGTGCCCTAACCAGTATCAAACCCAAAACATTGCCTATTGGGAGATTGCCCAAACCAGCTAAGCTACCTGGCCAGAATTTTGTAATCAGGAGAGTGAGATTATCAATTCCCAATATGAAATAAATTTAACTATAAAATAATAAAGAAATCTATCTAAGGCCCTGATCTCATTTAAAAAAACAGATGAGTTTATATTATGAAAATATTAAAGAAAGATTCATCAAATTACACCTAAGGCCAAAGAGGAAAATAAATTCAGTCTAGAATTAGTTCATAGATTATATTAAGAAATGGATTTAGCAAGTTCCCATATTTTGAACCTGCATCACAAAATCAACAACCATTGAAATGCTGCCTTAAAACCTGGTAGTTTGGCCCTGGCCAGTGGTTCAATTGGTTGGAGCATTATCCAATGCATCAAAAGGTCATGGGTTCCCATTCCTGGTCAGTGCACATACCTAAATTTCTGGTTCAGTCTCTAACTGGGATGTCTTTTTTTTTTTCTCTCTCTGTCCCCCTTCCTCTCTCTCTAAAATAAATAAACACATATCCACATATCCTCAGTTGAGAATTTAAAAAAAAAAAAATACATCCCTGTTGGCTTGGCCTTTCAAAAACTGTTTGTTTGTTTGCTTGCTTGCTTGTTTTCCTGTTCATTGAATTTATTGGGGTGACATTAATAAAATTATATAGATTTCTGCCCAACTGATGTGGCTTGGTGGTTAAGTGTTGACCCATGAACCAGGAGGTCATGGTTTGATTCCCAGGCAGGACATATGATGCCCAGGAGAGAGAGGGCAGGAGGTAGCTGACCAATGATTCTCATCAGTGATGTTTCTGTCTCCCTCTCCCTTCCTCTCTGAAATCAATAAAAAAAAAACCCCACAAAAAAAATATGTATTTTAAAAATTATATATTAGGTTTCAGGTATACGCTTCTATAATACATCAATTGTGTACCCAAGTCAAGTCTCCTTCAAAAACTACTTGCATTTATACCCTACCTTGTTTTAAAAAAGAATCCAGGTTGCTCTAGTGGGCACTTGCTTTAAATAATAGCCGGAAGGTATCCCGTAAGCACTAGAACAAGACAGACTGGTTTGCTTTACTTATTATCCAGCTGTAGATAACATACCGTAGGAAGAAAATGCACATTCATTATTGTGCTCAGTTCTTTCAGGAATCTAACATGGTATTAACTTTTACTTTTCCAAACAAATCATAATCATGAATCTAAACAGCAAAGTAAATGCTAATAATCAGGTGTATCAAAAACAAAACAAAAAAAACTGTTAACGGACAAGTAATTTAATTTAAACAGATCAACTTCAAATTAATTAATATGTTAGTTATCCCTTGAATCATTTCAGTATTAGAAAGAAAAGTCAAATCACAAATATGTGTAGATATACTATTAGTATTCATTTCCAGAAAGCACAGATAACAGAAAATTAAGAAAAACTGATAGAAATCATCATTACCCTAAAAAGAAGAAAGTATTTAGTTACCATATTATTAACATACATTTAGCATAATATTTCATGTGATAATAATATACTCAATAGTTGTTGGGAGTAGGCAATATACAAGTTTTTCATATATCGTCATCTGATTGTATCTTCTAAATTAGTTGCTTGATTACTTTGGAAACAATTATTTAACTCTTAAATTTCTCTGTCGATTCTCTTTGACTCTGTTACTCTAAATTTCCATTTTGATTTATCATAATAATGACAACCATTTGCTAAGAATTTACTGTGGTCTAGATCTAGGGAAAACCAAGGTATATAGTGTATTAGTTTTCTATTCCTATGTACAAATCACCACAAACTTAGCAGTTTAAAATAACGCATTTGTATTGTGTTACAGTTTCTGTGAGTCAGGAGTCCAGGCACAGCTTAGCTTGGTCTTTCTGCTCGGGGTCTGTGAGCAAAGCATCCGTTAAGCTGTGTTCTCTCTGGACACTAAGGAAGAATCTGTCTGCAGGACTACTCAGGTTGTTGGCAGAAATCCTTTCCTTCTGGTTGTAGGACTGACAGCCCTGGCTTCTTGCTGGCTGGAGGGTGCTCCTAGGGGACACCTGTAGTTGCTTACTATGTAGGTTTTCTCAAAATGGCTGCTTACTTCATCAAACTGATAAGGAGTGTTTCTAAACTCTCTACAGCGAGTCAGCTAGCAAATTAGAGTGATATTCTATCATTTTTGCCATGTTCTCTGGTTTAGAAGCAAGTCACAAGGTTTGCTCACACTCAAGGAGAGGGGAATTGCACGAAGTTGTGACTACCAGAAGATGAGAATTTTGGGGGCTATTCTAGAGTCTCTCTGCCACCTACAGTAATTAATTCCACAGGCTTTGGAATTTAACTAATCTTTGGTTGTTGTCTTTTTAATATATTTTTTAAATTGATTTGAGAGAGAGAGAGAGAGAGAGAGAGAGAGAGAGAGAGAGAGAGGAAGAGAGAGAGAGAGAGAAAGAGAGATGGAACCAGGGAATTAAACCAGGGACCCTTCAGTGCACAGGTGGATGCTCAACCAACTGAGCCACACTGGTTAGGGCAACCCTGGTTTTATTTTAATTCATCTATGACACTTTAGCAATGTGATTTTGATCTCATTTTCTAATCCTTTGTTTATTCATCTGCCAAATAAGAGTAACAATCTCACCCTAGCCAGTTTGGCTCAGTGGATAGAGCGACAGCCTGCAGACTAAAGGGTCCTAGGTTCAATTCTAGCCAAGGGGTTGTGAGCTTGATCCGGCCCAATAGGGGGCATGCAGGAGGCAGCCAATCAATGATTCTCTTTCATCATTGATGTTTCTATTTCTCTATCTCTCTCCCTTCCTCTCTGAAATCAATAAAAAATATATATATATATATTTTTTAAAAGAGTAATAGCCAAAACCGGTTTGGCTCAGTGGATAGAGCATCGGTCTGCAGACTGAAAGGTCCCAGGTTCGATTCCGGTCAAGGGCATGTACATTGGTTGTGGGCACATCCCTGGTGGGGATGTGCAGGAGGCAGCTGGTCGGTGTATCACTCTCATCAATGTTTCTAGCTCTCTATCCCTCTCTCTTCCTCTCTGTGAAAATCAATAAAATATATTTTTTAAAAAGTAATAATCTCTTCACATTATATTTTTCTCACATGTAAAATGAGGAAAATTTACAACTATAGGGATTCATTTAATCCCTATAGTTGTTGGCATTAAATGAATACTGTAACTGATAACAAGAAAAGCTCGATAAACACTGATGGTTTTCTTCCTTCTCTCTCTTCTCTTTTTAATTTTGATCTTGGTCTGATAGAAGTTCACATTGGCATTTCTACCTGAGAGAGAGAGAGAGAGAGAGAGAGAGAGAGAGAGAGAGAGAATATTGTGTATGTATACCTGTGTCTAGGGCCATGCAAAACCAACTCTAGTATCAATACCTTTAAAAATAGGACTGTACTGCAAATGATATATCCAATTCAAACTAGGCAAAATTAACAAATAACAAATCCAGAACATTAGAAACCTAATTATTACACATAGAGGCTTTCAGAGTTTAGAGAACTTTGTTGGATTGAGTCCTTCCCCCACCCCAATCATACTTATGCATATAATACAAAAGGACATACTGTTCATGGTTCAGGGTTTGCATTCTAGCTCTGCCATTTTTTAGCTGGGTAATCTCAGGCATGTTGAGATCTCTACAGTTCAGTTCTCTATGGGGAAAAGCTGTAGCCATTTCATAAAGGTGTTGTGAAGATAACATTTAAAGTACTTAAATAGCATAGCTTGGTGCCTAGCTCATAGTTAGTACACAAAAAGTGTTAGATATCAAACTCATTCTTATAATCTTCACTATCTCATTATTATTAAGAAGGCATTGTTGATGAAAACCACAGAACAGGAAGTGGCAAGACATGACTATGAATGAGGTGGGTGAAATGAGGCATTCGAGAAGCCACAAGATCTCAAAAGTCTTCACAAGCTAAACAGCCACAGTATTATAAGTGGTCGGAAGGTATAAAAAGTCACAAGTCAGAAACAACAAATAGGAATTAGGGGACAAGGTAATACTGTGTATTTTCAACCAAACTGTGAGGAATGCACCTAAAACATTAGCAAGAAAGAGCACATGAAACAGGTAATTTCTACCTCATACATGAAGCCTTTATATATTTCCTCCTGGAGCAGAAGTCAACCATTGGTCCATTTCCCTAAAGGCGTTAGATATACATATATATTAGAGGCCTGATGCATGAAGATTCGTGCAAGAATGGGCCTTCCTTCCTCTGGCTGCCAGCACTGCCTTCACTCTGGCTGGAGCCACCTTTTCGCTCCCCCCAGAGCTGCCTTTCTGCCTTCCCACACTGCCCAGAGGTCCATAGTGGCGCCTGGGTATGCAAATCAATCTGCCATCTTTGTTGGGTTAATTTGAATACTCACTCCTGATTGGCTGATGGGTGCTGCACAGTCAATTAGCATGTTCCTCTTTTATTAGTGTAGATATACTATTTTATTAGTCCCATTATCATAGTTTTTCTTATATTACTTTACACAGCATTTGGTTCTTTTACTGTTTCATTTAGTTCTTATCTATGGAGGCTTTGTCTAACAAACTAAGTTGTAAGTATTTCCAGGAAAGGGTTTTCTGTTGTTGCTGCTATTGTACCTTTTAAAATATCCCTACAGAATATGGAACAATATACTACATAGTAGGTTTTGAATAAATGCCTGTTGGATTAAAAAATAAATATGAATTATTCCCCCTAGTAAATGGTATCTGGGACAATGAATATTAATAATTCATAAACTTAATAGATGACCTTGATATCATAATGACTTTTTCATATCCCAAACCTATTGTGTCAGCAAATCCTAGTACTGTAGTTCTACCTTCAGATATGTCTAAACTAAACACGTCTCACCATTCACATTGTATCTGCCTTGGTCCAGCCCTTTTTTGCAGGAAGGGCCCCTAACTACACCTATTGGGCTGTCCACTGCTCATTACAGAAAGCACCATTCACAGAAACTGCAGGGTAACTGATGACTCTTGGAGTTGTGTAGTACTTGCCTGAATTATTGCTAAAGTCTCCTAGCCTTTGTTTCCCACCAGTCTATCCTCAACACAATAGTCAGCTTGATCCTGCTAAAATTTAAGTCAAATCAGGCAATTTCTCTACTTAAAACTCTCTCTCCAGTGGCTTTGCCTCATTCATAGTAAAAGATAAAGTCCTTTCGAGGCCCTATGTGATCTCATTCCAGTCTTCCCTCTCTAACTTCATCTTTTTCTACTCCCCCATTTCTCACTCAGCTCTCATTAGATTGGGCTCCTCACTGTTCCTGGAACATGCCAGTCGCACCCTTACTCTTCCTTCTGACTGGAATGCCTTCCCCCAGATACCCAAATGACTACGTAACTCCCTCACCTCCTTCAGGTCATATTCAGGTTTTACCTTCTCAGTGAGACATTTCATGATATCCATGTTTCTCATGGTAACACGCCCCATCTGCTTTTCACCTTTCTTTTCTCCTTAGCCTTTCTTATCATCTAACCCCGTATGTTTTACTTAGCTAGTGTCTGTCTTTCTCCCAAAGGAATTCAAGTCCATGAGAGCAGAAAATTGTGTCTTTTGTTTACCACTTTACCCCCTCCCCAACCCCTGGAACAATGCCTGGTGCGTGTTGAGAGCTCAATAAATATGTGTTAAAATATTGACTAAAAGATAAAGACAAACTCCTGCTTGTAAACACAAACCTCTTCCTTCTAAGCACAAAGCACTGTGAGTATCTAGGTAGTCTAATGTCTTGAAAACCACTTGTCATTGATATGTTATAGTGCTCGAGATTTTTGTAAACTACTAATCATTTATTAGATTTGTGATAAAAAGATAAAGATGATATCGTTGGCTTATTTTACAATTTAAGTATTTTATGTAATAACTATATGAAATTATTTTTAAAACATACAATTCTATAATGAAGTAGAACTATATGGACAAAATGTTACAGATTTATTAAGAAAATTTTTCATTTAAAATTTTTCTAGGAAAAGGAGAAATCTTTTTTAAAATTATGGGCAATTTAGAAACCATACATTTCCAGAGAAACAGAAACCGTAGCTGGCCTCTCAAGGGATTTCCTCAGAATCACTTCAATACCAACTAATTACATGACTCAAAATCAGCCATCACTCAGAAAGAACCCCCTGAGCAGCAGGGAAACAAATTCTTCTACCACTATGTAATATGTTTAAATAGAAAAAAATCAAACAGTGAGGAAATATTTTACAAAGCAAAATAAACAGAGGGAAAAAAAATATGAAACCAGGACACATTCAAAACAAAATCCAAAGTAAAAGATTAATATAACAATGGATTGCAATTATAGAATGGACTTTCCTTGAATACCAAAATGCATTAGAAAGGCAATTGAATTCTCATGCCACTGTCTGGTCATTTTGGTTCCCATTTCACCAGGAAGTGAAATGTATGTCTTTTCTCCCCTTATTTTCTTTAGATCTACGAATTCCTCAGCATCAGTGAAGAAAACAAGTGCTCAATCAGAATCTGATTTCAATCTAGTAGTCCTATTACCAAAAATCTAACTTTCAATTTAGGACAGCATTTTTTTCCCCTTCCATCATTTTATCTACTACCTTTTAAGGATCTACATCAAATAAAAATAATAAACTCAAAAGAACAAAAACACTGTAGAAATCAGTGACTTTTAAAACAGAACAGGCCTCAAGGAAATGGAGATCAAAAGGCTGAGACAGAGAGCTTTGAGTGGCGACAACCTGTTTCCAATCAGACACCATGTTTACGTCTTCCAGTCCCATGCTCTTTGTCCCCCACTAGCCTGTGGGAATGCTACAGCAACCAAAAAGCAAAGAATTAGGTTAATTAGAATTACTTGTTATTTGAATTAAAAAATATATTTGATTCTCCCTCTCCTCCAAAGAAAAGATGAGGCTTTCTCTAAAGTATGGAATATGAAGGTTCTCATTACTTACAAGAAAAAAATATTGTAGGGAAGATTCTGCTTGGTAATAAGTATTTAATAATTTTGGAAATAATCTATGTAGATTAATTTATTATTTTAAGGACTCCTTAGTAGCTTACAAACCCAAGAGACAGTTCCCATATTTGGTTGCAAGACAGTCTTTTAGAAAAATGTATGCTTTAGTCCTAGCCAGTTTGGTTCAGTGGATAAAGTGTCCGCCTGCAGACTACAGGGTCCCAGATCAAAGGCATGTACCTCAGTTATAGGCCCCTCCAGGGCCCTGGGGCTGGGCCAAGCCCTGGTTGCGGGGCATGTAGGAGGCAACCAATCAATGTTTTTCTCTCACATAGATATTTCTCTCTGTCTTTCCCTCTTTCTTCCATTCTCTGTAAAAATCAATTGAAAAATATCCTTGGTTGAGGAGAAAGGGAGAAAGGGAGGGAGGAAGAGAGGGAGAAAAAAGAGGGAAAGAGGGAGAGAAGGAGGGAGGAAGAGAGGGAGGGAGAGAGGGAGGGAGGGAGGAAGGGAAGAATTTATTAAAGAAATTTATAAAAAATATAAAACAATGCTACTCTTCAAAAGAAAATGTATGGTTTATTTTAATGTATTCTTCCTTCATAAATACACAAAAGCCTATTTTCATTCTTCTAAGTTTTATCTTTACATCGCAGTTCAGTATGCACAGCAAAAGAAATGGAAAGTGAGCATAAGGACACATTTACAAACTATAAATATATTTTTGTCTATTAAAAATTGAAAGTCAAACTCCTGAAAGTTTTCCCTCCACAGATGGCTACAACAAGCACATATCAAAGTGCAAACAAAAAGTTTGTGTAAACGGCTCTGTCTTGATGATTAAACTGGCTCACTGATGCATGCCAGTGAGTGGTGCTCCAATTGCAGATGGTCAGCATACCTCACTGGTTAATGGTAGCTAGAGGGAAATTGCTCTCCTCTCTGTCTGATTCTTTTCTGCCCAGCACACCTGCTTGCATTTTGCTCTGGTATTTTAGAGGCTCCCTCAGTTACTCACTATTTGCCCCCAAACCGGTTAATTTTTGTCAATCTCATGATTCCTCTCAATGGTCAAATATATATTCTGATTCTAAATCTCTTATTATAATGAAGAGGTAGGAAAATGTTCCTACACCAATAGTCCCTAACCCTCTGCACTTATTCTCAAATAGACATCCAGACATCAATGAATATTTATCAAAGATGTTTCTGGGTCCAGGATGCTGATTCAGTTCATGCTCTCATAGCACTCCCAATCTGGGGTGGAGTGGAGGAATACAGAAGAGAGATATTAAACAAATTATAGGAACTGTTCAACAACATATTGGATATATGTCATGGAAAGGTTAAAAAAAAAACTATGAGAACTTATTAAAATGAGTGTAATTTTATTTCATTTTTTCCTTTTTTATTGTATTCATTGGGGTGACACTGGTTAACAAAATTATACAGGTTTAGAGGCAGACCAGTAGACAGAGAGCAGGCTGTTGGGAGAGGGGTTGTGGAGGAATTGAGAAAAAAAGAAGGAAAAAAAAAAGATGAATGTAATTTAATGAGGGTGAATAAAGAATTCTCCAAACTATAGCAGTATTTACACCAAAAAAATTGAATAGGAGCTAGCCACAGAAGGGAAATAGCGATAGTGAAGAGTCCCAGGTAATGGAGACAGCCTGCAGAAGGAAGCAATGAGGCACGAAGGTTGTAGCTGAGCAGAGGAAGGAGAGAAAAGGCCATGTGAATGGCATGAGATGAAACAGAACAGGCCAAAGTCAGGGAGTTATAGGTCACGTTGGAGTTTGAACTTCATTACAAGCTATGATAGGGCTTTGGGCAAGTAGGTAACATAAGATGTTTTTAAAAGATCCATTTAACCGTTCTGTGGAGAATGAGTTCGTGGGCTGAAACCAACCAGTAATATTGCTGGATACAAGGTGTATTGGGTAGAATTCTGAATTTTAAGTTGCCTCCCAAAATTCCAGTCCCCTTTTGCACATGCCCTACATAGTCCTCTCTCCCCCTAAGAGGACTTGTGAATATGAGATTTCACTCACGTGATTAGGTTATGGTATATGGCAAAGGTGAAGGAAATTTGCAGAAGTAAATAGGGCCATTAGGATGATCTACCTGAGTTAATCAAAAGGAAGATCATCCTAGTGGCCCTACCTAATCAGGTAAGCCCTTTTTATTTTATTATTTTATTTTAAAAATATTTTTTATTAATTTCAGAGAGGAAAGAGGAGGGAGAGAGAGATAGAAACATCAATGACATGAGAGAGTCACCGATAGGCTGCCTCCTGCACACCCCACACTGGGGATCAAGCCTGAGACCCAGGCACATGCTCTGACTGGGAATTGAACTGTGACCTCCTGGTTCATAGGTCAACGTGCAACCACTGAGCCACTCCCACTTGGCCTAGGTAAGCCCTTTTAAAAGAGAGTTTAGAGTTCAGAGATATTAGATCTCAGAATATTTGAAGCAAAAGGAAGGTTTCCTGCTGGTCTTAAAGAAACAAAATGCCATGTTTCAGAAAGGGCTCTGTGGCAGGAAATTGCAGTGGCCGTTAGTAGCTAAGAGTGGCTGTTGGATGACAGCCAGAATGAAAGGGAAACCTCCACCCTATAATTGCAAGGAACTGAATTGTACCAATAATCAGTGAGTGAGCTTGGAAAAAGACCCACTGCCTGAGATGAGATCATAGGCCTGACTGACACCTTGATTTCAGCCTCCTGAGACTCTGAGATGACCCAGCTAACTTGTATCTAGACTACTGACTCATGGGACCCTGAGATAATAATTTTGTTTTTTAAGTTTATGAAAATGTGTTATACAGCAATAACAAATGAATATATAAGGTCAATGCATAAAAATTAAATGGCTTTTCTACATATCAGCAAAATGTTTTTTTGTTACTATTTACAATGGCACAAAAATATCAAATGCAAGAATAAATCTAATAAAAAATGCAAAACTGTTCTATACAGGAAACTATAGTATTTCATTGAAAAAAAATTAAAGATAACCTAATGGAAATATGTGCATCATTCCACTAGGATTATGCATTATTCCATATGGATTAGAAGTTTCAATGTCAATCTCTTCAATTTAATTATAGGTTCAGTGCAATCCCAATGAAAATCCCAACAGATTTATATATGGAAAATAGCAACTGGACTCTAAAATGTACAGTTGACCCTTGGACACCACGGGTTTGAACTGTGTGTGGGTCCACTTTCACTAAATATCTGTTTTTGATCCATGATTGGGAGTCCATGGACGCAGAGAACTGACTATATGCATCAACCTACATCATTTTCTATAGGGGCCTTGAGCATCCTCAGATGTGGGTATCTCAGTGGGAAGGAGGGAAGGTGTTCTGGAATCAATCCCATCCAGATACTGAGGGACAACTGGGGATACTTAAGTTTTGGAGGAGTCAAACATTATAGATTGTGGTTTGTTTGTTTTTTAACTGCACAGGGATCAACTCCTTTAACCCCCACATTGTTCAAGGGTCAACTGTATATGGAACTGGCAAAGGGCCAAGAATAGCCAAAACACTCATAGAAAGAAGAAAAGATAGGAGGATGTAGTCTTACCAATTACCAAAGATCATTATAAAACTACAAATGTAATATAGTGTGGTATTAGTATAGTAGCCAGAGATAAAAAATTAAAAAATTAAATCAAAACAGAAAAAAACAAGTGATTCAATAGGAAAATGGGCCAGACACTTGAATAGGCACTTCTCAGAAAAGGATCTCCAAATGGCCGTATGAAAAGATATTCAGCCTCATGTACAACATGACATATTACATATCCACACTTAAAAGACAGAACATACTAAATGTTGCTTAGAATGTAGAGCAACAGATACATCCGGGGTGGAAGAGTAATTGGTACGATCACTTTGGAACATAATTTGGTAATATCTTCTAAAGCTGAACATGTTTACACTCTATGACCTAGCAATTCTACTCTTAGGAATATATCCATTAGAAATGCATGTATATGTTCATCAAACACCTTTACAATAAATTCGAGGGACAGAAGCCAGGCACGCAAAAATGTATACTATATATTTCCATTTATAGAAAATTCAAAAACTCAAAATTATGGCTAAGTACGTGCATTAACTTTGTAAAAATTCTTTACTCAAACACTTGTTTTGCGCATTTTTTATGTATGTGAGTGATATATCAATAAAAAAGATTTTTAAAAATAAAGCCAAGCTTCTTGCCCTCATGGACTTCATATTCTACTGTGAGGATCCCTGCTCTCCTCCATGCTGGCTGCGTTCGGTCTTAGGCTTCTAGTCCCAGCAGCTCTTAGTCTACAACTTCCCGTGTTCAAACCAGTGACCAAAGCATACTTACAGGCTCAGCAGAAGTCCCACGTTGCCTCTCTCTGGTTCTGTCTGATAGGGCGAGGCACACCCATCCCAGTCACTGAGGCCAGCGTGAGGGTCTAAGTAACCAGGGCGAAATCACAGCCAACCCTGAAACCAGAACGCAGTGGAGTCACCGTCACCAGAACACATCAGTCAGAGCCAAGGAAGATGTGGTTCTCAGGAAAAAGACAGGAAAAAAAAGTGGGGCTCCATTTCAGAAGAGGAAATGAACGTGGGCCGACAGGTCCGTCTCGTGCAAATGAAAACCCAGATTTGCTCCTTCGTGTTCGGCCAACTTCCCTTTCCTGGCTTTCCTTTTCCCACACGTGTTTCAGTGACTGGCCTTGCTTCCCTCTTCCACTGGGATTGCCAGCGAATCAGCTGGGAAACAGGGCTCTCTCCCTGACCCCATCTCTGTTTCTCCGGATCTGAAAACTACAACGTCACAAGAAGAGTAACAAAGAGAAGCAAACCTTGGAAAACCAGTTCTATTGCTACCCACCTTTAGAGGCTCCTCTTAGGAGGCTCAGAGGCTGCCTCCTCTGGCAAGTTTTCCTTACCACCCGCTTCCTGATCTGAGCTCCCCAGAGCCTCTGACTCTGGGCTGTGATTTTCTGTTAGCTTATCTTCCCATTGCTCCCTGCCTGCCTTCAGCCTTTATCTCCGTGTGGCCAGTACAAAGCTCATTGTCTGGGACGTACCAGGTGGAGGATCAACAGATGTTTTCTGAATGACTGAGTGCTTCATATCTCGATTGCATGTAATCCTGCTAACAGCCCTGTGAGATAAAGGTGACGAATCTGCTGCTTAGAAGTAAGTGACCTGGTCAAGATCACACACAGTTAAGTGGAATCAGGATTTGACCTTGAATCTATCTGATGCCAAAGTCTGAGATCTTGGCCTCTGCATTAGTCAAAAATGTTTATTTATTTGGAATATGGTTCAAATCCTAGCTTGCAAAAGTTTTGCCTAAACAGATCCTACCTGCTTTTCTAAGCCTTTTTGTCATTATTCAAGTTCAGGCACCTTCCCTCACAGTTCCTGAACAGACTTGGGTTTTCCTGCCTCAGGTTTATGCTAGGTTCTGCCAACTCTGCCCACTAAAATCTCATCACTTCTTCAAGGATAAGCTCAGATGTTATGTCTTTTACAAAATTTTCCCTTATCGTTTAGCCAGAAGTGACAGCTTCCACAGCCTCTAAGTTTTTATATCATTTATTTCTCAAAACATGAACATGACATTTTTTACATACTAGCTTCTGTTCAAGATATCAGTGTACTTTTTGTTTCTATATTAGACTACTTCATTATGGCGTGACCTCTCCATGGCTCCTAGTACAGTGACTTGCACATGGTAGACTTAAAAAAAAATTGCTGGATGAATTAATGATGGTAGAGGTGCCTTTTGGGAATGCCACTCATTTCCCTCCCTGTCTAGGGCTCAGGACTGTGCAAATCATTATTAAATCTACCTCATATCCCCTATCCTCCTCAGATCCCATAGTCTGTGTTCTCTCTGGATACTCAAAAGGAATATTCAGAGCCACCAGCCATCACGTTGGCAAACTGAAGGATAGAAGGAGACTTTGATAGCTTTTAACAAGGTGGTTTCACAAATAGTTTGAGAATATGGTTTTGTGAATAATATGTTTTAGTTTAAAAGGACAAGGAAAAAAAGCACAAGAAGTTTATTCTGGGTGTTCCCAGAGCTAAGGTAATTTGGTCTGCTAACAGTAAAACTTCAAATTAACCGGAACCCAGTTAACTGATATTAATCGGCACCCCCACTTACACACTCTTGTAAAGGAGAGCGAGAGTATTTGCTTTTCGTAGAAAGAGACAAGTGACGACAACAACAAAATATCTATCAGGCGTGTGTCCAAAACAGCAACTAGCACATGTGTTCTCCTCTCAATAACAACATCATTTCCAGAAATGAAACAACTCAAAATTTGAATCATGCAAAGAGATTGAAAGATAAAATGGCTTAACCAGAAATTTCATTTGATCAGCACCTGTCATTTCCCACAAACCGTGCTATGGTGAGCTGCCTAGGAGTTGGCGGTAACTATAATAGTCCTTAAAAACCAACTTTGCACACTTGTTCAAGGGAAGAATTAGACAACAAAACTAGAACTGTACAGCATTAAAAAAAATAAAAATAAAAAAGGCCAGAATCCCATGTGCAGCTGGAGCAGATTCTGGTGTGTGCGCCCTGTGTCGTCTGTTAAATTGCAGGGTTCTCCAATGATCAGGTCTCAAGTTTCACTGCAGCCACTGCTCAGAGTGATTATTGAGCCTGCAAAAGAGAAAAGACTAGAGAGGGACATGATTGAGGTACTGAAAGCTGCGATTACAGAGGGCACATGAGAATGGATCTGTTCCTCCTTGTAAGCTGGTTAAACAATACCGAAACAAGAGGATTTAAAATAAATTTTAATGTCCACGGTAATACCAGAGAAGTAAGTATGATTTCACACAGAATTTTTATATTTACTTACTTATTTAACATATTTTTATTGATTTCAGAGAGGAAGGGAGAGGGAGAGAGAGAAACATCCATGATGAGAGAGAATTATGGATTACCTGCTTCCTGCATGCCCCCCACTGGGGATGGAGCCCAAAATCCGGGCATGTGCCCTTGACTGGACTAGAACCTGGGACCCTTCAGTCCACAGGGTGATGCTCTACCCACTGAGCAACACCAGCTAGGACTCACACAGCATTTTTATTTTTACTTATTTTTTTAAAATATATTTTATTGATTTTTTACAGAGAGGAAGAGAGAGGAATAGAGAGTTAGAAACATCGATGAGAGAGAATCATCGATCAGCTGCCCCTTGCACACCCCCTATTGGGGATGTGCCCGCAACCAAGGTACATGCTCCTGACCGGAATTGAACTTGGGACCTTTCAGTCCGCAGACCGATGCTCTACCACTGAGCCAAACCGGTTTCGGCTCACACAGAATTTTTAAAGGGGTACTGTTCCCAATGGCAAAGGAGGGCATGGAGAAAAAGGCTAAAATGAGATATATTTAAAACAGAGTAATCATATACATTAGCATTTAATGACAAACTCAACAAAATCAAATTTCAGGTGATTAAAACCCAATAATCCATGAGCACATACTGAAGATTCTGCTGGAAGAACTCAATAATAGTTATTATAATAAGTAAGGGTGGAAGCAAATTCGCATGGTGAGCAAAGTGGTCAGTATGTCAAATCTGTTCTGACGATTTGTTCACAGCTACCTCCCCATTATTTATAAACACACACATAGACACACAAAACACTTCCTATTTCTATTGATGTCCTAATAATTTTGACCTTTTTCCTTAATATTTTTTCAGTCATATAATTACAGTCAGATGCTACATAACAACATTTCGGTTCTCTAATAATTTTGGCTCCTTTTCTCCACATTTAGTCTGCCATGTAATTACAGTCATGCACTACATAACATTTCGATCTACAAGGACCTTCAGGTGCTACAGTGGTCCCATCTATAATAATAAAATAATAATATGCTAATTAGACCAGACGGCCAAACGACCTTCCAGATGACATTCAGGAAAACCTTCTGGAGGAAGCCTGGGCTGTGAGGGCCAAGGCAAGATGAGGCTGTAAGGGTGAGCCCCTTGTAGGAATTGTGTGCATCGGGCCTCTAGTAGGATTATAATAGAGCTGAAAAATTCCTGTCACCCGTGACAGCATAGCTGTCGCAATGTTATGGCACAACACATTGCTCATGCGTTTTGTGGGTGATGCTGGTATAAACAAACTGCACCGCCAATCATATAAAAGTATAGCACATACTATTATGGACAGTACAGAATACTTGATAATGCTAATAAACAACCATTACTGGATTATGTATTTACTATACTATATCTTTATTGTTTTTTTAGAATGTGCTCTTTCTACTTATGAAAAAAAAAAGTTGACTGTACAGCAGTATGCCTTGTTACACCATCAGCAGCCTCATATAGCTTGTGTTTACTGTCTCTTAATTGCATCATTTTTTTCTTGTGCTTGAATTAATCTCATGTTGTTTTTATACAGTAATGCGCTGTATAGGTTTGTAGTTTAGGAGCAATAGGCTACATCATATAGTCAAGTGCATAGGAGGCAAACCATGTAGGTTTGTGTAAGTGCAATTTGTGATGTTAGTCTAAAGATGACACATTTCTCAGAACACATTTTGCTGGGCATGACTATATTTGACTCTAGTCTTTTATACCTTCTCCTTTCTATCCCTGCTCTTACCACTCAAATGTTTTTGCTTTCAGGAGAATTTTGATAGATATTTCCAAATTACCCTTCCAACGTGTTTATATAAATTTATATTTCCACCAATAGTTTAAGGCAGGGGTCTTCAAACTACGGCCCGCGGGCCACATGCAGCCCCCAAGGGAGTCTGATCCTGCCCGCCAGGTTTTTTGGGCAGTGAGCGCAGCCAAGGTGTTACAGTAGGAATTAGTAGTTCATATAGTCCGGCCCTCCAGCTCTCTGAGGGACCATGATCTGGCCCCCACTTTAAAAAGTTTGAAGACCCCTGGTTTAAGGGAACAACTGGGTCCTCAAACAGCCAGTAATGCTTGGTATTAACCAGCTTTTTTATCTTTATCAATCTATTAGATGAAAAATAGATGACATCTCATTGATATTTTTATTTATATTGCTTACATATGTAGCTAATGCATTATTTCTTTTTAAAATAAATTTTAAATATATTTGTATTAATTTCAGAGAGGAAAGGAGAGGGGGAGAGATAGAAACATCAATGATGAGAGAGGATGATTGGCTGCCTCCTGCATGCCCCCTACTAGGGATCAAGCCCAGAACCCGGCATGTGGACCCTTTGGTCCACAGGCTGATGCTCTCTCTGCTGAGCCAAACCAGCTAGGCTAGGACTACTTATTGATGCATAACACATACACAGTAAAATTAATAGCTCCATTAACTTGCACAAAATGAAAACACTCCTATAACTACTGCTCATGGCAAAAAATTGAACATTACCAACACTCCAAAAGCCCTCTTTTTGTGCTCTTCAGGACTATGGTTGGGGAGGAAAATATTTTCCTCAACCCTCTGGGACCCAAGGCTGGGTGTGAAAGTTAAACTGATAAAGACAGATTATAAGGCAAAAAGAATACAAGTCTGTTTGATATTAGTTTTTAGGTGACATAGAACCTTCATAAGGAAGTGACGACCCAAACAAACCTGAGTATTTTACACTCTGTGTGATGAAGAGTGGACAGTCATGGAGGAAGCGCAGAGGATGGGGAGCGTGAGGTACCGGTAACTGTAGGAACAGGATGAAACTTAGCAAGGCCTGTTTGTTAGGATTCTTCTTGGAATCCCTTTATCTTCCAAGATAAGAACGGCCCTTTCCTCTGGGTGTAGGGAGGGCACCTCTCACTGGAGCGTTAATGATTGTTTCAGAGGAGAACACTGGGTGGGAGAAAGGGAAAGGTCAGAGGGAGGTGTTTTCTCAAACACCTTCAGCTTAAAATATTCAGGATGCCAAGGTGCCCAAGTGTCCTGAACCGCTTCACTTCCCTACCCCCAAAGTTAACCACTATCAACTTCAATCCGTTTTGCCTGTTTTTGAACTCTATATACATTGAATTACATGACAAATTTTACATCTATAAATGGCAGCAAATTATTTGCTGTTGGCTTACTTCACTTAACGTTATGCTTGTAAGATTATTTGTGTTATATAAAGCAGTAGTTTGTTTGGTCTCATCACTATAGAGAAGTCCATTGTATGAAAATTCCTTAGGTTTTTAACCATTCTATTGATGGATATTTGAGGTGTTTCCCATTTTTAGCCATTGCAAATCGTGCTGCTATGATCATTCTTGCACAAGTCTTTTGCTGCACATATGTCTATATTTCTCTTGTGTGCATACCTAAATGTAGCATCACTGGGTGGGAGGTATGATTATGTTCAGTTTTAGTAGATTCTCTCAGTTTTCTAAAATGTCTGTACCAAGTTACACTCCCACAGCAATGTAAGAGAATTACACTTGTTCCACAGCATCAACCCTTGGCATCCTCAGATGTTGCAAGTTGAGTTCCCTGAGAAGTAGACTCTGAGAAGATTATCGTGCAGGAGTTTTATTTGGAGATGCTCTTGGGATCTACCCAGGAGGCGCTCTTGGGATCAATATGTGCAGAAGGGAAAGAGAGTGGGCAGGACTGGACAAAGGGAGAAGCTGGACGTGGTGCAGTTTCAGCTGCCTCAGCTGACCCCACAGAGAGCCCATGCCTTTGGACCATTGCATGGCTCCACCCGGCCAGCATGGCTGCTCTATTTAATGTCCGTTATATTAGCTCTAAATCTGATGGTGGAGGATGACTGAAAACAACCTTTTTTTTCTTCTTGTTGATTAGGTCTCTTCTGTGGTAGATGCTTTCTAGTGGATGCGAACAAGCAATCTTCATACCTACTTTAGAACCCACTGCCATGTGACCTACTTTATAACCCACTGCCATGTGACCTACTTTATAACCCACTGCCATGTGACCCTCCCATCCCGGATGTCCTCAGACCTGATCTTCCACTCTTTCTTCTTCCGAGCCCTGACCAGTTGGCCCAGCCTTTTGCCACTGCTTATGACACTCTGCATATTCTAACCTCTGGCCACCTCTCTTTCCACACAAAGTGGACAAGTACAATTAGATAAAATAGTTATTAAAGCACCTGGTCCGTGGTTCTCAATGCCCAGGTTATTTACCCCAGGCCAATTAAATAAATAAAAATATTTGGGAGTGGGACCCAGCCATCAATATTTCTTTGAAGTATTCTAGGTGATTCCATTGTCCACAAGTTTAAGAACCATTGCTCAGGTGTTCCACTTTCTGCTAAAACCTGAAAGACGATGATCCTCAAACTGTTGTACGTTAGAATCAACTGGTCAGCCTATTTAAAATGCAGGTTTTAAAGCCTCACACTCAGAGATTCTAATTTAGAGGACTGAATTAAGATCTAAATCTTTGCCGTTTTTATTTTTTATTTATTTATTTATTTAAAAAATATTTTATTAATTTTTTTTTTACAGAGAGGAAGGGCTAGGAATAGAGTTAGAAACATTGATGAGAGAAAAACATCAATCAGCCGCCTCCTGCACACCTCCTACTGGGGATGTGCCCGCAACCAAGGTACATGCTCCTGACCGGAATCCAACCCAGGACCCTTGAGTCCGCAGGCCGACGCTCTATCCACTGAGCCAAACCAGTTAGGGCAAATCTTTCCACTTTTTTAAAACAGCCACCCAGGATAGATTATTCTGATGCAAGTGTATCAAAGAACTAAGTATGACAATTTCTGATACAAGTTCAACAAGTTCATTGCTTTCATGGAACTTAAATCTCATAGAGAAGCAAGTTATTTTAATTGGTGGCAGCAGGAATTTTAGCAAAGAGTGTTGAAATATTACTGCTAACGGATTTTAGAAATCAGATAATCCATTATCCATTAGGATGATTTAAATAAATCTGTACTTGAAAAAGTCTGAAGTGTTGTGAGACACTAAGTAAGCTTATATTTAAAGCTCTCCATAAAATATTTGGTTTCTTTAAAAGCCAGGTTACACTATCAAGGGTGTTTTCAAAAGAACCACCCAAATTAAAATTACAGAGGGCTCTTGCTGTCCTTAGATGTATGCTCTTAATATTCATGATGGGTCTTGCTCAGTGAAAGCCCATGCACAACTGGCAGCAGCAATTTTCATGGTCAAGAGCACTGCCTCTCGAACTTAATGTACATAAGAATCACCTGGAGCTCTTGTTTAAAATGCAGATTTGGATTTAGTAGATCTGGGCTTCTGCATTTCTAACTACCCGGTGCAGCTGGTCTGGGGACTCCAGTCTGAGTAGCCAAGTTCTAGGGCCGTGGTGGCAAACTGCGGCTCTCGAGCCACATGGGGCTCTTTGGCCCCTTGCTTGTGGCTCTTCCACAAAATACCACGGCCTGGGTGAGTTTATTTTGAATAGACCACAGCAGCTGGTGGGTGATAAATGGCAGCAGGGTGATGGTGAGAGTGAAGAAAAGGAAAGAGAGTTTTGGGATTTTTGCAGAAAATCAGAGTGCAAGGTGCAGGAATGCTGCCGTGAAAATATCAATGTTTATTCTTCTCTCATCCTTTTACCTACCAAACAGTTGCCAGGGCTGTGAAGAATGAAGATTTACAGAATTAGAAGGATCGGGAATATAATAAGCCTCTTAGCAGAGATTTTTATGAACAGTGCTCCTGAGTGCTGAAGAAAGGATGCTCTTATAATCAGAGTCAGAGTGATGCCAGTTGGACGAGTCTGTGTCTTTGCCCTATCAGTGTTTCCCAAACTTCTCTCATGATGAGAATCACCTGGTGGAGTTGTTAAACTACAGATTCCTGAATCCCAACTAAGAAGTGCTAAACTAGAATTTTTGGGAACATATAGGTAAAATTGTTGAGTTGTGGGGATGGAGGCGTGAGAGTTGATGATGCTAATCTTCCTACTCTCACTTATGTTAGTGACTGTTTCAGAGGAGAACACTGGGTGGGAGAAGGAAAAGTCAGAGGGAGGTGTTTTCTCAAACACCTTCAGCTTAAAATATTCAGGATGCCAAGGTGCCCAAGTGTCCTGAACCGCTTCACTTCCCTACCCCCAAAGTTAACCACTATCAACTTCAATCCGTTTTGCCTGTTTTTGAACTCTATATACATTGAATTACATGACAAATTTTACATCTATAAATGGCAGCAAATTATTTGCTGTTGGCTTACTTCACTTAACGTTATGCTTGTAAGATTATTTGTGTTATATAAAGCAGTAGTTTGTTTGGTCTCATCACTATAGAGAAGTCCATTGTATGAAAATTCCTTAGGTTTTTAACCATTCTATTGATGGATATTTGAGGTGTTTCCCATTTTTAGCCATTGCAAATCGTGCTGCTATGATCATTCTTGCACAAGTCTTTTGCTGCACATATGTCTATATTTCTCTTGTGTGCATACAATTTTACCTACGGTATATGTTCCCAAAAATTCTAGTTTAGCACTTCTTAGTTGGGATTCAGGAATCTGTATTTTAACAACTCCACCAGGTGATTGTCATCATGAGAGAAGTTTGGGAAACACTGCCCTCCATTAAGGAATTAAAGGGAATGCCTCCTGGTTTGCCCTCCTCCTTACACTCCTGACACACGGGTGAAGGTAGTGGGGTTGTGCATATGTTAACTTTGAATAGAGGAAGTGGCAGTTCAGTGACCTTGCTAATGTATTACAGCAGGTGGCAGCCTTTCCTCGGGAGAGAAGAAAGAACTAGTCTTACCTAAGGCAGAATTGGTTTCGGCTTTATAGCTCTTCTTTGATGTGGCTTACTAACAGAGGGAAGAGGAGCAGGGACCTGGAGCCTTGGAAAAGCGGGTCTGGGCTCACTTCCCGGACCCAACTCTATAGCCCCCGGCTCTGGGTTCCTCAGGAGCGGCCCTTGGGGAGCCTGGGATGCTCAGACCCAACACCAAGTGCGGTGGGGAAGGTGCATCTATTTGAGGCTCAGAAGGGGCTCTGGGCAAGAGTCTGCAGGGAGGGGCAGACTTTACCCCAAAACACAGAATCAGAAGAGAGCGGGATTACCCTGCTGTGTATTGTGGGGGAGGGTGTTTGATAGCAGACGTACGCCCTCTTCAGTGCAGATCTGTAAAGCGGCCTTTTAAACGAATCTGCCAAACATGTTTTGAAAGGTTATACGTTCTTCTCATTCAAGTTTGCAAAGTGCTTAATGGAAAGCCCATCTTGGCAGCTTGACGCCGGAAATATATCCAGTTTGTTTCTACTTTCTTAATGGTAGAATTCTATTTTATCATTTGTCAGAAAGGTACTATGTGGGAAATGACGTTATTCAAAACTTAGTGTGGCCCTAACTGGTTTGGCTCAGTGAATAGAGCGTTGGCCTGGGACTGAAGGGTCCCAGGTTCGATTCTGGTCAAGGGCATGTACCTTGGTTGCTGGTACATCCCTAGTGGGGGGTGTGCAGGAGGCAGCTGATTGATGTTTCTCTCTCATCGATGTTTCTGTCTATCTCTCTCCCCTCCTCTCTGTAAAAAATCAATAAAATATATTAAAAAACAAAAACAAAAACAGTGTGAACGAGGAGACATTTACGGAAGCCCCCACAGATGGATTTGCTTTGCACCTAAAGATGACTGGGGTGATGAGACGGTGGCCAGCACAGACAGAAACCAAGGGATTAGCGGTGACTATTTAAGTTAATGAAAACGAAACAAAATTAAAACTAAGCGTTACATGCCTCAGGTTAAGGCTCAATATGGCTAACGTTTAGCATTTTGCAGAGTACAGATTATTGCCCATTTCTATGATCATCGCAAGTTCTACTGAACAGCTTTGAGCTGGAGGAAAAAACCAGGAGCACTGCCCCGTGGAAAGGTGGGTGGGTGAGAGCAGACCCTTCCTGCAGTGCGAAGCGTTGTAGTGATAATTCTAAGCGGGGCGGCAGTTTCAGAGGGAGCAGGCCACACAATCCTCCCGGCAGCGTGTGCCTTTAACGACGCCGCCTCCAGGATCTGTTGAAACCTCCCTGCAGGCTGGGCACCAAGGACCGTCGTAATAACTTGGCAAGGACCCAACGAGGCTGGTTCTCTTATGGTCACAATTTATAATGACATACGAGGAAACCGTGGCAATTTGTCCACGGTTACCTGGCTTGTAAGGTTCCGCTGGCACTCAGACACATGTTCTTCTAGAAGGGCGGTAATTATTAGAGAGAAGACATGGAAAATGACTAGCACACTGGGAGAAAAATGTACTCTGTGTGAGTGAAATTGAGAGCCATTTTTCTCCTAAGACAGGCCCAAATCTTGGATTCTCCCTCGCATAATGGTCTCCCTCGCCGAGGGAGGCTCTGCGCCAGCTCTGATAGAGGAACAATGGGCCCCTGTCAGCCAGGATGTGCGCCACTTCCTTCCCCGCCAAAGCGAAGTCTGGGCCGCACAAAGGACGTTGGTTTCTCAGAAGCTCACCTTTCTAGAAACAAGTGTACGTGGGTGAAAAATCTTGAAGTAAACTATCATTGTTTGAGATGAAAATGAAGACTAGAAGTACCTATGGAAAAACGCTGTTTTCCCTTGGTGGTAAGATGACAAAACAAAATTGTTTTTCCACGTCTGTTCGGCTGTGTTTTGTAACCTTTCTACGGGAATATGTGGAATAAAAATGTTAAAAAGCAAAGCCAGATACTTCATTGTAAAAGTTGTTAACTATTTACCGTAGTTTAGGCTTTTTGATAAGATTATAGCAGATACTGTAATACGAATAGCCAATAGAAAACCTTTTCAATTGAATGTTGATTACTTCAAGTCAATAGCAGAGAAGATGTGGAATTTAATGAGAAGGTTAAAAGAGGGCACCAAACCATGTCCAGGTACTCACCTGTTCTCCACAGATGGGGCCTCAGTTGTTTTGTGTCCACGGCCCTGTAGACGGCTGCCTGAAGTCACCCAGTTCAAAGCGAGGAACAGTCTGGTCGATAAAACGGAAACTCTACAGGCAAAATTGGAGATATTGTGGGTTTGCTTCCAAACCACCGTAATAAAGTGAGTATCGCGATAAAGCCAGTCATAATCTTTTTGCTGGTGGAGGGTCTTGCCTTCCATTTGTGGGGGGGGGGGGGGGGGGGGGATATGCAACACCAGTGAAGCATAATAAAGAGAAGCGCAATAAGATGAGGTACTAAGCATGTATTACTTTTATCATCAATAAACACAAAACGGTCTCTCAAATCCAAGAAACTTAGTTTGGAAAAGAAAAGGAGTATCTTTTCAAATTGTACTAGTTGTCTTTCCCTGGTGAGGCTCATTATGCGAGAGTGATGTTACCATGTGTGGGGGAATGGAGGTAGGGAAAAATAAAAAGGTTGAGAGCTGGTCAGTGAGAGTACTAAGTAAGGTGCTTTTCCCCTATAGAATTCTGAGACTTTGTGATAGTTTTACTTTAGCAGTATGTTTTTATATACTTTTAGAAAGTTATATTCTTTTCAGTGCATGTATTATTACATTTTAAAGTTAATTTTATTTAATTAAAAATAAATAATATTTGGTGTGCTACTAAAGGATATATTTAAAAATATATATATTTTATTGATATTTTACATAATAACTTGAGAGGAAGGGAAAGAGATAGAGAGTTAGAAACATCATGGCCCCTACTGGGCATGTGCCCGCAACCAAGGTACATGCCCTTGACCGGAACGGAACTCGGGACCCTTCAGTCCGCAGGCTGATGCTCTACCCACTGAGCCAAACCGGTTTCGGCTAAAGGATATCTTGATAAATGTTTATTTTTTAATTTTTTATTCTAGCAAGAGGAAGGAAAAGGGAGGGAGAAAGGGAAAGAGAAAGAGAGAGAGAGAGAGAGAGAGAGAGAGAGAGAGAGAGAGAGAGAGGAACATTGACCAGTTGCCTCCTACATGCCTCCTGGCCAGGGATTGAACTCACCCCTTCTTTTTGGTGTACTGGGTGATGCTGAGCCACACCAGCCAGGACTTAATTTTTTTTTTTTTTTTTTTTTAGTTAAACCTACGTGAGTCCATTATGAAATAATAGCCAAATAAAATGGTAGCCCAAAATGTTTTCAAATATCTTAATGTCCTGATTGAATACAATTTATAGACTCATTCACTTTAATGGGCATATAAAGGGATTTTTAATTACAAAAAATAACTCAGAAGGATTGAGTGATCATGTAACACCAAAGAATGAAGAATTCAGTCCTCACTCCCTCATGCCCCTGCTCTCAGGCTTTCATTTAAAAGCAGTTTCCGCTAACTTTGGAAAGTAATTTAAATTAGGTGGCTATCGTTTTAAAGCTCACGAAAAACAAGAATTCCCAGCAACCATCTGTTTAGGCAGGCAGTTGGAGATAAGAAAGAATGAGCTGAGAAAAGGCACCAGATCCATTCCACAGGTGGTTTTCGCAGCTGCAAGGCCGGGTGAGACAATCCCTTCTCAGAAACACGGAGAAATATTCAGCCTTGTGCGCTCGGCCTCTGCAGGAGGACAGACCTGGCTGCCTTCAAAAGGAAGAGTCCAGGAATCAGACCAGGCTTTGCTTTCTGTTTGATCGAAGGCATTTTGAAGCAAACAGAATCCTGAGATCAATTCACTTTTTTTTTAAATGTACATATGTACACACACATACACACACACACACACACACACACACACACACACACGTGAATGCATTTTATTGCCTGATGATGCCAAATAATCCACCTTTGCCAACTAAATTATTTTTGCAGATATCTTGGAACTACTTGTCTCTATTCTGCTTTTCACAATTCGATAATATCCCAAATAACTCTCCTTTTTGCTTGATGGGAATAACCAAGCCAGGGTCCCTGATTTGATACCTCAGCATGCTCATTCTTGGTCTCACACTGCACTTCTAGTTTTATACAGAGAGCTGTATTGAGGCCTTGGTTTTTAGAGTTCCGTTTACAGGTGTATCCTCCACTCTCTTTTATCCCCACCCTCTGATTTTTCATGGGTGTATGTATGTTTTGCTCATATCCCCAGAGGCCTGGAAGACATGGATAAGGTACTCACACAGCTGTTTACATGATCTTAAGAAGCAGGCATTGCATCTCATGTATGGGTTGAAAAACTTCAAAAAGATAAAGTCTAGATCTTTCCTTTTCCTTTTATTTTGAATGGTAAGTGCAAAGACTTGAGTTAATCACCTGCCTCACATGATCATCCACATGAGCTCTTTCTTATTTTATTTCACTTTATTTTCTCTCTTTATTGATATTCTTTCTCCAAACAATTCAGTTATAGAATGTTGACACCCGGCTTGTTTCTTTGACAACAATGGTGTTTGTTTGTTTTCTAGGGTAATTCAACAGCCAGTTTTATTTATAAGTAAATCTGTCGTGAGGTTGACAAATACATGAGCTCAGCAGGACCTGGTGACTCTTGGCTGCATAAATGACACTGAGTTTTTGAATCACAAAGCTCAGGTCTACATCTCAGAGCAGGGGTACAAGTCACTCTACCGAAGAAGCCTGGCTTGGCCAGTGAGACTTCTCCACTCACCGTTCACGGTGCCAGGTGAGGATGGAGGCTGCCAATCAAGGTCTGTCACCTGGTTTGAAATTTGTCCCAGTGCAAACTGCTTGTGTAAGCCTACAGCTGCATAGCCTACAGAGTTCTCAATTCATACTTCTAGTTTGGATCTGGCTGTGAAATGGCTGCTGAAATGGGGCATGTGAATCAAGTTCTCTGGAATTCAGTTTTGTTCCTTGTAAAGGGAGAGAGTTGGTAAAGAGTATGTTAGTGGCTATGTTGAAGAAGCACAATTCTCTGATCTAATCAAAACGCAACCTTACTGCCTGGCCAAGGTGGCTCAGTGTTTGAGTGTCGACCTATGAACCAGGAGGTCATGGTTTGATTCCGGGTCAGGGCACATGCCTAAGCTACGGGCTGGATCTCCTGTGGGGAGTGTGCAGGAGGCAGCCGATCAATAATTCTCTCTCATCATTGATGTTTCTATTTCTCTCTCCTTCTCTCTTCCTCTCTGAAATCAATAAAAAACAATAATAAAAAAAACCCCAAAAAGCAAATGCAGCCGAAACTGGTTTGGCTCAGTGGATAGAGCATCGGCCTGCGGACTCAAGGGTCCCAGGTTCGATTCCTATCAAGGGCATGTACCTTGGTTGCGGCATATCCCTAGTAGGGGGTGTGCAGGAGGCAGCTGGTCGATGTCTCTCTCTCTCATCGGTGTTTCTAACTCTCTATCTCTCTCCCTTCCTCTCTGTAAAAAATCAATAAAATATATTAAAAAAAACCACAAATGCAAGCTTATTCATTTATTTCTGTCCCTCTGTTCCTTTGCGTATATATAAAATAGGGTGTGTGTGTGTTGGGGTGGGGGAAGAGGCAAGTTCATCTTTCTCTACTCTGGGATGAAAATTCTGACAGGACCTTAAATTTCCCAGCCACTCTGACATCGATTTCAGTTATAAGCACAGTCTTGATGCTGAAATTAGATAAGTCCAATATATTAATCAAAACCCCAAATCTGAGTTTAGGACACATCCTTTACTCTTCCAGCCCCAAATGGCTCTTCTCTGAGAAGCTGAGGTGGTGGGGAGGGGGTGGGAAGGCATGTTGGATAGTTCCTCAGCACTTCTTGTCAGGTGCATTCTGGACATCTTCCATTTGCTCCTGAGATCCCCTCTTCACCCTTTCCCGCCTTCCTCTCTGCCGGGGGCTGAACTTCATGGATTTACTCCTTTCCCCTTTCGATTCCAGTTGGGTTTGGCCCATGGGGAGTCCAGAGGAAGAGAGAAGAGGTCCAGGCATCCATGTCCTTGGCTTTTCCCCAGTGAGGTTGCCTTGGTTGGCTGTGTCAGTCCTTGCTCCTCTCATGGTGGTCTGCTCCAAATAATACCTGCTTTCCAGGTTCAGATAATCACTCGCCGCCCCCCCTGCCCCCCCCCCCCCATCCCATGCTGCTGATTCTAACCCCTCGTTCCCAGACTATTCCTTTGGTTTCCATTATACCCCACCAACTGCCTTGTAAATAATCTCTTTGAAAAAAGCCCTCCTTCAATTATCCTAATTTAAGTATGCCATCTGTTTCCTATTAAGACCCTAACTACTAGTAGGGAAAAAAAAATCCATTAAAATTCATATTGCATAGCAACACTTGAAGTTAAAAAAAAAAAATCTATTTTCTCAAATTAAGTAACTCACATTACAAAGCTTCCTCTTAAATAATTTGCTTCACAATATTATTGTCCAAAGTCATTCAACAACTACAGTGTTGCACTGGTCCATTCTAGGTTCAGAAAAACTACAGTTGGTGTTTCTAGTCTTCCCCGATGCATCTCCCTCTTTCAGGGCTCTCTTACTGGTAATCTCTCCCACTGGAAGGAGCATGGATCTTATTACTTTCAATACCTTGATAAATTCATCTAATATATGTCCATGAACGCGTGCATTTAAAAAGAGAACTCCAGGATAAAAAAAATGAAGTGCTAATGGTAGAAATTTCAGACTCTGTGACAGCAGGAATGGGAAAGAATGCTTGACCTCATCTCTTCTGACCAAGACAAGGCCCCATTTCCCGGCATCTCTGCTCTAAGTCGCGTCACCTACAGCGGAGTTTTGAAGTCCCTGCTTCAGTGTGTGTGCAGCTCTTCAGGACTCTCCAGTGAGTCAGTTATTCAAATTTTTAGCACCTATCAAGGAGAGCTTAGTTTCCAGTGTTGAAAGTACAGGACACACCTAAAGCTTGCTGGTAATTTCACAGGGTGCCTGAAAAATCATTACCATTGCCTCCCTTTTTACATCTTGCCTCGATCAACTCTGCTTCTTCAGCCACACTTAAAATGAAAGAAATCAAGTAAACAACTTTTAGCAATCAGGGACCCTAAAATAGCAGATGATCTGCAGCAGGGTAAGCACACACCAACACACCCGCAATCATCCAAATTTTTTACCTGGCAAATAAGACTAACAATTTATACTTTGATCGGACTTGATTATCCGGAAAAGCTGCTTTTCTGTGGCCTAAATGTAGATGATAGTTCTACCCTGCTTCTTTCTAGTATCCCACTAGAAAGTACCATTAAACTTATAATCCTCTTACAAAGAAGTTGGTAGAATTGAATGGTTCCTTTTAAGAGGCAAACCACTAGAGCTTGTGGAGTTAAAAAAAAATGTCTTCCTTTTCCCCTCTGATGGAAACCATCTGGTTTCAGTCCAACAAATATTTCCTGAGTGTTTACTATGTGCCAGGCACTGTTTCATGCAAAAAACAAAGTGTTGAAGAAGGCAAACTGAGTCCCTGTCCAAGGGGATTCCATTCCAAGTGAGGGGGAGGTTGGTAATAAACATGTGAACAAATAAATAATACAGTTCCAGGGACAAAGTGATAGGAAGGAGATAAAATGAGGTAACTGGTAGATGATACTTGGGGGTGTGATGTGGCTCCTTGGTGACCTCAGAATTGAGACCTGAAGGCTCAGAGGCAGCAGTGTGACAGTCTAGGGAAGGTCTCGCCTAGCAAAGAAACACCAAGTGCAAAGGACCTGGGGTAGAAACGAGCCCGGCAAAAAAAGGGCAGTGTGGCTGGAACAGAATAAGAGGGAATTCCTAGAAGGAAGATGAGAAGAGGCTGAAGAAGGAGACAAAGCCGAGTCAAAGCATAGTGGGAAGCTACTGAAGAGTTTAAAGCAGGAAAGCTGGGAAGTATATGATCTACTTTATATTAAAAACAAAACAAAACAAAACAAAACAACAACAAAAACACAGGTCCAGCCCTGGCCAATGTGGCTAGGGGGTGAGAGTGTCGGCCCACATACTAAAGAATCATGGGTTCGATTCCAGATCGAGGGCACATACCTGGGGAGCAGGCAACCAATCGATGTGCCTTTCTCACATCGACGTTTCTCTCTCTCCCTCTCCTTCTCCCCCTTCCCTTCTTCCGTTCTTCCCTTCCTCCCTTCCACTCTCTCTAAAAATCAATGGAAAAAGTATCCTCCAGTGAGGATTAACAAAAACAAACAAACAAAAAATGGTCAAGTCTGGCTACTTTGTGGTGAATGGATTGTAGGAGATCAAACATAGAAATGGTGAGATCAGTCAGAAGGCAGAAGTCCAGGGACAGGTGGCTTGGCCTAGGGGTTTAGCGGTGAGGCTGCTGCTGGCATGAAGCTTTTGTAAAAATTAGAAGATGTCCCCCCTTCCCTTTAGTGGTCCCCAGGAGCAGCTGGATTAAATGTGGGGTGTGAAGCAAACAGAGGAATCCAGGTGCAAATCAAGTTTGCATCTGAATAATTGTGTGGATAATAGTGGAATCCATAGTTCAGTCTTCATCATGTTCACTTTGAACGGTGAAATGTTCACATGAAGTGGGTGTACCTGTGTCACAACATAGAAACTTAGTAACACTTACCATGCTGATGTTGGCTTCCCTTCAGCCTGCCCTGGAAACCTTCTGCTGGCGTAATGGAAACAACAGCTGTGAGATATTCAACCTACAATTTACCTTCTCAGTAAACCCTTGTCCTTGGCTCCCCACCCATTGAGTCAATGGCATGCATTGAGTCATGGGGAGAGAAAAAAATACCAGCCAAGAACGCATTAGTCATCATTTGGCTTTGATTTTCAAAATATGACTTTAAAAAACTCATAGCAAGAGTTTGAAACCAAGTGCTTTTGATTAGAAAAAGCCAGACTTTGTTGAAACAAAGAAAAAAAATGTATTTGTATACACCAATGAGACGGAGGTTGGAGGATGCCCCTGAACAGATCGTAGATAGTGCCAGGAAGAACACAGGATATGATGGCAGAGCCATTGTCCCGTGACTGCAAAGGAAGATAAAAGTTTAGCAGCAGGAAGTGGGGCGATGCAAAGGGTACAAGCACAGGGTTGCCCCTTTTGATTGGTGGTGGTAGTGGCGGGGGCGGGGAGGAGGGTGTGTCCTAAAGAAGTGTGTATGGCTTTCCATTGGAACTGGGGCAAATACAGGGAAGGGGAAATGCTATGGTTAGGCAACCAGAGGCCTTGAGACAGTGCCTCCAGTCCCTGGAGGACTGTGCATGGTCTGTAGAAGGTCCAGTGGAAAAATGATGAAAGGGCTGGAAGAGGCCTGACCTAGCATCAAGAAAGTACAAGTGCATGATCACTGAGCATGGTGGCAGGGACAGTGGCTGTCAGTAGCTGGAATCAATCAATGTCGGCCCAAAGGCCAGGGAGGCTGGGAGGCCAGGAGGTTGAGTGACTTTCCTAGTAAGTCCCCTGTAAGTTCCCCTCCACCTGGGCCACATTTTGGGAAAGGGAAGAGGGAGAGGAGAGTTCTGGGATAATGGAAAAACCCTGAAAGACTGATTTCTCAAGGGAGACTGTTCTGAAATACCTTTAATCTGCAAGGTCAAATGTTTTTCAGGAAGAAGTCATTATAGACTATAAAATTTAGCCATTAAAGTACGATGTGTAAGTGCCATGACAGAATATATATATATATATATATGATAGAAATATACATACTAAAAGATCACATATATGATCATATATACACACACTAAAAGATATATATATATATATATATATATATATATATATATATCTTTTAGTGTGCATATTTAAAGATCTATATTAGGAAGGTTGGTATTGTTATTGAATGAAGAGAGCTTGGCTTGATTTACCTCAGCCAATAATGAAGGGGTGTGGGAGGAAAGGGAAGGGCAGGGATTGATTCTGTCAACACTGGTTGCCTCCAGGGAGAGAAACTGGGGGACAGAGGAGAGAGTAACGCATTTTTCTCTGTACACCTTTTGTATGTACCCTTTTGCATTTGTATGTACCCTTTTGCATTTGTACCATTATTTGCAACGTGGATCTCATTTTGGGCTTTCAGATTCACACATTCAACTACCAACATCACAGCATCATGGCTATCTTATAGTGGTCTCAAGCTACGTTTATTCTCTGCCTCCATTCTCCACGGTAAAGCACAGTGATCTTCCAGAAGTGCAGGTCTGATCCCATCATTCCCCAATTCCCTACGACTATGAGACTAAAAGCTCAGCACCTGGCGTTTCCTGTCAGATGTGTCCCCTGCCCATGTCTTGGCCTCTTCTCTTGCCATTCCCTCCTTCTACTCTCCACCCAGCTACATTTAATTTCAGTTCCTCAAACATGTGCTGCTCTCTATTGTGCTGCGCCTCTCCACAAAATCAGCTGTTTCCTCTGCTGGGTCTCCTCTTCCCACTGCCTCTCCATCCTGGTTACGTGCCTGTTCGGTCAGGTCCCTGGTTGGCATTGCTTTCATCTAGAGAACTTCTCACGTCTGGTTCAGTGCCTGTCCTATGTGCTCTTGAAGGATCTTTATTTCTGTCATGGCACTTACACATCGTACTTTAATGGCTTATTACTCACTTTCTTCTACTAGGTTTTCGGCATTGTGAGGGTAGGCACCATGTCCATTTTATTCATCTTTATATCTCCAGTGCCTCTCAGTTAGTAGATGCCTAATATATTTTTATTAAATAGATGAACCCAAAGTAGGTACTCAGTATTCAATGCATGCTTCCCTTTCCAAGTGGATAAACACATCTGACTAGTCAGGCAATTAAGAGATAGTCATTGGGTCCCACTGGCTTGGCTCAGCAGTTGAGACTCAACCTATGAACCAGGAGGTCATGGCACATGCCCAGGTTGTGGTGTGGGTTCGATTCCCAGTGGGGGGCGTCCAGGAGGCAGCTGATCAATGATTTTCTCTCATCATTGATGTTTCTATCTCTCTCCCTTCCTCTCTGAAATCAATAAAAATATATATATTTTAAAATGGCTCTAGCCTGTTTGACTCAGTGGATAGAGCATCGGCCTGTGGACTGAAGGGTCCTGGCTTTGATTCCTGTCAAGGGCATATATCTCAGTTGGGTTGCAGGCTTCTTCTTGGCCCAGTCCCGAGCCAGGGTGTGTGCAAATAATTGATGTGTTTCTCTCACATCAATGTTTCTCTCTTTTCTTCCACTCTTTCTAAAAATCAATGGAAAAATATCCTTGGGTGAAGATTAAAAAAAAAATAAAATAAAAGATTCTCTATCTTTGCCCGGCTGGTGTGGCTCATGATTGACTGTCAACCTATGAACTAAGAGGTTAGAGTTTGAATCCCCATCAGGGCACATGCCTGGGTTGTGGCTCACCACCTCCCTCTCCTGCTCCAGTGCAGAAAGCAGACAATTGGTGATTCTCTCTCATCATTGATGTTTCTATCTCTCTTTTCCTCTCCTTTCCTCTCTGAAAATAATAAAAACATATAAAAAATGAAGGTAATAATAAAGAGATAAGTCAGTGGAACAACCAGTGTCAAGGTGAATGAAAAGAAAAAAAAAAAAAAGAATTCTGTCCTCCAGACCTCTTTATTTAATTTTTAAAAAATCACTAAGTTTACCAGAGCACTATAAACTGTGGTGCTCATGTAGGGGAAAAGATCAAATTAAAATCAGCTCTCACTGTCCAATTTAAGTCATCAACAGCAAGGTGTGTCATAACTGTCAGCAAAGACACTCATCACTTTCCCACTCCACTCCAGAGCTCCTCTCTCCTATCTTGTGATCTCAAGGTTGCTAGGAAATTAAAATAGCTCTTCATCCTTCTTGAAGGATGAAGAGTCCGGTTCTGCTCAAATATTCAATGAATATTTCACTGAAGGCTGACTATATGCAAGACATCCTCTTATTTTTTACTATCTTCTCAAGAATTTGCAAGTATTTTATTTTATTTTAAATATATTTTTATTGATTTCAGAGAGGAAGGGAGAGGGGAGAGAGAAATAGGAACATCAATTATGAGAATTATTGATTAGCTGCCTCTTGCATGGCCCTTACTGGGGATAGAGCCAGTAACCCAGGCATGTGCCCTTGACTGAAATAGAACCTGAGACCCTTTAGTCTGCAGTCCGATGCTCCATCCACTGAGCCAAACCAGCTAGGGCTCAGCAATTATTTTATTTTCTCACTCAGACCTCCCACCTTTAAGGAGGGTTCCTTATTCTATTACCAAAGACTCTCTGGTCTTTAAGAAGCAGAATGAGCTGGGACCGGTTTGGCTCAGTGGATAGAGCGTCGGCCTGCAGACTGAAAGGTCCCGGGTTTGATTCCGGTTGAGGGCATGTACCTTGGTTGCGGGCACATCCCCAGTGGGGGGGGGGGTGCAAGAGGCAGCTGACCCATGATTCTCTCTCATCGATGTTTCTAACTCTCTGTGAAAAATCAATAAAATATATTAAAAAAAGAAGCAGAATGAAATCAGATAAGTAGTTTCAGTCCCAATCATACAGGTTCAAACCACATTGCTGACTGAAGACCCCAAAAATAATTTTGCTCTTAGCTGTTTTTCTAGTCGTATTCATCGTGATGCATTGCACGATTGCACCATTCTCTCACATCCATTCATTCTAATATATATTAGTCCCTCGTACATGCTTGCTGCTCATAGAATAGTTTTCCTCCAAGAGAAAATAATTGGTCCAGAAAGGGGATCAAATTTTAGATTAACGAACTTACTCCACTATCTCAAATTTCACTCAGAGAACTGATATCCTGAAATCCCACAAAAACATAGCATTACCTGTTGGCACCCATATAAGTTTATTTTACTTAGACAAAACACCGGAAAACAAAAAGCAAATGCTGGCATTTCAAAGACGCTGTGTTAGCTGGAAATGAACCCTGCAAACAGAAGCAAAAGCCAATGGTGGTGTCACCGCAGAAGATCCCATTTTGTTTAATTATAGCTAGTTCCCCAAACAAAGACTTCTATCACCTCCTACATAAAAAGAAACCTTAAAAAAACAAAGTCACAAACCATTTTTTTCTCCTGAAAATGTTCATACTTAATGAGGTGTGAGCCTCACGTTTGTGTGTAAATCTTCTCTAGCAAATGCTGGCCCCTGTGGTTACAGGCATGCTTACAAATCAGACCAAGGGTATTTGGGAAATGCAGGTTAATTGGTAGCTCAAAGTGTCAGCCATAACGAGCAATGATAATGACCAACATAAAATTAATGTAATATTCTCAGAGTAAAAATTTAACCGAGTACATGTTACATCAAGCCTTTCAATCATGTCTCTCCCATCTTGTAGTATATTTCACTGGTAAGCAGGCTTAACTCATCATAATGAAGAAACGCATGAAAAGGTTAAGATCCACTTTCTATCTGAATTCCCACTAAATCAAACATTTTTGCAGATCAAAAAGATGTTCAAACCAGTGCCACATGCCAACATATAATTAAGTTCCAGGTAACAGGTAACCAGGAACTGCTCCTCTGAATTTGTTGTTAGGGAATTTGACATGTTGGGTCACTGCTTTGTCTCCCAAACTTTTTCTTTTCAGAACTGTTGCAGCTATAAATAATATGGAATATCTTTTCCACTAGTCATTGAATGATTAAAAATGTCCTTAGACGTTTTTAGATAATTTTATAATTAAGATTATCTGGCCTTGCTGTATTGCAGAGGCTACTGAGCTCCCCAACTGAAGAGCCATAACTTTATTAGTCTGAGACCATCTGCTTTTATTTTTTAAAATATATATTTTATTGATTTTTTACAGAGAGGAAGAGAGAAGGACAGAGAGTTAGAAATAACCATGAGAGAGAATCATCGATCAGCCGCCTCCTGCACACCCCCTACTGGGGATGTGCCTGCAACCAAGGTGCATGCCCTTGACCGGAATCGAACCGGGGACCCTTCAGTCCGCAGCCCAATGCTCCATCCACTGAGCCAAACCGGTTTCGGCTGAGACCATCTGCTTTTAAATAGGACCAGCACCAAAGTCTAAGAAACTAAAACGAGGTAGAACAAGTATTAATTCACTGATGCCAAAGAGTTGGATTATCTTGGTCCCATAGGATAGCAGGTAAGGAGATTCATGACCACAGATAAAGCCGAGGCATGGAACATAAAAGCAAGCTACAAAATTACAGGAGATGCTGGCCTCAGTATCACTGGATCCTTTCTGAAGGAGGATTGCTTATCTGCCATTTTTTAACTCCCCTCCACTCACTTAGCCCCTAGTTTATTTACAGTGAATAAGTGCCTATTGTTACCTACTCTGATAAAGGAACATCTAAGGACTGGTATCAGAGGCCAGACTGGATTAAGCCTTGTCTGAAGAATTCATTCTGTTCGTAAAATTCCACCCAGACATTTTCAATGGTCCTTTTGTATTTAAAGAGGAATTAAAACACTTTGGTAAGTAAATATGGCCATATTTGAAGTCAGTAGCAATAATGAAACCATAAAGCACTTTCAGACAAACTCCTGATTGTTAACTCTCAGACTTTCAGAATCCTTTAGCCTAAAGCTGTAAACACTCTTTTACTGCTTCTCTGCAAAAGGCCATATCCCAAGAGTAATGTCTCTGGCTTTCATTTCATCACATCACAAGTATCACGTCACAGCTGTGTTACCTCTGCAACTAGATACCAGCTTTGCATGGTGCACCCAATTCAAGGACTCTTGCCATGGTTGAGTTATTGGAATACAACTAATCAAAAATATAATTAACATTTGCATTCATGCAGTGTAGCTGATATAAAAATTATACTAACAAACTTGTTAGAATTTACATACTCAAATGAACAGTTTCTTTTTATTTATTTT